>NC_052066.1:131730745-132405745 GCF_015852505.1 Tachyglossus aculeatus
TGGCCACATTTTCGCCATTTAACTTACAGAATTATTTCTCTCAGACTAAAGGGGATGGAAAACCTAGAATATATTTGTCTAGAGCATACCATGTGACTGTATTGCTAGAAAGCAAGACACAGCTAGAGCAGGGTGCTTTAAAATCCCAAGGAGGTCTGTTTGGAGAACTGCAGAGAAGAGAAGGACTACAATCTCCCTGATACAAGGGAGCTGGTTTTCCCTACATACCTAGAACTACTAAGGCATCCTGGGAGGAGTCCAACTTCTCTGCTAATAATAGGAGAGTCACCCTTCCTTGGGACTGGGGCTGAGACCTCCTATAACAAAATCTAGAAGGCAGTCACTTAGCTTTCAGCCTTGCTAGGATGTGTGTGTTTGCCTGCTCTCCTGACACCCAGCCATAAATGATCTCCAGTCAATCAATCAATGGTATTAATTGAGCACTTACTATGTACAGAGCACTGTACTGAGTGCCTGGGAGAGTACAATGCAACAGAATTAGCAGAAATGTTCCCTGCCCACAATGAGCTTACAGTCTAGAGGGGGAGGCAGACACTAATATGAATAAATAATTTATAACTTAAAGTTAGGTACATAAGTGCTATGAGGTTGGGGAGCGAATATCAAATGTCCAAAGGTCACAGATTCAAATCCATAGACAAAGCAGAAGGGAGACTGAGCTGGGGAAAGAGGGCTTAATTGGGTGAAGTCTCTTGGAGATGTGACCTTTGAAGGTGGGGAGAGTGGTGGTCTAGTGTATACAGAGAGGAAGTTCTAGGGAGGATCAATCAATCAATCAATCTTATTTATTGAGTGCTTACTGTGTGCAGAGCACTGTACTAAGTGCTTGGGAAGTACAAGTTGGCAACATATAGAGACAGTCCCTACCCAACAGTGGGCTCACAGTCTAAAAGGGGGAGACAGAGACCAAAGCAAACATACTAACAAAATAAAATAAATAGAATAGATATGTACAAGTGAAATAAATAAATAAATAAATAAATAAATAACAGTAATAAATATGTACAAACATATATACATATATACAGGTGCTGTGGAGAAGGGAAGGAGATAAGATGGGGGGATGGAGAGGGGGACGAGGGGGAGAGGAAGGAAGGGGCTCAGTCTGGGAAGGCCTCCTGGAGGAGGTGAGCTCTCAGTAGGGCCTTGAAGGGCGGAAGAGAGCTAGCTTGGCGGATGGGCAGAGGGAGGGCATTCCAGGTCCAGGGGATGACATGGGCCGGGGGTCGATGGCGGGACAGGCGAGAACGAGGTACAGTGAGGATGTGGGTAAGGAGTTTGGGGCAAGCTAGAGGAGATCAGGGCACAGTGAGTAATTTGGAACTAGAGGAGCGGAGTGTGTGGACTGGACTGGAGTTGGATATCAGTGAGATGAGGTATAATGGGGTGAGCTGATTGAGTGGTTTAAAGGAATGGTGAGGAGTTTCTGTTTGATGCGTAGATGGATGAGCAGCCATTGGATGATCTTGAGGAATGGGGAGACAGACTAAAGGTTTTCACTGAAAAATGAAGTGCAGAGTGAAGTGTGGACTGAAGTGGGGAGAGACAGGAGGCAGAAAAGTTGGCACTGAGACATGCAGTAGTCAATTTGGGAATGGATAAGTGCTTGGATCCACATAGTAACAGTTCGGTTGGAGAGGATAGGGCAGACTTTAGTATTGTTGTGATGGTAGAACTGACAGGATTTGGTGAAATATTGAATATGTGGGTAGACTGAGAAAGATAAGTTGAGGACAATGTCAAGATTACAGGCTTGTGAGATAGGAAAGATAGTAGTGTTGCTACAGTGATGGGAAAGACCGGGGGCAGACAGGGTTTGGGTGGGGAGATAAGTTCAGTTTTGTACAAGTTTAGTTTGAGTCATCGACAGGACAGCCATTTAGAGATATTTCCTGAAGATAGAAGGAAATGTGAGATTGTGGGGAAGGAGAGAGCTAAGGGCTAGAGAGGCAGATTTGTCAATCATCTGCATAAAGATGGTAATTGAGGCCATGGGAGAGAATGAGTTAATGAGTTATCCAAGGGAGTGAGTGTAGAAGGAAAATAGAAGGGGACCTAGAACTAAGCCTTGAGGGACCTTCACTGTCAGAGAGTGGGAGGCAGAGAAGAAGCTGGCAAAAGAGACTGAGAAGGAGCAGTCAGAGAGATTGGAGGAGAAACAAGAGAGGAATCCAAGGTTGGATAAAGTTTCAAGGAGAAGGTGGTGGTCTACAATGTCAAAGGCAGCTAAAGGACCTAGAATTAAGATAAAGTAAAGGCCATCAGATTTAGTGAGAAAAAGGTCATTCATTATATTAGAGAGGGCTTTAAGGTCATTCGTTACATTAGACAGGGCTGTTGTTGTGGAGTAAAGAGGGTGAAAGCCAGATAGGAGGGGATCTAGGAAAGAATTGGGAGCGAGAAAATGGAGACAGCAGATGTAAACAACTCTCAAGAAATGTGGAGAGAAATGGCAGAAGGGAGATGGGGCAGTAACTGGAGGGAGCAGTGAGGTTAAGGGAGCGTTTTGGGGTTTGTTTTTTTAGGATGGGAATACATAAACATGGTTTAAAGCTGGTGGGGAAAGAAGCCACTGGAAAGTCAACCATTGAAGTTAGAAAGACCTGGGTTCTAATCCCAGATCTGCTACTTTGCTGTGTGACCTTGGAAAAGTCATTTCACTTCTCTGTGCCTCAGTTACCTCATTTGTAAAATGGGAATTAAGATTGTGAGCCCCATGTGGGACATGGACTGTGTCCAATCTAATTAGCTTGTATCTACCCTTGTGCTTAGAACAGTTGCTGGCACATACCTCCTTTCCTCTCAATCCATACTGCTACAATATTATTCATTCATTCATTCAATCGTATTTATTGAGTGCTTACTGTGTGCAGAGCACTGTACTAAGCGCTTGGGAAGTACAAGTTGGCAACATATAGAGATGGTCCCTACCCAACAGTGGGCTCACAGTCTAGAAGGGGGAGACAGACAACAAAACATATTAAAGTAAAATAAATAGAATGAATATGTACAAAAGAGAGTAATAAATACGTACAAACATATATACATATATACAGGTGCTGTGGGGAGGGGAAGGAGGTAAGGCAGGGGGATGGGGAGGGGGAGGAGGGGGAGAGGAAGGAGGGGGCCCAGTCTGGGAAGGCCTCCTGGAGGAGGTGAGCGCTCAGTAGGGCTTTGAAGGGAGGAAGAGAGCTAGCTTGGCAGATGTGTGGAGGGAGGGCATTGCAGGCCAGGGGGATGATGTGGGCTGGGGGTTGACGGCAGGACAGGCAAGAACGAGGCACAGTGAGGAGATTAGCAGCAGAGGAGCTGAGGGTGCGGGCTGGGCTGTAGAAGGAGAGAAGGGAGGTGATATAGGAGGGGGTGACATGATGGAGAGTCTTGAAGCCCAGGGTGAGGAGTTTTTGTCTGATGCGTAGATTGACTGGTAGCCACTGGAGATTTTTGAGGAGGGGAGTAACACGTCCAGAGCATTTCTGCACAAAGACGATCCGGGCAGTGGCGTGAAGTATGGATTGAAGTGGGGAGAGACAGGAGGATGGGAGATCAGAGAGGAGGCTGATGCAGTAATCCCATCGGGATAGGATGAGCGACCGGTTAGGGACCGTCTGTGGCTCAGTAGTAAGAGCCTGGGCTTTGGAGTCAGAGGTCATGGGTTCAAATCCCAGCTCCGGCAATTGTCAGCTGTGTGACTTGGGCCAAGTCACTTCACTTGTACATATTTACTATTCTATTTTAGGAGGAGCAGCGTGGCTCAGTGGAAAGAGCCCGGGCTTTGGAGTCAGAGGTCATGGGTTCAAATCCCGGCTCCGCCAACTGTCAGCTGTGTGACTTTGGGCAAGTCACTTCACTTCTCTGGGTCTCAGTTCCCTCATCTGTAAAATGGGGATTAAGACTGTGAGCCCCTTTTCGGACAACCTGATCACCTTGTAACCTCCCCAGCGCTTAGAACAGTGCTTTGCATGTAGTAAGCGCCTAATAAATGCCATTATTATTATTTTAAGCGCTTAGTACAGTGCTCTGCACACAGTAAGCGCTCAATAAATAGGATTGATGATGAGCGATGGAACGAGCAGGGTAGTGGTTTGGATGGAGGGGAAAGGGCGGATCTTGGCAATGTTGCAGAGGTGAGACCAGCAGGTTTTGGTGACAGCTTGGATGCGAGGGGTGAACGAAAGAGCAGAGTCGAGAATGACACCAAGGTTGCAGGCTTGTGAGACGGGAAGGATGGAAGTGACGTCAACAGTGATGGAAAAGTCAGGGAGAGCACAGGGTTTGGAAGGGAAGATAAGGAGTTCAGTCTTGGAGACTCTTTCTACAACCCAGCCTGCACACTTCATTCCTCTAGTGCTAACCTTCTCACTGTGCCTCGATCTCGCCTATCTCACCTCTGACCCCTGGCCCACATCTTGTCACTGGCCTGGAATGCCCTCCCTCCTCATATCCACCAAACAACTACTCTCTCCCCCATGCAAAGCCTTACTGAAGGCACATCTCCTCCAAGAGGCCATCCCAGACTAAGCCCCACTTTTCCTCATCTCCCACTCCCTTCTGCATCACTCTGACATGCACCTTTTGCTCTCCCCCCAACAGCACTTATGTATATATCTGTAATTTTATTTACATCTGTTTATTCATATTGATGTCTATCTCCTCCCCCCTCTAGACTGTGAGCTCATTGTGGGCAGGAATTGTCTCTATTTCTGTATTGTACTTTCCCAAGCACTCAATATAGTTCTCTGCACACAGTAAATGCTTGGTAAATACAACAGAATGAATTAAAATAGTAAGTGCTTAACAAATACCATAAAAAAGATGGCAGTCGAGGAAGGAAGAAATGAGGGGTTGAGTATTCTAAAAAGGTATGAAGGAATGGGGTCAGAAGCACAAGAGGAGGTGGTAGATTTAGAGACAAGGAAAGAGATTTCAACTTGCATTATTGCAGAGAATAGACCACCTCCACATGGTAAAATATCCCTCTCAGCTCAAGCTATCTCAAGTGGAAAGGAAACTAGGATGAGATAATCTAGGGGGGTTATTTTAGACTAAATCCTTCTTCCAGACATTTCCCAAGTAAACTCTCAAACAACAGCCTGGACAAAGTGCATGGTGTCTGGTTTCTGCTAATCGGATATCAACTGGGCCCCTTGAGTTTTGAACTCCAGTGGCTTTAAATACTACTTTGTAAATCTCAACTTTAGCATTTTTTGTTGTGATTATTATTATTATTATTATTGTACTTGTTAATAGCACTTACTATTTGCCAAACACTGGTCTAAGTGCTAGGGTAGATACAAGGCAATCAGATTGTCCCACATGGGGCTCACAATCTTAATCCCCATATTACAGAT
Organism: Tachyglossus aculeatus; assembly: GCF_015852505.1. NCBI lineage: Eukaryota > Metazoa > Chordata > Mammalia > Monotremata > Tachyglossidae > Tachyglossus > Tachyglossus aculeatus. The sequence goes on from NC_052066.1 coordinate 131,736,118, forward strand.
GAGCTAACAGGCACAGAGCAGTTAAGTGGCTTGCCCAAGGTCATAGCAGGCAAGTAGCTGAGTCAGGATTAGAACCCAAATCCTCTGACTCCCAAGCCCATGCTCTTTCCACTAAACCATGCCACTTCTTGTGATCCTTTAAAATTGGTGTTCTGACTAAACCCCTATCTTGATTTTGTCTTCCTTGAAAATCTGGATTGGCCATGGTCACTGGAGCCTTTACTCTCAACCTAGTCCTGTCTGGAGCTTTTAATTCCATATCTCTCTTAGATAGCCCAAAATTCCAGTTGGCTAAGTTGGGTTCTAGTTAGGGGTTATACAAATAACGTGCCCCAATTTTGATCTCTTAAGGAAAATGCCACAGAGTCTAATATTATCCATTGTTTTAAGAAAAAACAAATCATAATCCACAAGTTTCCTATATCAAAAAAGCCCACATCAAAAATTCAATTAAACTAAAACTATTTAAATTGAAGGAAGCAATGTCTGAATTCAGTAATATCCCAAACCTTAAAGGATTTAAAAGATTTTAGCAGTATGAAACACCAGTAGGAGAAGCCTGAAAAATGTATAAAAAAAAGATTTCCCTTTAAGTTTGATTTATCCCACCTTCTGCCATAAACTACTACACCTGTCTAGAGGTGTCCCTGTCTATCAATCAATGGTATTTGAGCACATACTGTTTGCAGAGAATTGTATTAAGCACTTGGGAGTATAAAATACAGAGTTGGTATACACATTTCCTGCCCACAACAAGCTTTCTATGTAATTACAATAGTGTCTCACAGGGGTGAACAGTGATGAAAATCCACAGGACTTCATAGATTGCGAGTCAATCATGTTCATTGAGTGCTTACTATGTGCTGAGCACAGTTCTAAGCATTAGGGAGACTACAATGTAACAATAAACAGGCACATTCCCTGTCCGCAATGACCTTACAATCTAGAGCCCCTTGAGGGATAGGGTCCGTGTAATTCTCACCTGTATATTCTTTCCCATCACTCAATGCTTTGCATACATGAGAAGTGACTAATAAATACTATTACAACTACTACCAACATCAAAAAGAAATTAGAGCTGGCTTAGAGATAGTAAACCAAAAATCAATTAAAATTACTCTGCTTCTCTTTTTGATATTCTCCATGTTCTGGTGTAATCAAAGAATGTATATGTTTTCGGAATAAAAGGAATATTTTCTAAATTGTGGAGTTGCATTCTTAGGAATATGTAAAGAAAATCATGGACACCTACTTCATTGGTTTATAAACTCCATAAAGACCGGAGCCACATCTAATACTCTTACTCTTTGCTTCCATGCACCTAGTACAGTACTCTATGCACACTCAAAAAATACTAATGAAGTGCAGGTGTGCAAGCAGAGAAAGGAAAGGAAAATATGGGTGGAGATTATGCAAATTTTCAGTTGTGTGGATCATCTTATTTTCCATTTCCAAGGCTGTTTCATGGATAAAAATTGTTTATAAAGTTACCATAGCATCATACTGTAAATCTGTTTCCATAAGAGTTGCTTATTTTAGATAAACCTAAAGGAGCCAGAGATCAATGTCATAGGAATTTCCCTGTATCACTTTCCAGAGTCAACAACAGCTTGAAGCTAATTCAACCATCGTCATACAAAACCGAATAAGTGTTCAAGAGAGATAGGTATCTGTCCAGTAGCAAAGCATCTGCTCTTTCAAGAATAGTACTTAATTCAATACTGCCTCAGCACAGAAGTAATTTCCACACGCCCTAGGATATGGTTCCCTTAATGTACCAATTTCTCTGAGGTCTCTGGGTGCGTTTATTCAGAATAACTTAAAAGTTGAAATTGACTGAAAAGAGTTGCCCCAGCAACCAAAGGGTAGACCAAATCAAGGGAATATTTTTAAATTGGGTCCTGAAGATCAACATGCCAGGGCTCTAAATTAGAAAGAGAGGAAAAGATATACAAAACAAAGGCATTCTGCATTAAAAACGCTCTGATTTGCCATCCACCCCTGCACAATCTCAAACATAAAAAGCAAGAGCAGAAATACCACCAGTCCACTGATCTGCCTGTGGGGAAATCATAAAAGGGACTCTCTAAGCTACATCCTCACCTGGGGATCTGTCTGCAAATATGATGCTGACCTCCTCTACACTAGAAAACAAGAAACAGACCCTACTGCCCACTTGGAACACCTAAATAGAAATTTAGTGACTCCTGAGTCAAGAAACCAAATGTCCTCTTATTTCAATATATTCAACCCTCCCATGTGGGGATGGGAAAGTGGGAGGTAAAGAGAAAGGGGTAGGGGGAGAGGGAGAGCAGAGAGGGAGAGAGAAAGAGAGAGGGAAGAGGGGGAGATGGGGGAGGGAGAGAAAGAGGGCTGGGGCTGAAAGAATGCTCTTTAACTATATTTTTGTTGGATACAGAGGTTGATAAGCAACCACTGGAGACTTTTGAGGAGGGGGAGCGGGGGTGCAGGAAGCTGCACTGCCTGCATGGAAGGTGAATTCCAAGTGCTGTTGGGAATGGTGCCTGGAAGCCTGGAGAAGTCTCACGTCAGAAGGATGTGCACAAGAATTGTTTCTGATAAACGCAGGGACAATCTACCACTTTCAATTGCTGCCCAGGTAAGACAGCTTTTCCTCTACTCAGCCATCTTCCTTCCACTCCCCACTGCTTCTGATATTCACTAGTAACCCTCCATTAAACCTGTGCCCTAGCCCCCATGTCCTTAGTCCCCATAAAACCATAGTGCCAGATTAGGTTAGTAGGGTGAGGAGGGAAAGACATCATTCATTCAATCATATTTATTGAGCGCTTACTATGTGCAGAACACTGTACGAAGCACTTGGGAAGTACAAGTCGGCAACATATAGAGACAGCCCCTACCCAACAACGGGCTCACATCCCTACCACGTGGACCCCATCTCTGCCACGCAGCTTCTTGGAGACCAGAGACAAGAGCTGGAAAGGGAACTGTCTGGGGTTGGATCTGGGCGGGGAAACCCAGCCAGATGAAAGCAGAGTCTTATAGAGCAGATGTCTCACGGCCAATGAGGCAAACACACCACTACTGGCCCTATCAATATGGCCACTGTTTGGGGCATTATGAAGATGGAACCCAAATCTTCCAACAATGGCAACCTTGCTTCCAGAGCACCAGGAGAGGCATGGTGGCACAGGCTTGGCCTGCAGCCCTTGCTGCCCAACCCCTCTACTCCAACTCCCATTTGCTTCCTCACTCCTTAAAGGAGAGGATGGCTGATGGAGGAGCAGCTAGGGTCCTATCTGCCTCCACATCAAGAATAAACTCTTCACTATCTGCCTTAAAGCACCCAAACCACTGCCTTCCCCTTAGTCTCACTCCTCTCAATCATATTAACTGAGTGCTTACTGTGCAAAGCACAGTACTAAGTACTTGGGAAAGTACAATATAAGTCAGTAGACACATTCTTTGCCCACAACAAGCTTACATGCTAGAGGAGGAGACAGATATTAATATAAATGAATTATGGATATGTACTTAAGTGCTGTAGACAGAGAGGGGTGAAAGAAAGAGGGCAATTTTACATGCAAGGGTGACAGACGGGAGTAGGAGAAGAGGAATTAGGGCTTATTCAGGGATGGCCTCTGGGAAGAGATGTGTCTTGAATAACGCTCAGAATAATGATAATAACTGCATTTGTTAAGTATTTACTATGTGCCAGGCACTGTACTAAGTACTCAGGTGGATATAAGAAAATTGGATTGGGCACAGTCCCTGTTCTGCATATGGCTCACAGTCCAAATCTCCACTTTACAGATGAGGTAACAGACTCAGAGAAGTGAAGTGAATTACCCAAGGTCACACAGTAGACAAGTGATGGAGCCGGGATTTGAACCCATGACCTTTTGACTCCCATGCCCGTGCTCTATCCACTACACCATGCTGCGGGGAGATCACTTGTCTGTCAGATATGAAGAGGGAGAGCTTTTCAGGCGATTGGCAGGATGCAGGCAAGAGGTTAACAGTGAGATAGATGAGACTGAAGTTCAGTGAGTAGGTTAATATTAAAGAAGTGAAGTATGCACGGCGTTTGTGGATATAGTACAGGTATGGGAATCAGAAAGTCATGGGTTCTAATCCAGACTCCATCACTTGTTTGCTGTGTGATCTTCGACAAGTCACTTCACTGGGCCTGAGTTACCTCATCTATAAAATAGGGATTGAGACTGTGAACCCCAAGTGGGACAGGGACTGTGTCCAACCTGATTAACTTGTAGCTACCCCAGTGCTTAGAATAGTGCTTGGCACATAGTAAGTGCTTAATAAGTGCCATAATTATTATGTGGGTTGGGTTGTAGTAGAAGACTAGTGAAATAAGGTATGAGGGGGCAAGGTGAATGAGTGCTTTAAAGTCAATGGTAAGGAGTTTTTGTGTGATGTGGAGGTGGATGGGCAACCACTGGAGGTTCTTGAGGAGTGGGGAAACATGGACTGAATTATTTTTGTAGAAAAATGATCCAGGGAATTAGAGTGAAGTATGTGCTGGAGTGAGGAAATCCAGGAAGCAGGGAGGCCAATAAGGAGGCTGATACAGCAATCAAGGTAGGATAGGAAAAGTGTCTGGATAAACGTGGTAGCAGTTTGGATGGAGAAGAAAGGGCTTCTTCTTAGTGATGTTGTGAAGGTTGAACCAACAGGATTTAGGGGCACATTGAATGTGAGGGTTGAATGAGAAAGGTGAGTTGGGGATAATGCCAAGGCTACAGGCTTGTGAGACAGGAAGGCTGGAGATGCTGTCTACAGTGACAGTGAAGTCAAAGTGGGAGGACAGGTTTTGGGTGGCAAAATAAAGGAGTGCTGTTGGGACATTTTAAGTTTGAGGTGTCAATGGGACTCCAAACAGAGATGTATTGATGGCAGCAGGAAATACAAGACTGCAAAAAAGGAGAGAGATCAGGGTTGAAGACGTAGATTTGGGAATCATCCACATAAAGATGGTAGTTGAAACCATGGGAGTGAGTTCTCCAAGGGAGTGGATGTAGGTGAAGAATAAAAGGGGACCTTGAACTAAACCTTGAAGGACTACCACAGTAAGGGGGTCGGTGCAGAGGAGGAGTCCCTGAAAGAGATTGAGAATGAGCAGCCAGAGTGATAGGAAAGCCAGGAGAGGGCAATGCAGCCTTTACAATCTGCTCCTCTGACATTCACTTACTTGTGTTCTAGTATCTCAACTCTCTTTCAGTTGACCAATTACTCATGCCACCCCTCCCCTCTCACAGCTGGTTGACCCACACCCTCCCCATCTTCAAACCAGGAAGTGTTTCCTAACTAATCTCCTATATTCCCACCCTATTTCCCTCTGTGTCATCTTTGCATTTTGAGTCTTATCTTCTGTGTATTTAAGTACTTTTCCCACCATCCCTAGCATTTTGTATATATCTTTACACTTCCTAGCTTCCCCTGCCTGTAATTTTTTTAAAGTCTGTCTCTCCCTCTAGATTCTCAACTCCTTGAGGGTAAGGATTGTGTAGCTAGAGGATAGAGCATGGGCCTGGGAATCAGAAGGAGCTGGGTTCAAATCCCAGCTCTGCCACATATTTGCTGTGTGACCTTGGGCAAGTCATTTCACTTCTCTGGGCCTCAGTTACTTCATCCGTAAAATGGGGATTAAGACTGTGAGCCCCATATGGAACAGCGACTGTATCCAATCTAAGTTGTATCTACCTCAGCATTTAGAACAGTGCTTGGCATGTAGTAAGCCCCTAATAAGTACCATAATGATTACTACTGTCTACTTCATTGTACTTACAAGTGCTTAGTACAATACTCTGCACAGAGTAAGCATTCAAATGCCATGGATTGATTGCACAGCCCTTCAAATGCCTTCCCAGCAGTAGCTAATCAATACCTCTCTCATATGTTTAAGTTCAGGCAGCTTATTACAGTGGCAGCAAATCTGATGTAAGTGCAGCAGCCCTGACTATTTCCTATGTAACATTTATTGTTGGTAGGGAGAACAGATATCTCTGTCCAGCCATCTTGTAACTGAACATTTTCTTGCCATCAATCAAAAAGACCACCTACCTGGTGGGAACGAAGCAGGCAGAATGGGCAGCCATCCACAAGGTCCCCAAGTTATTTGACATTAGGACTGAGACTTCATTAATAATTGCAAAGGGTCAAAGGGAGTTGTTCCCCTCTCTGCAGCTCCCAGAAAGGCATTACTGCACCCAAACAACGCAGTTCAGTGGATCCTGATAAACATTTATTAGCTTTACTGCATATAAGTTTCAAATTTCCCATTACCTCCCATGGGAATAACCCCTATAAATGAAGGTATCTTGTTCCCTATTGCTCACTCTATGTCTGTTTTCATCTTATATCCCATATTACATGCCTATGAAGAAAAAGTCCCTAAGAGAGTAACAACCCGGCTATATCCTCCTCCTAATGGAAGGTGGGCTGATTTGTAACTAAGTTCTTTCCTCTTTTAGTTTTTTTGAAACTTTCAGGAAAAAAAAACAGATAGAGGCAAATTTTAAACACCCCTAGCCAAAGAGGGGGAAAAAAATACATTTGCCACTTGCATTCCTGATTGCAGTCAAAGATCGACAAAGCAAGTCACAGTTCTTAGATATCTACCTCCCTCAACAGGCCTGGAATTTAGGAATCTATAACTACTGTGTCAAGGTGATGTTTATGCTCTGCTTCATTAGAATTAAGCACATTATAAACTGTTAAGCTTTGGGAGCACTTTTTTCCCCACAATTAAGGAAAATGGAAAAAATGAGTTTGGCATGAAAAGAACCTGGTATAAGAAAACTGACTACATAAAGCCATTAGAGTAATGGGAAATTATAAGGACTTTTCAATTGCTTTCATTTCCTTTTGGCAGAAAATTAATTTCAGGTAACTAATTTGAATTGCTTTACGAGCAGACTCCTTAAAATTACACTTCATTTAGTTCTGAGAGTTTCCACCTTAAAATCCTCTTCAATCCAACATGCCCTTTTGCCATTAATAGAACCAGAAACACTGACATCCCCTTAGTATTTTGAAAAATCAAGTACTATTGCCAACTTGCTATTCTATATGAAAATCTACTGTAAATAAGCCACAGATTTATTTATATCAGTAGCCTTATTTTAGAAAGGAAATGTTTCAGTTTGATGTATTCTATACCAGAGCTTTGTGAAAGGAGATTTTAAAGCATCCTTCTTATGAAGGAGAGATCATCACACTTAAAGGTCATTAGGAGCAAATCTACAAAATCTTCTAGGAGAGACCAAGTCACAGCTCAAAGGAGAATTTTTCAGGTGAAAAGCTCAAGGATCATGTGGACTGGTGTCTTGTTCTGTAATCAATTTTTGTTGATTAATAAATCAGATGGTTAAATATAACAGTATTTGTTATACTGTACTCTCCCAAGTGCTTAGTACAGTCCTCTGCATATGGTAAGTGCCCAATAAATATGATTGCCTGAGCCATTTATATTATTAATAGGGAGAAATCAGAAATTCCTCCAAACTGACATTCATTCAATCACATTTATTCAGTGCTTACCATGTGCAAAACACTGTATTAAGCGCTTGGAAGAGTAACCTTCTGACTCCCAGGCCTGTGCTCTATCAACAATGCCATGCTGCTTCTCTGAGGAACATCTAAGTAAAATGGAGAGCAGATGTTGAATCCCCTTTTTACAGTTAAGGAAATTGAGGCACAGAGAAGCAGTTATTTGTCCAAGCTTACAAATTCCACTGCTTAGAACACTGCTTTGCATATAGTAAGTGCTTAATAAATACCAGAAAAAAAAAGTTAGCAAATAGCAGAGCCAGGAGTAGAACTCAAATTCTCTGACTCCTAGGTCAGTGCTGTTTCCATTAAATAGGCCACACCACTCTTTAAACTGTTCCTTAAGTACTTACTATGCTCCCTGCCCACAACAAGCTCACAGTCCATGGGGGGAGACAGACATTAATGCACATAAAGTAATATTACAGATATATCACTTAACTTCTCTGTGCCTCAGTTACCTCATCTGTAAAATGAGGATTAAGACTGTGAGCCCCACATGGGACAACCTAATTACATTGGATCTACCCCAGTGCTTAGAACAGTGCTTGGCACACAGTAAGCACTTAAATATCATCATTATACATACATATACATACGTACTGTGGGGATGGGAGGGTGATGAATGAAGGGATCAAGTCAGGGTGATGCTGAAAGGAGTGGGAGAAGAGGAGGGCTTAGTCAGGGAAGGATTCTTGGAGGAGATTTGCCTTTAATAAGGCTTTGAAATCGGGGAGAGCAATTTTGTGTCTGATATGAAGAGAGAGGGCATTCCAGGCTAGAGGTAGGATGTAAGAGGTCTGCAACGAGATGGACAAGATCGAGGTAAAGTAAGATGGTTAGTATTAGAGGAATGACATGTGTGGGCTGAGTTGTAGTAGATCGAAGATGAGCAACAGAAGGGTCATCAGGAACATCTATGTGGATATTCAAGTCCCCAAGGATCAATGTAGGTAAGAAGAAAGAAAGAAGGAATGCAAAAAACGGATCAAAATGGTTGAAGTTAGAGGTGGGACCTGGTGGGGCAGGGAGGAGGGTAGATGATCGTTAGTATAATCTGGAGTGGGTGGTAGAGGTGGACAATATGGGCTTGACTGGAAAAGAATATGTCCTAAGTAAAAACAAATGTAAACAGAAGAAAGGTAAAAATGTGATGCGAGAAGCAGCATGGGCCTGGGAGTCAGAAAGTCATGAGTTCTAATCCCTGCTCCGCCACTTGTCTGCTGTGTGATCTTGGGCAAGTCACTTAACTTCTCCGTGCCTCACTTACCTCATCTGCAAAATGGGGATTGAGACTATGAGCCCCATGTGGGACAGGGACTGTGTCCAACTTGATTTGTTTGTATCCACCCCAGCGCTTAATATAATTCCAGGCACATAGTAAGCATTTAAATACCATCAGTATTACTATTATTATTATCTAAAAACCAACAGGACTGAGAAACTCAGAACAGTTTACAGAAGCATTTATTTTCCATCATTTTTTTTTAAAGTGCTCTGATGGCTATAGGAAGATGAGGCCCTGCTGAGAGCTCAAGGCCCTGCTGAGAGCTCACCTCCTCCAGGAGGCCTTCCCAGACTGAGCCCCTTCCTTCCTCTCCCCCTCGTCCCCCTCTTCATCCCCCCCATCTTACGCCCTTCCCTTCCCCACAGCACCTGTATATATGTATATATGTTTGTACATATTTTTTACTCTATTTATTTATTTATTTATTTTATTTGTACATATCTATTCTATTTATTTTATTTTGTTAGTATGTTTGGTTTTGTTCTCTGTCTCCCCCTTTTAGACTGTGAGCCCACTGTCGGGTAGGGACTGTCTCTATTTGTTGCCAATTTGTACTTCCCAAGCGCTTAGTACAGTGCTCTGCACATAGTAAGCGCTCAATAAATACGATTGATGATGATGATGATGATGATGCCTGGATTATCTTTGTCCAGAAACGCTCTGGGCATGTTACTCCCCTCCTCAAAAATCTCCAGTGGCTACCAATCAATCTGCGCATCAGGCAGAAACTCCTCACCCTCGGCTTCAAGGCTGTCCATCACCTCGCCCCCTCCTACCTCACCTGCCTTCTCTCCTTCTACAGCCCACCCCGCACCCTCCACTCCTCTGCCGCTAATCTCCTCACCGTACCTCATTCTCGCCTGTCCCGCCATCGACCCCCCGGCCCATGTCATCCCCCTGGCCTGCAATGCCCTCCCTCTGTCCATCCACCAAGCTAGCTCTCTTCCTCCCTTCAAGGCCCTACTGAGAGCTCACCTCCTCCAGGAGGCCTTCCCAGACTGAGCCCCTTCCTTCCTCTCGCCCTCGTCCCCCTCTCCATCCCCGCATCTTACCTCCTTCCCTTCCCCACAGCACCTGTATATATGTATATAAGTTTGTACATATTTATTACTCTATTTATTTTACTTGTACATATCTATTCTATTTATTTTATTTTGTTAGTATGTTTGGTTTTGTTCTCTGTCTCCCCCTTTTAGACTGTGAGCCCACTGTTGGGTAGGGACTGTCTCTATATGTTGCCAATTTGTACTTCCCAAGCGCTTAGTACAGTGTTCTGCACACAGTAAGTGCTCAATAAATACGATTGATGATGATGATGATGATTCATCTACCTTCTACATTACCTTTGCATAAATTGGTGATCTTCAAATGCAGAGATTTCCCTTTTCCCCATTCTACTTTATTCTTCTCATTTTTCACTCCCCACATTCCAAACAAGCCTGCTCACTGTCCAGATTCACCCCTCTAGTCCACTTCTACACTTCTTCCACACAGCTTTGACCTGCCCAGATGACCTTTTTCGATCCACGTAAGACTGTCACCATCTTCCTCCAAAATGCTGTTCAGTAGCCACTTCTTGGCCTGACATTAAATGTGGGTCTCAAGTCTCTTTAACTGAGGAAAGTTTCCTCAAACCATATATAATGGCATTTGTTAAATGCTTACTATGTGCAAAGCACTGTTCTAAGTGCTGGGGGGGATACAAGGTGATTATGTTGTCCCACATGGGGCTCACAGTCTTAATCCCCATTTTACAGATGAGGTAACTTAGGCTCAGAGAAATTAATTGACTTGCCCAAGGTCACACAACAGACATGTGGTGGAGCCGGGATTCAAACCCATGACCTCTGACTCCAAAGCCCGTGCTCTTTCCACTGAGCCCCTCTTTCCCCAACATAAAATACATGTTTAAATATACTTTACGTATCACTGTATACATATTTCTCTGGTTGTTTTTTTCAGTTTTAATGTTGATTTATAAGGTCTGTATCTATTTGCTCTGGCCTAGAGCATCCAGGATATTATATATTGCATTCCTAAATAAAATCATAATCCCTAAAACTATAGACTAATAACCATTACTTATATGAATTTTGGGTCTAATAAGAAGCCTCAGAATATCTATAGTATAAAATATTTCTTACCCCTTGGAACTGAATCAAAAATGACCTACACCACCAACAGAATTTTAAGAGCCATGAAGATTTGCAGCTTGGAGGAACCACCACCTTTAGGAATGTTGATTTCTCTGATTGATCAGTTTGATTAAGGACATTACAGACAGAATTCTGCTAGTAATGCCAAGTGGTGGATATGGCACCTCTGTGAATTGGGGTTGTTTCAGGGTAGGTGGGGGAATATATTTCTCCAGAGCTAATTATTTTATTTATCCACTTAATTTGTACCTAGTCTTAAGGTCACTTGAAATTGTCCTTGCCATTTCTTGTAACTCAACAGGTAAGACAGTTATCTCATAAATCCCTTTAAGGCAAGGATTTTGTCTACCAATGCTGTTATACTGTACTCTCCCAAGTGCTTAATACAGTGTTCTGCACACAGTAAAAGCTCAGTAAATATCATTGATAGTTCAGTTGCCTAGTCTCTGAATTTCTATTATTTCATCAATTATGTGACCTTAGGTCAAGTCATTTAATTTCTCCATGCCTCACTTCTCCTCTGTAAATGGGGGTTAAGACTGTGAGCTCAATATTGCATAGGGACTATGTCCAATCCAATTATCTTGAATCTACCCCATTGCTCAGTACAGAACAAATTAAAAAAAAACAAAACAAACAAAAAAACCTTCTAGTTCTAAGGGCTAACAATTTCCACAAAGTTTGGAGTTTCAGAAACAACTATACAGATGATATGATCCATTTCCTTATTAAAATCTAAAATATTTTAAAACTGCTCTGAGTTTAGGAAGATAGTATAATAATTTATCTTGCCTCAGGCAAGTTGTTTTTTCTGGCACATTGATATTGGAAGGTAGCAATCTGCATCAAGTCAGTAGCACTTGGTTTTTAATCAATGGTATTTATCGGATGCTTACTATGTACAGAACACAGTACTAAGCTCTTGGGAGACTACATTATAACAGAATTAGCAGACATGTTCCCTGACCACAGCTAGCTTAGAGTCTAGACAGGGAGGCAGACATTAACATGAATCATTTGTAATATATAATTTAGAGATATATACAGGATTATGTTTTCATCCATGCCAGCTGTGTCTTCATGGGGAATTGCAAAAATGATCATCAATTCCTACTCCAAGAGGTTCAGAGCACTAGGGTATCTGGTGGGTAAATCCATTCTGACTTCAGATAAATTTGAATCACACTGATGGAAAAATGTCTTCAATTACTAAAACACCAATACTTTCTGGATAAGAAAGCAAGAGACTGGGGAAGACATTAATTCTGTAGGTAAAGTATGATTGGATGTGTGTGGAGTGGGTACCGTGTTTTTTATATTGACAAATTTAATATAGATTTATCTTCTTGAGGTTGCATTTTCTGCTTCAATTTTTCAACAAAAAATGTAATTGCATCTGTAATATCTATGTACCATGCTAACTGTCAAAGTTTACACGGCATCCTAACCAGGTTGATTGCTGATTATCTTGATTATCTTGTGTCCACCCCAGCTCTTACTACAGTGCTTGGCACATAGTAAGTGCTTAAGGAACAGTTTAAAGAGTGGTGTGGCCTATTTAATGGAAACAGCACTGACCTAGGAGTCCTGGCTCTGCTATTTGCTAACTTTTTTTTTCTGGTATTTGTTAAGCACTTACTATATGCAAAGCACTGTTCTAAGCGGTGGACTTTGTAAGCTTGGGCAAATCACTGCTTCTCTGTGCCTCAGTTTCCTTAACTGTAAAAAGGGGATTCAACATCTGCTCTCCATTTTACTTAGATGTTCCTTAGATAAGCAGCATGACATTGTTGATAGAGCACAGGCCTGGGAATCAGAAGGTCATTCATTCATTCATTCATTCAATCGTATTTACTGAGTGCTTACTGTGTGCAGAGCACTATACTAAGCGCTTGGGAAGTACAAGTTGGCAACAGATAGAGATGGTAATGAGTGCTAATCCTGAGTCCACCACTTGTTTGCTGTGTGATCTCGAGCAAGTCACTTCACTTCTCTGTGCCTCAGTTACCTCATCTGTAAAATGGGGATTGATATTGTGAGCCCAATTTGCTTCTAATAATAATAATAATATAATAATAATAGTGATGGCATTTTTAAGCACTTACTATGTGCAAAGCAGTGTTACCTCATCTGTAAAATGGGGATTGATATTGTGAGCCCAATTTGCTTCTAATAATAATAATAATAATATAATAATAATAGTGATGGCATTTTTAAGCACTTACTATGTGCAAAGCAGTGTTCTAAGCGCTGGGGAGGTTACAAGGTGATCAGGTTGTCCCACGGGGGGGCTCACAGTCTTAATCCCCATTTTACAGATGAGGTAACAGGCACAGAGAAGTTAAGTGACTTGCCCAAAGACACAGCTGACAATTGGTGGAGCCCGGATTTGAACCCATGACCTCTGACTCCAAAACCTGTGCTGTTTCCACTGAGCCATGCTGCTTCTATCCACTCCAGTGCTTAGTACAGCACCTGGCACATAGCAAGCACTTAAATACCATAATTATAATTATTACTTAAAGTGGGAAAGGGGTTGTCTGACCTGATTAACTTTTATCTACCCCAGTGTTTAGAATCAATGATATTTATTGAGCACTTGCTGTGTGCAGAGAACTCCACTAAGCACTTGGGAGAGTGCAATGATAGAATTAGTAGACAGGTTCCCTGCCCACAAGATGCTTACATTCTTTCAATCAGCAGTAGAAGCAGCATGGCTTGGTGGCTAGAGTACCGCTGGGAGTCAGAAGGCCATGGGTTCTAATCTTGCTCTGGCACTTACCTGCTGTGTGACCTTGGGCAAGTCACAACTTCTCTGTGCCTCAGTTATCTCACCTGTAAAATGGGGATAAGTGTCAGCCCCATGTGGGAGAGGGACTGTGTACAACCTGATTAACTTGCATCTACCCCAGTCCTTAGAACAGTGCTTCGCACATAGTGCTTAACAAGTACCATAATTATTATTTATAGAGCTCTTACTATGTGCAGAGCATGCATGTTGCAGAGCACTGTACTAAAAATACAGCTTTGAGAGGGAGGGGAGTGAATAGTGAGCACAGAACAGCTTAGAGCAGTGCTCACCACACAAGAAATGCTTAGTACCATAACTATGAAATATCATTATTTCATCATTATTGTAGTTCCAACTGGGATAGTCTGATCCTGGGGCAAGAATGAAGCCAAAGCAATTGCCAATTAGATTTTAATAACCTTCAGGGCAGGTATCAATGTCTTATTTTTTCATATATTTGTCTAGCCCTCACACATACTAGGCTGTCATGAAATCATCTACATTTGGAGGGAGCTGAAGGAAGGCAGCTAAGTTTAAGACAAAGCCAAGGAAGACCATCTAAGACATTTATTCAATTGTATTTATTGAGCACTTACTGCTTGCAGAGTACTCCACTAAGCACTCAGAAAAGCACAATGATAGAAATAGGAGACACCTTTCCTGTCCACAAGGTGCTTACACTGTTTCAGTAGATAGTTTTTATTGAGATCTTCCTATGTACAGAACACCTACTGTGTTGCAGAGCACTGTTCTAAGCACAATGGAGTTAGTAGACATGATTCCTGTCCTCAAGGGGGTTACAATCCAGTGAGCGAGTTAGACAAAGGATTAAGAATTGCTCCAAACAAAATTACTACTTGATGTGCATATGTGATCATAAACACCAAAGGCGACCTCAGTATCTTCCAGCCAGAGTATCTGTATGGCAAGTCCCTGTGTGCCATATCAATTAATCTCCCCCTCTAGACTGTAAGCTCATTATGGGCAGCAAAAGTGTCTGTTTGCTGTTATATTGTACTCTCCCAAACACGTAGTACAGTGCTCTGCACATAGTAAGCACTCAAATATGATTCAGTGAATGAACATACATTTATTGGGTGCTTGCTGTGTGCGGTGTGCTGAATGTCACAGAACTTGCTTCTGTATATAATTTTGTCTCATAGGAAAAATCTTTGCTGAACCAAGGGTCTGACATCAGTGAAAACTCAAGGAAGTGACTCTTGGCCTGGAGCTAGTCAGCCTTGCAGGAGGAGGCCTAGATCATGGCCTGTGTGGGTAAAAGAATCTGTGTGTCTCAGTCCAAAGGACAGAATCACTGGTTTTCCTGTGAGGCACTGTCATCAGATGATCTCAATGTAGGCTAAACTCTTTCTTACAAGAGATGGCTTCAACCCATCCTTAAGAGGCCTGAGGCATTGTAGGCAACATTTTTTGTCTCCCCATGTTGCTTTCGTGAGTGAGATTCAGCTTAACCTGAACATTAGAGGTTTCACTCAAAAGTTTCCAGAGTAGGCAGTGATTGTCAGTCCTGGCATTTGATTTGGAGGGACAGGAAGACAACTGGGCTGGTAAACACAGGAATGACTTGGCACAAGCCTGGACCTGTGTTCCTTGTGGGTAGGCAACATTTATACCAACACTGCTGTACTGTGCTCTCTCCCAAGCACTTAGTACAGTGTTCTGCAATCATATTTATTACATGCTTACTGTGTGCAAAGCACTGTACTAAGTACTTGGGGAAGTACAATATAACTGAGCTAGTAGACACAGCCCGTTGTTGGGTAGGGGCCATCTCTATATGTTGCCGACTTGTATTTCCCAAGCTCTTAGTACAGTGCTCTGCACACAGTAAGCACTCAATAAATATGATTGAATGAATGAATTTCCTGCCCACAGTGCACAGTAAGCACTCACTAAATACCACTGATTGATAGCATCTGGGATGACCAGAAGGTGGAGAGGATCCAGGGCAGTGTGGTTCATTTAAATGGCTACTACCTCCCACAAGAATGGTATTCAAGTGTTCCCTTTTTTCATACTGTTGTGCTCTGGAAGCAACAGGAGGATTGAGTTCTGCAGTGTCCACAGGCTGGTTGAGGCCGATGTAGAGCTCTATTCAATGCTTCTGATGGTTGAAAGTTTTCCCTCAGTGTTCATTCCTCTAATATTTCTTCTGCTCAACTTGTTTCTGTGACCACTGATTCTGAACTGCAAGGGTGAGAAAAGGTCTCCAAAGAGGACTAACCAGAAAATACAAGGTTTATTGTCCATGATTCTCTACGCTCAGTTCCAAAATTATACCACTTAATCTCTCAGCCAGGACCCATGGGAAACATTCATTGATCATCAAAAGAAAAAATCACATTTCTTCAGGTTTATCTAGTGGGTAATGGTTCCTTTTGATGCCAAAAACAGATACCATTGATCTTTTGCAACATTCTTTGCCCTTCTGCTTGGAAACAGTCTTCCACAACTAATCAGGTCACTGAGATGGCAGTAGGAAAACAGAAAGCACAAATCTCAGGGAGAGTCTGAGACTAAAAAACTGTGACAGTCCCAACCTAGAGTAAAGATGGCTTCTCACCATTTTACTTTTTTAGAAAATTAACTTCTTTAGGCATATAAAAATTTAGTTAAAGCCATCCCAAAACAAAAATCAATATATGATTGTTAATTCAGGAGAACATGCTAGAACCTGGTACTTTTCTCAGATGATACAGTTGATTTTTAACTAAACCTCCAAGATACACCAGCAGCAGTACTAGGCATAGACATTTGTACCCTGTCTCATGAACCTGCCACTAAACCAAGCCATCATCACAGAAAATGTATTTGGAGAATGGGTTTTAATTCCAACAAGATTACACTTTTTGTTACAATGACAAAACTTAAGAAAATGTATTTATTGGTATTGAGTCTCAAGCAGGGACTCAATTATGTTTCAGAATGTACAAATATCAAACACTTGGGATTTGAAGAGGTGGCCTTCAATAGACAGAAATGGAACTAAAGATGGTCCACTTGTCACGGGACACAATGCAATCAGTTATCACTTCTGGCAGGGTTAAAAAAAAATCAGTAAGATATCAATCATTAGTTGAGCTTCAACCAGCATTAAAAAAAAGCCACAGGTAAATGCTGATAGCACATCAAATTGGACACACCCTTTGAGAGATCAAGGAAAATGGCAATGTAACATGGCTAAACTAGATTACTGGGCAGAGAGAAAAGCCTCTTTGGGTGAGAATAATATTCCATCAGTGGTATTTATTGAGTGCTTATAATGTGCAGGGCACTGTACTAGCACTTGAGAGAGTACAATGCAACAGGATTAGTAGGCATATTCCCTGTCCATATCAAACTCACACTTAATACAGTGCTGATTGAGTACGAGATGAAAATAAATAGGAAACATAGAAAGTGAGTGTGGGGGTGAGTTCTTTTAAATGAGAGGGGGAATGTAGGGGGAAGACATTGGAAATACTGGTCTCCCTGAAGGAAAGACAAATTTGGCGTCACTTCTTTTGCAGGACTGTCTGCAACATCAATGCAGATGGATTGCTTTTACTCTTTTTAATTACCAAGAACTTTAGGGGAGAATGGTGACTCACATGAACAAAGAAGTCCCACTAGCATAATGCCTCTTCAGACTTGAAGGAAGAAATAGAGAAAGTCCTCTCTGAATATTAATAAAACAGAATGCTGAAAAGGTCATTTGATGCAGCCTCCTTCCCTCTGAGGTGTGATCACAGCAATTGGCTGTCATTGTCTGAAAGGAGGAGACCTATATCAGTGTTTCCTCCACAGTCACGCCTGCAGAAGCTATTGGGTAGGGGATAGCTGATGTTTGGGACTGCCTGCCCACACTTGCCCAGCCCCAAGAGTAAAGTGGGTCTTAAAACTGCTAAAACTTTGGGAAAGTTATTGCTTTTATGGGCTAATTTCCTGAAAGGTAGCAAAGTCTGTCCTCACCCAGTTCTTTCTACCTTATGCAATGAACTGGTTTTTTTGTTGAAGTTCAACCTGTGTCCCACTGGGTTTGCATTACAATCTTTTGTTCTATGTGCCTGTCCTCCCCCGGCAGGAAATTTGCCTGAAATTTGAAAAAGGATAACCAGGTTGGTCACAGTCCTTGTCCCACATGGGGCTCACAGTCTAAGTAGGGGAGAGCAGGTACTGAGTCCTCATTTTACAGATGAAGAAACTGAGGCACAGAGAAGTTATTTTCCAAAAGTTTCTTATATTTGCCCCGATATTTAATACAGGCTTTGCACCTATATACCAGACAAGAGATGAACTGTAAAAGAGTTTTTCATGACCTGGCTTATGGGGAAAGGTTGGAAGAGGCATGGAAGACACAGAAAGCCATGGATTAGTTCTTAAATAAGGCTCTTTTAGGGTTAAAGAACACAGAACATAACTCATTTTTTTCAGGTTGCAAAGTTTAGTCCCTCCAAGAAAATGTCTTGCAAAAAGGCAATTGCTTGATCGAAAGATGACAATTCAGAAGACAGTGTCTGGAGATAAGGAGGGGATGAGAGGAAAACAAGATGAGGAAAGATAAGATTTTGCAGCGATGGGTAGGAAACTGGGATTCCCTCTGGGCTTCAGTCAAACGAACAAGAGAAAGGAGTTGCATTCTGGCTGATAGATGGGCCAGTGAATACCAAAGGCAAGCAAAGGAAAAGCCCCTAGTTTAGAGGTTATTACCCAGAGTTAGGGAGGCTCAAAATCTACCTCTCCAACCCTGAGCTCTCTCTCTCTCTCCCTGCCTTTAGAACATTTCCTCTTGAATATCCCACCAAGAATATCAATGACTCTTATTGAAAACAGCAACACCAACCTCCCTGTCTTACAAGGCCATAACCTGGCATTACTAATCAACTCATCTCTCTCATTCAACCCACATATTCAAAACCACTCTACAGTCTACCCTTTCTGCTTCATCCAAACTGCAATCATGTTGATCCAAGCACTTATATCCCACACTGACTTAATCAGTCTTAACTGAACTACCTGCCTGTCTCTCCCTATTCCAAGTCATACTTCACTCTGCTGCCCAGATCATGTTTTCTTAAAAAAAAAAAAAAAAAGTTTGGTCCATATTTCCCCATTCCTCAAACTTCCAGTGATTGCCCATGCTCCTCCACAAACAGAATCTCCTTACTATCACCTTTGAAGCACTCAACCATCTCTTCCCCTCCTTCCTTACCCCACCGATCTCCTAGTACAAACCAGACCACACACTTTTGTTCCTCAAATGTCAACCTACTCACGGATCTTGATTTTGTGTGTCTTGCTGCTGCCCCCTTGTCCACATCCTCCAGATCTAGAACTCCCTCCCCCTTCCAAATGTAGCATAACACTGTTGTCCCCACCTTCAAAGCCCTCCTAAAATTGCATCTTCTCCCTAAACCCTTATTTTCTGTATTCACGCTCCCTTCTGCTTTACCTATGCATTTGGATCTGTACCCACTAAGCACCTGCTATTCACTCCACTCTCAGCTTCACAGTAGTTATGCACATACTTGGCCATTTCCCCTGTCTCCCACTCTAGGTTGTAAGCTCCTTGTGAAAAGGGATTTTATCTACCAACTCTAGTGTATTATAATCTCTCAAGAGCTTAGTATGTTGCTCTGCAGGCAGTAAGTGCTCAACAAATAACACTGAGTAGGGAACAGGTAGTTGAGTTTGGAATTAATTTGTGCTTGATGCTTATGTAGGAAAATTACCTGGATTCTAATTCTGGCTCTACCACTTGCCTGCTGTGTGGTAATGGGCAAGTCACTTAGCTTCTCTGGACCTCAGTATCTTCACCTGTAATATGGGGACTAAAACTCAATATGTCCAGGACTGAACTCCTTATCTTCCCTCCCAAAACCTGCCCTCTCCCTGACTTTCCCATCACTGTAGACGCACTACCATCCTTCCCATCTCACAAGCCCATAACCTTGGTGTTATCCTCTACTCTGCTCTCTCATTCACCCCTCACATCCAATCCGTCACCAAAACCTGCCAGTCTCACTTTTGCAACATCGCCAAAATCCACCCTTTCCTCTCCACCCAAACCACTACCTTGCTGGCTCAATCTCTCATCCTATCCTGACTGGATTACTGCATCAGCCTCCTCTCTGATCTCCCATCCTCCTGTCTCTTCCCACTTCCCACTGCTTCCCAGATCACCTCTGTGCAGAAATGCTCTGGGCATGTTACTCCCCTCCTCAAAAATCTCCAGGGGCTGCCTGTCAACCTACACATCAAGCAAAAACTCCTCACTCTTGGCTTCAAGGCTCTCCATCACCTCGCCCCCTCCTACCTCACCTCCCTTCTCTCCTTCTACAGCCCAGCCCACACCCTCTGCTCCTCCACCACTAATCTCCTCACAGTACATTGTTCTCGCCTGTCCCACCGTGAACCCCTGGCCCACGTCCTCCCCCTGGCCTGGAATGCCCTGCCTCCACACATCCTCCAAGCTAGCTCTCTTCCTCCCTTCAAGGCCCTACTGAGAGCTCACCTCCTCCAGGAGGCCTTCCAAGACTGAGCCCCCTTTAACCTCTCCTCCTCCCCATCCCCCCCGCTCTACCTCCTTCCCCTCCCCACAGCACCTGTATGTTTGTACAGATTTATCACTCTATTTTACTTGTACATATTTGCTATTCTATTTATTTTGTTAATGATGTGCATCTAGCTTTATTTCTATTCATTCTGATGACTTGACACCTGTCCACATGTTTTGTTGTCTGTCTCCCCCTTCTAGACTATGAGCTCGTTGTTGGGTAGGGACCATCTCTATATGTTGCCAACTTGTACTTTCCAAGCACTTAGTACAGTGCTCTGCACACAGTAAATGCTCAATAAATATGACTGAATGAATAAATTATTAGTCTCCCCACTACTTAGACTGTGACAACCCCGGTGGGGTAGGGGCTCAGTTCCACCTGACTATCTTTGTCTATTCTAACCTTTAATACAGTCCTCTACACATAGTAAATGCTTTATGTATATCACAATTGTGATTTGTTAAATGTGAGACCTTACGATCTTGTATGTACCCCAGGGCTTAGTAGAGTGCTTGACATAGAGTAAATGTTTAAATACCAATATTACTATTATTATTATTATCATTACTTTGAGAATACCAAGGAGTTCCCTCTGTTGCCACTATGGTTTGCAACTTGTCTCAGGAATACCAGGAGGACATAATCCTTGTGAAACACAGAAGAGCTAGTGCATGCTATGGCTTGTTTCTAGGAGCTTGGAACAAGCAGGGTTAAGAGCTGGAGGAGGAAGCAAAGAAATTAATTATAATTAGGACACTGTTGGGTTGGAATTTAGTGTTGCTGCCCTCAGGGAATTCCTATCTTATCTATCTTTCTCAGTTCCCTCAATAGCAAAATTATGGACAGAATCAGTCCCATACATCTATGTAACTATAGCTCTCAAATCATAACATATAATGGGCTTTTTCAGTCATTACTAGTCTTGACCTTTCAAGAGGACAAGGGTGTGTTTTGTTAGCTGTTGGTTCACTTTCTTGCTCTGTCTACTCAAATAGTGACCTTGGACCATTAAGAGAAGTCATACTTAGTTACTAGGAGTTGCTCACTCTTTCTAACCCATGCTGGTCCTGTGTCTGGGAAACATCCTTCTCACTTTTCCCTTGATAATAGCCTCCTCGTAATATCCTCTCAACTACTTGGTGCCTGCTTGAAGATTGTCTTTTACTCCATTCAAATGTAAACTGTTGGCTGTGATCTTAGTCATGTTTTATTCAGAATTTCCCCATCAGGCAATATCCTCTTTTAGGATTCTGAAGTTAAACTCCTCTCCTTGGATTGCAGGACACAGAGCCCTCTACAGATCCAAATTTAGTGTAAGTAGCATTCTGGGTAAAGATACTAAGGAGTAACAAAACTTTATCCCTCCCACCTAGTTCCCTCTTCATGGAATCCAGCAATAATCCCACTTATTCCTGGATTCCAGTGAAAAATAACTCTCTGCCTCAGAGGAGGTTCCTTAGCAAGTAAAGAATCTGAAACAACCAGAAGTCTCCATCCCAACCCTGCTATATTTTACCCCAAGGGCTGTCCCTCTCAGAGATCAAAGGATTCCCCAAGATAAAATCCTCTAGCCACCTGTCCCCTTAGCAATCAGAAGTATTTCTTTAATTCTTTATCAGAAACTTAACCATGATGGTTTCTAGTTCTCTAAAGAGCAGGTAGCTTGGCCTGCTGAAACTCCACCCCCCACCTTCAGCAATTTACACAGACCTTTGGTAAATTCAAAGACTTCTGAGGCAAAAATATAGTCTATTCATTGACTTAGTAGTGTAATTCAATTTATTGGAGTTGTGAGTTTATAAACAATCATACTTATATATTTTATATTGACATTCCATTTTTGTATAGGGAATCAATCAGTGCTATTTATTGACCACTTACTGTGTGCAGGGTGCTTTAAGCACTTGGGAAAGTACAAAAAACTGAGTCGGGAGTTCTGTTCCTGCCCACAAGGAGCTTACAGTCTAGAGGAGGGTTCTGAAGAAGAATGAAGGGAGTAGGTCCTTTTCCTTGCACTTCACACCAAGCTGAGGACACCAAAGCAGCTGCAGGGCTCTTCCAGACCCCAGAGCAGCACTATTGCAGGCACCATCCTGCCATGACAAGAGATCATTCCAGCCCAGGACAGCCCTGACTGCTGCTCTCAGACTGGGGAAGATGAGCAACAACGATGAAGAATCCATACGTAGGCAGGGGTGATGTACAGAATCACGAGCCTGGAAACTGGACCAGCGCTATATGGTCTCTAGAGGTAGTAAAAGCACAGCATTTTTCCAGGGGCCTGATGATGTCACAATGATATTATAGCCTAGTCACATGCCCATGGGGATAATGACATCACATTGATATTATAGCCTAGTCACACACCCATGGTGCTGATGACATCACAATGACAAAATAGCCTATTTGCATGCCCATTCCAGGCTCTGTATAGTAATGAAATATGTTGCCCATATTTCCTATAAACCTCAAGTTGAAATTGTGGCTAATACACATTAATAAAGAACCATTGGATTTAATAACTTGTATGCCACTCATTTATAAAACAAACCAAAATTTTGCATAGGTAATGAAATATATGCTTTGGCCAAATTTAAGTTAACCTAACTCTAGAATAACTGACCTTCCCTTTCATGTTTATATGGTTTGAGGAAAACTATTCAATTATCTGTCAAATTCAACGGCTAAGTACCTGAAATAAGTTACCATACAATCAACAGGCATTACTTCCCACAGTCCCTTCACATTATTATCATCACTCTACTTTCCTTTTTCTCCTCCTGAATCGGCCAGAAAAGAGATCGATCTCCTGCCTGCTTTCTAACAGCCTCTGATCCTCTTCCTCATCTAATGTTTCCCCTCTCTTACTTTCCCATGACCACTATCTTCAGCCTCTCTCTCGGATGCACTCTGCCTTCAAAAACGCTCATCACCCCTATACAAAAACAACAACAACAATTATTATTTTTGGATACTACAATTTCCCTTTTCTCCTTCCTTTCTAAATTCTTGAAAGGGTTACATATAGTCTCTGCCTTCACTTCCTCTCTTGATCCATTACAATGCAATCTTCACCTCCTTCATTCCTCTGAGATCACATTTTCCGAAGACTCCAATGACTGCATTATAGCCAAATTCAATGAACTCCACTTTGACCTAATCCTTCTCAACTTTTTGCCACTTATAATATTGACCATACCCCTTTAGCACATTAGTTGATCTTGGTTTTGCTGACTCATACATTCCAGATTCTTTTCCTGCCTTTGATTACTCCATTCATTCAATCGTATTTACTGAGCACTTACTGTGTGCAAAGCACTGTACTAAGAGTTTGGGAGAGTACATTAACAGTAAACAGGCATATTCCCTGCCCACAAACTCACAGTCTACAGAGGGAGACATATTAATATACATAAATTTCAGATATATACACAAATGCCATGGAGCTGGGAAGGGGGATGAATGGAGCGAGGCAGGTCAATGTAGAAGGGAGTAGGAGAAGAGGAGGGCTTAGTCAGGGAAGGCTTCTTGGATGGGTGCCTGTAATAAGGCTTTGAAGTTGGGGGAGAGCAACTGTCTGTCCGATGTGAGGAGGGAGGGTGTTCCAGGCCAGAGGCAAGATGTGGGGAGAGGCTGGAGGACAGACAGACGAGGTCGAGGTACAGTAAGAAAGTTAGCATTAGAGGAATGAAGTGTGTGGGTTGGGTTGTAGTAGGAGAGTAGCAAGGTGAGGCAGGAGTGGGCAATGGTGAGGAGCTATTGTTTAATACAGAGGTGGACAGGCAACCAAGGTGGATGGGCAGCCACTGGGGTTTCTTGAGTGGGGAAACATGGTCTGGACATTTTTGTAGGAAAATGATCAGGGCAGCAGAGTGGAGTACGGACTGGAGTGGGGAGAGACAGAAGACTGGAAGATCAGCAAGGAGGCTGATACAACAATCAAGGCAGGATAGAATAGTTGCTTGTACTAACATGGTAGCAGTTTTGGATGGAAAGGAAGGGGCAGGTTTTAGTGACATTGTGAAGGTAGAACTGACAGGATTTAGTGATGGCTCAAATACTCCTCTGTTCCTTTGCTGGTTCCTCTTCCACCTCCTATCCCCTAACCATGTGTGTCCCACAAGTAATAATAATAATAATAGTAGTATTTTTTAAGCACTATGTGCCAGGAACTGTACTAGCGCTGGGGTGAATACAAGCAATCAGGTTGGACATATTCCCTTGTCCCATGTGGGGCTCACAGTCTCAATCCCAATTTTACAGGTGAAGTCACTGAGGCCAAGAGAAGTAAAGTGACTTACCCAAGGATACACAGCAGACAAGTAGCAGAGCCTGGATTAGAACCCATGACCTTCTGACTCCCATACCTGTGCTCTAGCCACTATGTACCCTGCTCCTCCTGTACAAGTGCTGCATCCCTTACTCTTCTCTCTCTCTAAATTCACTACCTTGGGGAATTCATTCACTCACATGACTATAATCGCTCTGCAGAAGATTCACTACCTTCCCAACCCTGACCTCTCAACCACCATACAGTGTCACATCTCTTACCTCCAAGACATCACCACTTACATGGATGGCACAGTGGATGGCAAAATTCAGCCTAAACAAAACTGGATTTCTCATTTTACCAGTTGAGCCCTTCTTTCCTCCCAACATACCCACCACCATTGACAATACCACCCTTCCTCCCTGAGACCCATGCCCACATCCTTAAACATCGTCCTCTACTCCTCACCTTTACTGCTTCTCACATACAGTGTACTACTATATCCTGCCAATCTTTCCTCACAAAAGTTAGTGGATCCACCTGTACTACCAACTTGGTTCAAGAGCACACTACATCCTGATTGCACTATAGTCTCAGCTCCCTCACGGAGCTTCCTGCTCCAACATCTCAGGACATTAAGTCAATTACCCAGATAATCATCCTGAAACCTCATTCAGAGCATGTCTCCCTTCTCATAACTTTCCAGTGGTTGCTCTTTTCCCCTCCTCAAACAAATATTCCTACTATTGACTTAAAGGCACTCCACCAGTTCCTTCCCACCTTGCTCATCAACTATCCTCACCCACTACTCCCTTTATTGCACTCTCCAGTCCAGGACGTACCCACTACTCATATGGTCCCCACTGCCTGGAATTCCTTTCTCCTCCAAATTTCCAGTGCTGAAATCTCACTACCTCCAAGTGCTACTACAGTGCTCTGTACACAATAGTCACTCAAATATTATTGATTCATTCAATCATTTAATCGTATTTATTGAGCACTTACTGTGTGCAGAGCAGATTCAAAGCTCTCCTAAAAATCCCACCTATTCCAGAAGACTTCAACTAATTATCAGAGCTTCAATCTTATCAAACCTTTAGCTACCTCTTACGCATCTATATTCCTGTCTATTCTAGCACATGTATTTGAATATTCAATTATTTTATTTATTTAATGGTATCTCAAGTGTTTATTATGTGCCAAGCAGTGTACTAAGGGCTAGGGTAGACACGAGCTAGTCAGGTTGGATACAGTCCATGTCTCATATGGGGCTCGCAGTCTAAATTACCATTTTGCAGATGAGGTAACTGAGTCACAGAGAATTTAAGTGGCTTGCCCAAGGTCACACAGCACATTGAACTTCCTAAGCACATTGTATTCAGTAGGTGCCCAGTAAACACCATAACTACTACCACCTTACTTTTCAAAAAGAGGTTACATTTTGTCATATTTTCACAATACTTACATTGAAACAGGTATTCACGAGCTAAGAAATTAATGTCCAGAGTATAAAGAAATCTGGACTAACTTTTCATAGCCATTTCAAGGCTTCCAGCATTGTAGTGAGCCTCCCATTATTCTCATGGGACTGAAGCATTACGGCTCACTGTTAAGAGAACTTGACAAACAGACATCCAACGAAGAGTTTAGCAGAGTTGTGGAGCTGGACAGCTCAGTTTTAATAAACTCTCTGGCAGCAAGAGACATTTATATCTTCATTCAAAACTGCTCAATTGCTCACTTTGCTTCACTTCTATGATGAAGGAAGATAGCGCAGGATGGGTTATATGGAAGGGGAACAACTGAAAAGAGAAACCTCGGTAAGGAGAAAATTCCTATATTCAGTGACTTAGGTTAAAGCTATGGATCCTCACCAATCAACAAAATTACCTAAAAATCCCAATACCACTACATGTTACTTAAATTACAGTTCAGGGCATCACGGGAATTCAATTCTTGTTTAGCTAATAGCATTGAAAGTACTTTATGGTATGAAAATTAATGTTCTGGGAATATGAAAGCACACGAAAGTAGGATTTAACTTTTGTCTCACCCTTCAGAAGTCTTTTGCTCACCCTGACATCTCACTTAGATCAAACAAAAGGCAAATCTCCACAGAAATACCACTACATTCTTGCTTTCTCTCAGATCTTTCTTAAGGATGGGAAGAAACTCAGACCTTATAAATCTTTTGTGGCAAATCACCCTTATCTTTTTCTCTTGATGTTTTAAAACTTTTTGAGAGGAAAGAGGCAGAATCACTTACAACAAAGAATGGGAAAAACCTCCAGGTTTAAACAGGACTTTACAAACTCTTCCATGGTGTGGTTAGCATAAGGATCCCTACTCAATGTTGATTATACATGTTCTCCTCCAGCTACTTGGCCTTGCCATAATTTCCTTTGACCTAACCTTGGTATCCTGGGCAAATTCAAGAATATCTCTAGATGCAGATGTCCTTAAATACTGACCATGAGTTTTCAAGCTCTGTACTGTTGGATAATGAGCATGAGTCAAGACCCCAATCCATTCTGTTGATTACCTCACAATGCACAGTTGCCAGAAATGCTAGTAATGGACGTATGTGCACATACATTGCAGCTTTCTGTTTAGAGTCAAGCTGGAAGACAGCATTTGAGATATTCAGCTGATTATTTGCACACATAGTAAGGTAATTTGTTGATTTTCTTCAATATGCCTGCCTAAAATGTTGGGCAAGCCCCCCAAAACCTCATCCAACTCTTGGCATGAGTTTCCTGGAATGACTACCTTGCTTTTCCACAGGACGGCCCAAGTGTCTTGACTGCATCTCCATAGTGGCGTTCCTTGTTTTAATCAGGATGGGTCACTGGGGGAAGCAGCATGGCCTAGCGGAAAGAGCACAGGCTTGGGAGTCAGAGGTTGTGGGTTCTAAACCCAGTTCTGCCACTTGTCAGCTGTGTGACTTTGGAGAAGTCACTGAATTTCTCTTCACCTCAGTTACCTCATCTGCAAAATGGAGATTAAGACTGTGAGCCCCGTGTGGGACAAACTAATTACCTTGTGTCTACCCCAGCACTTAGAACAGTGCCTGGCACATTGTAAGCACTTAAATACCATTAAAAATGGATTCAATCAATCAATGGTATTTATTGAGCAATCAGTGTGTGCAGAGTAATGTACTGCTTGGGAGAGTACAATACAAGAGTTGGTTGTCATGTTCCCTGCCATAAGGAATTTTCAGTCTAGAAGGAGAAAAACACACTTATGTACATTTCAGATATGTACCTAAGTGTTGTGGAGCTGAAGGTGGGGTTAGTATGAAGTGGTTAAAAGGTACAGCTCCAAGTGTATTGATGACACAGAAGAGAGAGGGAGTAGGGGAAGAGTTCTTAGTTGGGGAAGGCCTCTTGGAGGAGATGTGCTTTTAATAAGGCTTTGAAGGTAGGAAGAGTGATGGTCTGTTGGATATGAAGTGAGAGGGAGCTCCCGGCCAGAAGCAGAATGGGAGAGGGATCAGTGGCTAGACAGATGAGATTGAAGTACAGTGAGCAGATTAGCTTTACAGGAGCAAAGTGTGTGAGCTGGCTTGGAGTGGGAAATAAGTGTTGTAAGGTAGGGGTCAAGATGATTGAGTTCTTTAAAGCTGATGGTAAGTTTCTACTTATTACAGAGGTGGATGGGCAACACTGGAGGTTGTTTAGGAGTGGGGAGACACAGCCTGAGCTATTTTTTTTTTCAGAAAAATGAAAAAAGTGAAGTAAGAGCTGGAGTTTGGGGGAGATTGAGGCGGCAAGAAGGTCAACAAGGAGACTGATGCAGTAGTCAAGGTGGCCTATGAGAAGTGAATAAAATCAGCGTAGTACAAGTTTATCTAGAGAGGCAAAGGTGGATTTTAATGTGTTGTGAAGGTAGGACTGACAAGATTTGGTGACAGACAATGTGTGGGTTGAATGAGAGCGATGAATTAAGGATAATGCCAAGGTTACAGGCTTGGAAAGATAAGGAGAATAGTGTGGACATGGAAGCATGGACGTGGAGACAGGAGGCAGGGAGGTTTGCAAGAAGTTTGATGCAGTAGTCAAGAAGGGATAAGCGAAATGTTTGGATCAGCATAGCAGATGGAGAGGAAAGTGTGGATTTCATTGATGTTGTGACAGTAAAACTGACAGATTTTGGTGACAGTTTGAATATGTGAGAAATCGAGCATTAGCCTGGGAGGCAGAAGGACCTGAGTTCTAATCCCAGTTCCACCACTTGTCTGCTATGTGAACTTGGGCAAAGTCATTTAATTTCTCTGTGCCTCAGTTACTTCATCTGTAAAACGGGGATTAAGACTGTGAGCTCTATGTAGGACGGGGTCTATGCCTAATCCAATTACCTTGTATCTACTCCAGTGCGTAGTACAGTGCCTGATACATAGTAAGTACTCAAATACCATAATTACTATTATTAGATAAATCGAGGTTAATGCCAAGGTTATGGGCTTGAGAGACAGGGAGAATGGCAGTGCTGTCTACAGGAAAGGGAAATTCAGGGGCAACAGGGTTTCGGTGGGAAGAAGAGCAATTCTGTTTCAGACAAAATTAGATTAGCAGCATTGAGATGTCCTGTAGAGATGTCCCGAAGGCAGGAAATTTCAAGAATGTAGAGGAGAGAGGTCAAAGCTGGAAATATACATTTGAGAATCATTAAACAGGGCTACTTTCTCATACTACTGCTTTCCAATCAGCAAGATGATGTGAAATGTTCAAAGTCATATGGGGTTTGCCTGCAATATGGCTAGACAGTGGTTCCTTAAATTTGTAGTGCAAAGACAAAGATTCTAATACACACACACACACACACACACACACACCCTTTCCACGAGGTGGGGTGTGGGGCGGGGGCCTTCAAAGCCCTACTGAGAGCTCACCTCCTCCAGGAGGCTTTCCCAGACTGAGCCCCCTTTCTCCTCTCCTCCTCTCCATCCCCTTCCCTGCCCTACCTCCTTCCTCCCCCCATAGCACTTGTATATATTTGTACAGATTCATGATTTATTACTCTATTTTACTTGTACATATTTACTATTCTATTTATTTTGTTAATGATATGCATAGAGCTATAATTCTATTTATTCTGACGATTTTGACACCTGTCTACATGTTTTGTTTTGTTGTCTGTCTCCCCCTCCTAGACTGTGAGCCCGATGTTGGGTAGGGACCGTCTCTATATGTTACTGACTTGTACTTCCCAAGTGCTCTGCACCCAGTAAGAGCTCAATAAATACAATTGAATGAATTAATGAATGAACATTTTTTGTGGTACATAAAGTTGCTTGATGAATGTTCCCACAAGCCACTAATCACTTTGGGCTGAAACTATCAGTTTGAAAAAGTCAAACGTTGTGCTCCATTTGAAGCCCAATACCACAATCGATGGTATTTATTAAATACTTTTGTGTGCAGAGCACTTTACTAAGCTCTTGGGAAAGGACAATACAACAGCGTTGATAGAACACATTCTCTGTCATCAATGAGCTTATGGACTAGTTGGGGAATCAGACATTAATATACAGATATGTACATAAGTGCACAATGCCTACCTCAATAGTATTCATAGATGATGTGTAATAAAGCCATCAAAAAGTCTATTAATTGTGCAAGCTCTCATGAGCTACTGTCATAGAGAACAAGATCACAAGACCTACTGCTGAGTCCAATATTCACAATAAACTAGAACATCTGCTCTGGAAGGAAAGAACATTAGCCTGAAGACAAAGATCAACATATACCATGTTCATGTCATCACAACATTCCTTTGCATCAGGCATGGATACCTTACTGATGGAACATCAACTTGACCAATTCATTCATTCAATCGTATTTATTGAGCACTTACTGTGTGCAGAGCACTGTACTATGTGCTTGGGAAGTACAAGTTGGCAACATATAGAGACGGTACCTACCCAACAGTGTACTCACAGTCTAGAAGGGGGAGACCTAAGAAGGGGAAGCCCTAAGTCTGGTCCCATAGAGGGTTCAGTTCTTCACTCGTAACCCTGGAGGGTGGGTGACAATAATAATAACGATGATAATAATGATTAAGTGCTTACTGTGTGTCATGCACTGTACTAGGTGCAGGGGTAGATTCAAGTTAATCAGGTTGGACACAGTCCCTGCCCGACATAGGGCTCGCAGCCTAAGTAATAGAGAGAACAGGTATTGAATCCCCATTTTACCCGAGTTCAAGCTTCAGCTCCATCACTGGCCTACTGTGTGACTTCAGACCAGTCATTTACCCCCTCTGGACCTCAGTTTCCTTGTATATAAAATGGGGATAAGATAGGTTGGAAGCCCCATATGGGGCAGGAGCTGTGGGTCTGACCTTAATCAATCGATGGTCTTTATTGAGCACTTACTGTGTAGCCAAACTGTATTATACTGTACTGCACTTAGTCCCCTCTCAGGGTCGTACCTGGGGAGTTTCCAGTAGTCTACCAGTCTCGACTAAGGGAGAGAGAGTCAAGCAGAGGCAGACTCATTCCAACCCTAGCTTGGGCAGCGGCTAGTGAATGGAAGGCAATCTGCTACCAGTCAAAACTCACCCATGCTGGGCAGCAACAGCACGGGAGAGAGCCGAGGGTGGAGACTCAAGTTTACTGTGTGGAAGGAGGCAATGATAAACCATTTCTGTATTTTGACCAAGAAAACTCTACGGATACACTACCGGGATGATTGCAGATGGGGCATTCTGGGAGAGATGTGTCCATGGCATCGCTATGGGTCGGAGATGACTCGACAGCATAAGGGAAGACAAGCACTCAGTACAGTGCTCTGCATGAAGTAAATGCTTAATAAATGGTATTACGACTTGGGAGAGTACCATACAGTTGACTTGGTAGACACAATCCCTGCTCTCAAGGAGCTGACAATCCAGTGATGCTCTAATTTCACAAACCAGATCTTGTAGCCTTGGAACTACTTGGCCTAGTGCAAAGAGACTGGACCTGGACATCAGAAGACCTAGATTCTAATCCGGGTTCTGCCATGTGTCTGCTGTGTAACCTTGGACAAGTCACTTCACTTTTTGGGGCCTCAGTTCCCTCATCTGCAAAATGGGGAGTCAATCCCCGTTCTCACTCCTACTTCGGCTCTGAGCCCCATGTGGGACCTGCTTAACTTGTATCTACGCCAGCGCCAAGTACAACACTTGGCACATAGTAAGTGTTTAACCAAAACCACAATTATTATTATTATTCTTAGTCCATTCAACCATATTTATTGAGTGCTTACTGCAGGCAAAACACTGTACAGAAGTGCTTGGGATGACACAATACAACAAAAGACACATTCCATCTTATCTGTTTGAAGTGGATAGCCCACATAAGATGGTAGGATCTCATCCCAAAAACAAAGATCCTATGTTATTGTAAGATCACCAGCACTGAGGCCATACATATAGGACTCAGTGGTAATAGGATGGTGAACTGAGGGTGAATGAAGGGTTGGGGATTGAGCAGATTTTTTTGTTTGGATAGCCTAGCACAGGAACATGCTCCAGAGGGGGCCAGAAGGAAAGGAAGGGGGGCATACCTCAAAGTACACTCATTAACAATAAGGCTTAGAAACTTATGGAGACTCAAGGCATGTGGTGGGTAATCTAGTCTTTCAAGAACAGTCCCATTGCCACAACTAGAAACATTCTAGGTGAAGGTGCCTGTAAGCACTCTGCAATAACAAGTGCTAACCTTCACTTTCACGGTCTGCAGTCAGCTATGTGCCACAGAACCTGTCCTCTATCCATATTGACAGTCATTTTCAGTGGGAGACTGCCACTATGATCAAAGGGAATTAAGCAAAATTGTGAAGAAAATGAATTTTGCATCTAATAGACTCTTAAATAAACCCTCTAAATATCCAATAAAAATTATTCAATCTATCCTGTTCCCAATCAAATGTTCTATAGCCCCCCCAAACTACAGCACATATTTGTATTGGCCTCTTAAATAATTTTCAAAATCCATAGAACAAATCATTTTCTCGCTAGACCGAATTTGCGACAGAATTGCACATACTCATAAAACAGGACCAGTACCAGTCATCCTGTATTTAGGATCCTCAAAGGAAGAAATTCCACCCTTGGATTCCATTAAAGCTGTCTAAGCCCCAGAGGGCATGACTGAGCCGCAACTAGACAGGATTCAATTCACAGCCTTAGAGAGAAACAACCCAGCATATGTGGGGAGAGGTTTATAAAGTAACTATGTACAGCTCCTGAAGGGCTTTAGGATGATTAACAGACAATCCTTCTAGCAATCAGGCCTAATCGGCTGGCCATGAGGACTTGGACCCTAGCTGCTTGAAAGATCCTTTGAATACCTGAGTTTAAACTGAAATTATCCGCCAATGAGTCATATAACCAAGTTAACCCACAGTAACCTTTCTTTCTATACCAGATGTAGCCTGCAGAGAGAAAAATATCAAGTACTTAGGTCTCCCAAGACAGGCCTCCAATTCTTTGCTCACACCTAGCTTCCAGCAAAGAGGAGTAAGTCTTCCTCTTTTCTTTGCATCATAGTCTGGCTCCATCCCACCCTAAGGGGGCTTTTCATCTAGTTGGCTAAGAGCAAATTCATTTTCAAATCATTCTAAAAACAGCCAAGAAGTGATGAAGTAGGGTGGCAGGGAGTGGATGTGGGGGAAAAGAAGTTGCATGCCTAGTGGAAAGAGCATGGGCTTGAGAATCAGAACACCTGGATTCTAATCCTGGCTCCATCACCTGTCTGCAAGTCACTGTGGGCAAGTCATTTAACATCCCTATGCCTCAGTCTATAAAATAGGGATTAAATCCTACTCTCTCCTCATACTGTAAGTCCCATGTAGGACAGGTAATGTCCAATCTGACACCCCAATGCTTAGTATAGTGTTTGACACATAGTTAATTGCATAAGTACCATAATCATCATTAGTAGTAGTACGGCTGAAATATTCTAAACAGCTGATGGTCTCCATGGGCCTAACAAAAAGTATCACTAATTTACCAGTCCAACCAATTGTTTGTCAACCAGCCTTCTTTCCCTAAATTAATCAAACACTCATTCTTTGTTACTTGTTTGGCATAATTTGATATTTGACTGAAGGAGGGTTTGATTTAATCAAAGAGAGAAATGGCTGTCAAAAACTGACGGGTTGTTTCATCCTCTCTGTAGTTCAAGGAGGAAAGACAGAAATGGAAAGCCAACTAAAGAGTATTCATTCAATCACATTTATTGAGCACTTACTGTGTGCAGATCACTGTACTAGGCACTTGGGAGAGTACAGAGTAACCATAAACAGACACATTCCCTGCCCACAACAAGCGTACAGTCTAAGGAAGTGAGCCACAGTCCCTGGAGACGGAATGTCTGGAGCAGAGAGCTTGGTCCTCTTAACTTGACTACATCTGCCATGAGGCCCAAGGAGAAACACCCAACAAATGAAAAATCTTTCCCAGAGGAGAAAGAGCAGAGCAGGCAGATGAAATAAAATATGATGGTCAGCAGACATAGAAGCTGCAACACTTGCAATTGCTGCATTGGTCTAGGAAGATTGCCAGCTTCCTGCCCAATATTAAGGTTCCTGAACCTTTACAATTTATGGTAGAAGTTTAAGAGAAGTCATTAATCAACAATGCTCTGCACACAGTAAGCGCTCAACAAATACGATTGAATAAATGAATGAACTTCAAAGTGCACACCATTTAAACTGAATTCATATACCCAGGACAATTTCAAATCAAGAAGTAGCTACAAATAGAGTCAAATCATTCCCATGCCAGAAATAGCCCTGCTCTTGGTTCACGGTTTGTCAGGTGCAAACAAGTTTCTCAGTATTTTTCAAACTTCATTTTCAGAGGATAGCAGTTACATAAAGCATTTGGCAGCCCTGATGCACTATTTTTTCCTCTCTCAGAAGTACACACACACACACACACACACACACACACACACACACACACACACGTCTTATCTTCAACACTGCCCATAGACACGAAGGGATCTTCTCATAGCCTGTGTGTGTATAGTCAGCCCTAAGAATCATGAAAATAAGTTAATTCTTTTGAAAAATGAGAAGGCAGGTATTCTGAGTATGTTTCCATATGGTTGTAGCAAAAGCAACTGGAAGTTAATTTAGAAGTATCTCTGAGGAACTTGGTTTCAATGACTATAAAAATAACAACACTTCATAATGATATATTATCTTTACCTACATTAAACACTAATTCTGACAACCTTGGTTAGAGTGGGGCAGAGGTGAGAGCAAAGAAGTAAAGGAGAAGGGCTGGAATCATCAATTCCTCTCCATCCAAACCGCTACCTTGCTGGTTCAATCTCTTATCTTATCCCGAATGGATTACTGCATCAGCCTCCTCTCTGATCTCCCATCCTCCTGTCTCTCCCAACTTCAGTCTATACTGCACACTGCTGCCCGGATTATCTTTGTGCAGAAATGCTCTAGGCATGTTACTTTCCTCCTCAAAAATCTCCAGTGTCTGCCAGTCAACCTACACGTCAAGCAAAACCTCCTCATTCTCAGCTTCAAGGCTCTCCATCACCTCATCCCCTCCTACCTCACCTCCCTTCTCTCCTTCTACAGCTCAGCCCGCACCCTCCACTCCTCTGTGCTAACCTCCTCACCGTACCTTGTTCTCATGTGTCCCACTGTCGACCCCGGCCCACATCCTCCCCCTGGCCTGGAATGCCCTCCCTCTACACATCCGCCAAGTTAGCTCTCTTCCTCCCTTCAAAGCCCTACTGAGAGCTCACCTCGTCCAAGAGGCCTTCCCAAACTGAGCCCCCTTTTTCCTCTCCTTCTCCCCATCCCCCCCGCCCTACTTCCTTCCCCTCCCCACAGCACCTGTATATATGTTTGTACATATATACAGAGTAGCAACATGGCTCAGTGGCAAGAGCCCGGGCTTGGGAGTCAGAGGTCATGGGTTCTGATCCCACCTCCACCACTTATCAGCTGTGTGACTTTGGGCAAGTCATTTAACTTCTCTGGGCCTCAGTTACCTCATCTGGAAAATGGGGATTAAGACTGTGAGCCCCCCATGGGACAACCTGATCACCTTGTAACCTCCCCAGCACTTAGAACAGTGCTTTGCACATAGTGAGTGCTTAATAAATGCCATTATTATTTTTATTACTATGGATTTATTACTTTATTTTACTTGTACATGTTTACAATTCTATTTATTTTGTTAATGATGCACATTTAGCTTTAATTCTATTTGTTCTGACTACTTGACACCGTCCACTTGTTTTGTTGTCTGTCTCCCCTTTCTAAATTGTGAGCCCATTCTTGGGTAGGGACCATCTCTATATATTGTCAACTTGTACTTCCCAAGTGCTTAGTACAGTGCTCTGCACACAGTAAGTGCTCAATAAATACAATTGAATGAATTAATCAATATTCTCATCTTAAAAATGCAGACGCTGAGGCAGAAAAGCATTGAATTCCTTAGACACACAATTGAGTCATTGGCTTTGGAAGGGAAATAGTACCCCACCTTACAAGCACTCCAATAACTGCCATCCAGGGAAAGTTGAGAGGTTTCCTTTTTATTATTAAAATTTTGTGCAAAATTAGATTGTGAAAACATTAACTGCACCATTTCTTCATTGCCTTTATATGGTTCTTTAGTTAGTGCCTTCTGAGATTTCTCCCAAAGGGGCCAATATCCCTATGGCAACCACCTGTACAATATGCTTGTACACAAGCAGCACATACATCAAGGCAAGCAGTGGCATCTGGCAGGCTGATCAGAAAGAGCAGAGATTGTTCTAGGTCTGTGACCACTGGAGCGATGAGAAAAACCTCTGGTTTCCACTTTCCTCTGTTCACAGCTCACTAACACTTAAAATGGATTTTACCTCTATTGCTGTAAACTCATTGCACAGCTGATGAGATGCTGAATATTAAATAATAATTGGCATAGCACTTGGCAAGCAATGTAAAATCTTCAAAATAAATAATTTCCTAAATTATCCATTCTATGCCAGAAAGCATGCCACTAAAGACCAAAAATCAAAGCTCATAGTGAATATTGCTCATTCATCATGTTTTAAACTAATCTTTGACTCCCATTTACCTATTGTAGTTTACAGTATTTTGCACTTTTATAATAGAAAACAGAATTTGTGAATAGTACCCTCTTTGATTAAACTTCATATTATGTAATCTTCTCTATATTTTCTTATTGTAGCTATAGTAGTAGTTCTAGTATTAGTGTCCAACGGATGCAATACAATATATTCAAAGCTGGGAGAGAACAAAATGAGTATGTAATGCATTCTTTGTCACAATGAACTTACACTTTAATGGGATAGACAGACAAAAATTAGAGAGGCAAATTCCTCATCCAGATCTCCAATGTCAATCAATCAATGCTCTTTTTTCCAGAGCACTAAGATGGTAGACAATTCATTGCCCACAAGAAGCTTACAATCTACATGGGGAAACAGATGGGTATGTAGCCAAGTTCATAGCCAACACAGCAGGGAGGGTGGTTAGGGGAAATAAAGAGCTTAGTCTGAAAAGGGTTCTTGGAGGATGTGTGGTTTTAGGAGGGTTTTGAAGTAGGGGAGGGTGGTGGAGGAAGCTTCAGGCCTGAGGGAGAATGTGGGCAAGGGCTCAGTGGCAGGATAGACAAGAATGGAGTTGAGAGAATAGGGGGGTGTTCATGAGTCAAGTACATAAGTTGGGGTGTAGTACTAGATCAGTGAATGGGGTGGGGGGGGAGAGAGAGAGAGAGAGAGAGAGAGAGACAGAGAGAGACAGAGAGAGAGAGAACTGACTGAGTGCCTTAAAGCCGATGTTAAGAGGTATCTTTTTGATGTGGAGTTTCTTGAAGAGGTTCTGGAGGTTCTTGAGGAATGGGGAGACCTCGACAGAATGGTTTCTAAGAAAAATGATCTGGGCAGCAGAGTGAAGTATAAATTGTAGAGGGGAGAGACGGGAGGGCAGGGAGATCAGCGACAAGGCTGATTCAGCAATCAAGGTGGAGAAAGATGAGTGCTTGTAGATGAAAGGGTGGATTCTTAGAGATGTTATGAAGATAGAACTGACAGGATTTGGTGACAGAGTAAATGTGTAGGTTTAAGGCGAGAAGTCAAGGATAATGTCAAGGTCATAGTCTTGTAAGACAAGGAGGATGGCAGTTCTGTTGATGGGAAAATCGCGGGTTCATGGTGGAAAGGGTTTAGGAGAGAAAATAAAGAGTTCTGCTTTGGACAGTTTAAGTTTCAGGTGTCAGCAGGATAGAGATCTAGTACAGTGCTCCAAGTGTTTAGAACAGTGCTTTATACACAGTAAATGCTCAATAAATACAATTGAATGAATAGAGATGTCCTGAAGGCAGGAAAAAATTCCAGACTGCAGAGGAGAGTGTTCAGGACTGGAAAACTAAGAATGGACATCATCCATATACAGCTAGTACTTGAAAAATGAGGGAGCTTATCATCAATCATCAATCATATTTATTGAGCGCTTACTATGTTCAGAGCACTGTACTAAGCGCTTGGGAAGTACAAATTGGCAACATATAGAGACAGTCCCTACCCAACAGTGGGCTCACAGTCTAAAAGCTTATCACTTTTAACAGGGGAATGGGTGTAGATGGAGGATAGAAGGGACCCAAAACGGAACCTTGAAGCATCCCAACAGTTTGAGGGTGGGAGGCAAAGGAGGAGCCTGTGAAAAAGACAGAGCAAGCAGCCAGAGATAGGAGAACCAGGAGAGGACAATGTCTGTAAAGCCAAGGTTAAATAATTTTTTCAGAAGGGAATGGTCTACAGTGTTGAAGGCAGCAGAAAGGTCAAGGAGGAGTAGAATGGAATAGATGCCATGGACAAAAAGGTGATCAATGGTGGCCTTAAAAAGATCTATTTTGAGGGTAGAAGTCAGCTTTTAAGTTCTTAAGGAGAAAGTTGCAGGACAGGGAGCAGAAGCAGTGAGTATACAAAACTCGCTCAAGGAGTTTGGAGAGACGTGATAGGCAGGAGATGAAACAATAACTGGAGGGAACTGTGGGGCCAAGGAAGTTTTCTTTGTTAGAATAGGGGAGATACAAGCATGTTTGAAAGTAGTAAAGAAGGAGTAACCAGTAGTGGGTGAATCTTTAACCCATATCTGATACTAATAAATTTTGATTTTTTAAAGGTAAAGGCTGATCAAGCATTTTGAGGACCTATGCAATCAAAGTTTCACATTGTAAAGTGTTAAGAGCTAAAAATTAAAGTAAATTTTTTCCAGTGGTATTTGTTAAGCACTTACTATATGCCAGGCAATGTTCTAAGCACTGGGGTAGATAGAAGTCGATCAGGTTGGACAGAGTCCCTGTCCCACATGGAGCTGACAGGAGAAGAGGAGGAGAGATATGTTTTGTTCTGTTGTCTGTCTCCCCCTTCTAGACTGTGAGCCTGTTGTTGGGTAGGGACCATCTCTATATGTTGCCAGCTTGTACTTCCCAAGTGCTTAGTACAGTGCTCTGCACGTGGTAAATGCTCAATAAATGCGATTGAATGAATGAATGAATTTTGGAGGAAAAATGAGGAATTCTGTTTTGGGCATATTGAGCTTGATGTGGCAGTTGGATATCCATGTAGAATTATGCTGGAATGCCAAAAAAATGTGAGATTGCAGAGAAGGAAAGAGGTCAGAGTTAGCATAGTAGATTTGGGAGTCATTTGCAAAGGGGTTGGGGTTGAAACTGTGGGAATAGATGAGGTCCTGAAGGGAGTCAATATAGAGTGAGAAGAGACGGGGACCCAGAACAGAGTCTTGTGGGACATTCAATGTTAGGAAGCAGGAGGCAGAGAATGAGCCACTTAAAGGAGACTGAGAAGAACTGCTCAGAGAGATAGGAAGTGTTCCTGGAGAGAACTTGGTCAGAAAAACCTAGGTTAGGTTGGTGGGTCCAGGAAAAGGAAGTGGTCCACAATGTCAAATCAAACAAGTTTATTGAGCACTTAACTGTGTGCAGAGCACTGTACTAAGGATTTAGGAGGGTTCAACATAACAGAATTGGTAAACTTAATCCCTGTCCACAATGATCTTACAGTTTAGAGTGGAAGACAGACATTAATACAAATAAACTATGGATATGTACCTAAGGCACTGAGAGAAGGGTGAATAAGGGGTGCAAATCCAAGTGCAAGTCAAAGGTGGCTGAGGGAAGGAGGAGGATTAAGATTGGAGTGGAGTGCTTAAATATGCCAAGAAAGATATTAACGGGTACTTGAAGAGAGTGATCTCATAGTCAAGGAGCCATAAACCAAATAATAGGAGGTAAAGGAAAGAGAGAAAAGGAAGTGTAGGCAGCTGGTGTAAACAACTCACTCAAGGAGTTTGGACTGGAATTGGAGAAGAGATGGGGCAATAGTTTTATGGTACACTGGAGTTCAGAGAAGACTTCTGTCAGATAGTGGAGACATGAGCATGTTTAAAGGAAAAAGGGAAGGTGCCACTGAGATTAAGGTGTGCAAATATGTAAGTCAATGAAAAAAGCTATTTGCATACAAACTATGCATTCTAATCCTGGCTCCACCTCTTTTCTGCAGTGAGATCTTGGGCAAGTCACTTAATTTATCTTTGCCTCAGTTTCCTCAACTGTACAATGGAGATTAAATCCTCCTCCCACCTAGACAGTGAATACCCTTTGTAACAGTGATTGTATCCAACCTGACACATCCAGGAAAGAGGAGGGAATTCATCTCTCTCCAATTCCCATAACATAGAGAGTGTGCAAGTGCATGCATGAAGAGTGTGTGCTCAAAGAGAGCACACGAGAGAACGCAAGAGGAGAACATTCTGGAGGCTTGATTATGGCCAGCACAGTTCCATACCATTGCAATCCCCTCATTTCCCCTTCCTTCTCTTAAATTCTCTTGCCAATTTTCAATCAATCAAAAATATTTATTAAGCTCTTACTGTGTTCAGATCATTGAACGGAGCACATAG
Organism: Tachyglossus aculeatus; assembly: GCF_015852505.1. NCBI lineage: Eukaryota > Metazoa > Chordata > Mammalia > Monotremata > Tachyglossidae > Tachyglossus > Tachyglossus aculeatus. The sequence goes on from NC_052066.1 coordinate 131,776,696, forward strand.
GACACCAATGATTAGTAGACATGATCCCTGCCTTCAGGGGATTTATAATCTAGTAGGGGAGACATTCACTATAATGAATTACACATATGAGGAAGAAATAGAATATAAAGATATGTAGCCAAATACATAAACGACAAAGGAAGGATGGATGAACAACCAAGTTTTTAGTTGGCATGGAAGTACTGAAGTGACACAAGGGGGATTTAAAGTGAAGAGATTAGGGATTATTTGATAATGACTACTGGGAGAAAATGTGATTTTAGAAGGGTTGGGAAGATGGGGAAGACAGTGGTCTGTCGGAGCTGAAGGGAAAAGGAGATCCAGGCAACGGGAGGATGTGAGTAAGAGGTCAGTGGTGGGTGAAACAAGACTGAGTCCTGGTGAGTACATCTGGAAGGGAATTCAGAACTGAGGGGAGATTACTTAGTACAAGCACTTACCACAGTAAGTGCTAAATAAATGTGATTGATTATCGAATACCTTAAAGCCAGTGTTCAGGAGTTTCAGAATACACCAAGTTCTCCAACTGGAAGTTTTAAAAGCACACAGCTCTCACTGAAGACTAATACAGAAGGGTCTAACACTTTCTAGATCTTTTAAACAAATAGTTGAATTCAGACATACATAAACATTGACAACTCCACTAATTTTTACAATAATTTGGAAGGTACCATGATTAATCATCATTTTGACCTGCATAAAACTAAATTATCATTTTATCTATAATGATGATATGTTGCTTCTTATTTACAAATTACTTCAGGTCGCTTAGTGAGCCAAAATTCAGAAAAAATGGTAAGGGAATGGCCAACCTGATAAATGGATCAAACTAAGGCAACTTTCTCCTAATGATGGTACTTCTTAAGCACTTACTCTGTTTCTAGCACTGGGGTAGATACAAGCTAATCAGTTTGGAAACAGTCCCTGTCCCACATGGGGCTCACATTCTTAATTCCCATTTTACAGATGAAGTAACTAAGGCACCGAGAAATTAAGTTGCCCAAGGTCACACACACACACACACACACACACACACACACACACACACACACACAGAGTAAGTTCTCAATAATTGTGATTGATAATGATGATGTCATCACAGAAATTATTTTTAATTGGTGCTACTTGTGGAGCTGGGTTGCATGGAAGTAGAAATATGACCAAACCAACTGAAGGAATAGGAAAATTACTGCAGGATTTTTTTTTCCATTTTTTCCCCAGAATCCTTTTATAACTGGATACTGCTTGCTGGTGGACCTAGATGATAGAAGTTTGGGCGAAGCTAGCCAATCAGTGGTGCAGGCAAAGTTTTTAAGAATCCAAAGTACTTGTTTTCTTCTCCTTCTTCCTTTTTCCAGAATCAGAGCCTGCCTCTTCCACATGACGGACTTTTAAATATAGAGGCTTGAGCATATGTTTACAGGCCAGAGAAATTTTAAAATTAAATTGTAGAAATGCATGCTTACACTTTTTTCCTCAAATTAGAATTCATGTGTGCACAACTAATGTGTTATTTGAAAACATCTTTGGCAAATAAATCATTCCAATACCCTCCTGACATTATTATTGGTTATCCTCTTTTCACAAAAGATGCCACATAGACTGTAGTAATTTACATGTGATAGGAAATTGTGAAATGTGAGATTTAAAAAAAACCCACAAAATCTGAGTTGTAAAAATCTCACATGCAGTCACCAAAATTGCCAAACCAGAAGTAAACTTACACATGAATATCAGCTTCAGGTGCTTTAATCTCCAGCTGCTACCACACAGATGACTAAGCAGTTAAGAACCTCTTCTATTTAGAATTTAACTATTTCCTCTGCTCACCAAGAGTTTATACTCTAATGGGGGAGATGGGCATTAAAATATTTACAAATGGGGTAACCAGAATTGACTGCACAGTTGATCCTATACATGTTAGTGCTGAGGAAGAACATAAATAAATATGTACATTCTGGAAATGGTAATGGTATTGGGAGTTAATAACATATTTAAGTACTAGGATTACAGGAGGACACTGAACTTGCAGAGGAGCTGTGGTCTGTTGGAATAGTGGTGGGAGGAGTTTCAGAGTGAACAAGGAGTTGGAGGCTGAAGAGTTGAGAATGAGGTACAGTTTTTACCTTGGGAGGAATGGAGTGAGCTGGAGAGTTAGCAGATGAAGAGACTTGATATGCTGATATGTAAGATGGTGAGAATTGGAGGAAAGCCTTAAAGCTAACCATGACGAGTTTTTGCTGGATGTGAGGGGGAACTGCAAGCCATTAGAGGGTTTTGTGGAGAAGAGAGATGTGAAGTGAGCACTACTTCCAGAAGATGAAGCTGGTACCATAGATTGGAGTAGGCAAAGACTTGAGGTGGGCAGACTAGTGAGGAGGCTGATAGACAACAAAACAAAACCTGTCTCCCCCTTCTAGATTGTGAGCCCATTGTTGGGTAGGGATAGTCTCTATCTGTTGCCAAATTGTACTTTTCAAATGCTCAGTTCAGTGCTCTGCACACAGTAAGCACTCAATAAATACAACTGAATGAATGAATGAATAGTCTAGCCTTAGTATGACAAGAGCTTGGACAAAGATGGAGATAAATAATCTGACTTAGGAATTGTGTTGGTAGAACTGTCCAGAGTGAATGAGGAGTTGGAGGCTGAAGAGTTGAGAATGAAGTACAGGCACTTTTTGAAAGTTTCATTAAAACACTACCTTGGCCTCCCTTGAGCCCATTTTCTTCCACCCATTCATCTCAGATCAATTACTTCGGTAAAGTTTCAGGGGTTTTTTGTTTTAGTTCAGAGTCCATTTTAAGCTAAATCCTCATTAAGATCACTGGCCTACTCCCATGCTGCAACTCTGGGTTATTTCATATGGACACATCAAGGCCCAAAAGTGCCTGTAAACATTTGGAAACTGTCCAGTATTCAGACATAGTCCTGGAAAACCCAGATCTCTGTGTTATAGAACACAACAGGCTATAGCTCAGCTGGGCCTCAATTAGTAATTGTCTGCTTCCAGGTGATCAGAAATTGTTTTCCTTAATGAAATGTATCATAAGCACTCAATAAGTACAATTGAATGAATAACCAAAAAAATATGGCAAAGAGGAAAAGGCATTTTAACAGGTCAGGGCACTAGAATTCTAGTACTTGGATTCACATTTGGTCTGCTGGGGTCCCTGGAATAAGTCCCTTTCTAGGTCTTGGATTCCCTATTGGTAATATCTGAATAATAAAGTTAATGAACATATTGAATGACTCTGCATAATAAAGATAATGAATTCAGTATGATGCATCCTACATAGACTAGAAGGGATAATCCAACTTCTTCCATCCCTACTTATTTCTTTGCCTGAGTAGGTAAACACCACTTCAAGCAGTGAACCACTGCCGAGAAAAAAAGAAACTTGTGCTGCTAGCACCCTGCTCCCTACCCACTATGGCTTTTTAGGTCATACTGAGTAGATAGCACAGGGGAGTAGTCAGGCTACTACTAGCAGTCAGTCCAGGGAAAATTTGATGATGGTGTATAATAATAATAATGATAGTAAGCGCTTAATAAATGCTATGTGCAAAGCACTGTTCTAAGCGCTGGGGAGAATACAAGGTGATCAGGTTGTCCCACGGGGGGCTCACAGTCTTAATCCACATTTTACAGATGAGGGAACTGAGGCCCAGAGAAGTTAAGTGACTTGCCCAAAGTCACACAGCTGACAAGTGGCGGAGCCGGGATTTGAACCCATGACCTCTGACTCCAAAGCCCGGGCTCTTTCCACTGAGCCACGCTGCTTCTCCATGTGTATGCTCATCTCACTACCAGTTATCTGCCTCATCTCCATAAAGTTGCACTGTTCCCCACATATAGGAGAAGGAGGAAGAACCTAGGAGAGTCACTCTGTTGTGCTTTTTCTTGAGAGAAATGTAGACCTTCTGGGAGTCAGAAGGACCTGGGTTCTAATCCCAGCTCTGCCATGTCTGCCATGTCTTATGTGACCTTGGACAAGTCACAAATTCTTTGGGTCTCAGTATCTCATCTGTAAAATGGGGATTAAAAGCATAAGCCCCACCTGGGACAAGGACTGTATCCAACCTGATTAGCTTGTATCTACCCCAGCACTCAGAACAATGCTTGGCACATAGTAAGTTCTTCACAAGTACCATCTTTATTATTATTATTATTATTATTATTATTATTAAAGATTTGGCTGGGCCAATCAGTGAGAAAGATTGGGGAGAAAGTACAGGGTCCAGGGAAAGGGAGGAGACTCTCAGACATCTTGGAGGACAGAGATTAGTGAGCTGAACGGCTGGGGAGAAGAAGACATGGGGAGTCAGTCTCATCAGCTTATGAAACAAGCATATAAAGATATCGGATGCATTCATTTGTAATTTTGAAGGTATCTGACAACTTTAATACCACTAACATATTCTAGAGATGCCACTTCAGTTTTCTTATTTTTCAACAGGTCTCCGTCAAGCCACTAAGTCATCACTGCACCAATTTGGAGCTAATTCTGTGTTTTTGAGTTACAAACCTTGGGAGGTGCACATTTATCTTATCAGGGCCTTCACTTAGCAGACAGCATAAGGGCATTTGGCTTTCCGCTGTGCAGATCTTAAAAGGATAGAACTAGGCGGCATTTCTGAAATGTCAGCCCAGATGGAACACAAACATGTTTACACTGCTCTGAAATTCTGTATTACTTTACAATTTGTTAAAATGAAATATTTCTTTAAAAGAAAATGGAGACATTTTAATTGAAAGACAATTTATGAAAGGAGGACACACAAATAGTGATGTACTCCCACACCACAGATGCTCTAAGTCCTGAAAGACACAATGGTCCTCAGAGGTCTTTGGATGGAAGAGGAGGGGTTCTTTACACTTGGATGTTTGCAGTCTTAACAACTGCACAAGAAGCAGCATGGTCTAGTGGATAGAGTCAGGGCTTGGGAGTCAGTAGGACCTGGGTTCTAATCCCAGCTCTGCCACTTCTGTTGTGTGACCTTGGGCAAGTCACTTAACATCTCTATGCTTCACCTGTAAAATGGGATTAAGACTGTGAGCCCTATTTGGGACAGGGATGTGTCCAACCTGATTATCTTGTATCTGCCCCAGAGCTTAGAACAGTGTCTGACACATAGTAAGTGCTTAACAAATACAACAATTATTATTATTACTACTACCCATCACAAATGACTGCTGGTTCAACCCTTATGTGGTTTCAGGATGTAGCTGCTGACTGAAAATCTCCACGACAGTGAAAACACTCAGGGCCATGTGAGATGCTCACTGAGTGCCCCCGACATTCCCACAGGGAGAGATTTTGATAAGCAATTTCTAATCCAGGCATTTGGCCCCTACTTATCCACAACCAGGAGCTGATCTTTTTAAATAACATTAAACCTTCACAATAGCTTAAACCATTCACTTGTCTTTGAGTTTCCTTTAGGGTAACTCTAGATACAGGATCACTTGGGAAGAAGTGGTCATTGCAGCACCAGTATAGAAAAAGTTGCAAATAAAGGCCAATGGCAGCAGGTTATATTTCCTTGTCCTTTATAATTCTACATTTTTTTAATGCTCAGAATCAGATGTTATGCACAACGTGCTTGCCCATTGTGAATATTTATCAAAATGCTTCCTCAAACTGAATCATTAAAAGAGAGTTTATGGTAAATGCTCTGAGAGGTCATTAGCTACCATAATTCTCACATCCTTTGTTGCTTTATTCATAAAGTACAATTCTCATTACCACCAAAATGTTGCCTATAAAACAGAAATATTCTCCATAAGCCAAGTCCTTAGGCTCCCTGTTACATGTTATCTTTATAAATGTTAGACATACCCATCTGTCTGGGCTGTCCTGACAGTAGGTAGTGTATGAGTTTTATGAATCTCAAAATATGTGGGCAAGGAAAGGGGGTAGTAAATAGCCATAAAAATGTATATGCTGACCTTTTTCGGTATTGATTTGCAATGAAAACATGTGTAGGAGAGATGGGAGAAAAGATGTCTTGGGCCTTATTTTCTCATTATTACTTCTGTTTCTAATGTCACCCTATAAAGTCCACTTGGCAAAACTGACAATACTAAAACTGACAGACCTGGACAAGTTTTGCCTTTGGAAATTACATTGTGAATATCAGGGCTAAAAGCAGGCACATTCTGGAGTTCTCCCATGATCCCAGAAGAAATCTTTCATTCTTCTGATACAATCCATAGGAGAGGGCTTTGTGACAGTTCCGTTACGTGAATAGAAAACTAAGAAATCCAAGAAATTTCATTTCGGCAGTATGAAGGAGGATAATCATAGACAAGGCAAGGTGGAAAGAAACTTCAAGGACTCACTGAAATGCAATATGAAGCAATAGAAAAATTGATATCAATTTTTCAGAAAAGACACAGGCAGAAAAACTGGGCTGGCAAGAAGCAGTTGTGGATTTGCTGACCCAATGTAAGCTAAAGTAATATGCTAACTAGGAAGCCAAGATAATGCTATAAATAGTAGCAATGGTCATTCATTCATTCAATTGTATTTATTGAGCACTTACTGTGTGCAGAGCACTGTACTAGGCGCTTGGAAAGTACAAGTTGGCAACATATAGAGACGGTCCCTACCCAACAGCATGCTCACAGTCTGGAAGGGGGAGAACCTCAGGTGCAATCATTATTCAAAAGACAGTCTGTGGCATAGAATGAGAGATCATTTCTAATGTAATGGATCCCAGACTACACTGGCTTTATAGATCAAGGTACCACTCAGATGCAAGCTTTGGGGCTTTTGCAGAGCAAAGATATAATATGTTCTGTATGATCAACACTATAAAGGAGACAGACTGTGATATCCTGAACCAGCTGAAACTTTCAAGTTGTCAGAGCGGTAGAACAAAGCATTGCAGGAATCCAATCAGATTTAGAGATCTGGGGCATCACTCACACCAGAGAACTCACAACCTTTGAGCTAAGGCAAATGAAGAGTTATTAAACAAACCAGTATAAAAAGAGAAAAACCATAAAGTATCCATGTCAAATAAAAAAAATCAGGGAAATAAGAGGGAAAGTGATTTGTTCACAGTTAGTAGATGGGGCAGATTTAGAATTTTAAGATTATATGAATTCTAACTACTTCACAATATTGAACCGAATAGTAAAATTTCTAATAGAAAGTAAGAAGGTAAGAAAAACCATACTTGGTGAAATAACTTTCCCTAACACTTTGAACTTCTTTCCTGCACAACCAAAAGCCCTCTTTGTAAGTAGCAGGACTGCTCATTAAAAACCGCTATTTGTGTCCCTGTAAAGGGCAAGAACTATTACAGCTGAAATGATGTAAAAATAGGTTTGCTAATGCCACTACTACAAGAAAAGCTCTGAACAGCCTTCAGACAATTTTTAGGTCTTCAGAATTAACAATTGCCCGAACAATAGGTTCTATTGTGGACATGTTCTTAATGCTGAAAAATCTAATACCTGTTAAACATTTTAAGGACTGTAGTTAACCAACAGCTCCACCATGAGTCACTCAAAAAAGCAAGGAAGGAATTGGTCAACACAATATTCCCTGTACTTCACACAGTAGGCAATTCTTTTTCCTATTTAGAATTTGTATTTGTTTTTGATTTGTTTAGACAGACTTCAAAGCAGAAGCTCATGAATTCTTAGCAACAATCTATAATTATTCCTGTAATGAATGTGAAAAGATGGCAATATTTCTGCTCTCACCAATTTCCTATAAACTTGTAAACCCCTCATAAACAATCAAGTGGGATATTTAACCATCAATATCGTTGTCTTGAGTGTTTCTATTTTCAAAGCCTGAATTCCTTTCAAAAAACTTGGATATAGAAGAACCCATCATCAGCAGAATTTAACAAGGGCCTACTCCATTCAAAGCATTCTACTAGGCACTGGGAAGCATTCAATTTAAGACCAGTCAAGTGTTTATTGAACACTTACTATATGCAGATCACTGCATTAAGCATTTGGGAGAGTACAAGAGTTGAAAGCCAACATTGCTTAGGTAATACAGCATGGGCCTTGGAGTTCGAAGGACCTGGGTTCTAGTCCCAGCTCTGCCACTTGTCTGCTGTGTGACCTTGGGCAATTCACAACTTCTCTGGACCTCAGTTTCCTCATCTGTAAAATGGGGATTAAGACTGTGAGCCCCCTGTAGGACACAGACTGTGTCCAACCCAATTACCGTGTATCTACCCCAGCTGTTAAAACAGCAACTGGCACATAGCAAGTGCTTAAATAACACTGAAAAAGAGTTGGCAGATATGATCGTCACCCAGAAGGAGCTTTCAAGTCTCCATGGAGAGATAGACACTAAAATAGATTAGGAATAGGGGAAATAGTAGAGTATAAGACTATCATCCTCCTCAGTGGCATTTATTTAGCAATTACTGTGTGCAAAACACTAATATGTACTTGGGAGAGTACACTATAACAAAAGTTGGATAGGTACATAAGTGCTGTGGGACTGAAGTGAGTATAAAAGTGCTTAAGGGGTACACAGTCAAGTGCATAGGTGACAGGGTCATGGGGATGGGGCTTGAGAGGAGAGGAAATGAGAGATCTAGTTCCTGCTTTTAGAATTATCATGTGATATCCGCAATATATTTCTTAATGAAAAATAGGCATTTAAATGCGATGGTAGACTTTCAGTATAACTCCTAAGTAAACTGCCTAGTCCAGGACTTTGCAACACAGACGTGCTTAATAAATACCATTAACTGGGTATCATTTTTGGTCTAAGAAGGTTTACTCATTTAACTTGCGTGGCTCAGTGGAAAGAGCACAGTCTTGGGAGACAGAGGTCATGGTGATCCCAGCTCCGCCACTTATCGGCTGTGTGACTTTGGGCAAGTCACGTCACTTCCCTGTGCCTCAGTTACCTCATCTGTAAAATGGGGATTAAGATTGTGAGCCCCACATGGGGCAATCTAATCACCTTGTATCCCCCAGCTCTTAGAACAGTGCTTTGCACATAGTAAGCACTTAACAAATGCCATTATTATTATCCTGCCTAGTAAATGATAAAGCTAATAATAAAAGCATCTCCAAATACATGTTAGTCAGTCATATTTACTGAGGACTTGTGTGCAGAGCACTTGGGAGAGTACAATAAACAGACATGTTCCATGCCCACAAGGAGCTTACAGTCTTGAGGGGGGAATTGGTGGGAATATTTGATGACCACAGCATAAAAGATGAACTCAGGGATAAAAGGGAGCTGCCCAAGTTCAGCCTTTACTGAGGATAATGTTAGAGAAATTCCACCATTTTTTTTCTGGTAGCAGATTAGTGTCTACACAAGATGTTTTGAAATAAATTCACAAATACAGTGCAATGAAGTCAACAGTAGCAAACGGAATCCACCCTTGAATTCTGAAGTAACTCGGGGGAAAAGTTGCAGATATCTGACCGAAAGTGTGTAAACTATCATTTAAAATGTCCACTGCCCTGGAGGAAAGATGATCACCATTTCTTAAGGGATTCCCATGGGAATGGCTCCAAATGTTTTACTGGGATTTATAGGCCAATGAGTGTCACTTATACAACTATTTAGTAGAATTTTTAATAAGTTTAGGAACAGAGACAACTTAGAAAAAGAAGTTGTTGGGGGGAAAAAATGATCTCTGCAGGAAAAACATGCCTCACTAATCTGTTGGAATTCTTTCAGTCAGCAAGTGTGTTAATAATAATAACCATGGTATTTGCTAAGCACTTACTCTGTGCCAAGCACTGTTCTAAGCACTGGGATAGATATAAGGTAAGCCAGTTGTCCCACGTGGGGCTCACAGTCTTAATTCCCATTTTATACATGAGGTAACAGGCACAGAGAAGTTAAGTGGCTTGCCCAAGTTCACACAGCAGACAAGTGGAGGAGCCGGGATTAGAACCCACGTCCTCTGACTCCCAAACCCGGGCTCTTTCCACTAAGCCATGCTGCTTAAGTGTTGATATCATACCCTTAGATTTTCTAATGTTTTTTGATAAGGTTGCATGCCAATTACTTTTAAAAAAACATTTCAAAATCATGGGATTGAAGGAGATGGTTTTACATGAAAAAACATTGGTTAAAATATTGGAAACAGAGTTAAAGGGATCAATGGCTATTTTTGGAATAAAAAAAAAATCACTGGTCTTCCAGGGATCAGACCTGTGATTAGTTTTGCTAACATTTATCAATCTACAAGAGGAGGTGTAGATTGTAAAATCCTGGGGAACAGGGATTATGTCTATTCACTCTGTTGAACTCTTCTAAGTACTTAGTAAAGTACTCTGCACACAGAAAGCAGTCAAGAATACAACTGATTGATTTCAGTGAGATTTCTAAGTTTGCAGTTAATTCTAAACTCTTTCCTTGCCCCAAACCCATTCTTTCCCCCTCTCTGGGATTTCTTCCATTCTTTATCCTTCTCTCTCACTCTTCTTTTGTTTCTCTATTTCTCCTTCTCTCCCACTTCCACCTTTTTCTCCTACTTCCTCCATTTCCTCTCAAAATCCCCTTTTTCTCATCCCCCATACTGTCTTGCACCTACAAAGAGATTCTTACTATAGACTTCTCTAATATGCACATACACATACTATGACATACCTATCTCCCACTCATTCATTCAATCGTATTTATTGAGTGCTTACTGTGTGCAGAGCACTGTACTAAGCACTTGGAAAGTACAATTTGGTAACATTTAGAGGAAATCCCTACCCAGCAACGGGCTCAAAGTCTAGAAGGGGGAGACAGACAACAAAACAAGTAGACAGGCATCAATAGCATCAAAAGAGATAAATAGAATTATAGATATATACACATCATTAATAAAATAGAGTAATAAATACGTACAAATGTACACAAGTGCTGTGGGGCAGGGAAGGGGGAAGAGCAGAGGAAGGGAGTAGGGGCGATGGGTAGGAGAGGAGGAGTAGAGGAAAAAAGGGGGGCTCGGTCTGGGAAGGCCTCCTGGAGGAGGTGAGCTCTCAGTAGGGCTTGGAAGAGGGGAAGAGAGCTAGCTTGGCAGATGTGAGGAGGGTGGGCATTCTAGGCCAGAGGTAGGACATGGGCAAGAACGAAGCACAGTGAGGAGGTTAGTGGCAGAGGAGTGGAGTGTGCAGGCTGAGCTGTAGAAGGAAAGAAGGGAGGTGAGGTAGGAGGGGGCAAGGTGATGGAGAGCTTTGAAGCCAACAGTAAGGAGTTTTTGCTTATACGAGGGTTGATAGGCAACCACTCACCCAATCACAATGTTTACACAGGCCCATAATCTGCCCACACAGATCCACTTTTCAAGATAGATACAAGACTGATAGAAGTAAATACTGGGATATTTGTTGGAGCTGGAATAAGGACGAACTGTGGGGGAGGGTGAGTTGGTTTAGGATATCCCACTGACTAATATATCATTCCTTCCCTGGAAGATCACCATCTGGGGACTGGTATGGGGCTTTGCTAGAAAGTCTTCACCAGTCCAATTCATCCCATAGCCAAGAATCTCTAAAGAGACCCAAGCAGTTCAAGACACATTCCCAAAGAAGAGCCTTCAGAGGCAAAGCCAATGTGAGGAAGTGCCTACCACTGCACTGGATTCAGGAGTTGGCCCTTCTTCGTCTTGTAAATTTATGTAGACATTTCTCTGTGGAAATTAGTCTTTCTACAGTTAATCAATTCCACTGATATGTCTATTAATATTCTTCCTTGTATAGGGAGAAATCAGACAATGCTAAATCTGTGAAGGGACACCTACAGAACCCAGAAGTTCAGGGAAATTTGGGAGAGAAAAAAATGAGTTATTGGAGAAATGTTTGAAGGTGTAGATGGGAGGGATTAAGACTGTTTCATGTTGGTCCCAAAGGTTAAGTACATTCAATTATGTATTCTCATTACTTTATTTGTAAATATTTTTTATGTCCATCTCCCTCAGCGTATAAGGCCCTGATGGTCAAGAAACACATATCAGGCTTCATTTATGCTTTCCCAAGCATTCTGTGCAGTCCATTATACCCACTTGGTGCTCAGTATTACCAAATCAGAGTTAGGTTTACTCTTCCAATCCACCAGGGTTCTTTCTAGTTCTCCATGTTAACTTGATGCAGGTATTTCAGAATCCCACTGGAAAAACATGATCATTTTGCTTTAAACTGTGTTATAGCTGAAGCTGGCTTATTTTTAAAATCCACTTAATTCAATTCTGGCCTCAAAAGATAGTCTGTCTGTCAACCATAACACCCTGACAGAAGAGCTGGCTCCCTCAGCTAACTGGACATGAGTATTTCTAATCATTTTGAATTCTGACTCCTTCCACTTCACAAAAATCACAAGATAGCCCACTGAAAGCTACTGCATCACTGAATTGATCATATTCCCTTTTCATTAATTATTTATAAGACAGATGGCACATAAATTGTGGATGCTGAAAATTCACAATTTTTCCATTTGCTTTATTGTTTTCTCCCTAAAGCACTTTCCAAGCCAAGCAGGATTAGCTCCTTTTTTCCAGGAAACCAAAATAATTTATTGGCCATCACAAAGTGTTGTATACAACTAGTTAGTAAGAATGCTTGGACACGCTATACCTCAAAAAAAAAACTGTCTATGTTTGTGGAGATTCTGGTTAGCAGCTTTGATACAGTTTATAAACAGGTTTTTTCACCTGGTTTATCTCCAGCCTGTCAAAGCAGAGACACTTTAAATTCAGGGCATCAAAGGCTTTGCTAAAACATGTTTGTTAGTTCTCATTATTGTGTCAAGGAAAAAGCTATTAAACTTCTAACCTGTATTGAGACTCAATTCAGTTCCATACCCCTGTAAGTCCCCAGGGACTTCCACGTGTGAAGGTAGTATTTCTTAAGTAGATGAAAAGGGTGATCATCACAAAATGCACATCATTTCCAATAGGTATCTCCACAATTTTACTTAATAATAATGATGATGGTATTTGTTAAGCACTTGCTATGTGCCAGGCACTGTACTAAGCGCTAGGGTGGGTACAAGCAAATTGGGTTGGACACAGTCCTGCCCACGTGGGGCTCAGTCTCAATCCCCATTTTACAGATGAGAGAACTGAGGCCCAGAGAAGTGAAGTGACTTACCCAAGGTCACACAGCAGACAAATGAAGGATCTGGATTAGAACCCACGACCTCCTGACTCCCTGGCACTATCCTCTAAGCCATGTTGCTTCTCTTACTTTACCACACATGTTCTTTGATGTAATTTATGGAGGGCCTGTCTGTACAGAGCCCCAAACAAGGTGCCTGGGAACACAACAGTAATAGAAATTTATTCTATTTATTTTATTTTGTTAGTATGTTTGGTTTTGTTCTCTGTCTTCCCCTTTTAGACTGTGAGCCCACTGTTGGGTAGGGACTGTCTCTATATGTTGCCAGTTTGTACTTCCCAAGTGCTTAGTACAGTGCTCTGTGCATAGTAAGCGCTCAATAAATACGATTAATGATGATGATGATGAGGTGGAGGAGAGAAAATGAAGGCAGGAGGTATCTAACCAGTTGGGAGAGTTAAAACAGAAAGTTAAAACAGAAATGTTTTAACATTTCTCCCCTCCCCTCCCCTCTTGACCCTCAGCAATCCAGTTTAATCCTCCTCCACTCCACTGACACTGTTCTCTCAGATTATCAATGACCTCCTTCTTACTAAATCTAAGACTTTTTTTGTCTTCATCCACATCCCATCTCACTCTCTTCATTCCTTTCAAGCTAACCTACTCTCTGTGCTTCATTCTCATCTTTCTGCCCCCAACCTCTTGCTCAAGTGACCACTGTCCCTGGAACTTTCTCTTTCTTCACATTGGCAGCTCTCCTCATCTTCATCATCCTTTTAGAATTGCAGTTTCTACAGGAGGCCTTCCCCAATTAAGGTTTCATTTCCCAACTGCCACTTCAGTCCTTTTACATGGCTCATAGCCCCCAAAGCACTTACATACATAATCATGGTATTTATTAAATGTTATGTTCTAAGGACAGTTTGTTCCTGTCCTACTTGGGGCTCATAATCTAAATGAGGGAGAACAGATTTTTTTTAATGGTATTTGTTTAGCACTTACTGTGTACCAGGTACTGTACCAAGCAGTGGGGTAGATACAAGCTAATCAGGTTGGACATAGTCCCTGTCCCACATGGGGCTCACAGTCTTAATCCCCATTTTAGAGATGAGAAAACAGAGGCCCAGAAAAGTTAAGTGACTTGCCCAGGGTCATAGCAGACAAGTGGTGGGGCTGGGATTAGAACCCAGGTCTTCTGACTTCCAGGACCATGCTCTTTTTACCTAGTCCTTGAAATATGCAATTACTTCCTCCTAGGTGTAATTTAAGTGTTCTTCTCACAGGCTAGATTGTAAATTCCTTGAGGACAGGGACCATGAGTACTAATGCTATTGCCTTCTCCCAGTTGCTTTCATAGTGGTCTACACAGTGAATGCTGAGCAAATGCTATTGATTGATTGAGCAGTTTCCCATTGACACCCTTAATGGAATGACTAGTTCACACTAAGGAGAATAGTTAAGATTAGAAATTGCTTGTGGCATATTTTATTCCCCTCTCTTACAGTGCTAGAGAAGCAGCATGGTTCAGTGGAAACATGGGCTTGGGAGTCAGAGGTCATAGGTTCGAATCCCAGCTCTTCCACATGTCTTCTGTGTGACCTTGGGCAAGTCACTTACCTTCTCTGAGCCTCAGTTACCTCATCTGTAAAATGGGGATTAAGATTGTGAACCCCACGTGGGACAACCTGATCACCTTGTATCCCACTCCAGCGCTTAGAACAGTGCTTTGCACATAGTAAGCACTTAAATGACATCATTATCATCATTGTTATTATTAAATATTTTAAATGAGAGGACTTCATTTGCAAACTCCTCAAAGATTGGGGTCAAGTCTTATACTTTGTCTCCCAAGTTTCTAATTATAATAATAATAATAATAGTAATAATCGTGATGATACTATGTGGCTACCAATCAACCTACACATCAGGCAGAAACTCCCCACACTCGGCTTCAAGGCTCTCCATCACCTCGCCCCCTCCTACCTCACCTCCCTTCTCTCCTTCTACAGCCCAGCCGGCACCCTCCGCTCCTCTGCCACTATTCTCCTCACTGTGCCTCGTTCTCGCCTGTCCCACCGTCGACCCCCGACATCCCCTTGGCCTGGAATGCCCTCCCTCCCCACATCCGCCAAGCAAGCTCTCTTCCTCCCTTCAAATGCCTACTGAGAGCTCACCTCCTCCAGGAGGCCTTCCCAGACTGAGCTCCCTCCTTCCTCTCCCCCTCCTCCACCCCTTACCTCCTTCCCTTCCCCACAGCACCTATATATATGTATATATGTTTGTACGTATTTATTACTCTATTTTACTTGTACATATTTATTCTACTTATTTTATTTTGTTAATATGTTTTGTTCTCTGACTCCCCCTTCTAGACTGTGAGCCCACTGTTGCCAACTTGTACTTCCCAAGCGCTTAGTACAGTGCTCTGCACACAGTAAGCGCTTAATAAATACGATCGAATGAATGAATTAAAAACAGTAGCCTAAGTACTGGGGTAGATACAAGGTAATCAGGTTGTCCCATGTGGGGCTCACAGTCTTAATCCCCATTTTGCAGATGAAGTAAGTGAGGTCCAGAGAAGTGAAGTGACTTGCTCAAGGTCACACAGCAGACAAGTGGTGGAGCCAAGATTAGAACCCATGACCTTCTGACTCCCAGGCCTGTGCTCTATCCATGCTTCTTCTCATGCTTCTCTAGCACAGTGGCCTACAAACAATAGGTGTTTAATAAAAACTGGTTGTAAAGGGCAATGGGGTTTTGTTGACCAAAAAGTGAAAGGTAATTTTCCCAGATTTTGCTCTCAGAAATCATTAGTCATATTGGGGATAGGTGAAATACAGAATTAGTGAATGCCCTTTTCTGGCTCTGTTGCTGTAAAAATACATTTTGGCCCAATCTCTTTTGTTCTTAATTTTCTAGAAGCCATGGTTCAGGAAAACCTAGCCTATTTAATGAAACAAAATAAGCACTCAGAAAAATAAAAAAAACTTGGTTTTTTTTTTCCCCTTACAATTTCGCCAACAAGATAAAATCTGAAAATAATACAAATTTCCTGTGTGTCATGTTTTTATCTTTGGTAGTTAACTCTTAAAAAGAAGCCTTCATTTTTACAGCCAAGTGCAAAGTCTGATAGGTATTATCAAGAAGCAAAAACCACCACCAATTGAGTCACTCCATCAAACCCTGTCATATTTCAGCTGAGCAGTGACAACAGCAGCAAATGTGCCAATGCAAGCAAGTTACATTTACAAGATAAAGCTTAGCCTTCTCCATCCTAAGCACTCTCTTGAAAAGATGGAGAAGGCATGAATACTCTCTGAAGCATGAGGTTGCTAAAATAGTAATGCCAGAGCATCAACATCAGGCAGTAATTGAAAATGTCTGTCTCTTTCAGGTCCCTTTGAGACAGGCCAGCTGTGATGTCTTTTGACATTATCATTCTGAGCCAAGTCATCCTCATTAGGTCCCTTAAACACCACCTGTCCAGGTTGAGAAGAAATTTTTTGGCAATAAAAAGAAATGTTAGCAGTGTTCTCCTGTTAAGGGTATAGCTAAAAGCTATAAAGAATGTGAAAAATCTAGCAGTAGGCTGAGGCTTGAATGTTACAACGATTTTGGACTGTTCTTTAACTTGATAAGTTATTTCAGTCCAGTCCATAACGTTAGTAAAAAATTATAGGCAGCATGCCAAAAGCTCAGTCCACAAGGAAGTTCTTTGCAGTCTGTAAGGCATTTCACTATAGCAAGGAAGCTGGTGGAAAGGTGCAGTTTAGGGGCTCATCCTCTACTTTTAGAAGCTTAACTCCTGCTCTAGATTGAGGGGGCCTTGCTGCTGCTATCATCATCCAGGTTTCTAGGAGCCCCTCTTCCTGCACACTGTCCAATTCAGAAACCCAAGAGAACTGCTCCAGTCCCTTCAGGAGGGAGCTTGGAGAGAGGCAGTATGTTCAGGGAATGGGAAAAACTGATTATCCAAGAATCAGAAATGACGAATTGAGCTTTGCACAATATTGCAGAGGACACAGGTCCTCATTTGTCCGAAGAAATCTTGCAAGTTCCTTGTAGACAACATAGTGAACCCTGGTCACTTTCATTCAGATGACTGTTTGTTACACTAGATGGTAACGCCATGCAGAAAGGGGTTACCATCAGTTATTAGTTATGCAGTTGTCAGTTATTAGTATGATATACTAACATTATTAGATAATGAATCATACCCTTTAGGGAGTTACACAAAAACACCTGTGGAATACAGACAGCCTGAAACCCTTCAGAACAGTTACCTGAGGAAGATCTATGTAGGCTTGCAGTTTGCTAAACCCATGACAAATGAAACCCCTGGGAAGTGTGCATTGCTTGGCTATTTCCAATTAAAACATTAGTTTATGATCTGCTCCTGGTTGATATCTACTTTTCCCTTGCCGGGATTGGTTTGGTTTCCCCCAGCCAG
This sequence comes from Tachyglossus aculeatus, assembly GCF_015852505.1. Lineage (NCBI taxonomy): Eukaryota > Metazoa > Chordata > Mammalia > Monotremata > Tachyglossidae > Tachyglossus > Tachyglossus aculeatus. The sequence goes on from NC_052066.1 coordinate 131,794,201, forward strand.
ATATACTTGGTAGGAAGTTTCCATGTTGAGTCCCCTGTGACAGTGATGCAAGCATTTCTGGTTAAGCATTAGATCAGGGAAGATAGGGATGCTTATTTCAGTCATTCCTCCCCATTCTGAATGTCTTCCCATGTCCAATCTGGCACCGAGTTTACCCCTGAACCATCAGCCAAGCTCCCCACTTCAAATCACATAGCAGGAGCTAATTCCCAGTCTGCCATCTGTTGTGCCCCATATTCATCTTCTCAAGCCAGCAGGCTGAGTCTGTGCCAAGTCACACTCACTCAGGACCGAGGCTTCTGTTTCCAGAAACACTGAGGAGAAATGGATGGTCTCCACAAGTCCCCCGAAAAATGTCTGGTAGGATGACTACTACTGAGGATTTCATATTTTCTGTGGTAAATACAGGAAGGCAAGAGAAGGTGAGCAGTCTGGACCCAGTTTCCCAGCTCCAAAATATTTCAGAGTAAACAGGTGGCCCCTGCCCCAAATGAAAATGAGATAAATGGTGATCTCTAGGGAGCAACCCTGTGGCAGATGCCTCCTCTATCACCCCACCTCTTCACTAGCAATGCTAAAATCAAGCCCTAGTAGACTTGAGAAAGGGAATAATTGCTCTGTAGAACTACCTGTAAAAATAATTAATCCTGGGGAATTTGCCAAACAAGAGTTATCTCTGTCCCTTCAGTCAGATTAGCTTCATGATACCCCAGAGAACTCATAGGAACTCACTGAAGGAATTGAATCCATTTGTAACCAGATGATGGTAATTAACAATTATGGAATTTGTTAAGCACTTACTATGTGCCAAGCACTAAGTACTAAATGCTAGGATAGCCACAAGATGATCAGGTCCGACAGTCTGACCACATGGGGTTCACTCTAAACAGGAAGAAGAGGTATTTAATACCTGATTCACAGATGAGAAAACTGAGGCACTGAGAATTTAAATGTCCAAGGTCACAGAGCAGGCAAGTGATGGAGCTGGGATTAGAACCCATGTCCTCTGACTACTAAGCCTGTGCCCTTTACACAAGTCTACATCACTCGGAGATTCACACTCTCTGGATTCAAACATCATCAACTCTTTCTCTACAAGAGACTACTTGGCCAAGATTGCCTACGTTGGTGGGTTAGAAGTACTGGTTAGTATAGATCAATAAAACCAGATGAGGTTTCCTGATCATTCATTTAATTTGGGTAAAGTTTTTCATCCAGTCAAATAATGTAAACCTACTCACTGTGCCACATTTTCATTTCTTTCACCACTGATCTCTTCTTCCATCTCCCTATTTCCATTCCAGTCCCAATTTCTCCAACTGATTACATACACTCACTGCCACCACTTCCTCTACTTCAACTCTCTTTCTGGCTATGTTATGTGGTCCAGTCTCAGCTTCTATCCACTCCACTGAGTCGACCTTCTCCAAGGTCAGCAATAAATCCCTACTTTCCAAAGCTAACAGACTCTTCTCTCTCACACCCCAGCTCACACTCCTTGTTGGTCTCAAGATAACCTACTCACCATGCTTTGTTCTTATCATTCCTGCTCTCAACCTCTTGCTAACACCCTCTCTTCTGCTTGGAGCATCTTACCTTTTCACATCTGGTAGAATGCTGCTCGCCCAACTTCAAATCCCTCCTGAAATCACATCTCTTCCAGGAGGCCTTCCCTGATTGACCTCTCAACTCCTCACCTTATTTCTCCCTCTACTGCAACTTCAGCACTTCCAAATAAACTCCTGGGTAATCACCACACCAGCCTGCTCATAGCACTTCTGTTCATATCATTAAAATCTGTTGCTTCCACCTACCTGTAATTTATCTTAGTGTCTGTCTCCATTACTAGATTTTACACTGTAGGGCTTATCAACTTTATTGTACTCTCCCAAGCATTTAGTACAGTTCTCTCAGAGTAAGCACAAACTATTTGGGGGCTATTCAGAGTTCTCTCTGCACTTATAGTGAGAAGAATTTAGCCTGTGTAAAATCCACACCGACTTAGCCAGTGCAGAATTACAAGGGGATTGAAGTGTACAACAAATTACATCTTCTCCTTCCATTTGTAAAATCACAATGGTCATAGGCAGAAGCTGCCAAGATCATCCACAACTGGGGATGCAAACTAACAAAAGGGTATGGTTATAGCTGCTAGAGGCAAGGGGGCACGAGACCAGGGGGCATCTGGGCCTTCCTACAGCTGTGACTTCTGTAACCAGCTTCAAAGGGTCTCTCAGAGGTGTCTCAGGAAGGTCTCTGTTTCATGTGAAGAATCTGGTTTGAAAGGAGTTTTCCACTGACTGACACGTATGGCATCCAGGATAACCACCCTTAGGGCATGACCTTCAGGCCAGCCTTGCAGCCGTACTTTCCCAGTTTGTTGATGAGGATGTCATGTGGAATAGAATCAAAAGCCTTTCTGAAGTCAAGATAGATTACATCTATTGCTTCTCCCTTGTCTCCTCGGTCTGTCACCATCATAGAAGATTAAATTTGTCTGGCATAATTTACTCTCGACACAGCAACACTTCCTAGATTCTTATGCTCTTCTGGATGCTTGCAAATTTATTATTTGATCATTTTCTTTCTAATTCCCTTCCAAGGATCAATGTTAGGTTTACTAGCCTGCAATTAAAAGGGTTTTCCTTATTAAAAATGGGTAGAGCATAGAAAAAAGAAATCAGCCAATATTTCTGTTGCTACAGAATGCCGCAGCCTGAGCAGGAGTGAGGACAGAACAGAGAATTGCCAAACCTGTATCTACAGCTGTCAACCTCTGGCTGCAATTCAAGGGCACAATTCATCTGGTCACTGCTTATTTTTCCAGGTTTTGCTTTTAAGTATGTATTTTTCAATGGTGAATAAGTGACCTTTTTTGTGGAAAGCATAAGGTAAGGACAACTTTCAATGATAGAGAATAGACTATATAATTTACTAGCTATTTCCCCATTCCATTTTCTGTGGCTTATGATTTGGAAATTCAAGGGTTGGGTGCCAAACTATCTTCACAAAACCATGTTCAATTGTAGATTTTGAATGATGATGAAGTATCTGGTTTAATATTTCATAATGCCACATTCTGACTTCAAGATTAAAAATTATTCTGGGACAGTAATACAATGCAAAATTACATCCAGGTAAATACTGTGACATGAGGGCTGATTGGCTGATCAATAACATATATAGAACTTGTTCACTGCTGCTGAGAAAACAGGTGTCTTCCTATTGCTTGCTATATTTCTTGATGGAAATGAAAAATTAAACGGAGCCTCCTTTAATTTCACAGTCTGTGATTCTTTCGTAAAACTTTTATAGATCAATTATGTCCTATCAGTGTTAGATCCAGGCTGAACTAAGTGATTTATGCATAAACACTCTCACAAATGGAGCAACTGTTGATTGAGTAACTTATCTCTATTAAATATAAGATCATATTATTTGGGAGAACTACAACTTGTCAATTTTTACATATTCTGGCTCAGTAACATTTTCTCCTTTTAAAATTCCCTAGATTGCCAGTTGTTTTGCATTTAGAATAGGACAAATATAGTATCTTATTTTAATAGCTGAGGTATCTTCAAATCTAGTACTTGTAGATGCCACTTTTTAAAATTTTTTTTTAAAAAATTGCTGTTCACAAGACATGCAGCATATTCCTCAGAATTCAGAGATAACACTGCTGGCCATGTATCAAGTTAGTGTGTCAGGAAGAACTAATGAAAAATCAGCTGTCTTTCCCCACTCTGCATGTCCTTTGCTGTGTAGTTACAATGATGTACAAGACCTGATATGGTTCAAGCCTCTCCCACCCTGCTTTGTAGCTGTGCTCCATGCACTTCTTCAAAATTAGTCTTCCCTCCCCCTTGGAATTATGATAGCTAAATAGTAAAAACTAGAAGTGACCTTGTCCAAAAAGAACCAAAAAGAGGGTCTGACTCATAATATAGAATGAAGTATTGGAGGGTGCTGGAGGAAAAAAAAAGGAACTAATTTTAAAAGAAAGGGAAGACAGACACAGAGGGAAAACTACGTAGCGTAAACATTTCTTTAGAGTCCTTCCACGTGGTTAGAAATCTTATTCAATCCCCATGATAGGTATGGCTACAACTATGGATTCATGAATTATATAAAATAGAATGTCAAATTCTAGAACAAAAACAAATTATCTTCTGGGATTAAGTCCTTAAACAGAATTGTGAGTTTCTGATGTTCTTTTGATCATTCACAATAAACTCACAATGAAAATGTCCTTGAAGGAGGAATATTAAAGCTCAAATGAACCCAGAAAGAGAGAGTCCTTAGCATCTTGTACACAGACTGCATTCCTAAACTCTGGAAGTCCTCCTTGCCTTCCTGTCATCCTATGGAGTACATGAGTGGAAACATACTGTAAAATTATCCTGTAGAGACAATCAGATGACTAAAAATGTACTACTGGAACCCAAAGAAGCAGTAACAAGTTTACCAGTCCTTTTTCCCCATTATCTACAACTAAAAGGAAAAACAACAGCAACATACAGTGATTAAAAACCACAGTTGAAGAAAGTTAAAGTAGGATATCAAAAGCAATCTACTATTCATTTCTTCAGAATTTATCCACACAATTTCCTTTAGAGCAAGAGAATGAATTGCATTCCTCTTTTCTCATTAACATCCAGAGGCCAGATTTTCAAGGACATCTGTAGAAAAAACCTATCCAAATCCTTAGATCCCTTACAGAATGTCTTAAGATGATTTATTTTGGACTAGCTAAAATTTTCAGGTGTATTCGTTTAATTACAACCTGATTTAAGGATACAAAAAATTCCGAGTGGCAGAGACCATTTATCCAATTTTTAATACCCTTAATCCAATTAGAAACGCAGAGGGAAAAATGTCAGAGGGATTATTATTAACAGCAGCTAAGTCTAGGAAATACTATACCGAGTTATACTGAGCAGAAGACAGATGAACTAGGATAAGACCAACCGCAAGTCTAGTCCTATAGCACATTTACATGTACAAAGCTTTAAAAAAAAGTATTTTAAACTGAACCATAATTTAATGTTAAGCAACATTCTTACTAATTGGCAAAATGCAAAATGGTAGATAAATTTTATCTTATTTCACTATTTAAAAAGTCACCGCAGAAAAAAAGACAAGTGTAATGTCCAGTGCCAGGCAACACAGATTCAGTCAATAGTATTTATTGAGCCTCTATTGCATTCTGAGCCCTACATTTAGTGTTTGGAAAGCAGCATGGCTTTGTTGGTAGAGCACAGCCCTGAGAAACAGAAGGACTCCCAACTCTGCCACTTGTCTGCTGTGTGACCTTGGGCAAGTCACTATCTGTACCTCAGTTACCTCAACTTTAAAATGGGGATTAAGATTGAGCCCCATGTGGGACTGTGTTCAAATTGGTTAGTGTATATCCATCCCAGTGTTTAGATCAGTGGTATGTATTGAGCAGCCACTGTTTGCAGAACACGGCACTAAGCATTTAAGAAGGAACAGTAAAGTTGGTAGACAGGAATGACCCTTGCCCTCGAGGAGCTTACAACCTAATGGGAAATGGATAGGCATTGTAACTCATTATGGTTAGGGACAGGGTCTGCTCATTCAGTTGTACTGTACTCTCCAAAGCGCTAAGTACATCACTCTGCACACAGTTAGCACTCAAATACCACTGATTGATTTCTGAGTGGAAAGACATGTGCTGAACAAAGTTCTGGGAACATGATACAAAATATATGGCCAACTGAAGAAGGGACTGACAGCAGAGACTCCAGTAATCTAATTGTGAAGTGATGACAACTTGAAGCAGAATAGGGGTATTTAGATAGAGAGAAGGCAGCAAAGGAGGAAAACAGCAAAATTTAGAGAGAAACTGAAAGATTAAAAAAATTAAATAAAAACCAGTGAAGATTCAAAGGTAATGGAAAGGTTGCAAGTGATTCTTGAAATCAGATCTGCTATAGTCTCCTGTAACTCACAGCACAGTATAGCACTGCATTCTCTAGATTCCAGTGTCAGAAGCATATTTTCTAAGCTCTATAAGATTATACCACTGTTTGATGTTTTAGACATTTCAATATAATAGGCCTTACTTCCCATGCCCGAGAACTATTACCCCATGGGCACAACATGGAAAACTACAAAATAAAGTATAAGACATGTTAGGAAATAAACCTGTTGAATTCAAAATAATATAAGCTCTGTCCTCCCAAACTTCTTGTTAATAGGAAATCTCAAATTTGACAAGATTCTGTATCAATTTAAGGGATAAGATCCAGAAGAGTTTCCTTTGGTCTCCTTTATGACCCAGGGCCCCACTCCACAGATATTCAAGTAACTTGTAAGCCTGGTCATTTATAGTGGGTAAAAAAGCAGCTGTCACGAATGCATATGCAGCAATCACTCACATTGTGCTGGCATGCATAGTTGAAGCTTGCCTAGCATATTGTTCTTAATGGCATTATTGGCTGACTGTCAGCAGCACAACATGCTGACCAGACTTTATGTATTTAGCTCACCCTTCTTTGGTGCACCTGTTACTTTTGTTTTACAGATACTATACTGTATTAAATTAAATCTCCATGTGTCCTTGAAGCATTTCTTCTGAATTACACACACGATTACCTTCCTTCAATTCTGCATCCAGCAAATTCTCTGGCATCCTAGTGCCATCCATTTTCAACACATTGCTAGTCAAGCACAACTCTGCTCCCAAGTCCTTTTATTTGAAATAAAACCTCATAGGTGATGGAAGTGAATATTTTCCAGAAACCAACTGTGATGCCACTGGGAGATCCATGAGCCACTCCCCCTCAGCCAATTGATTGGCATCATTGCTCTGTTGCACATAGAATGACTGAACTTTGATGAATGACATAACTGTCACACCATAGTCAACTCGCCCATATGAAATTACCTACAAAGCATTTCATAAAGCCAAGCAAGCCAGAACAGGGCCAGACATCAAATATACTTGTCCTTCACATAAATTACTTAAAGGTTTTGTGCTTCTGATACATGTGGCCACATTTCCTTAAACCTCTCACCATAGGTTCTATTTTTTCTAATTTTTCCATTTATTTTTGGATACATAGAGTGGTAGCCTGAAGCTCTGAAAAGGTTAATTTACCTCTCAGAGAATAAGTACTGAGACATGGAGAATAAAAACCACCAACAATAATGATAAATAATATTGAAAAGAACATGAGCAGCAGCATAGCCTAGTGGAAACAGCACAAGCCTGGGAGACAGAAGAACTTAAGTTCTAATGCCAGCTCTGCCACATGTCTGCTACAGGACCTTGGGCAAGTCACTTAATTTACTGGTGCCTCAGTTTCCTCATCTGTAAAATAGGGATCAATACTGTGAGTCCCATATGGGACATGGACTTTGTCCAAACCCCGATCCCTCTCCCTCTCTCCAGGATCACATCTCCTCCTGCCCTCAAGACATCTCTACTTGGATGTCTTCCTGTCACCTCAAACTTAACATATCCAAAACAGAGCTTTATCTTCGCAAACAAATCCTGTCTTCTCCTTGACTTTCCAGTCACTATAGATGGCATTACTATCGTTCCCGTTTTACAAGCCTTGGTGTTATCCTTGACTTCTCTATTTCAACTCACATATTCAATCTGTCACCAAATCCTGTTGGTCCCACCTTCACAATATCAGTATAATTTGCCCTTTCTTTTCCATCTAAAACTGCTGCTATGTTAATATAATCACTCATCCTATCCAGCCTGGATTACTGCATCAGCTCCTTGCTGACCTCCCAACCTCCTGTCTCTCCCCACTCCAGTCCATACTTCACTCTGCTGCTTAGCTCATCATTCTACAAAAACATTCAGTACGTCACCCCCTTCCTCAAAAATCTCCAGTTATTGCCTATCCATCTCCATATCAAACAAAAACTCCTCACCATTGACTTTAAAGCACTCCATCACCTTGCCCCCTCCTACCTCACCTTGCTTCTCTCCTAGAAGCAGTGTGGCTCAGTGGAAAGAGCCCAGGTTTGAGAGTCAGAGGTCATAGGTTCAAATCACAGCTCTGCCACCTGTCAGCTGTGTGACTTTGGGCAAGTCACTTCACTTCTCTGTGCCTCTGTTATCTCATCTGTAAAATGCTAAGACTGTGAACCCCACATGGGACACCCTGATAAGCTTGCATCTACCTCTGCGCTTAGAACAGTGCTTGGCACATAGTAAGTGCTTAACAAATACCATTACTATTATTATTACAACCCAGCCTGCATACTTCGCTCCTCTAGTGCTAAACTTGTCACTGTGCCTTGATCTCACCTGTCTCACTTTTGACCCCTAGTCCTGCCTCTGGCCTGGAATGCCCTCCTTCCTCAAATCTGATAGGCAATAACTCTTCCCCCAACTTCAAAGACTTTTTGAAGGCACATCCCTTCCAAGAGGCCTTTCCAGACTAAACCAAACTTTTCCTCATCACCCACTCCCTTCTGCATCACCTTGACTTGCTCCCTTTGGTTCCCCACCCCCAGGCCCGTAGCACTTACATATATATCTGTAATTTTATTTATTTGTATTGTCACTAGTAAGTGCTTAACCAATACCATAAAAAATGACCGGGACTATTCAGATAGAAGACTCCTGGCACAGATGTTCTGATTATTTCCATATTTTTCTTTATCATTTACTATTGCATAAGTTTGCAGGTGCACCCAGGAAAGGAAACAAGTAGATGTGTCCTTGTTTTTCCACCAGGTAATTCTTGTCAAAGTTCTCAGCTGAAGATTTTGTATCTCACCAGACTCACTGTCTTACAGCTTTGCTTGTCTTTGTAAAGGAGAGGAATGCCGGCACCTTTTGCCGATTTAAAAAAGAAACTGTAAAAATTCTGATTTGAAGACACCTCTGGGCCTGCTGCCTGGCTACTCCTATTGAATTGCAATTTTCTGTGGCTAAAGGAAGCAGCGAGGAACAGCAGACCTGCTGCCTAATAGCATGACTGTTGAAGTGTTGTCTTATAGGCTCAAACAGCATCTTGCCAAAGCTTAGTGGGGCTACTAAATAACTCAGGCAATAGCTTAGTTTTAGAAACCATATCTCCCTCCCATCAGGGTGATTTATTACAATCACAATTCATACATTCCCAAAAACCTGCAAAGCTTTTGCACATCACCTGTATACACAAAAGAACAGATCAACAGACCAAGGCAGTGGGAACTATAGTTAACTCAATTATATGGGTGTCGGTCCTCTGTGTTGCCAACTACTCACTAGGTGCTGGGGCAGAGTGCGGAGCAAGTTAAGTGACATTATGATATCACTTGCTATCCAGAGCTACCTTGCTACTGGCTCAATGCCATTATCACCATTCAGCTAATGATGATAATTATAATGATGGTATTTGTTAAGCACTTACTATGCGCCAAGCACTGTTCTTAGCACTGGGGTAGATACAAACTAATCAGGTTGAACAAAGTCCCTGTCACACATAGGACTCACAGTCTTAATCCCTATTTTACAGATGAGGTAATTGAGGCACAGAGAAGTTAAGTGACTTGCCCAAGGTCACATAGCAGGCAAGTGGTGGAGCTGGGATTGGAATCTAAGTCCTTCTGACTCCCGGGCCCATGCTCTATCCACTAGGCCACACTGCTTCCCAAGAGAGTTGGTAGACATTTTCCCTGCCCACAAGGAACTTACAGTATAGACAGGAAGACAGACATTAAAATAAATTATTGATGTGTAAGTACTTGCTGAGGGTGGGGTAAATGTCAAATGCTTAAAGGACACAGATCTAAGTGCATAGGTGAAGTAAAAGGGAGAGGAAATAAGAGAAATGAAGGCGTTGGTAGGGAAGGCCTCAGAGGAGATGTGATTTTAAGAAGGCTTTGAAAGTGGGGAGAGAGGAGGTATGTCAGATATGAACAAGGAAGGAGTCCCAATCAATCAATCATATTTATTGAGTGCTTACTGTGTGCAGAGCACTGTACTAAGCGCTTGGGAAGTACAAGTTGGCAACATATAGAGACAGTCCCTACCCAACAGTGGGCTCACAGTCTAACAGTGGGTTCACAGTCTAGGCAACAGGAGGATGTGGGCAGGGGTTGGAGGCAAGATAGAGGTACTGTGAGTACACTGGCAGTAGCAGAATGAAATGTGAGGTCTGAGTTGCAGTAGGAAATCAGTGAGGTAAAATAGGAGAGGGGCAAACTGATTAAGTACTTTAAAGCCAGTGGTAAGGAATTTCTGTTTGATGTGGATTTGTATGGGCAACCACTGGAGGTTCTTGAAGAGTAGGAAGACATGAACTGAATTTTTATTGGGTGTTTTTTGTTTGTTTTTTTAAGAAAAGTGACCTGGGCAGCAGAGTGAAGTCAGGACTAGATGAGACATGAAGGCATGGAGGTCAGCATGGAGGTTGATGCAGTCATCAAAATGGGATATGATAAATTATTGTACCAGTTTGGAGAGTAAAGAATGAATTGTAGGTATGTTTTGTCCAGAAATCACTTGGGCCCTAATTGAACAGTGCTCTGAGACTTGAAAGAAAGCAGCAGTTGTAGAAGGCCCGGTTGCAAACCAGGGATAGTACTAAACTGGCCCATAGCTGGAGTTCTGCTGCTGATACCCTGCTTCCCAACACAGAGGCAGCATCACCTCCAGACCAGGCCTAAAGCTTCTGTAACAGCATAGAGCCAGTTGCTATGCTGCTCTGGAGACTAGTTCATCTCACCCTTTGGCCAGCAAGGGCCGTCAGAAGTGAAGAAAATGTTCACTGAAACAAGGGAAAATGAAATAAAAAAATTTCTCACAAGAGAATACCATAATGCTTTAATTGTTTAACACTCGAAAAATTTATTCCCTATTCATTAAAAAAGATGCATATTTGTAGCCATTAAAATGGTGGTGAAGCCTTTTAAAAACTTGTCAATTTTCAGGCATGTACAGCTTGTGCTGTATGTAATGAGAAAGAATGAATGAGCAGGTATTTTTCTCATGATTGAGTATCAATGCAATGAAAGAGATGGGTGGTTTTCTGTGTGATTTCTAACAAGATTTAAATATTGGGTCTAAGATGTAAGCAAAACTACCACATACATTCAGACATATTGAGTCATCTGATGATCCTCCTGTCTCTCCCCACTTTAGTCTATACTTCACACTGCTGCCCGGATTACCTTTGTGCAGAAATGCTCTGGGCATGTTATTCCCCTCCTCAAAAATCTCCAGTGGCTGCCTGTCAACCTACTCATCAAGCAAAAATTCCTCACTCTTGGCTTCAAGGCTCTCCATCACCTCACCCCCTCCTACATCACCTCCCTTCTCTCCTTCTACAGCCCAGCCCGCACCCTCCACTCCTCTGCCGCTGACCTCCTCACTGTACCTTGTTCTCACCTGTTCTGCCGTCAACCCCTGGCCTATGTCCTCCCCCTGGCCTGGAATGCCCTCCCTCCACACATCCACCAAGCTAGCTCTCTTCCTCCCTTCAGAGCCCTACTGAGAGCTCACCTCCTCCAAGAAGCCTTCCCAGACTGGGCCCATTTTTCCTCTCCTCCTCCCCATCCCCCTGCCATACCTCCTTCCCCTCCCCACAGCACCTGTATGTTTGTACAGATTTATCAGTCTTTTACTTGTACATATTTACTATTCTATTTATTTTGTTAATGATGTGCATTTAGCTTTAATTCTATTTGTTCTGATGACTTGACACCTGTCTACATGTTTTGTTTTGTTGTCTGTCTCCCCCTTCTAGACTGTGAACCCCCTGCAGGGTAGGGACCGTCTCTATATGTTGCCAACTTGTACTTCCCAAGGGCTTAGTACGGTGCTCTGCACACAGTGAGTGCTCAATAAACACGATTGAATGAATGAATGAATGAATGACGACTTTCACCCAACTCTTAGATCAGTGACCTGTTCATATCATCTCTTCATTCCTAAATAACTCTAATGGAGTCTGCTTTTTAAATTACTACAAAATCCTGTAGCAACAGCAAAAAAATGAATGTATATGCCATCAAACAGTGGACTATATTGAGCTCTTACTGTGTGCAGAGCACTGTATTAAGCACTGGAGAGTACAATAAAATACAATTGGTAGGTATGATCCCTGCCCAAAAGGAGCTTCAAAGGTTTCCAATTAGTAGAGGAAAGCTAACATGATAAAATTACTTTTACATTAGTCAGGCCTTGCTTAGAGAAGTTTTTTTTAAGGTGGCTTTGCTTTTATGTGGCCCTCTAAATGTGTATAATTTCATCGCTCTTAACATGCTCCCTTGCTTTTTCATTACAAAAATACAAGTTTTCAACAAAAATCAACCTTCCAGCATGCCCCAAACTCATATTCCCTTCACAGTGTCATTAAAAATAACCTGTTCTTATAAAACTGTGTCCTGCTGAAAATTCGTTTCTTTGCACATAAGTCCAAAAATAAGAGTATTCCCACACAAAATATGTCCATCCCACAGGGTAAGAAACATCTAACAGGGTAAGAACATTGCCCACACCTTGACCATTGTCTTTAACTAGTGGCCAAGCTTGCTGTTGTGTTTTGTTTTTTTTTAAAGAATAGCACTAGTAGCAAGGGAGAATAATTTCTTTGCAATCTCTCTTTTTTTCCTCTGACCATCTAGCAATTTGTGAAATCTAGCTTAGGACAAGAGACTTATTTTTGCACTTGGGGCTTCACTCAACATTATTTTCAGGTGAGATATCACCATATATTTAATTTCCATCTCAATAAGAAAAATGTTAGTAAAAGTTAAAATGAGGGTTTTTTTCTCCAAGTCTGAAAGGTAACAAGAAGCACACCCAACGAAGTCCAAAAATCAAAGCCCCCCTGGTTACCTGAAGTATAGAAACTATATTAAAAAAAATCAAACCTTATCAATTGTTTAAAAATTTAGTGAACAAGAATACAGTGGAGAAGACAGTCATAATAGTAATAATTGTGGTATTTCCAAGCACTATACTAAGTACCAGAGTAGATATGGGGTAATAATATTGGATACATTCCCTCTCCCGCATGGGGCTCCAAGTCTAAGGGGGAAAAGAATAGGTATTTAATTCCTGTTTTACAAATGAGGAAAGTACACTGAACAGGTAAATGGCAGAGCTGAGATTAGAAACCAGGTCTCCTGAGTCCCCAGACCATGATCTGTTCACTAGGCCACACCCTGGCTCCCATGGACCTTCTAATGTGCCCACTGTTGGGTAGGGACTGTCTCTATATGTTGCCAATTTGTACTTCCCAAGCGCTTAGTACAGTGCTCTGCACATAGTAAGCGCTCAATAAATACGATTGATGATGATGATGATATAACTTTTTATTTGGTGTGGGCTAACCATCACTTAATTGGCAACATCATATTATCACTAATATATAGTGATATAATTATCACTATAATTACTGTAATATAATTTCTTATTTTACAATTGTTACATAATATGCTCTCTCACCCACCGGAGTAGAACATTTGGAACACGTTAGTGGTATAAGGAATGTTTGGGGACCTGTCCTTAAAGAAGAGAGGCTATGGTTGGGTGGCCAGTTGTTGTCTATGGCTTTTCCAGTAAAGCCATCTCAAATGAAAATTAAGCAACACCTATTCTGACCGTAGCGATTCCCATACAGTGTGCATGATGTCATTTGCTCATAATATCTGCATCCTTAGTTTCAAACTGTGCTTGGATGAGTATTTGCAAAAAAAACTCAGGAATGTACTCAGGATGATTTTGCAAATAATTCACTGTTTTGGTCAGAAAGCACTATGTCCTCAGCAATTAAGTTTCACAACATGCTTCAATTGGTCCATGAAGGAGCAGCTAGTTTGTCCAAATATTACTGTGTTAAATGATATTAATGGCCATAGGGAGGCTGAAAACGCAGTAATCCTTTTTTATTTTTATGGATTTCAACATTCCCTGAAGATGACATTTTTTTATCTGGTTTATTTTCAGAAAAGAAAAAAAAAAAGCCCTTCTTCACTCTTCTCTCTTCTAAATGGTTTACAAGATAGAAAGGAAATTGGAGAAAACAAGGATGAACAGAAGTGCAGCAGTTTCAACCAGGTAGAGGAACGAATCCTATCATACGGTTACATAAAAAGAAAAAAATCGATCATTGACAAAAGAGACTGTCGGAGGATACTAGTCTCATTTGAATCTCTCAGGAAGCAGTTCAGAATAACAATGATGGTCACTGCAATGACTAAAACGTGTGCCTTTTAAACGGTTTGCCTTAGAAAATTTTTACATTGATACATCTGTTAGAAAACTGCCATTTCTTCTGGGTCATTTTTCATGTTCTTCCTGAATACATTCTTCTTGTCTAGCAAAATTCCAGTTAGTACCCCACATTAATGGAATAAAATGGATCACAGTATAAAAACAAGTTGTATAGAATGGCTCATTATAGATTTATCTCTTGTCAGCTGAACTCAAATTGACCTTAGTGGGAGGTTTAATGCTACTTCCCCAAGGATATTTATTCTGCAGGCTCTCAGAGTACAGCTGTGGAGGTGACACATTGAAGGAAGCAGAGGGAATAATAGGTGTTTGTTCCATAATTACCACAAATCGGGTCATTCATGGCACCAGCCTTAACAAGCCTAGAAATCCAGTAATGAGAAACAGTATAGCTGTAGTCTTTCAACAAAGCACCTGCTATCCCAAGGTGACAACTGCCTTTATTTTCTTACTATTTGCTGGCCTCTGGAACCAGAGACAGAAAAATAAACAGGACATACATTCCACTGCAATATATCCTAGAAGCCCATTTTGATAAAGATCCTCCAAGTAAAGAGATAAAAAATGAAAAAGCCAATGATTTTGCTTGTCCTCCCCCAACATTTTAATCTGATACTTCTATAGTTAGAGACAGCAAGTCTCACCTTCTTCAGTCTTACCAAATACTGATTAGTGACTCAACCAGACTTCATTGAGCATCTTTTGGGCAAATATAGTTCTATAGGTTCTCTGGGAAATACCTCAAAATTTTTATAATGTGCATTTGGCAGCACTTCTTGCTGCACTCAGAAGTGCCCACCTATACTTTGAGCAATTCAAAGACGATGCATGATTAAAAACTCAATCACAGACACAATTGATAGCTTTGTGAAGGCCCCAAATAACCATCACTGAACCAGACTGCCAAATAGAATGACCATATTTGAAATGTACTCAGTACTACAAATCTAAAAAAAAGCACAGAAAGTTACGAGATCTGAGATTTAGAGTGACAGTTAAAGACACTGTAATTTAAAGTTGTAAATGACAAGGTTGATTGCCTGATTATCGTTCACCATGTTGTCTACATAACCACCTTAAAGTATTGCTTGAGGAAATGGATGAGAAGGGGTATAGGCTAAAAAATAGTTAAAAATTTAGCTCACTCTACCTCCCCTTTTACCTTAGGAAAAAGGTTAGCAGAGAAAAATACATTGTCATGTTGAATTCTTCCTCTAGTGTGGTCCCCATCAGGAACTGATCGTAAGCACTCACTACAGCAGCATAGGAAGACAAAAAAAGTTGGCAAAAGAACTACTGACAGACCAACCAGTTTCCACTCAGATGATCCCAGTAGCTTCTAGGAAGTTTAGTGAACCAGAACCTTGGCATTGTGGGTATCGTAGTTTTGTGCTTTTACTTCCTTTCCCGCAATTCTTCTGCCGGATCTGCTTTGAAAGTACTTTAAAGCATACTACAACTGAGACTTTCCTGTCTAAGACTTCTCTTGACTAAACCCAAAGAAAGAATTCAAGGGTGTGGATAATGAATTCTCCCATTAATTAACAGATGTGATCATCTTATGGCAAGAACATAAAAGTGCATTCTAAGAGCACTGAAATGAACCTGCATCTAATGAGTACTATAGGGAAAAGGCCTTGAAGTGTTAATCCTATGCTCTCAAACATTCTTATTCCATTCCCCCTGGTAATTTGCTGCAACAAATGGAAATTCCATCCATGTTCACTCCTTGAGCCTAAACGTCCTGACCCATTCACAAATCAATGAGACTGCTAAACCCATAATTGGTACAAAATTGTGGATGTGTTATGTTGTGTCCATGTTTCAGTGGGCATTGCACATTTTATTTTTTTAAATGATATTTAAGCACTAACTTTGTGCCAGGCACCGTACGAAGCACTGTGGCAGATACAAGCTAAACAGGTTGGACACAGTCAATGTCCCACATGAGGCTTACAATCAATCTCCATTTTACAGATGAGGTTACTGAAACCCAGAGAAGTCAAGTCACTTGCCCAAGGTCACACAGCAGACAAGGGGGCAGAGCTGGGATTAGAACCCAGGTCCTCTGACTTGTAGGTCCATACTCTTTCTACTATGCCACACTGCTTCACTTCAACTCTTAGGGTGTGCCTCTCCAGATCCTTAGCCCTTAGACTCTGAGCCACACATGAAACAAGAACACTTGAATATCTTGTTTGTACCCCACTGCATAGCACAGTGCCTGACAAACAGTGCTTGGCACTTAGTGCCACAACAAGAATAATGATGATAATAATAATAATTTTGGTACTTAAGCACAGAGAAGCAGCATGGTTCAGTGGAAAGAGCCCGGACTTGGGAGTCAGAGGTCATGGGTTCTAATCCCAGCTCCGCCACTTGTCAGCTGTGGGACTTTGGGCAAGTCACTTAACTTCTCCAGGCCTCAGTTACCACATCTATAAAATGGGGATTAAGGCTGTGAGCCCCACGTGGGACAACCTGATCACCTTGTTTCCTCCCCAGCACTTAAGAACAGTTCTTTGCACATAGTAAGCACTTAACAAATGCCATCATTATTATTATTAGTCTATGGCAAGCACTGGACTAAGTACTGAAGTAGATACAAGGTACTCAGATTGGACAGTCTCTGTCCCAAATGGGCATCACTATCCAAATTGGAGGGAGGCCAGGTATTGACTCTCCATTGTACAGATGAGGAAACTGAGGCACAGAGAAGTAAAGTGACTTACCCAAGTGCAAGTGACAGATTTAAGATTAAAACCCAGGTCCTCTGATTCCCAGGCACATTACTCTCTCCATCTCCAAAGGCCAGATGGCGGCTCAGAGCACATTTAAATTGCTAGAGTATTAGATATATGAATCGTTAGCATCCAGTCCTGCCTGCCTTGCATGCTTTGCGATGTCAATTTGTGGGATCATCCATAAATTAATCTGATTTACTCCCTCTTTGTGAACTTGACCAGTTACATAATTTGTATCTGTTCATATCAAATTCTTTAAGACAGGTCCTTAGTTAATTTAAATATTCTAAAGCATTATTAGGACTTGATAAACATTATTCTGTCCATTATTTCCAAGAGCATGTTTAAGAAAAGGCCAAGCTATTGGCACTACAAGGCAAATTCATGCTTACCTTTGACTTTGTCCATGTCCTTGAAAATGGTACTGTTTTTTTCAGCCCCACAATCAAGCTTGCAATTTTAACATCCTTGATGGAGGCTTTGGTTTACTGTTTATGTCTCTTCCCTGGTTCCTATGCTCTGGCAATTATAACAGTGATTTTATTTTATCTTATTTTAAAAAAGATTTTATTTTACATTTTATTATTTTTTTGTCTGATATTTTTAAATTTAAACAAAAATGCTGCTGAAAATATATATCTTTTTGAGTCAATATGGGATTTAAAAACAACAGAAAAGGGACAAGTTCACTTAATCTAGGCTCAAGAGTTCAGGCTTCTCTTTGATATTCTGTCACTGCTCAGTTGATTCCCTCCTGAAAGTGCTCGGCTATTCTGACAGAGTACTGAAATCATCCTTGATGCAAAAGCCTTTGGCTTATACTCCCCAGTGGATACAATAATGAAAGTTGTCTACAGATCGTGTACTGGGATTTGTTTTTCTTCCCAACTTTGCTAGTATACTAACCCCCAAGTTAAGAATCAAGGAACAGAGATTTGGACATGCAAAAGCCATTTACTTTACATCTCACTCTAGATCACTGTGAGGATTCTATTCTATACAGGATCAATACCATATGATTTCATACCTTGTTGCCTTTTTTGATCAAAAGCCACGATTGGTAATACTTCAAGACAATCTCCCTGTAATTATGATCGCATCAACTTGAACTGGAAAGTGAACACTGAGAAGCTTTACATTTTCTCAGCACAGTATGCAACAACTGATGTCAAATCTATAATTGTTACATGTGAAATATACACATCTCATTACAGGCATGCAGTCTGTAATGCAGCAAGATTTACATGTAAAATTTGCTTTTCTCAGTCTCTTGGAAAAAGATTGAGAGACTTTTATGAAGTTTGACAGTTACATTTGTAATCACATATGAAATACCCTTTCTATACATTAACTTGTTGTAAGAAATTCCATATTTAGCAATCCAGTGTGGTAAAAGCAGGAGGTAGGGTGTCAGAAGCCTCAGGGTCTAGTCCCAGCTTTCACACTGGCTTTCTGTATGTCCTTGGCCAAGTCACTTAGCCTTTTGGAGGCTGTTTTTTCATCTATAAAAGGGGATAAGCCTCATGTGGGACAGAACTATGTTCAATCTAATAACCTTGTATCTATCCCAGTGCTCAGCATATAGTAAGCACTTAATTATTACTATTATTATAAACCCTAAAAACAAAGATAATGAAAAAGCTACCAAGTAGCACACAGAAGATCAGGGACATAGACAACATTGAAATTCAGGGTGTCACTGATTTAAATGGTATTTGTTCAATGCTTAATGTGTGCCAGGCAAAGAACTAAGCATTATGGTAGATACAAGCTAATCAGGATGGACAAAGGCCATGTCCCTCAAGAGGCTCACAGTATTAATCTCCATTTTACAGATGAGATAACTGATGCGCAGAGAAGTGAGGTGATTTGTTCAAGGTCACACAAATGTGGCAGAGCAAGGAATAGAATCCAGATCCTTCTGATCTGGTTGAAGTACAAATCTGGGAGTCAAAGGAACCTGGATTATAATCCTGGCTCTGCCACTTAATAACAGTAATGGTATTTGTTAAGTGCTTATTATGAGCCAAGCACTGTTCTAAGCACCAGTGTAGATAGAAGGTAATTGTGTTGTCCCACGTGGGGCTCACAGTCAATCTCCATTTTACAGATGAGGTAAGAGGCACAGAGAAGTTAAGTGACTTGCCCAAAGTCACACAGCTGACAAGTGACAGTTGCGATTAGAGCCCACAATATCTGACTCCCAAACCCATACTCTTTCCACTAAGCCACACCGCTTCTCTTGTCTGCTGTGAAGAGTCACATGGCAAGCCCTGACCCTCCTGCTTGCTCCAGAGCCTTCAAATCCTTCTCCTGAGCCCTCTGAACACAGGCACTGTTTCCAAACCTTGGAATGCAGCAGAAGGAGCCAAGGTCAAGGGTGTTTAGGCACTGAAAATCAAAATACCAAAGATATCCAGTGCCACACCTATCTACATTCATCGGGGATGGACAAGCTGGACGCCAAATTGTCCAGTTTAAAAAAAAAACACTACTGGCCACTCTAAGTGACAGTCTAGGCTTTTCTATTAATAAATACCACAATTATTATTAGTAAGCCCTCGCTATGTGCCAAGCACTGGGGTAGAAACAATATAAGAAGATTGGACACAGCCCCTATACCACATGGGCCTCGTAGTCTAAGTGGGAAGGAGAATAGGTATTTTATCCCTATTTTACGGATGAGATAACTGAGTCACAAAAAAATTAAGAGACTTGCATAAAACTAACAGGCAAGTAGTAAAGATGAGATTAGAACTCAGGTCCTCTGTCTCCCAGGAATGTGTTATTTCCACTAGGCTTTTCTGTTTCCCTTCCCATGGAGATCCCTTTTCCTTCATATGTTTCACTCTTCAATCCACACAAAATTGGTAGAAAACTCTTTCAATACAAAAGACCAACACAGAGTGCTTAAATTAGGACACAGATTGGGTGGAGAAAGGTAGAAGAGCTTCTGCTACCCAAGTCCCCAAGGCTCCTCCTCTGTCAAGTCTTTGTGCCAGATAGCAGCACTCAGAACAGTGCTCAATACTTACAGCAGTGCTCAGTGCTTAGCACAGTGCTTTGCACAAAGTGCTTAAATATAATTATTATCTTTCAGTAAGCTTTTCAGACCCAGCTGGGACATGGGAAGGGGGGCCCATTCATAATAAAGCCTATAGAAATTGTATTTACTCTTCCATGGCAAAGGCCTTGCTACAGGCCTTCTTGCTCCAGGAAACTATTTGCAAAGTTGAATGGCCCACAATTCAGAAGAAATAACTTTTTATTTTGCACTTTCTGCTCAGTTTAGTTTAAGACCTTTCCCCTCTAAGGCCTGAGTAAAGAAAGCTTGTTGTGCTCTAAGGCTATATGTTAAGTTTGGACTCAGGAGATAAGAGTGCTTAAACACAAGTTCAGCATATTCTGCCTTTGGCAGTTTTAGGTCCTTGTTATCTGCATGTATATCTTCTCTTGGGATTTTAGCCACTGACTTCAAAACAAAATAATGAGACAACAGGAAATTCCTTACACATTCCATTTTATGTAATTTGCAGAACTTTCTTACAAACAGGCTTGTTTGCCCAAAATGTGGTCCAAAATCTTAAACTGCATTATTGACCCTAGATGCAAATTCCAATTTACAACCATTTCATCCTTTGCTGAAAATATTGGGATATTTCAAATTGTATAAAAATCAGTAGCAATATTCTTCACCCCTAACTATACTTAGCACCATTCTAAATATCTATATCTAGTTAAACACTGGGTCCTTGCAGTGTTCATATTCAGTACTGTTATCAGGATCTCAAAATTCAATGGCTGAATATACAGTAATGCAGAGCATTCTTTAACAGCAAATTCTGCAGGAAGCAATCCTTTTCTGCCTTGTATGTACTTTGGAAATGCCTAAATTAAAGCTCTAGCATTTTTACCTGGAGCCATAGGAAAATGTTCACAGATCAAGAACAAAACAATTATACACTCACCTCTCTTTACCACATTACACAGAATTGATCTTTATTTACCCAACTCAGCTTCCCTCCAGTTGAGAGAGAACTCGAGTCAAGGTCTTGGGACTACCACACTTGGGCACAAGAGTAGAGAAACTTCTATTTCTTAATCCCACCTCATCAGGCCTTGCAGCCTGAAAAAAGTCCATTGGGAGCAGATGTTGGCTGGGCACAGACATCCAGTGGCCTAGAACCTCTTCCATTTTAAATTAGATACTGGAAACATGGGCCCAGCTCAGCTTTTAGGAGCACAGGTATGTAAAACCTAGAATTCCCTTATTTAGGGGTGGGGGTGGGGGAGAAGATGGGAAAAGCAAAAGATAGAAAGGAGAAGGTGAAATAGAAAGACAGGGAAAATAATTTTTCATGCATCTAGAATAATGTGTTTTAGCCGTGCTAGAGACTCCCATTAAAAGCCCCAGGATCAGCTTCTTCTAGAATTGATTCAAGTTGGGATTCCCACTTAAAGAAATTCACTGCCACATCCATCTTATCAAAGTCTTCCATATTCCTGTACAATCCTGGCTGCTCTCCCTCACACAAGACTCATTCCTCTTTTTTCAGTCCCCTTGAATCCCCTCAAGTCTAAATATAGGGCTTGTCAGGGGAGACTTGGTGATGGCAGCAGAGGAGAAAGGGGAAGCTCAGAGAGGGAAGCTAGAAGAGGAGATACAAGGCTAGCTCACAGGAGAACGAGGTTCCCTCCACTCCCTCTCACTGATGTTACTCTGCTACCTGGGGAGGGAGGCCGAGGGGAGCAGGACTTTGTAGAGGGGGGCCTTCTTCCATTTCTAGCCATGGTGGCAGCTACCATCTCCATGCAAGTGATTCACTAATTTATCTTGGCAGGCCTATCCTCTCTCCCCATCTGAAGTCTTGTCTGTCCTAAAGGCAGAAGGAAAATCATTTCCACATGGCTGACTCGCTGTCACATTAAGCTCAATATGTCCAAAACTGAATTTTCTGCCACCACAACTGACACCAGAATCCTCTGTTTTCCCAAGCCCACAACCTTGACTCAATTCTTTGTTCTTTTTCAACTCTCACATTGTCTGTCAATATTTTCCAGATACCCTGCTTCCTCTCCATACAAAAGGCTACCATCTGGTCCAGGTGCTCCTCATATCCCACAGCAGTTCCTGCGACAGCTACCTCCCCCATCTCCCTGTTTCCAGCCACTCCTCTCCTCAATCTCTAATGCACTTTGCTACTATTGGCTTCAAAGCTCTCCATCACACTGCCCCCTCCTACCTCACCTTCCTTCTCTCTGTCTACAGCCCAGCCCACACACTCCACTCCTCTGCCGCTAACCTCCTCACTGTGCCTTGTTCTCACCTGTCCCGCCATCGAACCCCAACCCACATCCTAGCTCTGGACTGGAATGCCCTCCCTCCATATATCTGCCAAACTAGCTCTCTTCCTCCCTTGAAAGCCCTACTAAGAACTCACCTTCTCCAGGAGGCCTTCCCAGACTGAGCCCCCCCTTTTCCTCTGCTCCTCCTCCCCATCGCCCCCCCTCCCTCTCTATGCCCTACCCCTTTCCCATCCCCACAGCATATGTGTATATTTGTACATATTTATTACTCTATTTTATTAATGATGTGTATATACCTATAATTCTATTTATCTATATTGGCACGTCTACTTGCTTTGTTTTGTTGCCTGTCTCCCCCTCTAGACTGTGAGCCCATTGTTGGGTAGGGACTGTCTATCTGTTGCCAAATTGTACTTTCCAAGTGCTTAGTACAGTGTTCTGCACACAGTAAGCACTCAATAAATATGATTGAATGAATGAATACTCAGATCATCATTCTAAAACACTGGGTGGCAATCTTTCCACTCTTTAAAACCCTTCACGGTGACCAATTTCTCTGCACACCCAAGAAACTCCTGACCATGGCTTCAAGACAATCCATAGCTCATTCTCCCTTATCCTTTTTTCTCCCATCATACCCCAGTTCATGCTTTATGGTTCTCAAATTCACCTTTCTGCAATGTCTCATTCCTGACTCAGTCCTCTGATCCACTGCTGACTCCCTGCTCTTTTGCCTTGAACTCCCTTCTCATCAGTTCAGCTCTCCACATCTTCAAAGCCCTCTTAAATCCCTCCTTCCCCCAAAAGCCTTTCCCAGTGAGTTGCTTGATCCCATGAGAAACAGTGTGGTCTAATGGATACGTCACAGGACTGGGAGTCAGAAGGACCTGGGGTTCTAAGGGTTCTAATCCCGACTCCATCACTTGTCTGCTGTGTAACCTTGGGCAAGTCACTTAATTTCTCTGTGCTTAAGTTACCTCATCTGTAAAATGGAGATTAAGACTGTGAGCCCATGTGGGACAGAGACTGTGTCCAGCCTAATTAGTTTTTATCTACTCCAGAGCTTAGTACAGTGCCTGGTCCATCTGTACTTAACACCATAAACCAAAAAAAAAAAATAGCATTTGAATGCACACTGTGTGAAGAGCACTGAAATACCTGACAGAATACAGTATTTAGTACACGTGATCACTGTCCTCAAGGAGCTTACATAGCCCCAGGTTACATACTCAAAACTATCAATCGTATTTATTGAGCGCTTACTATGTGCAGAGCACTGTACTAAGCGCTTGGGAAGTACAAGTTGAAAATGGAGATGTGCTCTAGGTCATCTCATCACCTTTCCACATCTCAGCACTCTTGCACATACACCTTCCTTTTGCACTTGCATACATATTAACACACTTTAAGCACTTCTATAATTTGTCAAGTGTCTGTTTTACCCATTGACTAAGTGCCATGTGGGCAGGAATCATATCTGCTACAATCACCCCAGGGCTCCCCTAGTCACTGGACTTCTCACACTCAATGACCCAAGAACAATTCAACCACCTCCTCTGGGTATCACCAGACTAAGTTGTTATTGCTGTTCATTAAATTGTTATTGCTGTTGTTTACCTCACCAACCCCACCATGACCCTTCAATCCCCCCAACCCAGTTGTCAGCCCAACCCAGTTGTTCCCTGCCACCTCACCTTCCCCACCTCTTCCGCCAAACTCATCCTCTCCCCTTGCACCACCCACATCCCTCTTCCCCACCCCATCCCTGTAATTCCTCTGCCCCACTGCCACTGCTCATCCCCCTCCTACTGCACCAGCCCCCTTCGACTCACTCCCATCCAAACCCTTCCCACCCCTCACACTGTCCCCTCCCCTACTATCTGTTCCAAGACTCCTGCCAAGTGTGACCGTGGAACCCCCATTCCATCACAGGGAAGCTTCCCTTCATCCTTAACCTATTCCTGTCTCAGTCACTCCTCCTCCTCGCTATCACTGAAATCTCGCTCTCCCCAGATTACACCGTCTCACCTGTTGCTCTCTCCAGAGGGAGCCTTATCTTCTCCCATTCACCCAGACTCAATGGGAAAGAAGGAGGTGTTGGGCTCCTAACGCCCCAGTGCCACTTTTGCACCATTCTACCTCCTCCATCTCTTTCTTTCCTTCCTTTAAAGCACATATCTTCCACCTCTACCACCCACTCCAGATTCTAGTAGCTGTCATCTACCACCCCCACAGGTTCCACCTCCAACTTTAACCATTTTGATCCCTTTCTCACATTCCTTCTTCATGCCCATAGTGATCATTGGGGACTTCAATATGCACATAGATGTTCCTGATGAACCTTCTGCTGCCAGCCTTCTAACACTCCTGAATGCCTCTGACCTCCTGCTCCACCCCAACTTGCCCACTCACCCACTTGATATCATCTCTAACCACTGCACAATCTCTACCCTCACCAACTCTGAAATCCCTCTGATCACAACCACCTCACTTGAGTCCTCTCCCACACACTTCATCCCAATACATCTACAATTCACACAGAGCCCTCCAATTTTCTGACCCAATCCAATTTTCCCAACTCATCATGTCCCACTTTGCCTCCATACCAAGAGTACCCTCCTAAGATGACCAAAAAGACACTCTGAAACTCAACTCACTCCCCTACCCCTTCAATGTCATACCACTAACCCACAGCCCTGGATCACCTGCACAGTTCACTTCCTTCGCTCTTGTGCATGAGCCGCAAAGCACTGCTGGAGGCAATCTAAATATCAGGCTCACTTTGTCCACTTCAAGTTTATCCTTGCGTGCTTTAACTCTGCCCTCTCCTCTGCCTGGCAAAACTGTTTCTCCACCCTTATTGACACACATTCCCACCATCCTCGCCAGTTGTTCCATACATTTAACTCCCTCCTCAGGCCCCCTGACCCCCCATCCCTTTCCCCCAATGATCTGCTAAACTACTTTATTAAGAAAATTGACACCATCGAGTGTGAGCTCCTTAAAATCAGCTCTGCCCTTCCTTAATCCCTCCTTATCCTGGGCCCCTCTTCACCTCTATAGATACTGCTAGGAAGGATGGGAGAGTTCATCTCCTGCCTCCTTTCAAAAGCCACCCCCTTCCTCCCCGCAACCTGTGCATCTGACTCCATTCTTTTGCACCTTTCCAAAACTCTATTCCTCTCCGTTCTTCTTTCCCTAACAGACATCTTCAACCATTCACTATCCAATGGCTTCTTCGCAACTGCTTTCAAACTTGCACTAGTCTCCCCATCCTAAAAAATAAATAAACCATAAAAAACCCTGCCTTGATCCCATGGCTCCCTCCAGTTACCGCCCCATCTCCCACCTACACTCCTCTCCAAATTCCGGAAGCGAGTTAAGTAAACCTGTTGACTCAAATTATCCTCCTCCAATTCTCTCCTTGACCCCCTCCAATCTGGCTTCTGTCCCCTTCACTCCACAGACACTGCTCTCTCAAAGGTCACCAATGATCTCCTTACCAAATCCAGTGACCTCTACTCCATCCTAATCCTCCTCAACCTCTCAGCTACCTTCAACACTGCAGACCACCCCCTTCTATTGGAAACATTATCCAGATGGGTTCTCCTCATCTCTCTGGCCATGTCCTCTGCCTCTCAACCCCCCCAACTGTGGGGGAGTCCCTCAAGGTTCAATTCTGGGTCCCTTATATCCTCCATCTACATCCACTGCCTTGGAGAACTCATTCACTCCCATGGCTTCAACTACCACCTCTGCACAGATGATACCCAAACCTACATTTCCAGCCCTGATCTCTTTCCCTCTCTACAGTCTCATTTCCTGCTGCCTTCAAGACATCTATATTTGGATGTCCGCCCATCACCTCAAACGTAACTCCTTATCGCCCCACTCAAACCCTGTCTTCCCATCACTGCATATGGCACCACCATCCTTCCTGTCTCACAAACCCATAATCTTGGCCTTATCCTTGACTCCTCTCTCTCATTCAACCCGTATATTCAATCCATTAATAAATTCTGCTCACAAAATCATTAAATCTGCCCTTCCCTCTCCAAACTGCTATCATGTTAATACAAACACTCATTCTATGCCACCTGCATTACCGCATCAGCCTTCTCACTGACCTCCCAGCCTCCTGTCTCTCCCCACTCCAGTCCACACTTCACTCTGCTGTCTGGATAATTTTTCTACAAAAACGTTCAGGTCACATCATCCTGTTCCTAAAAAAAAAAAAAAAACAAACAAACAAAAAAAAAACAACCAAACACTCTGCCCACCCACCTCTGCAAACAAAACCTCCTCACCTCGAGGTGGGGCACTCCACCACCTTGCCCCATCCTACCTCACTTTACTATTCTCTTTCTACGATCCATCCCACACACTTCATTCCTCTTGTGCTAACCTTCTCATTGTGCCTTGATCTCGTCTGTCTCTCTGCCGACCACTAGCTCAAGTCATGTTTCTGGCCTGGAATGCCCTCACTCCTCAAATCCAACAGGCACTTACTCTCCCCAACTTCGAAGCCTTTTTGAAGACCCATCTCCTCCAAGGAGACTTCCCAAACTAAGTCCCACTTTTCCTCATCTCCGACTCCCTTTTCCATCACCCTGACTTGCTCCCTTTGCTTGTCTCTGGTCCCAGCCCCACAGTACATATCTATAACTTTATTTATTTGTACTGATGTTTCTCTTCCCATCCCCCACTCACCCCCACGAACTGTAAGCTTATTGTGGGCAAGAAACATCAATGTTTAATGTGGTAATGTCCTCTTCCAAGCACTTAGTACAGTGCTCAGTAAGCACTCAATAAATACAATTGAATGAATGAATCTATTACACTCCCACAACTGTTTAGAATAGTGCTCTACATTCAGTGGATGTGTAAGAGGTACAATTGATTAGTTGATTGCTGAATCCCAAACTCCTCTAGGGATAATCTACACAGCTGCTCTCACAAAGATTTTTCTAGGCAAAAAAGGAGAAAATAGCAAGATGAACACATTTTCTTTCCCCAGTGCACTCTCCGAGCTTCTCACTTCTACATCTACAACAAACTCTCATTGATTTGTCATTGAGTACTCCCCTGAGCCCAATGAAAGCTTGGAAAGCCTAACCATATGTTTCAGTCCTTCCCGTGGCTGGGGGGCTGCTGGCACCTTCCTCGTCCAAGGTTCAGGCTATTAGCACATGGTATGTCTCTGTGACACAAGTTATTTTAAAGTGATTGACTGAAGCAGAGTCTGAAATCAGAGCAGGGCTGATTTGCATATACATCTGTTTGCCCATAAACTACTAGCCAGAGTAGGATATCTATACTGCCTTCAAACCTCTGTGCTCTGGTTAATCCTCTAACAGAGAGATATGATAGTAATAAACTATTTCCTATCAATGGATATTGAAACAATTCACTTACCCTGTTTTTCTGAATCTATAAAAAGAAATGTGGTTTACTTAGTTCAATGGTTTTAATCTATTACCCTGTCCTCAGATATTATATTGCTTTGGGGACCTGGTAGACATGTATCCTTAGTTTTTAATTAAACAAAATCTGAATCACATAATTACCAATATTCATATTTTAATCAGGCACCTCCAAGGAGTAATAGGACATCTCTATTTACACCCCAAAAATATAATTCCCAATATAACTCACAGAGTGGAATTATTCCAGGTTTCTCTGTGGGCCTTTCTATTAATGTTAATGCCCATTCCTTCTTTTGAAACAGAGGCTTTGGAAAATAGAGTAATTTCGAGGAGGCCTTGGCCACAGTGATGCACCTTGGGAATACTCTCCTGATCCCTGTTTGCAATATCTCAACCTGGCATATTATATTCAATTTAGCATTACTTCAGGAGTCCATTAACACATTCAGCAAAGTTAGTTTGTGTCAGTTTTAAGTGACTGCTGTAGCAGTACTGTAGCTGCAGATGTAACTGAAATCTGATCCTTGGGAGTCTAAAATTCTACTCTTTAAGCCAAAGTACACTACTGATTTTTTGCTTCACTTTATGCATTTTACCATTTGCTGTATGTTTTGTTTTTATTTTATCCATTCCTCTTTAAATGTCTGTATGCAGTCCCCTCTCTTCTCTTATCAAATTAACAGTATTTGAGCACTTAATGTTCAGAGCACTATACTAAAAGCACTTGGGAGAGTACAATATAATAGAGTTGGTAGATATTCCCTGCCCACAGTGAGCTTGTCTAGAGGGAGAGACAGATAATATAAATTGCAGCCATGTACATAACTGCTGTGGAGATGAGTTGGTTGTTGGTGTGTGAAATTGCAGGGGTGGGATGTTGGTGAGGGTAAATAAAAAAGAGCTCAAGGGCAGAGACTACTTGGTAGAATGCTCTGCACACAGGCCATTGGGTCCACGATGGATTAACACCCTTCTTTACAACCTGTTTATCAGGTGAGTGATACTTAACTTTGAAGGGAAAGTGGATGAGGAGGAAAGAGAAAAGAAGGACACCTCAGGGTCATAGCCCCACACAGTCTGCTCATCTGGAATCAAAATTTTTCTCCTCCTTTAGCCCACTTTCCAACCCCTAAGGAACAAATCAGTTTACCAGAGGCAGACTCCTTCATGGCCTTTTGTGAAAATTGGAGGAAAGCATAATTTAAGTATTCTTCTTTGCCCTTCCTCCACCTTCAGTTCTCTCTAGGTGATGTGAGATGACTTTCAAAACCTCCTACTACAGAGGTTTTTTTTTTCTTCTGGCTCAATAGGCACCCTCACAGGTTTACATATTGATTAGTAATTATTATTGTTATGGTACCTGCTAGGTACTTGCTATGAGTCAAGCACCATACTAGGTGCTGGGGTACATACAAGATACCTGTTCCACATGGGCCTTACATGGGTGTAACTAGGATGGGTGAGATTGAATCCCCATTTCACAAATGAGAAAACTGAAGCAAAGAGAGGTTAAGTGATTTGACCAAGGTCACCTAGAAGACAAGTGGCAGAGCTGGAATTAGAACCTAGGTCCTCTGACTCCGGGGTCCATGTTCTATCCACTAGACCATGCTGCCTCCCAATATTTGTTAATAATTTATAAAGAGTGGTAGCAGTTCGAGTGGAGAGACAAGAGCAGTTTCTAGAAATGTTGAAGGTAGCACTGACACGATTTAATGAAAGATTGAATATGCACATTAAGAGATGAGTCAACAATAATGCCAAAAGTTGCAGGCTACTGAGATGGGGAAGATGGTCACTCTGTCTACAGTGATGGGAAGTCTGGGGGAAAGAGTGTTCTATCATGGATATCAAGCTGTCTAAAAGGAAACAAAGAAAAGTGATAAAACATTAAATTTTCAGGATGGAGAAGAGCAAATAGTGATGTCTTGAAGGGATCAGTTCCAAGAATGGTCTATTTAGCATCTTCAAAAACGATACCATGGAAGAGGAACTGTGCAGTACGACCTGCAAATTTGCAGATGACACTAATTTTTTCTGGGAGCTTAAATATCATGAAAATGGACATAAACTTCAAAAAGATTTTATAAACCTACATGAATGGGTTGAAAATTGGTAGCTAGGCTTCAATTTGAGCAAGTGCCCCTTGGAGACCATCTCTATATGTTGCTGATTTGTACTTCCCAAGCACTTAATACAGTGCTCTGCACACAGTAAGTGCTCAATAAATACAATTGAATGAATGGAGAATAATAATAATCATAACTATGGTATTTTTTAAGCACTTACTATGTGCCAAGCACTGTAATAAGCACTGGGGTAGATACAAGGTCATCAGGTTGTCCCACGTGGGGCTCACAGTCTTAATCTCCATTATACAGATGAAGGAACTGAGGCCCAGAGAAGTGAAGTGACTTGCCCATGGTCACGCAGCTGACAAGTGGTGGAGGCGGGATTAGAACCCACGACCTCTGACTCCCAAGCCCGGGCTGTTGCCACTAAGCCACACTAAAAATAATTTTAATTGCAACCACATAATGATGGGTTTAGAGCTGTGTCACCCGTTGTCCAGGGACGGGTTTGTTCAGTAATCGGGGGTGGGGGGAGGGGAGGAGAGAGCGAGCGAGACACAGACAGAGACACCGGGGACAGAATGCCTGAGTTTTATATAAAATTTATTCCGCAAGGCTCATTGAATTTAGTTGTTTAGGCGCAATGGATTGAGCTTCCCTTTCGGGAGGAATGCAATCAATCAATTAGCAATATTCAAGCTTCCCTAACGGGAGGAACACAATCATACGTCAGGGGTCATGGGTTCATATCCCAGCTCCACCAACTGTCAGCTGTGTGACTTTGGGCAAGTCACTTAACTTCTCTGTGCCACTTATCTGTAAAATGTGGATTAAGACTGTGAGCCCCCTGTGGGACAACCTGATCATCTTGTAACCTCCGCAGCGCTTAGAACAGTGTTTTGCATATAGTAAGCGCTTAATAAATGCCATTATTATTATTATACATTAATCACGCGTGGGTGAGGCGGCTAGTTCTCATCCATGTGCACTTCCCACTCGGGAAGAATCCACTTACTTTCCCACATGGGAGGAATTCATTCCATTCCCCGTGCACGTGGTGGGCAGCTAGCTCTCATCATGTGCTCTCCCTAGATGGAAGGAATCCACTTATGTTCCCCATCCGCAGCGGGGCACCTGGGTCCCACCCACGGATGTTCGGCGAGACACTCACCCGTCCCGCGGCCCTTTCCCTTAGTGTGTCGGTTCTGCTTGCAGAGTGGGCATCTGGCCTTCTGGGCACAGAAAGACACGTGGATCGCTGCTGCTGCTGCAGCGACTGCTCCTCCTGCTGCTGCGTGTCTTGGTGCTCTGCCCCACGAAGGTCAGAATCAGAGGCAACAGGTATTTATCACCTGCGTTCCTAGGCCATTCCAGCTTCCGGCCTCAGTTTATCCAATCTCTGCCCTCCCCCCTCCTCCATACCTAATTTTATTGGCACGGGGGCGAGGGACACCTATATTCCTGGCTTGGGCTGTCAATCTAGCAGATTTGGTAGTAGGGAAGGGATCACCAATGACCTCCTGCTTGCCAAATCCAACGGCTCATACTCTCTCCTAATCCTCCTTGAACTCTCAGCTGCCTTTGACACTGTGGACCACCCCATTCTCCTCAACATGCTATCCAACCTTGGCTTCAGACTCTGTCCTCTCCTGGTTCTCCTCTTTATCTCTCCGGCTGTTCATTCTCAGTCTCTTTTGCAGGCTCCTCCTCCCTCTCCCATCCCCTTACTGTGGGGGTTCCCCAAGGTTCAGTTCTTGGTCCCCTTCTGTTCTCGATCTACACTCACTCCCTTGGTGACCTCATTCGCTCCCACGGCTTCAACTATCATCTCTATGCTGATGACACCCAAATCTACATCCCTGCCCCTGCTCTCTCCCCCTCCCTCCAGGCTCGCATCTCCTCCTGCCTTCAAGACATCTCCATCTGGATGTCTGCCCACCACCTAAAACTCAACATGTCCAAGACTGAACTCCTTGTCTTCCCTCCCAAACCCTGCCCTCTCCCTGACTTTCCCATCACTGTTGACGGCACTACCATTCTTCCCGTCTCACAAGCCCGCAACTTTGGTGTCATCCTCGACTCCGCTCTCTCATTCACCCCTCACATCCAAGCCGTCACCAAAACCAGCCGATCTCAGCTCCGCAACATTGCCAAGATCCGCCCTTTCCTCTCCATCCAAACTACTACCCTGCTCGATCAAGCTCTCATCCTAACCCATCTGGACTACTGCATCAGCCTTCTCTCTGATATCCCATCCTTGTGTCACTCCCCACTTCAATCCATACTTCATGCTGCTGCCTGGATTGTCTTTGTCCAGAAACATTCTAGGCATGTTACTCCCCTCCTCAAAAATCTCCAGTGGCTACCAATCAATCTGCACATCAGGCACAAACTCCTCACCCTCGGCTTCAAGGCTCTCCATCACCTCGCCCCCTCCTACCTCACCTCCCTTCTCTCCTTCTATAGCCCAGCCCACACCCTCCGCTCCTCTGCCGCTAAACTCCTCACTGTGCCTCGTTCCGCCTGTCCCGCCGTCGACCCCCAGCCCACATCATCCCCCGGGCCTGGAATGCCCTCCCTCCGCACATCCGCCAAGCTAGCTGTCTTCCTCCCTTCAAGGCCCTACTGAGAGCTCACCTCTTCCAGGAGGCCTTCCCAGACTGAGCCCCCTCCTTCCTCTCCCCCTCGCCCCCCCTCCATCCCCCCGTCTTACCTCCTTCCCTTCCCCACAGCACCTGTATATATGTATATATGTTTGTACATATTTATTACTCTATTTTAATTGTACATATCCATTTATTTTATTTTGTTAATATGTTTGGTTTTGTTCTCTGTCTCCCCCTTCTAGACTGAGCGCCCACTGTTGGGTAGGGACTGTCTCTATATGTTGCCAACTTGTACTTCCCAAGCGCTTAGTACAGTGCTCTGCACACAGTAAGCGCTCAATACGATTGATTGATTGATTCCACCCTCACTTCCGAGTTTTGCCTGCTGACTCAGGTGGTCATGAGATAGCTGTGTCTGCCAGGTTGTTGGGCCAGTGGGAAAAGTACCGCTCTGGAAACTGGACCTTGGTTCTGGTCCTGACTCTGCTTGTTTGAGCTATGCCTTCAGTGGTGAAAATTTCTGACTGAAGAACCACCTGTCTTTCCGTGGGTTGGTTAGGCCCAGCGAGAATCTGGAAAACTAGTTGGGATCATGGACAGTGAAAACTGCAGATGTTACCAAGGCACAACTTCCAACTGATTGCACAACCACCAAGGCACAGCATCACCATTATATTGCAGTGCATAACAGAACTGCAGTAGACTGTACCCCTGCTTTGTCATTGCCTTCGCTGCCCTCCATACCCCAAAAGGGGGAGAGAGTGCACTGTAATCAATTTCTGAGCTGGTTCTTGATCCTAAAGTCTCACCCATCATTTCATCAGCATACTCCGTATTTCTGCCAAAAACTCTCCTATAGATTAGTGGAGACATTTACTGCATTTCATTTTAGTTCTATTTCATAACATTTGGTTAATATTTACAAATTATTTATTGACTTGCAGCTTTTAAAAAGCGCAGCCCATGAATTAATGTATAATGCTGCTCATCCACTGGATTGAGTTTGACATGCCCGGATGTAACATTTTGAAGGAAGCTTGACAGAGGAAACAGCACAGAACTGTGACTTGGGAGACACAGGTTCTAGTCCCAGCTCAGTCATTTGCCTGCTGTGTGACTTCAGGCAGGTCTCAACTTTTCTGAACCTCAATTCCCTCATCTGTAACATTGTGATAAAATTCCCATTCTCCCTTCCTCAGACTGTGAGCCCCATGTTGGACAGGGACTGTGTCCAATCTCAATCTTGTAGCTATCCCCATGACAAGAAAAGTTCTTGGCACAGAGCAAGTTTTGTGTTTGTTTTTATGGTATTTGTTAAGTGCTTACTATGTCCCAGGCACTGACTGTACTAAGTGCTGGGTTACATACAATGGTGGACACAGTCCATAGCTCACATTCTTAAATCCCATTTCACGATGAGGTAACCGAGGCACAGAGAAATGAAGTGACTTGCCTAAAGTCACACAGCAGACAAATGGCAGAGTTGGAATTAGAACCCAGTTCCTTCTGCCTCCCAAGCCTCTATCGATTAGGCCACATTGATTCTCTTAATAAGTACTTAATATATGAAGCGTTTGATAGATGCTACCATCATAATGCCCAATCAATATAAAATCTAATGTAATTAGAGTGAATTTGACTGTTCATAAAAAAGAATGAATTTCTTTATGTAACTATTTATAGACAGTGTTTTGAGTCAAGTGCTGAAGTCTTATGGCAGCCAGTGAATTTCACATCCTGGTTGTAATAAACACTGGTGGCAAAAACAAAACAAAAAAACACCACATTTAAAACCTCTTTCCCAACAGCTGCTGAAATCTCTAATTTACAAAACAGGATGACTACGCGCCTGCTTGATGATGGAGAAGACCATTACCATGCATGTATAGCTTGCTGCTGTCAAGATTAGTTCAAACAACTTTCAGATTTCTACAGTTTCTTTTGACATGTTTTGGGTGGGTTTTTTTAAAAACAAACAAACACTCTTTTGCATGGTTTGCTTTCAGTTTTGAGTCATTTCATTTTGGTGAATAAACAATGGCGGGGGGGTGGAGAAATCCCCTTGCATTGCCAGAAGCAGTGTGGCTCAGTGGAAAGAACACGGTCTTGGGAGCCAGAGGTCATGGGTTCTAATCCCGGCTCCACCTGTCAGCTGTGTGACTTTGGGCAAGTCCCAACTTCTCTGGGCCTCAGTTACCTCCTTTGTAAAATGGGGATTAAGACTGTGAGTCCCACGTGGGACAACCTGATCACCTTGTATCACCCCCAGCGCTTAGAACAGTGCTTCACATACTAACTGCTTAACAAATGCCATCATTATTATTATTATATAGCAACCCCAGGGACAGAAAGGTCCAATAACAGCAGCTGGAGGCCTCCACTAAATCTAGAATGTTGGACAGGCTGTGATGGCCACTATGGCTGACAGACTCAGCCTCAAGGAGCCCAAAACTTTGCTCCTCTAGCCACAATACCCCACTGCTATCTTGTTTTCACTTTGTACATTTGTCCTTGTCTGTTTTAGTGCTTTCATTGTTTCATGCGTGGTTCAGTGGTAAGAGCATGGGCTTGGGAGTCAGAGGTCATGGGTTCTAATTCCAGATCTTCCGGCTCTCCCAGCTATGTGACTTTGGGCAAATCACTTCTCTGTGCCTCAGTGACCTCACCTGTCAAATGGGGATTAAGACTGCAAACCCCCACATGCTTGGCACATAGTAAGCACTTAAATACCATTATTATTCGATTACAAGCCCCTTGAGAGACAAGGATTATTCAATTTCCACCCATGACTTCCTTTCTCCCAGTTAGTACAGTGCTCCTCATACATGAGACAGTTAATACTATTGCTCCTATTACCACTATAAGAATCTTGTTCTATTAAAAAAAAAAACAAAAACATTAAAGTCCTGGATGAAAACACCATTCCCTCTCATGTGCCATCTCCTTTTATAATTTTCATGCTGCCATTTACTGTTAATGGGCTTCCCACTGCTTCTCCAGCCTGTAAAAGGGTATTTACTGAGAGGTTGACTCATTGTGAGAGTTCCCTCTTGTCAGATAATGCAGTTCCACATAAGGAGATTTCTCATGCCAGGAGGCTGGAATAAGAACTGAGTTCTCCCGAAGACCAAATCAGTTGTTCAGACTTCCCTAAGGAGCTGCGACAGAATGTCACCCAGGAAAGGACAACCTGTCTCTGCTGTCTTTAGGTGGTGGGGAAAACTCAGGGTCAAGATGAAAGAGAAAGGGAAGGAGTCTACTCTATTTCCCATCCCCAAAAATACACATCAAGTCAAAGTGTCTCTCAAAACCTTTCCCCAGTGATAAATTCCCAGGGCACCTTCCAAACTGCTAGTGAAAATGAAACATTCACCTGAAAGGTTTCTGGTTTAATGTATTAGCTTTCAATTTCTAATGGACAATGAGCCAAATTTCCCCAGTTTTGAAATGACTCTCTGCTGGTGACTGAAGCATTGAAAGAGACAGAGAGACTCCTTTAGGGCCCTAAGCTACCATAGAGAGCAAAGCAGTAACAACTCAATGAGTTAATGTGCTATTACTGGGTATGCGATTTGCTATTAAGTAGTAGCTTAGGCATGGATAGAATCAAGCTCAATAGCTCAGAAAATTTGCCACATAATGCAGCTTAAACATTCACATTGGGTATCTGATATTTAGGCATCAAGAGCTTAATTTTAAAGAATATTTGAAATATTTTCATTTCCTTGGCTAAAATGACGTCATCCCGCTGTGATGATTATATGCTTATACATAATATCTTGAATTTAGTGTTTTTCTCCCATGGAGCTCAATTATGCTTTTATCTTTTCTCATTAATTCCCACAAACATTCCTCAGAGATAGTAAAGGAAGATGACAATCATTAAGAGGTGAAAGTTCAGTGAAACAAGGATGGCCTCCAACAGAATCCTCACTGTAGCCAAAGGAGAGAAATGCACCTCCAAACTGATTATCTATATAGGTGAAAGACATTTTATAACCAGACCCTTTCTAGCTCATCCCCCTTTTAACAAAGACTTTCTAGATGAAATACTTGATCTATTTTTCCTTATTAGTAGCTCATTATCATGCCCTTAATCCAGTTTCCAAAATTCCCCCTAGATTTAGTGCTTTCTCCCAACATTCTTCTCCATAGGAAATTTTTGTAACACCCACTCGGAAACATTTTTCCCTACAACTTGTAGTGGGATTCCACTTGCAAAACAAATCTATAAAGTCACTTTTCCCAGCACCTATTAGAGTCTTCCTCAAATGCACTTTAAACTTAGAGGTCTCAGATCACTTTAAATTTTAGTGATTTGGGCCAGATCAGTGAGCCAAATCATAGAGTTTCAAGGGTTGGCTTTAGGACCATACTAAGGCAGGAAGTCAATATCAAATAGCTGAGTGGGAGAGCAGTGTTGCCTAGTGGAAAGAGCAAAGGCCTAGGAGTCTTGAGACCTCAGTTCTAATCCCAAATTTGCTGCTCGCCTGTTGTCAGATATTGCACAAGTCATTTAATTTTTCTGTGCCTGTTTCATCTGTAAAATAGGGATAAGCTAGATATTGAGCCCCATGTGAGACAGGGACTCTGTTTGACCTGATTGTATTACCTATCCCAGTCCTTAGCCTAGTGTAAGCACTTGATAAATACCATCATTATTGTCATTATTATTATTGTTAGAGCAAGGCAGCAAAGGAAGCATGAAGACTGAAGCATTTGTCTAATTCTTTTGGATTTTTCTGCATAAAAACATTGCTCAAGACTACGTACTGCCAACTGTCCTTTGGCTTCCACAAAAGTAGAAAGGGTTTGGGTGCCTGAGGCAGGCCAGACAATAGTAATAATAATAATGGAATTTAAGCTTTTACTATGAGTCAAAAATTGTTCTAAGCACTGAGAAAGATACCGGATAATCAGGTTGGACACATTCCCAGCCCCACACAGCGCTCACAATCTATAAAGGAAGGAGAACAGGTATTGATTTCCCATTTTACCAATGAGGTAACAGGCACAGAGAACTGACTTGCCCAAGGTCAAACAGCTGACATGTAGCACAGTTGGGATTTCATGGATTTTGTTTTTTGCCCTTTCTCGTAAGTTAGAAACAGTTGGTTTGGTTCAAATTAATGTGACTTTTGGATACCTTTTCAGTCAGCGGAATTAGGACTTCTAGCCAGTTGCATTTATACGTGGAAAGACTACTTGGTGAGTGCAGGTGTTTAGCCTCCCTGTGTAAATGACCTATCAAGTGAGTGATTATGGATAATTAGCTTTTCCATTGGCTAACCTGACAGGATTACATGGTAGTTCTGCAAAAAAGTGGTCATAAAATGAGTTATGCATTGGTTGTTCATAAATGTTCCTTGGGCGTGCACTAATGAAGTGCCTGTGTAGCTTGAAGTTTGGCCTACAGGATTTTCAAGTTTTTAACAGCTTCACTTTGGGATATCGTTACTGAGCCTGACTTCCTTTCCCCTGTCCCCCTAAAGAGGAGCAATTCCAGAGTTTACTATGTGCAATGTTTTTCAAAGGAATCTTTTTGAACCTTTAAAGAGTGCTCCATTATGGCCACCAAAAACACGTCTGCTACATCAGACTTCATGCCTCACGGTTTCTTTCAGAAAGGCTATATAGTTTATTTCTTGACTGTGTCAAACCTTTCAACAACCATTTATGTACGGGTATTTGGTGTGTAGATGCTCTTTTCATGGGCTTAGTTTTTGGAATCCACCCAATTTTTAATAAGGCAAGAGGTGACAGATCAATTTAAACTTTTCAGACAGAGCCATTCCCTTACAAATCAGGCAGCACAGACAGAAGTGAACCAGAGTTCAGCAACAAACAGACGTTCCAAACTACGGTTAACACTCATTTTAAAACTGGACCTACATTTAAGAGCCTTTACACCCTTCAGATATGCTGAAGCTATGATTGATGGGAACTCTAGGGGAAAGATTCAAGTCATGAATATTAAACTAGCATTTAATAAAATAGAGAAAACCAAACTAGAAAGTTTGAATATTTTAGATACAATTATGTGGAGTGTTCATATTCCGAACATTCATTCATTCAATTGTATTTATTGAGCACTTACTGTGTGCAGAGCACAAGTTGGCAACATATAGAGACGGTCCCTAGCCAACAACAGGCTCACAGTCTAGAGGAGGGAGTCAGACAACAAAACAAAACATGTGGACAGGTGTCAAGTCGTCAGAACAAATAGAATTAAAGCTAAATGCACATCATTAACAAAATAAATAGAATAGTAAATATGTACAAGTAAAATGAATAGAGTAATAAATCTGTATTTCATTCATTCAATTGTATTTATTGAGCTCTTACTGTGCGCAGAGCACTTCACTAAGCACTTGGGAAGTACAAGTTTGCAACATATAGAGAAGGTGCCTACCCAACAGCGGGCTCACAGTCTAGAAGGGGGAGACAGACAACAAAACAAAACATATAAACCAAATTAAATAAAATAAATATGTACAAGTAAAATAGAGTAATAAATAAGTACAAACATATATACAGGTACTGTGGGGAGGGGAAGGAGGTAAGGTGGGGGGCTGGGGAGGGGGAGTAGAGGGAGAGGAAGGAGGGGGCTCAGTCTGGGAAGGCCTCCTAAAGGAGGTGAGTTCTCAGTAGGGCTTTGAAGCACCTGTACAAACATATATACAGGTGCTGTGG
Source organism: Tachyglossus aculeatus (assembly GCF_015852505.1). Taxonomy (NCBI): domain Eukaryota; kingdom Metazoa; phylum Chordata; class Mammalia; order Monotremata; family Tachyglossidae; genus Tachyglossus; species Tachyglossus aculeatus. The sequence continues at coordinate 131,833,267 of NC_052066.1, forward strand.
GGAGGGGAAGGAGGTAGGTTTGGGGAGATGGGGAGGAGGAGAGGAAAAAGGGGGCTCAGTCTGGGAAGGCCTCTTGAAGGAAGTGAGCTCTCAGTAGGGCTTTGAAGGGAGGAAGAGCTAGCTTGGCAGATGTGTGGAGGGAGGGCATTTCAGGCAGGGGGAGGACGTGGGCGGGGGGGGGTCGACAGAAGGACATGACATCAGTAGATCATCAAGTCAGACACAGAAGATTTTTAACACATACTTCACAAGACTATTGCACTGTAACTATCTTTATCCTACATAGGTCTTCTGAAAATAGGAGTGCATAGTGAACGTTTCTGATTGCAGAAATATAGTGCTCTTTAATTAAGAGTTTTAGGACAGTGATTTGAGTACACTCATTTTTAAACAGATGGTAAATATTTAATTCCTTGCCATCCAATTAGCCTCAAAGCATCTGAAACAGCAAGGTGGCTTGAACAGTGGGCCAAAGGAACAGCCAAGACCCTCCTGGGGGAGCCATTTGACTGTCGGAAGGCCATAGCTCCAACCATTTTGACAGGACCTTCCCATTCACCCTTACCTTATCTCCAGGCATAGTTCTGGATCTGAAAAAACTCTAGTAACATCAGGGAAGAAATTACACACAAAGACATTCATTCATATTTATTGAACGCTGACTGTGCAAAGCGCTGCACTTAGTGAGTGCTTGGGAGAGTACAACAACAAGCACACACTTCCTTGCCCAGGAGTTCACTGTCTCACAAGCACACTATCAAAGTGAGAAAGCGCAAATGGGACTGGTAAGAGTGATAATGATGATGATGATGGTATTTGTTAAGCGCTCACCATGTGCCATGCACTGTTCTAAGCACTGGAGTAGATACAAGATAATCAGGTTGTCCCATGTGGGGCTCACAGTCAATCCTCATTTTACAGATGAGGTCACTGAGGCACAGAGAAGTTAAGTGACTTTCCCGAGGTCATACAGCAGGTAAGTGGCAGAGCCGGGATACATACATAAGTGCTGTGGAGCTGGGGGGGGGGGGTGGGGGGGGGAGGGAACAAAGAAACATCAGGGTGATGTAGAAGGGAGTGGGAGAAGAAGGGGCATAGTCAGGGATGGCCTCTTGGAGGAAATGTGCCCTTAATAAGCCTTTGAAGGCAGGGGGAGAGTAATTATCAGTCAGATTTGAGGGGGGAAAATGTTCCAGACCAGAAGTAGGATGTGGGCAAGGGGTCAGCGGTGAGATAGATGAGATCGAGGCACAGTGAGAAGGTTAGCATTAATGGAATGAAGGGTACAGGTTGGGTTTTAGAAGGAGAGTATGAGGTGAGGTAGGAGAGGGCAAGGTGATTGAATGCTTTAAAGCCAGTGGTGAGAAGCTTTTGTTTGTTGTGGAGGAGATGGGCAACCATGGGAGTTTCTTGAGGAGTGGAGAAATATGTCCTTAGCTTTTTTGTAGAAAAATGATCCAGGCAGCAGAGTGAACTATGGACCGGAGTGGATCAGCTCATCCCCTCCTACCTTACCTCACTGAACTCCTATGACAGCCCAGCCCACATACTTCACTCCTGTAGTGTCAGCTTAGTCCCTGTGTTCCCATCTCATCTATCTCACTGCTGACCCTTTTCCCACATCTTACTGCTAGCCTGGAATCCCCTCCCCCTGCGTATATGCCAGGTGACCACTCTCTCCACATTCAAAGCCTTTTAAGGTCTCATTTCCTTCAAGAGACTTTTCCTGATTAAGCCCTCTTTTCCCTGGCTCCCTATCACTTCTGCATCATTCATGCATTTTGATCTGTGACCTTTGGATATTTGATATTCGCTCCATCCTCAACCCTACAGCACTTATGTAAATAATCTATAAATTATATATTATTATAGTAGAAGCAGCATGGCTCAGTGGAAAGAGCATGGGCTTGGGAGTCAGAGGTCATGGGTTCTAATCCCAGGTCCGCCGCTTGTCAGCTGTGTGACTTTGGGCAAGACACTTCACTTCTCTGGACCTCATTCATTCAATTGTACTTATTGAGCATTTACTGTGTGCAGAGCACTGTACTAAGCGCTTGGGAAGTACAATTTGGCAACATATAGAGACAGTCCCTACCCAACAGTGGGCTCACAGTCTAGATGGGGGAAGACAGACAACAAAACAAAACATATTAACAAAATAGAATAAATATGTACAAGTAAAATAGAGTAATAAATATGTACAAACATATATACATAGTGACTTGAATATAGATAGCACACCCCACTCGTCTGCTGTGTGACCTTGGGCAATCCTCTCTCTGTGCCTCAGTTACCTCATCTGTACAATGGGGATTAAGACTGAGCCCCATGTGGGACAACCTGATTACCTTGTATCCCCCCAGTGCCTAGAACAGTGCTTGGCACATAGTAAGTGCTTAACAAATGCCATTTTTTAAATTATTATTATATTATAAATCATGTGTTTATATTAATGTCTGACTCCCCCTGTAGTCTGTAAGGTTGTTGTAGACAAGGAACATATCTGCTAAATAGGTTGTGTTTGTCCTCTCCCAAGCACTTAGTACTGTTCTTTGCACATAGTAAGTACTCAGTAAAATTACACTGATTATATTGTATCTACCCCAGCATTTATTAGAGTCCCTGGCTTATAGTATGCTTTTAAAAAAAACCATTTAAAAAAAATAGCACTAGATGTACTAAACATATTTCTAGGAGTGACCTTTGGCCCTCCTCTCCCACAGGTCCTCTAAATGCCTTCCTCTGACCCTGGGCAACATCTTACCCTGGCCATGTTTAGAGCACATCACTGATGCTTGGAGAACCTCAATATTCATTACAGGGGGAGTGTTCCAATCTGAGTTATTCTTACCCAGAGAAAGTAACATTAAATAAAAAAGACAAATAATACTGCCTTCCCTTTGTACAACAAACGTGATTCACAATATATGCCATTAAAAGTATTTCTTAGAGTATGAGAATTTCTTTTTGAGATCTGAGGAGAAAAAGCACTGCTTAAGTGCTAGGAGTCATTTTTGTTATTACTGCTGTTGTTCCCACATGGGGTTGAAGAACTAGAGAGTCATTCTGCCCTTCTCTCCCTCATGTTAGAGATTATTGTCATCATTATAAAGTGCTGCATAAATGCTTGGAATTTGGCAAAGTGTTCTACAATTGTTTTTATTAAGCTCTCATAACAGCCTAATTATTATGGTTAATATTTACTGTCCTCCAACTGAGAATTGAGGTATAGAGATGTTAAATAATTTGCCAGGTACACCTACAAAGCTAAAAAGAGCTGAAATTAGAACTCAAATCCACTTAATATTCTGTTTGTTCTATCACCTACTCAATGACATTGAATACTTAAATTCAAAGAGACATCCTGGAATAGAATGACTTTGTACCTTTGAACTTGTATTTCAAACTCACCTGCCCAAAAGTTTTTCCTTTGTGTTCAGAGATGGTTGAAAAGACCATTACATAGCTAACAAACATTTTCACACTTTGCATACGTAAATATCACAATACCTGACGTATCTAGGGATGGTCTTGATTCATATTCTTCCCAAAGCCCTTGATTAAAGAGGGTAATTTATTTAGGATTGTCTTGAACTGGGCTGGCCTGTCTGCCACTAGTCCAGAGCTATTTCACCTTATTTGAGGTTGTACATTACTGTATTCTAAAAATGCTTCTTCTGCTGCTCACCATACATCAGAACTATCCATCTCAAAGAATTTCATGACCTGGAAATCAGAATTCAGAAAGAGGATTCAACTCTGATTAATTCTTTTATCTTCACCATCCTTTTTAGTCACTCCACGATCACAAGTCAATGACACAGCATTTGAGTTTAAGCCTGCTGTTTCCATCTTAGACCAAATGTGCTGTTGCTAGCTCTGCCTAGCACATGATTGTTTTTATCATTATGGTATTTGTTAAGTGCTTACTACATGCCAAGAACTGTTCTAAGTACTGAGGTAGATACAACTCATTCAGGTCAAAATACAGTCTCTATCCTACATGAGGCTCATAGCCAAAGTATGGGGAGAACAGGCTTTGAACCCCCACTTTACAGATGAAGAAACTGAGGCACAGAAAAGATAAGTGACTTGCCCAAGTTCAAACAGCAGACACATGGAGGAGTGGGATTAGAACCCAAGTCCTCCAACTCCCAGGTCTGTGCTCTATCCACTAGGCAATGCTGCTTCCCCACACTGTTCTTAGTCTTCCACACAAAGACATTCTCTATTGTTCCATCTGTCCATCTTCATTTTGCTTTGCATGTAGCTGGCTTCATCTGAAACCTATATCATCCTGTTTTGGAATTAGTTTTCAATGAGACTTGGCATATATGTGATCCTCTATTGTTCTTTAGAGTATAGTCATCTTTTCTTTCGTGTAGGTTAACTAATATTCCTATCCCTTTATTATCACTGATAAAACAGTGGAGTTGAAGAGGTCTCTTCTTTGCATCTTTCAATAGTGATGCTTACTTATATATGTTAATGTCTGTCTTCCCCTCTAGACTGTGAGCTCCTTGTGGGCAAGGAATATGTCTGCTTGTTATATTGTACTCTCCCAAGCACTTAGTAAAGTGTTTTGCACGTACTAAGCATTCAATAAGTACAATCGAATGACTGAATGTTTTAATTTCATTAAAGCTGATTTTCTAAATGCTACTTCAATCTGATCCAATACATATCTTCCTCCTCACAACTCCAGTGTAACACTAGAGTCCCACAATGAAGATATGAAAGATCTGAATTTAACACAGTAAGGGCCAGAATTATGTTTACTTTAGTAAACAAACCTCTTTTAAAGTCAGACAAGTACATCAACAAGCATTTAGCCTTAAGTATTGCAATTTTTAAAAAATGATATTAAAAAAACACAAACACAACAATTCTAAAATAACACCTTCAGCTCGACTACAAAACAAACTAGCAAATCCACAGATTTGTTTCTTGACATCAGCATAACTTTTTCTTCATGTGAGTAGAGTAGGCAGGTAATTAGAGGAAAAGTCCCAAGACTATTTCCACAAAGCTCAGAGCAATCCTAGAAACAAAAATAATTCTGCATTTTCTTCCAACCCTCCATTTTCACAAGTAATCAGCTGAGGTCAGCAAGAATTCTTTTAGCAATAGAAAGTCTACAAATAGAAACTCAGAACTACTTTTCAAAAAAGAGGCTCCTTAGAGACTCCAGGAGGTAATCCTGAGACAATGAAACTCCCATCTATATAATAATAATGATGGTATTAAGCGCTTACTATGTGCCATGCATTGTTCTAAGTGCTCGGGTAGGTACAAGGTAATCAGGTTTTCCCACATGGGGCTCACAGTCTTAATCCCCATTTTACAGATGAGGTAACTGAGGCACACAGAAATTAAGTGACTTGCCCAAAGTCACACAGCTGACAAGTGGTGGAGCCAGGGTTAGAACCCATGACCTTTGACTCCCAAGCCCATGCTCTTTCCACTAATTCATGCTGCTTCTCCTATATGTGGGAAGACAGAACGGAATCACTGTCTCCTGGGCCTGCCCCAGTGCCAACCCCCATGCCTCAGTGTGGACTCAGCCTGCATATCCCCTGCCATGTCCAGGTGTGAGTGAGGTCTGAGGGGACAACCTGCTCAAATTGAACCCTATACCATATCCTCTCTAGTCTCTGGGGCAGCCACTGAGACCGGAAGTTCCACCCCTACGGTCCCCAAATCCTTAATCAAATTTCAACCAAGACATGATGAAAACGTGTGTCATGACAATTTACTATGAAGCAGCAGCTTAGTCTACTGAAGAGAGCACAGGACTGGAAATCAAGAGACCTGTGTTTTAATCTTGGCTGCACCACTTGCCTACTCTGTGACTTTGGGCACATCTCAACTTCTCTGTGCCTTAGTTTCTTTTAGACTGTGAGCCCACTGTTGGGTAGGGACTGTCTCTATGTGTTGCCAATTTGTACTTCCCAAGCGCTTAGTACAGTGCTCTGCACATAGTAAGCGCTCAATAAATATGATTGATTGATTGATTAGTTTCTTCATCTGTAAAATGGGGGTTAAAGTAGGTGTTCTCCCTTGCTTCTAGGTGAGCCATGTGGGACAATCAGCATTTGGCAAATACCACACATCATTAGCTGAGTGCATCTCAAGAGAAATCCTTTCCACCATCTTTCTTAAATTCCTTGAATTAACTGATTAAACCTTCTGTCTATACTTTCTCTCTGGAATTTCTTGACCTCTGCAATCAGGATTTGACTTCAGTAACTCATTGAGACTGAGCTCACCAAAGCGCCATATGATCTACTTCTGGCTAAATCTGTTGTGTTCTACTCTGCCCTAATCCTCCTCTGCCTCAGTGAGGCTACCTTCCTATTAACAATTGCACCTTTTTTTTTGTTAAGCACTTACTAGTGCCAGGAACTATAATAAGCACCGGGGTAGTTACAAGGTAATCAGGTTGGACACAGTCACTGTCCCACATGGGACTTACAGTCTTAGTCTTGATTTTACAGATGATGTAACAGGCACAGAGAAGTTAAGTGATTTGCCCATGGTCACACAGACGACAAATAGCAGAGTCAGAATTAGAATCCAGGTTCTTCTGACTACCAGTCCCGTGCTCTCTCCATTAGACCACTCTGCTTCGGGTTCTCTTCCTACCTCTCCAATTACAGCACAGGCTCTTTTTCCTCCTCTCAGTCTTTAACTGTTTCCCACATTCCATCTTTAAATCCTGCCAGCTCTTCTGCAATGGTTCCACCTTTCCCATTCTATCCTTACTACTATAACTCTGGTTCAAGTTCTCATCACCTCTGGGCTAGATTAATGAAATTACTTCCTTCTGGTCTGCCAGCTTCCCCATCTTCAGGCTGTTCTATAGACAGAACATTATATCCTTAAAATTCCACTCCTTTAAAAACCTCCAATGGTTATTCATTTCACCTCAAACAAAAATGCCTAATCACTGGTTTTAAAGATCTTGAGTTGTCTCCCAACCTCTCTGCTATTTTCCAATTACACTCTAGTTTGCATTCTTTACTCTTCCTAAGCTATTTTAACCATTCTTCACTCGCTATTCTCTTGACACACTGTGCATGCCTTTTCTACTGTACAGAACCACCTCTCTAACCATACAATGAGCAATTATATCCTTCATTGACTATTACATCTGCCTCTTTGCTGACTCCCTGCCTCATTCATTCAATCATTTATTGAGTGCTTGCTGTGTGCAGAGCACTGTACTAAGCACTTGGGAAAGTACAATGCAGCAATAAAGAGATACAATCGCTGCCCACAGTGAGCTCACGGTCTGCGGACGGGGTGGGGCTGAGAGACAATACAAGTAAACAGACATCAATAAAAATATAAATAAAGTTACTGATATAAGAGCTGTGGGGCAGGCCGGGGGTCGGGGGGGAGAAAGTGAGCAAGACAGGGTGATGTGGAAGGGAGGGGGAGATAAGAAAAAGTGGCTTAGTGAAGGCACATCTCCTCGAAAAGGCCTACCCAAACTAAGGTTTTGAAGTGGGGGAGAGTAATTGGAGGATTTGGGGAGGGAAGGGGTTTCAGGCTAGAGGTAGGATGTGGGCCAGGGGTTGGTGGCAAGCCAGTTGAGATCAAGGCACAGTGAGAAGATTAGCACCCAAGGAATGAAGTGTGTGGACTGGGTTGTAGAAGGAGAGAAGCAAGGTGAGGTAGGAGGGGGCAAGGTGATGGAGAGCTTTAAAGCCTTTGGTGAGGAGTTTTTGTTTGATACCGAGGTGGATATGCCTATCTCCACTACTGGAGATTTTTGAGTTGGGTGGGGGGGCGGTGACATGCCCTGAATGCTTCTGTAGAAAGATAATCCAGGCAGCAGAGAGAAGTATGGACTGGAGTGGGGAGAGGCAGGAGTTTGGGAGGTCGGAAAGGAGGTTGATGCAGTAATCTAGGTGGGATAGGATGAGTGACTGTACTAATGAGGTAGCAGTTTGGATGAGCAAATGAGTTCACCAAGCGAATGAATGTAGATGGAGAATAGAAGGGGGACTGAGAACTGAACCTTGAGGGACTCCCAAAGTTGGGAGGAGGAGCCCTCAAAGGAGACTGAGAATGAAAGGTCAGAGAGAGAAGACGAGAACCAGGAGAGGTGTCATTGAAGCCAAGGTTAGATAATGTATCCAGGAGAAGGTGGTGGCCCACAGTGTCAAAGGCAGCCTCCTGTCTCTCCCCTTTCTAGTTCATACCTCCCTCTGCTGCATGGATCATTTTCCTCTAAAACACTTCAGTCCATGTCCCTCCACTCCTCAAGGGCCACCAGTGGTTGTCTATCCACCTCCTCAAATAAACTCCTAACCATCAACTTTAAAGGCACTTAATTAGCTCTCCCCCTCCTACCTTACTGATCTCCTACTACAACCTAGCCCACACTCTGCACTCCTCTAACACCAACCTAATCATTGTACCTTCATCTGAACTGTCTCCTTGATGACCTCTTGCCCATGTCTTCCCTCTGGCCTGGAATCTCTCTGCCCTTTCATAATCTTCCCACCTTCAAATCCTTATTAAAAATTGCATCTCTTCCAAGAAGCCTTCTCTGACCTTATTTCTCGTATTTTCCCTCCCTTCAGTGTCACCTTGGCACTTGGATCTGTACCCCAGTTGATCATATCAACAACTTCTGTGTCTGTTACCTCATCTGTAAAATGTGGATTGAGTGCTTACTGAGAGCAGATTGCTGTACTAAGCATTTGGGAGAGAAGTCCCATAGCACTTATGTGCATATCCCTATATTCTCCCTTTTTTGTAATTAATTTTAATGTCTGTCTCCCCCACGAGACTGTGGGAAGGGATTAGGTCTACCATTATGTTGCACTGCCCTCTCCCAAGAGCTCAGTACAGTGCTTGCACACAGAAACTGCTCAAAAAAAAAAAAATCACGATTCACTGTTTGGGTCAAACATCCACATAGTCAATGTTATTCTACTATATGTGCTTCATATATACCCTTGCTAATGCCACAGTTCTATGATTACTTCTAAGGTGCTAGCCCAATGAGAGTGCTTAGTCAATAGGTATACATTTTTTAATTAGACTCTCACTTGTGTTTTAATTGTTCCAGAGTTGATGTAAGCAGTCATAAAGTCAGTAAAGTCTCAGCAATAGTAACATTATTTAGAATCCAAAGATAAATACAATCTTGGATATATTTTTGTATGTAGGTAGAGCGAGGGAGAGGCTTTCTGAATATCCTTTTGTCTGTTGTTCATTTCAATGCTGAGAGGATAATCTCCTAGAGGACAGGTTCCATGGCTGTTTAATATGGCTTTCCAGCTGGAAATCCTAAGCAATTTCTCATCATGGACTTTCACATGAAAGGGATCCAAATTGAATACAACCTGCACTCCTGCCTCTGGCATTTAGAGAAGCTGCAGAAAAAATGAGTAGGTAGATAAGAAATTGCTGATGCAAAGAAAAAAAAAAAAGAACAAACCCCAATATAAAGCCACTAAAAAGCCTTTTGAAATGCAGGCTTCTGGGCTTGATTTATATCTGAGCTAAATATTCCACTAATACAGAGCCTAGCAGATGACATACAGCCTTTTATATACATGGTATGTAGCTGGACTGAATTATTCATTTCATTCACCAAGTATTCCTGTAATGCTACCAAGTTGGTAAAGTTTAAAAAGTTAGAGAGGAGCGAAATACTATGAGAGGGGGTTCAAAAGCTCCAAAAAAAATGGAACCTCCTTGTTCCATGTGAGACCACCTATTTGGCCAAAATGGTTCCTAATTACTTTTACCTCCCAAAAATTTGGGTCAGATCTTCAAGCTAATAAAAACCTCCCCAGATATAAACTCAAACACCTGAGCACAAGTTTGCCAATTACATGTAAGGAGTTACTGTATAGTTTAGGGGTCCAGAGCACAGATTTTTCCCTTCATTGGAAGAGGCTGGGTCAATACGAAAACATCTCTGGACTGTAAGCTCGTTGTGGGCAAGGAATGTGTCTGTTTATTGTTATATTATACTCTCCCAAACGCTTAGTACAGTGCTCTGCACACAGTAAATGCTCCATAAATACAACTGAATGAATTACCTAACTTGGATTCCATCCACCCAACCTCCAGGATTGCCATAGATGTCGTCAAGCTTAGAGATAACAATAACAACTGTGGAAGTTAAGCACTTACTATCTGCCAAGCAGTGTACTAAGCCTTGGGGTAAATACAAGGTAATCAGATTGGACACAGTCTCTGTCCCACATGGGACTCAAAGTAGGAAGAACAGGTATTTAATCTCCATTTCATAGATGAAGAAACAGACACTAGGAAGCTGTGATCTGCTCAAGGTCGTACAGCAGGCAAGTGGCAACACTGGTATTAGAACATAGCTTTTCTCTCAGGCCTGAGCTCTTTCTACTAGGTCACCATTGATTTTCCTATTCCCTCTTCCAACTGACCAGAATGGAATAGGAACTCTCTACTCTGTCACTGGAGTTGAGATTGAGCAGTAGCTTGTACCGGACAGCCACAAATCCTCAGCTTGACCCTGGGATCCCCAAAGGTTGAGGGAGTATATCTACTGCACAGAGTAGCCTCTGAACTTCTACCTTTCATTGTAAAACAGAAGCCTCCCCAGCCTCTCTCCCCAGTGGCTAATTTGAGTGGCAAAAATGGCTGTCGCTACCAAGGCAAACCACTTTGGGGTTAAGATGCTATAGCAAAGTAACTTATCTTCTCTGTCTCCTAAGTGCTTAGTACAGTGTTCTACACACAGAAGGTGCGAAATAATTATCAATGATATGTGAGCATTATGTGAAGAGCACTGTACTATATCCTGTACTATATGTTTGTACATATTTTTTTACTCTATTTATTTAATTTATTTGTACATATCTATTCTATTTATTTCATTTTGTTAGTATGTTTGGTTTTGTTCTCTGTCTCCCCCTTTTAGACTGTGAGCCCACTGTTGGGTAGGGACTGTCTCTATATGTTGCCAATTTGTACTTCCCAAGCGCTTAGTACAGTGCTCTGCACATAGTAAGCGCTCAATAAATACGATTGATGATGTCGATGATGATGTACTAAGTGCTTGGGAGAGTACAATACAACTGAATTAGCAGATACATTTGATTCATTAGCATTATGCTGAGATCACTGACAGTAAATGGGTCCTGCATTGAAGAAAAAAAACTTTTAGAAATACTTCACTATTTGCTGCACCTCTTCCCACATATTTGTTGCGCTCCGCGCAAACACTGACTACAATCAATTTTCCCTCACAAGTTCTCTGTTCTGAAGCATCAGGATTGAGGCCCATTTGTCATTATGGACTTGAGACTCCAACACAGATTACTGTGGCCTATTGCGGGACAAGGATCTATCTGAATATACTCTGTTCTGCTACTATGCATATTTTCACTGTACTTTTTGGCTAGAATGCTGTTAGAGAACTAGGGAACTCTCTTCTAACAACATGAGTCTGAATTATCGGAATAAACTGCTTGTGTGTGGGGCCTATGTGGGCATGATTAAGTTCACAGCATCAGGACAATACAGCAAAAGTTTTCTTATTGCCATGTTTGGCAAAATGCAACCCTCATTTTTGAGCAGTACAATCTTTACCTGACCATTAAACACATAGGGAGTGCATGCTACCCTTACTAATTACAGCTGTCTGGATCATCATAGGCAGAACCACATGACTGCAGGAGTTAATGGGGCTGTAGCCTCAGAGTCCCAGGTTTAAAGAGGAGACATCAGACACCACCCTGTGATGCAGAAAGCAGTCGTGCTCCACTTAACCTTACCGAAACGGCCACTGACTGGGGCACTATGAAGATGGTGCCCAAAATTAGACCTTCCCAAAATGGACTCCACATATTCTCAACATCTTAGGGAGTGGGTAGTGTTGACTTTCAGTCTGTGCTTCTAGACCCCTCCTTCTACCCCCTCTGATCTCATGCATGTGCATTTTCAATCTCTCTAGTCTCCCTCAAGGAAAGGGTGGTAATGAAGAAGCAGCATTGCCTAGCGGATAGAGCGTGGGCCTGGAAGACAGAAGGATCTGGGATCTAAGTCTGGCTTCACCACTTGTCTAATATGTGACCTTGGGCAAGTCACCTAACTTCTCTGTGCCTCAGTTCCCTCATCTGTAAAACTGAGATTAAGACTGTGAGCTCCATGTGGGACAGACTGGGTTCCACCTGATTAGCTTGTATCTACCCTAAGTGCTTAGTACAGTGCCTGCCACATAGTAAGTGCTTAAATACCATAAAATTAGAAGGGGGAATGAGGGGAGGAAAGGAGAGAGATCATGTGGGGCCTCACATTTGAAGCTCAGCTACAGTCTCCTGACACTGCCACCATGAACATGCCTTAACTTTCCCCAGGTGAACCCAGCCCTGAGATTGGGCAGTTCAAGTAGGGCAAGACAGCCTGTTATCTACCCAAGCCCTGGCCTCCATTGTTTCTAGCTCTTAGAGCTGAGCCTTCCCTTGAAGTCATTCAGCCACTGCCTGGGGCAGACAAGGTATGGCAGCACAAGAAAGGAATCTGCAGGTCCTAGAGCTCAGTGAAGGGATTGCTTCCCTACTGAATTCTGCTCAGTTTCAGCCTGGCCTGGGGAATAGGGGCTGTGGCTTTTTTTAACTATGGTATTTGTTAAACTCTTACTATGTGCCAAGCACTGTTTCAAGTGATGGAGTAGATACAAGATAATCAATTCCCACGTGGGGCTCACAGGATAATAATAGTAATAACAACAATAATAATAGTATTTGTTAAGTACTTACTATGTGTCAAGCACTGTTCTAAGTGCTAGGGTAGATACAAATTAATCATGTCAGATCCAGTCCCAGTCCCAAATGGGGCTCACCATCTAAGTAGGAGGGAGAACAGGGATTGAATCCCCATTTTACAGATGAGGAACCTGAGGCACTGAGAAATTAAGTGACTTGCCCAAGGTCACAGTAGGCAAGTGGCAGAGCCAGGATTAGAACTCTGGTCCTCCGACTCCCAGGCCCTGGCTCTTTCAAAAACTTTCTTCTTCCTTTCACTCCTTCCCTCTAACCCATAATGCTGACTCCACCCCTTCCTCTATTATCCCTCTAAAGACAGGTGCTAATAACCATCCCCTGACCCAAAACTAGACAGGCATGTTGCTGATTTCTTGGTTGAGACATTTTATTCAGCAGTGACTAGACATTCATCTAACTCCTTAAATCAGTGGTATTGAGCACTGTGCGCATTCATTCATTCAATCATTTATTGAGCGCTTACTGTGTGCAGAGCACTGTACTAAGCACTTGGGAAGTGCAAGTCGGCAACAGATCGAGATGGTCCCTACCTAACAACAGGCTCACAGTCTAGAAGGGAGTACTGTACTAAGAGTCTGGGAGAGTACAATACAATAGACTGGGTAGACATGTCCCCTGTCCACAAGGAGCTTACAATCTAGGGGGGAGACAGACATCAAAATGAATTACAGATATGTACATAGGTGCTGTGGGGCTGAGGGTAGGGTGAATCTCAAGTGCTTAAATGGTACAGATCCAAGTGCCATGGCAAGACAGAAGGGAGAATGCATTCTATGCTGTTTTCAAAAGCCGACTAAAAACTGTGTCAACCCATTACACATGACAGGCGACAGAACTTCTGGTAATAGCTGTTCTATTGACAGGGCAGATCATTGTCATTAAGGCGATTTTTTGCAACTTTTTCTTCAATTATTATGCTCTGTTGTGGCGTAACAGCCAGCCTCTGAATCCCTGGTCAAAGTATATATTTGTATTAAAATTAAGAAAAAATCTTGAATGGAAAATTGCCCAAGTTAATGCTCCAAGTTTTTACAAGCATGTTGAGTTCAAAATTCTTACTGCCTGATGTTACTCCCTGGTAGTAATTCATTATGGATGGGAAAATAGACTTTCAGGCCAATAGGGTGTATAAGCATTTAAGTGGTAGCATTATAAGGGAATCCATCCAGTCCAGTATTTGGTCTCTGACAATGACAACAAGATGCCTGGAAGAAATACTTGATCATTGCAATCCTTGTTCTCCATCCCAATGTTGGGGGATACCCAATCTTATTTATTGAGCATTTACTGAGTGCAGAGCACTTGGAAGACTCCAGTACTAACAGAGTTTATAGATATATTCCCTGCCCACAAGGAGTATACCACCCCTACACCTTTCTGTCCTCCTGGATAATTTTCTACTAACGATCCATTTTGGAACTCTTCTCCATTAATTTATCCAACCACACTCAGTTCTGCTTTAACTACTGCTGTCATTACATGGTTTGACTAGACCACAATCAAGAAATTGGAGATTGTGAGCCTGACAGCACAGATTTTCCTTAGCAAGAAGGTCTGTGAGACCACAACCCCCTGCTTTGTAGGAGAGCTAAGTGTGCCTCCTGACTTTGCTGGTATTTTTGTCCTGCAGAACTTCATCATAATGACATTTGTTGAATGCTTATTATGCGACAAGCATGGTACTAAGCATAGGAATAAGTGAAATAGGTAAATACAGGCCCTGTCCCACATGAGGCTCACAGTCTAAGAGACAATTGTACAGTTGAGGAAACAGGCACAGAGAACTTAAGTGACTTTTTAAAAAGTGTATTTGTTAGGCACTATGTGTCAGATACAGTACTAAGCCCTGGGATAGATACAAACTAATCAAACTGAACACAGTCCATGTCCTAGGCTTACTATCTTAATCTACATTTTACAGAGAAGGTAAAAGGCACAGAGAAATGACCTGTCCAAGCTCATCCAGAAGACAAGTAGTGGATCCAGGATTAGAACTCAGGTTCTATAACTCCCAGGACCCTGCTCTTTCCACTAGGTCACTGTGCTTCCATGGTCACACAGCTGGAAAGCGTGGAGAAGGGATTAAGAACCCAAATCACCTAACTCTAACCACTAGGCCAATAGACTAAAATCTTACCTCCCACTGCATGAAGATGTGTTTCCTTTTGTTTGTTCGGAATTTTTCACAATCAAGCCTCAATCCCATCTCTGACACTTAGGCAAGTCACTTCATTTCTCAGTGCTTTAATTTCCTCATCTCTAAAAACGGGGATTGAGACTGAGGTCCATGTGGGACAAGGACTGTGGCCCAACCCGATTTGCTTGTAGCCACCTCAGTGCTTTGTACAGCCCCTGGCACAAAGTGCTTTACCAATTCCAGTATTAGTATTATTAATAATAGGTGCCCCCTCATTCCTGGCATTGTGGAATTGGATGAATCACAATCCTGCATTCTTCCAGTTCACATTTTGTTCATGCACTCAAGGCTCCAATATAATATAGGTCCCCTAGGGCACTGAAAGAGTTAATGTGCCTCTAAAAGTGCCTAATTTACAGAACAAAGTATAACTGTAAACCCTGGGAGAATTGGGTTCAATGTCAATCATATACCAGCCTGATCAATTTTTCTGTCCAACATGCAGGACAACATCTTGTTGGATTCACAGAACAGGTGATTCATTTGGGACCCTGAGAGTTTAAATTCCTGCTTTTATTTTTTGAGCAAGCGAGAGGGAAGACATCTTAATGAAGGACACCGGAGCAGAGCACAGAACTAAAAAAAGAAAAAGAGGATGCCCCAGAGGTGCATCTCACATTGTGAATTCTACTATAAAATCTGATCCTTTTTAGTTTCTGATCAGATGGATCCTCTAAGGTTGTCTTTCATGCCTGCTGGAGGAAATTCTGGACAGATTCTGATTTAATGTGGTGATTATTTCATCCAACTGATGTTCCTTTTGTTTCAAGAAAAATGACTTTCAACATGCAAATTGAAAACAACATTCAGATGCAAGACCAGAGCTTCGAAGATCTTTTTACAGTTACAAAATGTTTTTGTTGCCCAAAGGAAAACAGAAAACATGTAGAAACTGCAAAAGCTTGATAGTGATTCATAGAGAAAAACCTAAAAATTTCCCTAGTTGTATGGAGCTCATACATTTGAAAAAGTTAACTTTTCTAGGACACTTTTGTTGTGTGGGGCAGGTATTTGTTCTTTTCAGGGGAAAAAGTTCAGTAATTCTTTTTGCTTGCAGAGTGAGTTCCCTAACCAGGAGAATAAATCCAAAATTTCCAAGGACCTTCTTTCAGGTAATAGAATCTGGTCATTGAGATCATTTGAGGTTAGCCAATCAGGCCATTTTATTTTTAATTTGCAGTTTTCAGATCGACCTCATTTTTCCTCTTCCGACAACAGTAGGATCAGGAAAACTGGATGCATTCTGGTAGTGGGGCATCTGGCATCCCAGCACTATGGAACAAGGCCAAAAGCCATTCCCACAATACTGTAGCAGACCTTGTTCTGCCACCAGACTGGCAAGGTGAAGCATGACTTGCCCACCTTCATCCATAGCAACATGAATTCAAGGGAACTGTTAATAACAGTGCCTTACGCCATCAAGTCATCTTCGACCCATAGATAGACCACGGACACATCTCTCAGAACGCCCCACCTCCATCTGCAATTATTCCGGTAGTGCATCCATAGAGTTTACTTGGTAAAAATACGAAGTGGTTTCCCATCATCTCCTTCCACACAGTAAACTTGAATCTTCGCCCTTAATTCTCTCCCATGCCACTGCTGCCCAGCATAGGTGATCTTTGACTTGTTGCAGATTGCCTTCCACTTGCTAGCCACGGCCCAAGCTAGGAATGGAATGGATAGGCCTCTGCCTGACTCTCCCTCCTGCAGTTGAGACTGGTAGAGTATTGGGAACTCCCCTGGGTGGGGAGGGGGCTCCCCTGGGTGGGGAGGGAGCACAGAGCCAGGTAAGTTACCTCAACCATAACATCTGGCTCATTGGGAAGTCCATTAGTGTCTCCTGCCTTATGAGTTTTAGAGGTACTAATTGTCAAAATAATGATGGAATCCCCCATTGGGATTGATGAATAAGTCTTGGTCCTGAGGCTCAGGACAAAAGAAATTATTTGAAAGAATGAATTTTAATCTCACTTTCCCAGTGCCATTCATGTCTGCCAGCCACGTTCTCACGGAGGTATGGATTATTATTATTATTATGGAAAGCAACAAGAAAAAAAATCAAATATATTGACCACTTACTGTGTGCAGAACACTGTACTAAGAGTTTGGGAGAGTATAACTGCTGGCAGAAAGAATTGAGTTGGGAAACATTCCATGCCCACAACAAAATCTAGAAGAAACAGACATTAACGAATATGCACATGCTTATTAGTGCTTTGGAGTTGAAGGAAGCATGCAAATCCAAGTGCAAGGATGATGCCAAAAGGATCGGAAGAAGAGGAAATGAGGGCTTAATAAAGGGACATCTCCTGGAGGAGATGTTCTTTTAATAAAGCTTTGAAGGTAGGGCGAGGGATCGCCTGTCTGATATAAAGAGGGAGGGATTTGGGGGCCAGAGACAGGATGTGGGCAAAAGGTTGGCGGTGAGATAGATGAGATCAAGGTACAGTGAGCACAGACTGAGTAGAAAGACTCTCTAGACTGTGAGCTCATTATGGGCAGGGACTGTGTTATATAGTACTCTAGAAAGTGTTTCATACAGTGCTTTGCACACAGGAAGCACTCAATAAATGATTGAATGAATGGAGTAGGTTGGCATTAAAGGAGTCAAGTGTGCAGGCTGGGTTGTAGTAGGACATCAGGGAGGTAATGTAGGAGGGGGCAATGTGATTGAATGCTTTAAAGCCTATGATAGGGAGTTTGATACAAAGGCGGGTGGACAACCATTGAAGGTTCTTGAGGAATGGGGAAACATGAATTGAAATGTTTTGTAGAAAAATTATCCAGACAGATTGAAGAGTGAACTGAAGCAGAGAAGTTGGTGGCTGGGATGTTACATAATACATTCGTTGGTTAATGTGCTGAACCCACTTATTACTAAAGTTTACTAAAGTTTACTAAAGTTTAGCATACATAATGTTGATGGCAGTAGCACCATCTCCTAAAAGGCATTTCCTTTATAGCTGCAGTCAATAATCAATAGTATCTTTTGAGTGCTTCTTGTTTGCAGAGCACTGTATTAAGCACTTAAACGTTGCCACTGAAACTATCTTTTGGAATTCCTCTGAGTCTGCCTATCTTGTGGACTGTACTTTGATCAGAAGCTTTCACCACAGATGGTTTAGCCCCAGCTGGCATTTCTCCTACCTGCCATGCTGGGGCTAGAACCTGGGTCTTTTGATTCCCAGGGCAGTGTTCCCACCAGATACAGCAGCCTATATCAAAAGACAATTTTATCCTCTTAAAAAAAAAGAATATCTTGGAAAACACCCCACAATTCAAACCCCTCACATTTCCTAGTGAGTTTTGGTTTTACCCACATGTTAATTTGATTTCTCTAGGAAATGGAAGTGCTATCAGAAGCCACAGACAATAATCCTCCTCTAATACAGCTTAAATGTGCAATGTTCCTGGCCACAAAACCTCCACAAATAGTTGTGGCAGTCTTTCTTTTGATGGCTATTTTTTATAAATAGTTCATGGGTGAATCATCAATCTTAGGAAATTTGGGGGTTCTGGATATAGCAGGATGCAATGCTGAATGAAAGTGTTGTGTGCAAGGATGTCTGTTGTCAGACTAGGTGAATAATATGCAAATTTACCTTAGCACAGGGTTCTGCAATAACACAAATCATGCATTAGAAAAGAAATGAACTGAACACTAGTCAAGTAAGTTTAGTGGAACCACTCTGACACTTTTGAATAGCTACCATATACACAGTAATCCCTGATGTTCTCATGATTAGAAACTATTAGTTCTTAGTGCAGTCTTTTCCTCTAACCTTTCACATTTCTATTTAAAGTCTACTTTTCCCCATGCACCACATTCTTCTCTGAAGTATCTTCCTGTTTACACAGAACCTCTAATCAGCATTCACACCAAGAAAAAACAAATCTGGGGTTTAAGTGGTAGATGACTCTCTAGCATTGTTGCTACCACTGCTGCTCCTTCTTATCCTCCAAAATCTCTATGGAATTATTTTGTTTTCATTCCCTTATGTAGGATTTTCATGCAACTACTGCAAAAGTTCCTTTAAACAGAGCCTTCTCTCAGTCATAACATCTCAGTTTTTCCCCATGAGTCCTCACAACATTCTCCTGATATAATGGTAAACCTTCATCACCCTATGATAGTTTTATGAAGGAATGTACATCGAGAGCCACACTGCAATTTGGGACAACAGTTGACAGTGTTCTACAGTAGCAAGGCCAGATGTAACTAGAGAATAATTGAATGCCTGGATACCTGACAAACAACTTTTTCACTCTTGATGGGGTAGTGCCTCAAATTCAGTGGTATTTCCTTCATGATCCACATTTCAATCAGCTCTCTCCCTACTGCCCTCATTTCTCACTATCACCCAGCTGCATACTTAGCTCCTCTAATATCAACCTACTTACTGTACCACAGTCTCATCTGACTCACCTTGAACCCCCTTCTCATGACCTTGCTCCTACCTGGAACTTCCTCCCCCTTAATATCCAACAGCCCACCACACTCCCTACCTTCAAGGCCCTACTAAAATCATATCTCCTCCAGGAAATCGCTTCTCATGACCCCACCTTCTCCCTCCCACATCACCTATGCACTTGGGTATGCCCCCTTAAACATTTTGATACTCACCCCACTCCTAAAATACTTGTGTATATATTAGTCTGTTTCCCCCAATTTATTTTAACATGATTGTAAGCTCCTTGCAGGCAGAGATCGTGTCTACCAATTGTAATTACCTTCCCAAGCACTTAGTTCAGTGTTCACACAGTAAGTGCTCAATAGATGCCACTGATTGATCAATGAAAATCAGTTCTAGAGCTATTACAATTCTTCATGGATGACTGTAGCACC
This sequence comes from Tachyglossus aculeatus, assembly GCF_015852505.1. Classification (NCBI taxonomy): domain Eukaryota; kingdom Metazoa; phylum Chordata; class Mammalia; order Monotremata; family Tachyglossidae; genus Tachyglossus; species Tachyglossus aculeatus. Next base: position 131,853,104 of record NC_052066.1, read on the forward strand.
CCATCTTAAATTAGAACCAGGTTCATTAAGCAGCATCTTGATGTATTATCTACATAATGAAAAGCTTCTGAAGAGATGGTGGAAGTGTGTAAGGACACCAGAGAAGGGTTGCTGCCAGTGAGTTAAGATTCCCTAAGGAGAAGGAAACTATTTTTCCTCGTCAATCAATCAGTGGTATTTATTGAGCACTTACTGTGAGCAGGGCACCCTAATAAGCACTTGGGAGAGGACAATCTAGAGTTAGTAGACAAGTTCCCTGCCCACAATGAATTTACAGTCAAGAGGAGGAGACATTTATATAAATAAAATTATGGATATGGACATAAGTACTATAGGGCTGAGGAAGGAGTAAATAAAAGGAGCAAATCCAAATGCAAGTGTGATACAGAAGGGATACCCTTTATCTAGACAATCACTTCTGCCACAGCTCTGTATTGTTGGAGGCAGCCTCTGAATGGATTCAAGAAAGCTATTTGGATCCGTTATCCCAGTGACCTGTTTATAAGTAATAGGATCATAAAGGCCGAGGCATTTAGATAAAGGCCGAGGAATTTATAGGATGCAAGTTTTCATCTACATCTTCAGAGTGGTTTCGGTGGCTACTAACACACATCTCTCACTCTTGAATCTGGTACGTGTTTCTTTGTCCTTGGCATCCTGCTCTTCAACAATGTTATGACATTGCTGTGAAGTTTCCTGCAGTTGTCTTTGTTCTCCTAGAGTTTAAACTATCTAGTTGATGAGACTCACTTAAATACATTGGTTATACCTATATCTCCCAAGAGTTTGAAACCTATCAGGCAAAGATCTATTCAGGGACCAGGACCATTTTGCACTGCATTATCACAACCATATTCAGTCCTACTGTGAAGGTGATATCAGTGAGATACCACAGTTTTAACCTTAAATGCATTCATGATGTTTTCACCTTGATCAAGAGGTGGAAGAGAGTTTTGTGATTACAGGTTCGCAGAGTCATTGAGCAGGAAAAAGACATCACTAATGTGGTTCAGTGATGTACTTTCAGAATTTTTGCATCATTTCCATGAAATGGAATGGAGTTTCCCATAGTCACCAGCTTCTTACATGATGGTACTGTAATGACTACATGCATGGAATCCCTCTTCCTCTTCTTTAACAAATACCATCCAAGAAGCAGTAGTAATATTTTTTGAATATGCATTGGGAGCAGTGCACTACACTAAACACTTAGAAAACTACCACAAAAGACATGCTTTCTGCCCACAAAAAGCTATGGAATAAGACAGACATAAAGTAGCATAATTAGAATAAACTGACCACTCAATTCATTTTTCATATTAAACACATGCACTGAGGCAGGTATAAATAATTATGAAAATGCTATAAGTGGCTGATGAGTTGATGTGACTTTGGACGTTGGGAGTTAATCAGGTAAGGCTTGTTGTAGGAGGTTGAATTTGAAGGGGGGATAGCTGTAATTTGTTGGATTTGTGGTGGGGTGGCATCCCAGTCCACGGGAACAGCATGAGCAAGGGGATCCAAGTGGGAGAGTCAAAAAGTGAAATATAGGTAGAAGGTGAGATTTAGATGAAAGAAGAGAGCAGACTGGAAAATATAATGGTGAAGAGGTCTGATCTGTGAAATAGGGAGAATCTTGAAACTTACCCTGGGGAGTTTTTGTTTGATGAAAAGGTAAATGGGAAAGCTACTGAAGAGTCTTGGAGAGGGAAGTGTGGGATAGATTAACAATTGGGGGAGGGGGAGAAAAAAGAGAATCAACCTGAGTCCAAAACATAACTCATCTTCTAACTCAATCCCTGTCCTCCCACAGATTGTCCATCACTGTAGAAAAACACCACTATCCTCATCTTACATGCCTGCCATATTGGCTTTATCTTTGGTTCATCTCTTTTATTCAACACACATATTCCACCTATCACCAAATCCTGTCAGTTCACAATTACCCTAGAATCTGCCATTTCCTCTCTACTCGGACTGTTCCCAATGATCCAAGCACTTATATTTATTTTTGGTTAAGCTATCTGTTAAGCACTTACTATGTGCCAGGTACCGTTCTTAGTGCTGGAGTGGATACAATTTAAATAGAAAATCAGTTTGGATGCAGTCCCTATCCCAAATGGGGCAGTCAATCCCATTATACAGATGACCGAGGCACAGAGAAGTGACTTGTCCAAGGTCACACAGCAGACAAGTACAGACAGGATTAGAACCCAGGTCCTTTTGACTCCCGAGCCCGTGCTCCTTCTACTAGGCCATGCTGCTTCAGCCTCCCAACTGACCTTTCTGCCTCTCCAATTCATACTACACTCTGCTGTATTGATCATATACAGATGGATAGATATACTTGTATATCTATATAGTTCAATAGTCCATGTCTCCCCACTCCTCAGAAACCTCCAGTGGTTGTTCATCTACATCAGAAACTCCTTTCCATCAGTCTCTCAGCTTTAAGGCACTCAACCAACTCTCCTGATCTTACTACAACCCAACCCACTCCACTCTTCTAATGCCAGTCTACTCCCTGTACCCCGATCACATCCATCTCGCTGCCAACCTTGTGCACATCCTCCCCCTGGCCTGAAACTCCCTTCCCTATCATAATAATAATTGTGGTATTATTACAGTGCCTGGCACATAGCACTTACTAAAGCACTGGGAGGATAGAAGCAAATCAAGTTGGACACAGTCCCTGTCCCAAATGCGGCTCACAGTCTTAATCCTCATATAAAGATGAGGTAACTGAGCACAGAGAAGTTAAGTGACTTGCCCAAGGTCACACAGTTGACAAGTAGCAGAGCCAGGATTACAACCCAGGTCCTTCTCCCAGGCCCATGCCCTATCTACTAGGCCACACTCTGACAGACCATCACTTTCGCACATCCTCCAAAAGGCTTTCCATGATTCTCTATACACTTGATATTCAACCCACACCCCTTTCAAAAAAAAAAATATATATATATATCCATTTCCTCTATCTACTGTTTATTTGAATGTCCCCCTGTAGACTTCTAAACTATTTAAGAATAGGAATCATGTCTACCAACTCCATTGTGTGGTATTCCACTGTGTGCTTAGAGAAGCAGCATGGCTCAGTGGTAAGAGCACGGGCTTTGGAGTCAGAGGTCATGGGTTCAAATCCCAGCTCTGCCACTTGTCAGCTGTGTGACTTTGGGCAAGTCACTTCACTGGGCCTCAGTTCCCTCATCTTTAAAATGGGGATTAAAGCTGTGAGCCCTCTGTGGGACAACCTGATCTCCTTGTAATCTCCCCAGTGCTTAGAATAGTGCTTTGCACATAGTAAGCGCTTAATAAATGCCATAATTATTATGCTACTCTTCATTCATTCAATCATATTTACTGAGTACTTACTGCATGCAGAGCACTGCGCTAATCACTTGGGAAGGTACAATACAAGAACAGACACTTTCCCTGCCCACAATGAACTTACATTCTAGAGGGAGAAGACAGACATTAATATAAATAAATAAATTTCAAATATGTACATAACTGCTGTGGGGTGGGGAGCAAAGGGAGCAAGTTAGGGTGATGCATAAGGGATGGGAGAAGAGGAAAGGGGATGCTTAGTTGGAAGGTCTCCTATAGATGGGCCTTCAATAAGGCTTTGAATTGGGAGGAAGAGTAATTGTCTGTTCGCTCCCACGGCTTCAGCTATCATCTCTACGCTGATGACACCCAGATCTACGTCTCCGCCCCTGCTCACTCCCCCTCCCTCCAGGCTCGCATCTCCTCCTGCCTTCAGGACATCTCCATCTGGATGTCTGCCCGCCACCTAAAACTCAACATGTCCAAGACTGAACTCCTTGTCTTCCCTCCCAAACCCTGCCCTCTCCCTGACTTTCCCATCTCTGTTGACGGCACTACCATCCTTCCCGTCTCACAAGCCTGCAACCTTGGTGTCATCCTCGACTCCACTCTCTCATTCACCCCTCACATTCAAGCCGTCACCAAAACCTGCTCCACAACATTGCCAAGATCCGCCCTTTCCTCTCCATCCAAACCACTACCCTGCTCGTTCAAGCTCTCATCCCATCCGTCCGGACTACTGCATCAGCCTTCTCTCTGATCTCCCATCCTCATGTCTCTCCCCACTTCAATCCATACTTCATGCTGCTGCCCGGATTGTCTTTGTCCAGAAACACTCTGGGCATGTTACTCCCCTCCTCAAAAATCTCCAGTGGCTACCAGTCAACCTACGCATCAGGCAAAAACTCCTTACTCTCGGCTTCAAGGCTCTCCATCACCTCGCCCCCTCCTACCTCACCTCCGTTCTCTCCTTCTACTGCCCAGCCCGCACCCTCCGCTCCTCTGCCGCTAATCTCCTCACCGTGCCTCGTTCTCGCCTGTCCCGCCATCGACCCCCGGCACACGTCATCCCCCGGGCCTGGAACACCCTCCCTCTGCCCATCCACCAAGCTAGCTCTCTTCGTCCCTTCAAGGCCCTACTGAGAGCTCACCTCCTCCAGGAGGCCTTCCCAGACTGAGCCCCCTCCTTCCTCTCCCCCTCATCCCCATCTCCACCCCCCCATCTTACCTCCTTCCCTTCCCCACAGCACCTGTATATATGTATGTTTGTACATATTTATTACTCTATTTATTTTACTTGTACATATCTATTCTATTTATTTTATTTTGTTAGTATGTTTGGTTTTGTGAACCCACTGTTGGGTAGGGACTGTCTCTATATGTTGCCAACTTGTACTTCCCAAGCGCTTAGTACAGTGCTCCGCACACCATAAGTGCTCAATAAATACGATTGATTGATTGATTGATTGTTGGATTTGAGGAGGGAGGGCGTTCCAAGCCAGAGGCAGAATTTGGGGGAGGAATCAGCAGCAAGAACAAGACATATCACACCACTCAAAAAACTCCACTGGTTGCCAATCCACTTCTGCAAACAAAGCCTCCCCACCATTGGCTTTAAAGCACCCTACTACAATCCAGCCCACACACTTCATTCCTCTAATGCTAACCTTCCCACTGTTCCTTGATCTCCAAACTTCTAGAACAGTGCTTGGCACTTAAGTGTTCAATGTCAATCAATGGTATTTGAACACTTTATTATGCAGACCACTGTACTAAGTGTTGGGAGAGTACTATACAGAGTTGGTAGACATTTTCTACCTCGCAGGAGCTTACAGTCTGCAGTCTGAGACCTGTCAGTACTCAGCATCTGTTTTAATCTAGACTGGTCCAGTTACTGTATTTTTATTTCCCAAGACATGCTCCTCTCAGGATAGTCGGTGTTCTCCTGTCATATACTGCCTTAAAGCTTGATGGCAAATAATGACTTCCCCAATGTTGGGAATCATTTGTTTTCATCCCCCTAGAATTAAGACTTTACCCAACACAGCTGTGTTGTTCAGGCTGAGAGACAACTGTTAGGGGCCTTTTTAAGCCCTTTTCTCATTGTGGATGAGTAATATACTCTTAGATAGAACAGCCAGGCGAAGTTGGTCCATCTTTAGCAACCATAAACTAAGTCACTTAAAGTCTGTGACAATTACTGTTGCTGTCAGTTTGATAAATGAGTTACAGTGTTAAAATCAATCCTGCTATCATAATGGTTCATGTTTGTTGGATTTTGTATTCCATTTAACTCCCCGCACCCAAATGAGGCATTTTTAAGAATGCTAGATCAGTCAATTGAGGAAACACTATTGTGTTACAGTGGAAAATGCATTTGTTTAAAGATAGAGGATTTTTTAAAATTCAATAAAGAAACTCTAGAAATCATTCAGTATTCTACTGATCATTGAGTTACCAAACAGCTATCAGTCAAAGTGACAATCTCAATGTATCAAGATTGTGGGGCAACCAACAGAATTTATTGTTAACATGACATACTTAGTAAGATATGTACCTGGATTTTGATATTACCTATAAACCTTAAGATTCTAAAAAAAGAAAGCACCTTCACCAATGGACTCCAGCATGGAGATGCTGCATTTTTTTTCCATATTTTCAAATTATACCAGCTTCAGTGTTTAAGGGGAGATTATAGTCCATAATTCTGAGTAGGAAACTAAATAAAATTAATTTGTGTATTAAAAGTTTTAATTACTCAGTTTTTACCTGGGCCCTCACCCACTCCAATGTTCCACACATCAACTGCCCTACTACACTTAATGCCTTGATACAAATTCAGCACACTAAGATCTGCCAAAGACATACAGATAGACATGTGTGTTTAAATAAAAGTCTGTATTTTTATTTATTTGTATTGATGTCAGGCTCCCCTTCTGTAGACTGAGAGTTCATTGTGGGCAGGAATTGTCACTGTTTTTTGTTGTACTGTACTTTCTCAAGTGCTTAAGATAGTGCTCTGCACACAGTAAGCACTTACTACGATTTAATGAATATCTGTATATGTCTATATGTGTTTTTAAAAATCCACTTAGTCTCCCCATTTTCCTATTCAACTCCATGGGGCTGTGGAAGTTATGGGGGGAAAAGGTGGGGGGGGAAGGGAAGAAGTGGGGGGACAGTTTCTTCACTCTAATGCAAGTGATGGAGACCCAAAGTAGTAAATGAACTGAGAAGCAGGGGAGACAGTGACTCTGTTCCAGACCACTCTTCCTTTCCTCCTTGCCAGAACAATAGCTGTGGTAATGCCTTTATCATCAGGCCCACAATGCCACTGAATGTTAGGTCCCTCATCTTCCTTATAGCTCCTAACATAGTCCTAGGCATTTAGCAAGGCTCCAGGGCTTGGAATAAAAGTGAGTGTCTTATCTCACCTCTGCTACACAGTGGAGAGATGATCTGAGCAATAGAGGCGGCAGCTTTGTCGATTGTGCAAAAATAGATTTCCTTTAGTTTTGTTTTAAGAAACCCAATTCATCAACAGATCGAAAGCAAGAACACAAACATAAACTGAGCCGTTTTGAACAACTTTGGATGGTTAAAGGGGCCTTGGATTGGCATCCATTACCGCTTCGATCACTGGCCCACTGGACAACTGAGCAACTAGATCCTGAGTAGTCTCTCTCTTGGACTACCCTGTACTTTAAGCTGATGGGAACAACCTGGAGTCCACTGCATCCCTCTTTCTCTCCATTAACTCCTACCCTATCTCACTGATTTCCTACTGCAATCCAGCATGCTCACCTGGCTCCTCCAATGTCAACCTTCTCCTTGTACCTCAATTTCAACTACCTCATTGCTGACCCCTTGAACATGTCCTTCTTCTGGTCTGGAATTCCTTACCCCTTCATATCCAACAGATCACCACTCTCTCCATTTTCAAAGCATTATTAAAATCACATCTCTTCCTAATGCCCTTCCTTGACTAAACCCTCATTTCCACTATTCCCTTGCCCTGCTTTGTCACATATGTACTTGTATCTGTGCCCTTAAAGCACATAATCATCAACCCATCCTCCACAGCACATATGTACATATGATATTTTGGACATGTCAAGTTTGCAGTGTAGACCGGATATTCAAGTAGAGATGCCCTGAAGGTAGGAGAAAATGTGAGACTGCAGAGAAGGAGAGAGGTCAGGGCTGGACATATAGATTTGGGAGTCATCCATGTAGAAATGGTAGTTGAAGACATGAAAACAAATAGATTCTCCAAGCGGGTTGGTGTAGATGGAAAACAGGAGACCCAGACCTGAGCCTTGAGGCATTCCTACAGTTAGAGAGTGGGAGGCAGAGGTAGAACCTGTGAAAGACTGAGAATGAGCAGCCAGAGAGACAGGAGAGGACAGTGTCAGTGAAGTCAGAAACACTTGCTCCTATTTTCTTTCCCTCCCTGTTATCTTCAACCTTCTACTCTTTTTATGGCTTCTTATCTCATTGCACATGCTCATCTTCTCTATACTGAAAGAAGCCTTTTTTGGAGGCCATGCCTCCCTTTCCTGTCCAAACTCCTTGTGTGGGTAGTATACACTTGTTACTGACACCATGGAATTTACTGAAAGGTCTGAGTAGGTGAAAAGGCCAAACACTTTAAAAAAATGCTTCAGAACTGGGGGAGGGTGGGAGGTAGTGCAGCATTAAGATGAGATAAAAAAATGATTGACATCTAGCAGGAGCAAATATGTACTTACGCTTCATTGTATTTCCTTCCCAAAGAAAAGTAAACTTGACAATTAACAGAGAGGTTTGGGCTCTAATTGGGAGTAGTACGGGGGAAAGAATTGTTATCTAGAGATTCAGTTTCTCACCATTACCTGAACAAGTCCTTTGGATGATTTTCTGCATGCAAGATTAGATGTTTACCTAAAATTGCCCATGCTTTGTACTCTGTCAAAACCTTACCTTTATTTCTTATGCAACCATTTGTCTTTGTTTTATGCAAGCTTTTGAAGTTACAGTGAATTCCACACAATTCCTAGAGATAACTTCACATGGTTTTCTGAATTTGTTTTTAAAACAGGATTTGCCAGAAGAAGAGTCTGCTGGGAGTTGTTTTGGCACAAACCATACTGAAACATGAACCGTACAATATCATTTTACTGTTTTCCTCAGCCTGGTAGTAACAATCCAACTGGAAAATTGGGTAAAAATCAGGGTCTGCTTTAACAAGCCCAGAAGCTGAGCTTTCCAAACTGAGTAAAGTTACAAAAATAAAAACCCACTGTATGCTGTGGTTTTTATTTTCTAGTAGTTTCGACTTGGATTTGCATCCTTGACTCAATAACAGTTCCTAAAAGTGTTTCAACATTGTGGTTTTGTTATTTTTGTGCCTTCCACAATCACTGTAGGAGCATACACATAGCAGACAACCCTCAGCTCTTGGTTCCACATCATGGTTCGTTAACATTTTGGCATACTGTGTTCAATGAAATGTTATTGAAGCTTAATCCTTCAAGATGATCCCATTCAGTGGCACTTTATAGAACCGTCCGAATGGGTCTCCGCAAACTTTATATAAGTATATGTATATAATATGAAGTAAACACATGCATGCGCCTATTTATATAGCAACCTTTACCCTAGTGCTTTCAGTTTACTAGGAGCTTAAGAAATACAATGGGAAATAAAAGTTACCAGACTTTCGAAGCAGAGGGGTGGCTCCAGGGAAGAGGGAGGTAGGACTTTGAGACCTGGCATGGTCTGGATCACATCACATGACTTCCCCGGCGTGGTCTGGATCACATCACATGACTTCCAGCTCAGAGGAAGGTATCTTCACTCTGCCTTCAATAGCAGTCCTGCTTGCAGCCCGAGTTGGTCTAGAGGAAGAACTTCAACTCCAGATAAAGTCTACTACGCTGCTGGTAGAAGCAGTGTGGTCTAGTGGAAAGAGTTCAGGCCTGGAAGTCAAAGGACCTGGGATCTAATCCCAGCTCTGCCACCTGTCTGCTGTGTGACCTTGGGCAAGTCAATTAACTTTTCTGCAAAGTGGGGATTAAGATTGAGCCCTATGGGGGAAAGGGACTGTGTCCAACCCAATTATCTTGTATCTACCCCAGAACTTAGTATAGTGTCTAGCATATAAGCACTTAAATACCACAATTATTATTATTATTAGAGAAGATGGAAGTGGAGAAATAAATGGGCAGTAGGGGCTGGCAGGCAGAGAAGAAAATTTACTAATACTTAAAAGATGCTCTTCTCCCCTTTTCAAGTATTTGGCGGTTAACAAGAAATTGCCTGATTTGACTCAGTCTTTCATCATTCTCTCAAACATGAGTCAGCCCATCATCAGTTTGTGCTGAATACTGGCCTGAGAGCTAGAGAAATGGTTGAGTTGATCACATTTATCTGTGCAGAATATTGTACTAAACACTTGGAAGTGTACAACAAATTTGGTAAACATATTTCTTGTCTACAAGGAGCTTACACTCTAGACGAGAAGCTTACAGTTTAGAGAGCTGGAAATTGTAACATCTTAAACAGTTTAAGTAGTCCACTTTTTTTCCTGGATCTGTTCATTATTCTGACCACCCACTATCATCCTGACCCCAATTTGTATTTTAAGCCAACTCTGGCTTCTACAAGTTTTTTGTTGTTGCTTCCTAATGGTATTTGTTAAGCATTTACTATTTGCCAGGCACTGTATTATGTTCTGGGGTAGATACAAAATAATCTGCTTGGACATAGACCGTTCTATATAGAGCTCACAGTCTTAGTCCTCATTTTACAGATTAGATAACTGAGGCAGAGAGAAAGTAGTTGACTTGCTTGAGGTCACACAGCAGACAAGTGGCAGAGCCGGGCTTAAAACCCAGGTCCTCTGACTCCTTGGCCTGTGCTTTTGCCACTAGGCCAAGTTACTTGCTCATTTTAAGCACTTGATAGTTACCCTACCCTCAAAATTTATGGACACATTTGTAATTTATTTTAATATCTGTCTCTCCCTCTAGACAAACTGCTGGTAGGCAGAAATGGATCTACCAACTTTGTTGCCTGGGACAGTGATCTGCACACAATGAGTGTTCAAGAGATACCATTTATGGAGTTGAAAGTGAGTGACTGCTTTGTCAATCCTTTGATCAAAAAGAAACTGAGGCACAAAATAGTTAAGTGACTTGCTCCTGCTTTCTCACTACGCCACAGCTGGGAATTCCGCTCCCACCCACCAGGCTTTCTCATGCACTTAGTGCATTGCTCTGCACTCCGAAAGTGCTCATTAAGTACAAATGATTGATTGATGGATTTATCTGAATGGTCATAACATTTTCAAAAAGCAGTACAACACAAGAGCTAGGAAAGTACAGCAGAGTTAGTAGATCTGTTCCCTGCCCACCAGCAGTTCATCTAGAAAGGGAAACAGATATTAAAATAAATTGGAGATGTATACACACATGCTCAGGGTGGGGTGAATATCAAGTGCTTAAAAGGAACAATTCTATAAATCCTATTAATTCCCAAATATTTAAAAATTTTAGCACAAACATGATTACAGGACATGTGGCCACTAGAGTGAATGAGGCTGTTTTCCAGGGGGCAAGGGAAGGAGATCACTAGGGTTGGCATCATATGCCTGAGGAAGGGAAGAATAATTCATCTTCACCTCAAGGTTGACAGAATGGCCAGGCAACCTCAGAAGCCAGCCTACAACTGTCAGGCAAATAGAACCTCTGTCACACCTCTTTTGTATTACTAAGGAGTCACTATATATTACCCCAAGCTTTTTTTCCTACCCTTGGATCACTGAAATGAATAGAAACTCAGCTTTTTACTCAAAATAATGTGTTGATGAATTCCTTCTGCCTTCCCAAGCTATGATTCATTCAATTGTCCACAATCCATTCAGGCTAATTTTCCATAAATCAGAACCTTTAAAAGTTAACCTTTAGATATATACTTGAACTGAATATTCCATAGTATTAGTAATCTTATGGTTACTAAGCACTTTGAGAGAGAGACAGAGAGAGAGAAGACACACACACACACAAAGACATACCCATTCCATTCTTGGGCAGTAGCTAGTGAGTGAAAGGCAACCTGCTACAAGTCAAAACTCCCCTGTGCTGCGCAGCAGCGGCATGAGAGAGAGTCGAGGATGGACACTCAAGTTTCCTGCATGGAAGGAAGCAATGGTAAACCACTTGCATATTTTGACTTGCAAACCTCTAGGGATATTCTACCAAAATTATTGTAAATGGAGGTGAGTGTTCTGGGGGAGATATGTCCATGGTGTCTGCTATGAGTCAGAGATGACTCAACAGTGTAAGACAAGAAGACTTTTCTGGTGCAAGTACTAAGGTAGGTATAGGATACTAAGATTGGACAGTCTTTCCCACATATGGGGTCACAATTTAAGATGATGGGAGGCCATATGTTGTACTGAAAACACTAATTTAAAAGATTAGAATTTACAGTGAAAAGCAAACATTACTTCCAACCACATTTCTGCTCTCTTTCCCCTTAGTCAGACTCTACCATTGCAGTGTTTCCCAACATTTTCTATGGGGACCACACACAATTACAACACACTGGAGAAGTAGTGTGACCAAATGGATAGAGCATAGGCCTGGGAGTAAGAAGGACCTGTATTCTAATCGTGACTATCAATGTCTTTTGTGACCTTGGCCAAGTCACTTAATTTCTCTGGGCCTCAGTTATCCCATCTGTAAAATGGGAATTAAGACTGTGAGCCCCATGTGGGACAAGGATTGTGTCCAACCTGACTGTCTTTTATCTACCCCAGTACTTAGTACAGGGCCTAGAACATAGTAAATGTGCAACAAATATCATTTAAAAAAAACAATGGCATTTATTAATTCAATCATTTATTGAGCACTTACTGTGTGCGCAGAGCACTCTACTAAGTGCTTGGAAAGTACAATTCAGCAATAAAGAGAAAATCCCTGCCCACAATGGGTTATGCACAGACCACTGTACTCAGTGCTTGAAAGATTATAGTAGAATTAATATGATCCCCTGCCCTCAAGGAGCTTACAGATGAGTGGATTGTAAAATAAGCAATCGTGCCCACCATGACTTCCACCAGAAGCCATGAGGAGCAAGGGGGACCATTATCCATCTCCAGTTTTGGGGGCTGATTAACAAATATTATCATCTGTCTTACTTCCTGGCTCATGTGCACAATTTCTCTAGAAATAACAAGTCTTCTACTTGCATGCTGATGATTTTGGTACTTAAGCACTTTGTGCTGTTTTAAGTCTCAATAACAATACAGCTGGAAAACTGGACAAAGCAGCAAGATTAACCTTAAGACCGAAAACCACAACAGAGTTGTTTTCCAAGCTATCAAAAAAGCAAGAAGTTGTATTATGTAACAGTTTAATTTTCTAGTAATTCTGACTGGGATTTACATTCATGAACTAATAGCCACTCCGCAACTTCCTTTCCCTCTTCATTCTCCTTCTGCCATTTAATTCTTTCCTTTCTACTTTTTTTTCCTCCCCATCAATTTTATATCTCATACTTATGTCTCCCTCTTTCATGCCTGCCCCTCCTCCAAGCTTTTTATCATTCTATGGTCATCCTAAAAGGACTTAAGCCCCCCTTTGCTCTTCCCCCACTCCCTTCTGCATTGCCCCGATTTGCTCCTTTTGGTCATCCCCTCTCCCAGTCCCACAGCATTTATGTACATATCCGTAATTTATTTATTTGCATTGCTGTCTGTCTCCCCGACTTCAGACTGTAAGCCCATTGTGGGCAGGGAATGCGTCTGTTTATTGTTGCATTATACTTTCCAAAACACTTGGTACAGTGCTTTACACACAGTAAGCACTCAATAAATACGATTGAATGAATAAAATAAGTTTTTAAAAAAGAGAAAATGCATACCCAAATGACAAGCATAGCAAGTGAGGTGCAAAGAGCACATTAGAAAGGCCAAAGAAGCATGTGAAGAGTTATGAAGGATGTCAGGGTTAATGATACAGGTTGTTTCAAATATTCTCAAAGCAAGAAGTCAGCTAGAAAAATCAACTTCACTCAACGTGGTGAAAAAAGGTGCAATCAGGTAAGGCGATAGCTTGGGGGGGCTCAGTAAATTCAGTCTTGAATGAGAAAAATTTTAGAGTGAGTTCTGTACCCAAATAGTTTTTTTTTTTTTGTAGCACACAGAGGAATTGGAATAATTTGTGTTAAAATGCAGGATGTTTTAGACCACACTGATCAACTAGCATAAACAAATCACAGGGACTAAAAGCTGCAAAACTGCTAGCAAGAATGGGCAGTGAATCATTACAAGTAACCACTGTGCTGGAGGCCTGGAGGATCACAATTGCAAATCCCATCTGTAAAGAAAGTCCCAGGGTAACTCTGGAAGATATAGACCATTGACTTTTGTAGTCCTAATTGGTAGACAATTATTTTTTGGATCAATGAGCACTTAGGAAAACACAACCTCTTGTGGACAAAACTATCTTGGAGTTTTCGACAGGATTAAAACAAATATAGGAATCAAGAGGAACCAGATGACATCATGCACAGTCTTTGATCTCCAAAAGATAGCAATGTTCCACTCCAAAGACTTTAAAAAAAAAGTAATTGTGGGATTGTAATAGCAATCAATATTTTGAGCACCTCTTGGACATAGAAAAAGACCTCACAAAGCAATTTGGCATATAAGGAACTGAACTCAACTCACTCCCTAGCCCTTCATCACTCTCAAACTTCTAACCCACAACCCTGGATCACCTGCATTGTCTGCCTCCTTGGCTCTTGAACTCAAGCCACAGAATGCTGTTGGCAGAAACCTAAAAAGGCTGAGCTTGTCTACTTTAAATTATTCTTGCTTATTTTAACTCTGCCCGACAAAACTATTTCACTTCCCTTATTGACACCCATGCCCATCACCCTCACCAGTTGTTCCAGATATTTAACTCCCTCCACAGGCCCCCTGTCCCCCCACCTCACACATCCACTGCTCCCAATGACCTGGCCATCTACTTCATTGAGAAAAATTGACCCTCCCCATCCTGGCCCCCTCTTCAGTTTTCCCATCCTTCCCAGCAGTATCTCCAGAGGAGATCTCCACCTCCTCTCAACTTCCACCCCATTCGCTTGCATAACAGACCCCCTTCCTTCACACTTCGTAAAAACTCTTGCCCCATCCCTTCTCCCTTAACATCCATCTTCAGTCATTCACTTCCTAATGGCTTCTTCTCCACTGCCTTCAAACATGCCCATGTCTCCCCACATTAAAAAAAAACAAAACAAAAAACAAAAAAAAACACCTCTCCCATTCCCTTCTTTATTGCCCTGTCTTGTTCCCTTTGCTCTTCCCCCAGCCCCACAACACTTATGTATATATCTGTAATTTTATTTGTATTGATGTCTGTCTCTCCCCTGAACACTCCAACACTGTGAGCTCATTTTGGGCAGGGATTGTCACTTTATTGTTGCATTTTACTTTCCCAAATGCTTAGTACAGTGCTCTGCACACAGTAACCACTTAATACAATTGAATGGATGAATGAGGAAAATAGCTGATAAATTGCCTCCTAAGCAAGTGCAAGCTAATGTATCTGCATGAGAAGAAGCTTAGAGGATTAGCTCCTTTCAGTTTGGAAAGCTTCAGGATTGTCATATTTCATGATGTTATAAATTTCAAAGTGAAGACATTTGCTGTTCCCCAAATCCTGCCACAGCAGTACAAGAGGCACTCACTGAAACTTGAGGGTGAGAAATTCAAAATATAAGGAAAAATTTCTTCATCCAGTGGGTAGTATGTGTACAGAAATTAAGTTAAGAATTTGTAAAAGTTCATTCATTCATATTTATGGAGCACAGTGTGCAGAGCACTGTACTAAGCACTTGGAAAGTACAATTTAGCAACAAAGAGACAACTTTATTAAGTGCTTAGTATGTGCCAAGCACTGTTCTAAGCAATGGGGTAGATTCAAGGTAATCAGGTTGTCCCACATGGGGCTCACAGACAATCTCCATTTTATAGATGAGGTAACAGGCACAGAAAAGTGAAGTGACTTGCCCTTAGACACAGCTGATAAGTGGCAGAGCCAGGATTAGAACCCATGATCTCTAACTACCAGGTCTGGGCTCCTTCCACTATGCTTGGCACCTAGTAAGTGCTTAAATTCATTATTATTCTGTGTCTCAGTTTCCTCATACGTAAAAAGGGAATTAAATACCTGTTCTCACTCATATTTAGGCTGAGCCCTATGTGGGACAGGGATTGGTCTGATCTGATCATCTTGCATCTATCCCAACACTTGATAAACTTAACCATTACCACAATTATTATTATTGGTTACATCATCTACCATTTAATGGACTCATTTCTGTTAGAAGTCTGTGTCACTATTAGCTGCATAATCCTGGACTAGCATGTACAATTGGTTTCCCTGACATCTGCCATGTGTTAAAATCCATGGGAGAAAATCACTTTCTGGTTTCATTTAAACATGGTCTATCCTTACACTCAAATTGCATTTGTTTCTGGAGCACTTATCTAAACTGCTAGTGAATTATTATGTCTATTATACTAATGGTCAAAAAAGATAAGGAAGAACAAAATAACCCAGTTGCTATCCCCTTCTCAGTCAATTAAAATCAATTTCTTCTCCAGGGTCTTGCATTCTAGTTTCCTAAATATAGCACATCAAATTTTAGTTCACTGGTAATAGATTGTAATATATTGATTCAAAATAAAGTCATATGGCAGGCACACTTTGGATGTGCAATAGATGGATCAATGGAACATTATATTAATATTCCAAGATTAAATTAAACATGTTCACTGTCCCTAGCTGCTGGAAGTTTAGTCATTCATATCTACAGGCAAAACTGTCTCTAGACATTTCAAGAATGAAATCTATTTGGACAAAAGGATCCTCCAACTCTCCTCTCCTTGGTTATTTGAGCTTTTCCATTGTTTATAGACTGGTTATTTTCTATTAAAATAAATCCATTAGCTGAAAATTATTAATTTTGAAATAAATCACCAACTGTTTTATTGGTGAAGAATTAAAGTTGATTAAAACTGCAATGTAACGCAGAACATTTACTGAGGGGAAAAAGGAGAAGCAAATACATTCATTCAATTGAATTTATTAAGCACTTTGTGTGACTGGAATGGCTATCCTAGAACAAAGGCTTTGGGAAGACCATAACATTGAAGTTAGAATGGAAATCATTAGAAACCAATGCAATCATGTGATAAGGAAGAATTTTCACAATGTATAAACAGGTCATTAGTCACACACACCAATAAAAATATCACTGCTGGCTTCTGCAGCATCTTCAAACACAGGACAAGCATATGCTTTCTTACCAAATCCAATGGCCTCTACTCCATCCTAATCCTCCTTGAAGCTGCCTCTGACACTGTGGACCACCCCCTTCCCTTGGAAATATCTAATCTTGGCTTCACTGACACTGTCCTCTTCTGGTTCTCCTATCTCTCAGGCTGCTAATTCTCAGTCTGTTTTGTGGGCTTCTCTTCTGTCTCCTATCCCTTAACTGTGGAAGTCCCTCAGAGTTTAGTTCTGGGTCCCCTTCTATTCTCCATCTGAACTCACTCCTCTGTGGAACTCATTCACTCCCACGACTTTAACTACCATCTCTTTGCAAATGGTTCCCAAATCTACATCTCCCACCTTGATCTCTCTCCTCTACAGTCTTGTATTTCCTTCTGCCTTCAGGATCTCTCTAAACTGGATGTCCCACAGCACCTGCTGACACCTCAAATTTAAACATGTTCAAAATGGAATTCCTCATCTTCCAACCCAAACCGTTTTCCAA
Organism: Tachyglossus aculeatus; assembly: GCF_015852505.1. Classification (NCBI taxonomy): domain Eukaryota; kingdom Metazoa; phylum Chordata; class Mammalia; order Monotremata; family Tachyglossidae; genus Tachyglossus; species Tachyglossus aculeatus. The sequence goes on from NC_052066.1 coordinate 131,870,264, forward strand.
TTGACTTTCCCCATCACTGTGGACAGCACCACCATCCTCTGTCTCAAAAACCCATAACTTTGGTGTTATCTTCTACTCATCTCTCATTCAACCTACATATTCAGTGTCACCAAATTCCACTGGCCCCACCTTCACATCACTAAAATCCACCCTTTTCTCTTCAGACTGTTACCATATTAATCCAAGCACTTATCCATCTCACCTTACTTACTGCATCAGCTTCATTGCTGATGACCCAGCCTACTGTCTCTCCCCACTCTAGTCCATACTTCATTCAAATCCCGGCTCTGCCATTTGTCAGCTGTGTGACTTTGGGCAAGTCACTTAACTTCTCTGTGCCTCAGTTACCTCATCTGTAAAAGGGGGGTTAAGACTGTGAGTCCCACATGGGACAACCTGATCACCTTGTAACATCCCCAGCGCTTAGAACAGTGCTTTGCACATAGTAAGCGCTTAATAAATGTCATCATTATTATTATTCTGCTGCCCAGATCATTTTTCTACAAAAACATTCAGTCCATGTTTCCTCACTCCTTGAAAACCTCCAGTGGTTGCTGTCACCTGTCAGCCGGGGACGGGTTTGGAAAGCCTGAATTTTATGTAAATTTATTCCACGAGGCGAACTGAATTTAGTTGTTTAGACACAATGGATTGAGCTTCGCTTTTGGGAGGAATGCAATCGATTAGCAATATTCGAGCTTCCCTAACAGGAGAAACACAATCATATGTTAATCGCGCATGGGTGAGGCGGCTAGTTCTCACCCATGTGCATTTCCCACTCGGGACAAATCCACTTACTTTCCCACACGGAAAGAATCTATTCCATTCCCTGTGCACGTGGTAGGTGGCTAGCTAGCTCTCACCACGTGCTCCCCCTTGATGGGAGGAATCCACATGTTCCCCATCCGCAGCGGGGCACCTGGTTCCCACCCACGAACGTTTGACGAGACACTTACCCGTCCCGCGGCCCTTTCCCTCAGTGTGTCGGTTCTGCTTGCAGAGTGGGCATCTGGCCTTCTGGGCAGAGAAAGACACGTGGACCGCTGCTGCAGCTGCAGCGACTATTCCTCCTGCTGCTGCGTGTCTTGGTGCTCTGCTCACCGAAGGTCAAAGTCAGAGGCAACAGGTATTTATCACCTGTGCTCCTAGGCCATTCCAGTTTCCGGCCTCAGTTTATCCAACCTCTGCCCTCCCCCCTCCTCCATACCTAATTTGATTGGCACGGGGGCCAGGGACACCTTCTGTATTCCCGGCTTGGGCTGTCAATCCAGCAGATTTGGTAGGGGGGGGCGGCATCCCACCCTCACTTCTGAGTTCTGCCTAATGGCTCAGGTGGTCACGAGATAGCTTTTGACCTTGAAATGGGCGGTACCCCAGGGTCACCTTGGGACAGTGGCCCATGCACCTCTGCAAATAAAAATTTATTTCCATGAATTTTAAAGCAGTCACCTTGTCCCTGCTTATCTTACCTCACCCATTTCCTAGTAAAACCCAGCACGCTCACTTTCCTACTCACCGTCCCCTGATCCTGTTTATCTCACCACCAGCTCCTTTCTTATGGCATTTATTAAGCACTTACTATGTGCAAAAGCACTGTTAAGTGCCTTGCCCCCACCGTTCTTCTGGCCTGGAACTCCCTTACCCTTCATACATGGCAGATAACTATCTCCACTCTCAAAGACTTTCAAAAGGTCACATATCCTGCAAGAAGTCTCCTCTGATTAAGTTCTCTTTTCCCTTACTCACTTACCTTTGTGTCACCCTTGCATTTTGAATTTATACTGTGAGCCCACTGTTGGGTAGGGACTGTCTCTATATATTGCCAACTTGTACTTCCCAAGCGCTTAGTACAGTGCTCTGCACACAGTAAGCGCTCAATATGATTGATTGATTATACCCTATCTTCAACACCATAGCACTTATATACATAGCCATAATTTATTTTCATGACTGCCTCTCCCTCTTGACTGTAAGCTCCTTTGGGCAGGTAACCTGTTTACCAACTCTGTTTTACTATACTCGCCCAAGCACTTACTCTGCACACAGTAAAAACTCAAGCTCAATAATATGATTGATTGATTTGCATATGTATATTTGTTGTGAGACCTTGGGCAAGTCGCTTAACTTCTTGGTGCCTGTTTCCTCATATGGAAATGGGGATTCAATATCTGCATTCCCTCCTTCTCCAACTGGGAGTCATATGTAGGACAGAGACTATGTCTAACTTGGTTATCTTGTATCTACCCATTGCTTAGTATAGTGCTTGACAAATAAGTGCTTAATACCATAATGTTGATGTGTGCATGTGCAGAGAAGCTGTAAACCACACTTTACTAAATTGTCTCTATGAAAAATTAGAATCTATGTGATATACCACTAAATGAAAATATAATAATAATGCCTTAGGATGAGTTGAAGAATGCAATTAAGTCAGCCAGAGCACAAATAGAGTCATTTCAAATTTGTCCTCACAAGTTAATGAGAAGCAGAGGAAAAAAAAAAGTCTCTTTACTGCATTTTCTTCCCTCTCGCTCACAAAGCTGCCTCTGAATTAAGGGGATGTATGATCTGAGAAATAATGTAACATCTTTTATACATTCATTCATCAGTATTTGAGGGCCTACTGGAAAAGGCACAGTGAACCCCATTCTCCTGGGGAGACTCATGACCATCAGTCCTGTTCTTACAGGCACAAAACCTGTTCTTCACGCAGCTGACCTGGTCTTTAAAACATCTAACAATCACACACAAAGGGACAAAAAAAAAACCAGAACTGTCAGAGGCAGGCATTGTTTACTATATTAGCATTCACACACACATGAACCCAGACTGTTGGGCACTGGCTGCAACACACAGATCAGCTAAGCTTGAAGCAATAAAGGGAGGGGTAGTTTTCTTTGATCAAAGACTTGAAGATAACTATCTAGAAGCAAGATGGCCTAATGGAAAGTTCACGGGCCTCAGAACCAGAGGACTGCATGCTAATTCCAGCTCTGCAACTTGTCTGCTGTGTGATCTTGGGCAAGTCACTGAACTTCTCTGTGCCTCAGTTACCTCAGAGCACTTAGTACAATGCTCTGTGCACAGTAAGTGCTCAATAAATATGATTGAATGAATTAATGTAGTAACCACTTAAACACCTTGAAAAAAAGGGATACTAGCAAGCAGCTTCAAAAAGAGTTCAAACATGCAAGTAAGCTTTACAGCAATGCAAGCAGGAGCCATTTGTACACTTCACTACAGAATGGAGCATTCCACTGCTTTTTGATCAAACCCACCCACATTAATAGGAGAGCTCTGATAGTAATATCATTTCTGGGGGGAAAATAGATAACTATATTATAAAAATAAAACGACCAAAGAAGAAGGGTGGGAAGACTAAAGAAGGACATTAGAGGAAGAGGGAAAGACACAGTGGACGAGCATACTTGATGAACCATCAAATATCCTCTGCCATCTACCAGCATGGTCAGCCACCCTAGTGATGCCAGAAGCCTTTCAGGTGGTGATACAAATCCTGGGAAACCAAGACAGTCCCACCCAGAGCAAGACAGTTGATAAAGTTACATTGGCAGCTTTGATTGTTCACCCAAGCCATAATGTGCTCATGGGGGTCCCCCAGAGTGACCCAACTATTTCCATTTTTAAAAAGTCATAAATTCAACCACTGGAAGAGCAAATGATTAATCAAATTCATTTTGGGGATGGCTGCCTGAACCCAGCTTTTAAGATGGGCTGGGGTGCAGCTGACAAGGGAGAAAGAAAGAGGTAGAAGATGGAAGAGATGGCTTCAGTGAGCCTATTATCCTAAAGAACTAGAAATAATTCATTCATCTGGTGCTCTGAGCCTGAGATCAGTTGGCAGATCCCAATAAATTTTTTATTGTTGTCTTTTGGCCTTCTCTTCCACTAATATCAAAAAGCAGGCATGCCATGGGTGAGGAGAGTTAAAAAAAAACGTGTTTTGGGAGCAAGGGTAAAAGCTTAGGGAAGGCAAATTTGCTTAGCAGCTGGCAGAGCCAGGTCTAGCCCTGTCAAAATGTTGTGTAAGGCCAGGGAACAGAGGATAGAAGCCCTCCCTGTTTTCTACCCTTCTCTTTTTCATGCTTGTGGCAAAGATTGAATCTACTGTGCTGCTCTCAGCTGAAGTGGGTTGACCCTAAGCCAGAGGGGCAGAAAACATTTTAAAGACACAGTGGGGCACAACTTGCACAGAAGATAAATGACCTCATTAGACCTTCCTAACCTACTCCAATCCCCAATTCATCAATCTGTGTAAAAACTTAAGCAATGCCATTACTAAAGACCTCACATTTCAACTTACATTGACAACTTTGACTCACTTTTTTCTTACCATGGTGAGCCCCATATAGGACAAGGACTGTGTCCAATCTGAATATCTTGATCCATCCCAGGGCTTAATAGTGCTTATGAAAGCACCTCTCACTACACTACCCAGGTGTTTATATAAAAGGCACTAGCCCAGAAAAAAAAAAAAAATAAGACTGCAAAGGAAACATCTTTCCTGTCCTCTACAAATGAAAATGCATAAAAAGCATACACACACAAAAAAAAATCAAGTTCTTTGGATCCTAACATTTACCTACAGTTGTCAGTAACTTAGGGTAATTAAAAAGAAAAGGAAGTTAGTTCTCCACCATGCTGTTAGGTTGAATTAGACTGCAAATAGTAAGCACTTAAATTCCAAAAAAACAGTATATATACAAATAACAAAAATGCAGTAGGATACTGTGCCTAGAGCAGCAGAATTTCAGGGTCCTCACTGCCTGTACCTTTCAAGAGTGAGCACTTAGTGCAGCAGGGAGTGCTCACAAGCTTATTAGTTAGACATAGCTGAGTCCTTTTCTTGGCTGCAAATAGTAGTCAATCATATTTGAGCACTGAACACTGTACTAAGCACTTGGGAGAATGCATTGTGACAGAGACATTCCCTGCCCATAAGGTGCTTATAGTCTAAATATAGTAGTTATAATAATAATAATAGTATTTGTTAAGTGCTTACTAAGTGCCAGGCACTTCACTAAGCACTGGGGGTAGGTAAAAGATATCAGGTCATAGTCCCTGTCCCATATAGGGCTCACTGTCTTAATCCCCATTTTACAGATGAGGTAGTTTAGGCACAGAGAAGTGAAGTGATTTGCCCAAGGTCATACAGCAGATAAGTGGCAGAGCTGGAATTAGAGCCCAGGTCCTGACTCCCAAACCCATATTCTTTCCACTAGGTCATATGGTAATAATAGTAGTAGTAATAATAATAATAATAATGCACTTACTATGTGCCAAGCACTGTTCTAAACACTGGGGTAGATACAAGTTAATCAGGTTGGCCATAGTCCCTGCCCCACGAGGCTCACACAATCATACAATCTAAATTTTACAGATGAAGTAACTGAAGCCCAGAGAAGTAAAGTGACTTGCCCAAGGTCACACAACAGACATGTGGAGGAGCTGGGATTAGAACACAGGCCCATGCTCTAAGCATCTAGTGTGCACAGCACTATACAAAACATGGGTAAAATACACAGAGGTGAAAGTTAGGCACAGTCTCTGGCCCTCCAAAAGCTCACATCTATAAACAAGGTGAAGAAGCGTTTGACAACAGGCATAACAGGAACGTGAAACCACATAAAAGGCAAAGGATTCTGGCCTCACATACACCAACTTGGAAAGACAGGGAGTACAGAAATAGGTCAGAGGGCAGGTCATTCCCTCTCCATATCTAGATGAACACAAGGCTAAAACTCTTTGCTTCATGGGGAAGCCCGGGTTCCTCACTTTACATTCTTCTAAATCCTGTGTTTCTAGTTTAAAGCTGGTATGAAAGGACAAGATAAATTGAGGACTAAAATAACTCCAGAAGGCTCAGTTTCTCTCTAGAAGCACTTTAGGCAGGTAGAGCCTTTAAAAAACCTAAGGCAGGTGAAAATTAAAAAAAGAACATCCTTGGAAATGCATGCCTCTATTTCAAGTGCCCGCAATTTCCTTTCTGCAGTGCACTGTTGGTTAGGGAAATGAACTCATAAAATATTTAACTATTTGCAAGGAGCTTTCATGCAAAAAGCCGCTGAGCCAGTCAAAAGAGTGTCAGCAAGGGAGGCTATTCCCCAAAATTCACTGACTGTCACCAGCTACCAGAGGGATGGCAACCCAGGGAGGACAAAAGCAACTACAACATTTTAGAGTCTCTCTCTCTCTCACCCCCTAGGCCTGTTCTATTTGTATCTTCTGCACCAATTATAGGTTATTCACTGACTGGATCTGCACAACCCCAGTGAAGGATTGAGCAATTATTTGGTTGATTTGCTCCATTAAGCCAATCCAATCAGATCATTCAGGCCCAAAATTCCACTTCAGGGACTTGAATGATCCTATGGGGTACTTTTCTCTGCACCAATCTCAATTAGAATTAAAAATGGGCACAGAGATAAGAAATTTCATAATGCATATTTCCCAGGGTAACATTTGCTTTTTTTTCCATGGTATTCTATATCCATCTTCTTTTAAGTAGAAGAGCAGTGGGGTCTAGTGGAAAGAGCACAGGCTTGGGAGTCATACGAACTGGGTTCTAATCCCAGTTTTGCTACTTGCCTGCTGTGTGACCTTGGACTTCACTTCTGTGCTTCACTTTTCTCATATGTAAACGGGGGATTCAATACTTGTTCTTCTTTCCCTTTAGACTGTGAGCCCTATGTGGGATTGGACCGTGTCAGACCTATCTTTTCTCTACCCTATCACTTCATACAGTTCTTGGCACAGAGTAAGCACTTTAACCAATACCACTGTTACTATTAAGAGATTATCCAGTCCCTGTAAACATTTTTACTAGCTCACTAGGAAAAGAAAAATCACTGTTCTCTCTCCTTAGCATACATTTACATTTGTGATGAATAAAGGACTTTTGAGTGGTGTCTAAAAAGTACAGCTCTTTCCTTTCTCTAAACTGAGGGAAGAAAGGAGCTTCCATTAGGACTAACTTTGGGATGTGGGTAAAACAAGACAAGTGGGACCCAGGGGGATGACAAGAAGTGTCACTTTCAGCTTTTGGAAAATAATTCCACTCCTTTTGTCCTAGTCTGTCATCTCATAGGATATGATCCCAAGATCCTTAATGTTACTGTGGGGTGCTGGGAGATTCATTTTGCGGTAGAAGTGATAGTTTCATACTTAAAAAAAGAATGTGGCAATCTTCCCAGATCATCATCTCTCACATCTGCCTCTAGAGAATGTGCCAAGGAAGAGAGCAGGGAGGATGATTATGCAATATGATGGGGGCCTGTGAAACTACTACCGACAACTTTAGCCATATGTGTCACTAAAGCACCTCTCACTGTTTCAGCTAGGTGCTCTCATAAAAGCCATTAGCCCAGAAAAGGAAACATCTTCCCTGGTCTCCAGAAACAAATGAAAATGCATACCAAGAAAAAAAAAACCCAAAAAACACCCAAGCACTTTGGAGCCTAATGTGTCATCTGGAATTGTTGATTTTCGAGTGTCAGCGGTAGAGCTTAGGGCAATTAAGAAGAGAAAGGTAGTTTACAGCCATAGCAAGTTGAATTACATTTCTCCCAATCATTATCACTTATTTTACATGTGTATGCTTGCTAAGTGCCCTTTTCATTAAAGTGAGCAATCAGTACTACCAACTAAATATCTGGGAGCTGCAATAAAAACATGAGAATTAGAAATTTACATCTTAAGCCTTTTAATATTTAGTAGGACAGTGAGCTGAAGTCAATCATATTTATGAGCTCTTACTATGGACAACACTCTGTACTAAGCACTTGGGAGACTACACTGTAGCAAAGCTGGTAGACATGAAAGAGTACATGAAAAATGTTTTAAGCACATTTGACACGTACTTTTCTTTTAGTTGAATCTTGCAGCCTTAATGCATAGAAGGGTGAGCATTTGAAGCCTCCCTTTTATTTAGTGGAAGTTCTTCACATATCCATTTCAGACATGCAGTCCTGCCAGAAAGGCATTCTGTATGTTGCAAACCATTTTTTTTAATGGGTGGGGGGAGAGGAGAAAAAGTGTTACCCCTCTCCCTATAACATTAAGAAAATAGGCTCTCATGATGTCTAAGAACCTGTGACTAATAAGTATTACCAATAAAGACCTCCTTTGGTCACTCCTCCATACAAAGCAGTTCAGAGTTTCTTACATGATTAAAGTGAAACAATCATACCATGTAATTAATCCAGGAGAACATGTAGCACATTCAATAAACATTGTATATTACCCAACTGCAGAATCCATCATGCACAGAAGCATTACACACTCCCAATCTGGCACCACTAGTTTGCATGTGTGGTTACTTTAGTTTGCTGCATATCAACTGATTGTATAATTTAGCTATTTGCATAGCAAATTACATTTCAAATGCACTCCTTATAGTGTAACAGCCCTGGAGGAGTAAATAGTTGGGACACTCAAGATTGTCCATTATCAACATTTTTGAAAAACAATATGTGTTGTGGGAGAAAGTGTCACTGAATTATATTAAAAAACCCACATCATTAGAGAGAACATTAGACACATTGCACTTAATGGAGAGAGGATACAGCTGTCAAGTTTCCTTAAATAACTAACTGGATAACTGCTCTTTGTGTTTCCAAGCAGTGATCATGCATGACATCAAGTGTGTATTTGCATCTCTCCAGAAAAATTTCATTTTTGCAATTTCTCCATGCTGAAAATTTAGGAAATAACTCAGCTTCCACACCATTCAGGATATATTGATCTGCTATTCCTTAACATGCTCAACTCCTGGAGTTTCCAGAATTGTGGCTCGGGCAGAAACATCACTTTATGACAGGCTCATGTCAAACATGCAGCCTACATCATGTATGCCCTGCTGTTCCTTTCTGTGCCACTCACATGAGTCAGCTTGTTAGTAACAGCAGGAAAGCAGAGTAGGGATACACTACAGAGGGCTCCCCACTGATGACTCTCCTGGTTTCCAAATGGGGAAACTGTTACTGATGGAGGCTGTTCTCTGGGATTTTCAGGAAGGAACTCTGCCTGCAGTCCTCCACACCAGAAACCCTTAAGTTTGTCACCAACAGCACAGAAGGGATACAACCAACCTGCAGAAGAACTGGTATGCTGGCCAAGTCCACTGCATTTCTCTCCTCTTACTGTAGCCAGCTGGAGAGGGAAGATTATCTAGATGGACCCTAAGAGCAGGCATCTTTCACTCACCCTTAATTTGGAACACATGAAAGTCTAGGGTTACCAGTGGTGGCCCAAAGGTTACCAGAGAGTCCTATGCCATCTCAGAAGAAACAGAGGCATGGTGTGAAGTGTGCTAGTGTAATGATAACATGCAAAACCTTGTAAGTCCACAGAACCCTAGGCTGGGGGGCAGGTAGAAACAACCCCAGAGCCATTGTGTTTTCCCTTCCAGGTTCCTGAAAGTACTGGTGCTGCTCACAAGTCATGGGACTCAAGCACCAGGAGTTGGACAGAAAGGTTTGCAGGGTTGTATCTATCAGTTCATTGTGTTTGTTGAGTACTTACTTTATGCAGAGCACTTTACTAAGTACTTGGGAGAGTGCAATACAGCAGAGCGGGTCAACATATTCCCTGCCCACAGGGAGTTTATAGTCTAGAGGACAGTCTATCCATAGTGAACAGACCAACTGAAAATAGACTGATAGATAGCTACGCTATGAAAGTCCCCCGACACTAGCAACTTCTGAAGAAATATATGGCTATGCACCAAGTTCATTTCCATTTGTGCTATTTAGCACAGTATTAGGCTAATGAACATTTTATAAATAATGAAGAATTTTATATAGTTCAGCCCATATTACTGCAAAGGGGGCCTGACCAGAGGAAAGAGTTGGACAGGCCTGCTTCAGGACCTTCACATCTCTCAATCTGGAACACCTCATAACCACAATGACAGGTTTCAGGAACATTTAGAGTAGAGTTGCAGATAGAATTCCCCTAATTGCCTGTAGAAAATGCAGCCAAGGACTAGCCCAGGCAAAGCCAGCAACAGCCATACCAGGCCACTTTATCTCTAAATCCAAAAACCATTTCAAGCCCCCCACCCCTCACATATACAGTGAGCACTCCCAGGCCCCCCTCCACATTTGCCAATAGACAGTGGAAACATTCTGACACTCTTGAGTCCTAAAAAGCCCAAGGTCTCAGGTACTTACCTCTGCTCACTACCAAGTTGCTGCCCACCCCCATAAAGACAACTGGTCCAGAAATCTTCTAGATCACAGTACTCAAAAGCTTCCAGTCTCAACTTTCCCTGAAAATGAGGAATTTTCTCCTTACCTGATCTAAACAACCTTTCCTCACTTTTCTCATAAGCAAAAGGCAGCCTCCACCCTCCTTGCTGTCTCACCAAGCTGCTCACCCAGACTGACTCAACTACTCCCTACAGCTGGCCTCTTTAGAACATTCAGCTGGGCCCACAACTCACCTGTTTCTTCCCCAGAGGCTCCCACTTAAAGGGCCAGTGCTGCTTTTCTGCAATGTGGACTTCACCTAGTCAAAGACAAATGTGACATTCCAGTGTTCTAAACTTAAATTTATATACCTAGATAACAGCCACACCCCAAGGCAAATACTGCACAGCACTGTTGCCCCTGACAATGCTGTCCCTTGTGCCTTTCCCCTGCCAGGACAAAGCTGAGGATTCTCTGCGGTTTCTGAAAGATCTAGATTAGAGAAAGTAACAGGTGAATCCCATAGTGCTGAATAGTCTCCTCCAGCATGTCTTTATAAATGCCATAGAAAAATAGGGAAATCTGCACTTTCTGCCCTTAAAATTGGGTCTTCCTGTAGAAGCGAACACTGTTGCAGCTACCCTCTTTCTCTACAAAGTAAACTAAATATATTAATGGTATATCCTAGATTGCAAACTTCCTGAGTGTGGAATTCATGTTAGTACAGTACTCTACATGCAGAAAACATTCAAATATCATTGACTGATGGTAGAAAGAGCACAGGCTGGGGAGGACAGACTGGGGAGTTAGGAGACATACTACTACTACACTGGCTTTGGAGTCAGACTGTCATGGGTTCTAATCCCAGCTCTGCCACTTATCAGCTGTGTGACTTTGGGCAAGTCACTTAACTTCTCTGTACCTCAGTTACCTCATCTGTAAAGGGGAATGAAGACTATGAGTCTCATGTAGGACAACCTGATTACCTTGTATCTACGCCAGTGCTTAGAACAGTGCTTGGCACATAGCAAGTGCTTAGCAAATACCATTATTATTATTATTATTAATAATAATAATAATAATAAATAATAACGATATTTTTAAGTACTATGCACTAAGCACTGAGGTAGATACAATATAATCAAGTTGGATACCATCCCTGCCCCATATGGTGTTTACAGTCTAAGAAGGAGAACAGGTATTGAATCCCCATTTTACAGATAAGGAAATTGAGGGACAGAGAAGGTAGTGATTTGCCCAAGGTCACACAGCAGACACATGGCAGATCTGGGATTAGAACCCAGGTCTTCTGACTCCCAGGCCTATCCATATTCTTTCCACTAGGCCATGCTACTTCCCAGGATTAAACCTGAGTTCTAATCTGGCTCCGCCAGTGGCTTTGCCATGAGACTTTGGGCAAGTCACTTAAATTTTTGGCACCTCAGTTTCCTCACCTGTAAAATGGGGACTGAGTACCTATTATCTTTCTCTCTTAAACGGTGAGCCCCATAGGGGACAGTGACTGTGGTCTAACCTGCTTGTCTTGTATCTACCTGTCCCAAGGTGAACCCGGGGTACCCACCATCTCAAAGTCAAATGCTACCTTGTGACTGCCGAAGACAGCAAGGCAGAACTCAGAAGTGCGGGGGGGATACCCTCCCCCATATCCAAAACTGCCAGATTGACAGCCCAAGGTGTCCCTTGCCCCCGTGCCAATCAAATTAAGTAGGGAGGAGGGGGGAGGGAGGAGATTGGATAAAGCGAGGCCAGAAGCTGGAATGGCCTAGGAGCACAGGTGATATATACCTGGGGCCTCTCTGAGCTTCTGGGCAGCTGATCGAGACTTGCAGCAGCCGGTTGCGGGTCACCTCCATCCAGAGTGTGGATGGATGCCCGCTCTTCCTGTACCAAGTGAGGAGCCGTGGGATGAAAAGCAGCATGGCTCAGTGGCAAGAGCCCGGGCTTGGGAGTCAGAAGTCATGGGTTCTAATCCTGACTCCACCACTTGTCTGGTCTGTGACTTTGGATAAGTCACTTCACTTCCCTGTGCCTCAGTTCCCTCATCTGTAAAATGGGGATAAAGACTGTGAGCCCCACGTGGGACAACCTGATAACCTTGTATCTAACCCAGCGCTTAGAACAGTGCTCAGCACATAGTAAGCACTTAACATATATCATCACCGTCATCATCATGGGGTGAATGTCCTGCTGAAGGCTTGTGGGGCTGGAAGCTAGATGCTTCGCCACGGGTGTGGAACGCATAAATGGATTCCTCCCAAACGGGAAGCGCTTATGGGTGGGAGCTAGCCGCCTCACCACGTGAGAACAAACATTAAGTGAATTCCTCGTGGACCTGGGGGTTTTGCCAAGCGCGAGTAATACATAAGTATATTCCTCCCAATAGGGAAGCTCTAAAATCATTAAATAATCATATCCTTCCCGAAAGGGAGGTTCAGTTTGCCGCGGAAAATAATCAAATAATTCAATTCGCCTCGCGGAACAAATTTTGTATAAAATTGAGACTTTCTTTCTCTCTCTCTCTCTCTCTCTCCCTCCCTCCCAATTCCCAAACGAACCCGTCCCCGAGCGACGGGTGACACTACCCCAGGTCTTAGCAGAATCTTGGCACATCGTAAGCGCTTCACAAAAACCACAAATAATATCAGTACATTTTAAATATCTGTTTGCTTGGTTAAAATCATAGAAATATACTCTCAGGTTCTTGTAATCATGTAAATGCAGAATTTTTCATTTCAGTTTTGTAATTTTAGATTGAGAAGTGAAAAAAGCAGACAACTTCACTGCTCCCTGGGAATCACTGAACATTCTATGGCACAGAACAGGCGGGTTGTGGGGAGTCTGATGAACCTTAAGGGCAGAGCTAAAGTCCTATTATAAAAATGAACTGAACCTGTTGACTCAAAAATAACACTGTAATTTGCATAATTTTACATAAATTTTAGCACTTATGTATTTTCACCCATAATCAGCTCTTTACTGCTTGTATATCCGTGTTATTCCTCATGATCTTACTTCTTGGAAGTAATTTATGTCTCCATCTGCTTCCTCTATTAAGCCTTCTGAGGACAGGATTGTGCCTTTTTCTTTATAAGTATTTGGACACAATTGGTACTTAATAAATCCCACTGACCGACTGATTAGTGTTACTTGCTTACTTAATGCTCAAGTGACCAAAATCTCTCACCCACAACTTTCTCCTCGTGATTCCCCTGATCCCTAGCAGAAAGTAAATATTGACTCAAACTGGACCAATAGGGTGGGACCAAGGCATTTTAATGTTCCTGCATGTTCTGCAAGAGCTGACATTAAGTCTGGGTACTGGGGAAGGAGAATAAGGGATTTCAAACTGTGGGTGTGACAGTGATAGCAGTGTGGACCAAGAGGGTACAGGTCCCCTACCAGGCCAGAGCCCACAAACTGCCAACAGAAATAATAATAATGATGGCATTTATTAAGTGTTTACTAAAAAATCAAAAATCTCAAAATCCTCAAAAATCTCCAGTGGCTACCAATCAATCTGCGCATCAGGCAGAAACTCCTCACCCTGGGCTTCAAGGCTGTCCATCACCTCGCCCCCTCCTACCTCACCTCCCTTCTCTCCTTCTACTGCCCAGCCTGCACCCTCCGCTCCTCCACCACTAATCTCCTCACTGTACCTCGTTCTCGCCTGTCCCGCCGTCGACCCCCGGCCCACGTCATCCCCCGGGCCTGGAATGCCCTCCCTCTGCCCCTCCGCCAAGCCAGCTCTCTTCCTCCCTTCAAGGCCCTGCTGAGAGCTCACCTCCTCCAGGAGGCCTTCCCAGACTGAGCCCCTTCCTTCCTCTCCCCCTCGTCCCCCTCTCCATCCCCCCATCTTACCTCCTTCCCTTCCCCACAGCACCTGTATATATGTATATCTGGTTGTACATATTTATTACTCTATTCATTTATTTATTTATTTATTTTACTTGTGCATTTCTATCCTATTTATTTTATTTTGTTGGTATGTTTGGTTCTGTTCTCTGTCTCCCCCTTTTAGACTGTGAGCCCACTGTTGGGTAGGGACTGTCTCTATGTGTTGCCAATTTGTACTTCCCAAGCGCTTCGTACAGTGCTCTGCACATAGTAAGCGCTCAATAAATACGATTGATTGATTGATTGATTGATTACTATGTGCAAAGCACTGTTCTAAGCACTGGGGAAGGTACAAGGTGATAAGGTTGTCCCACGGGGGGCTCACAGTCTTAATCCCCATTTTACAGATGAGGTAACTGAGGCACAGAGAAGTTAAGTGACTTGCCCAAAGTCACACAGCTGACAATTGGCAGAGCTGGGATCTGAACTCATGACCTCTGACTCCAAAGCCCGTGCTCTTTCCACTGAGCCACGCTGCTTCTCATGAAAGAGAAGGAACAACAGAAAAGCAGCCAGGCTTCAACCTATCCCCACCCAACGCGGCCCCATTAGCCCCATGCCCCTCCCAGAATCATGTTAGCATGCTCTGGTGGGCCAACAGTGCTGCAGGTGAACAACTGACTGACTGGCACTCCTGCAGTCGATTGAATCAATCAATCATATTTATTGAGCACTCACTATATGTGGAGCATTGTACGAAGCACTTGGGAGGGAACAATACTACAGAATTAGCAGACACTTCCCTGCCCTGAACGAGCTCACACATCAATGAGTAGCAGCCCAGCCCCTTTTTCATTCATACATTCAATCGTATTTATTGAGTATTTACTGTGTGCAGAGCACTGTACTTAGCTCTTGGGAAGTAAAAGTTGGCAACATATAGAGACGGTCCCTACCCAACAGGGGGCTCACAGTCTAGAAGGGGAAGACAGACAACAAAACAAAGCATATTAACAAAATAAAATAAATAGCATAGTAAATATGTACAAGTAAAATAGAGTAGTAAATATGTACAAACATATATACAGGTGCTGTGGGGAGGGGAAGGAGGTAAGGTGGGGGGGATGGGGCGGGGGAGGAGGGGGAGAGGAAGCAGGGGGTTCAATCTGGGAAGGCCTCCTGGAGGAGGTGAGCTCTCAGTAGGGCTTTGAAGGGAGGAAGAGAGCTGGCTTGGCAGATGTGTGGAGGGAGGGCATTACAGGCCGGTGGAGGACATGGGCCGGGGGTCGACGGTGGGACAGGCGAGAACGAGGCACGGTGAGGAAGTTAGCGGCAGAGGAGCGGAAGGTGCAGGCTGGGCTGTAGAAGAATAGAAGGGAGGGGAGGTAGGAGGGGGCGAGGTGATGGAGAGCCTTGAAGCCGAGAGTGAGGAGTTTTTGCCTGATGCATAGGTTGATTGGTAGCCACTGGAGATTTTTGAGGAGGGGAGTAACATGCCCAAAGAGTTTCTGTACAAAGATGATCCAGGCAGCAGCGTGAAGTATAGATTGAAGTGGGGAGAGACAGGAGGATGGGAGATCGAAGAGAAGGCTGATGTAGTAATCCAGTTGGGATAGGATGAGAGATTGAACGAGCAGGGTAGCAGTTTGAATGGAGAGAAAAGGGTGGATCTTGGCGATGTTAGGGAGGTGAGACCAGCAGGTTTTGGTGATGGATTGTATGTGAGGGGTGAACGAGACAGCAGAGTCAAGAATGACACCAAGGTTGCGGGCTTGTGAGACGGGAAGGATGGTAGTGCTGTCAACAGTGATGGGAAAATCAGGGAGAGGGCAGGGTTTGGGTGGAAAGATAAGGAGTTCAGTCTTGGACATATTGAGTTTTAGATGGTGGGCAGACATCCAGATGGAGATGTCCTGAAGGTGGGAGGAGATGCAAGCCTGGATGGAGGGAGAGGGAGCAGGGACAGAGATGTAGATTTGGGTGTCATCAGTGTAGAGATGATAGTTGAAGCTGTGGGAGCGAATGAGTTCACCAAGGAAGTGAGTGTAGATACAGAACAGAAGGGGACCAAGAACTGACCCTTGAGGAACCCCTACAGTAAGGGGATGGGAGGGGGAGTAGGAGCCTGCAAAAGAGACTGAGAATGAATGGCCGGAGAGATAAGAGGAGAACCAGGAGAGGACAGAGTCTGTGAAGCCAAGGTTGGATAGCGTGTTGAGGAGAAGGGGGTCGTCCCCAGTGTCGAAGGCAGCTGAGAGGTCGAGGAGGATTAGGATAGAGTAGGAGCCATTGGATTTGGAAAGCAGGAGGTCATTGGTGACCTTTGAAAGGGCAGTTTCCGTGGAATGTAGGGGATGGAAGCCAGATTAGAGGAGGTCGAGGAGAGAGTTGGCGTTGAGGAATTTGAGGCAGTGCATGTAGACGACTCGTTCCAGGAGTTTGGAAAGGAATAGGAGGGAGATAGGGCAATAACTACAAGGGGAGGTGGGGTCAAGAGAGGGTTTTTTTAGGATGAGAGAGACGTGGGCATGTTTGAAGGCAGAGGGGAAGGAACCAGTGGAGAGTGAGTGGTTGAAGATGGAAGTTAAGGAGGGGAGGAGGGACGGAGCAAGAGCTTTCATAATATGAGAGGGAATGGGGCCAGAAGCCCAAGTGGCCAGAGTAGCATTGAGACAAGGGAGGAGATCTCATCTGAAGCCCCTGGCTTCTTTGGTGCTGCTTTGAAATAATCCAAACTGGAATGGGTATACCAAGCATTTATTCTTTTATCAGTGCCCAGTTATGGGCCATTCCATCTTAGTTTCGTACCATTGTCACTGCTCCTTTCTCTAGCCATCTCAAGTTTCCCTGCCCTTCCTTCATTTAACTGATTGGGCTCAATCTCAGAAAATGATTGAACAAGCTTCAGTTAGGCTATAGACCATCTATACTGGAGCAGTGTTTGAAAACGCACTTTCCAAGACACAAACTACAGCCAAACCTGATGGGCGAATCCACACACACCCAAAAATGCATAGGAGCAATTTGGAGGGTAACAGTAGTCACAGAATAAAGTGGAGGAAAAGTCAAATATAGTTTCTCTGGGGGATGACATAATTATCTATTTCAGTAAGTCTTTTTTAATCTTCCTGGGTCACCAGAGAGATCAATTGCTATTGCCATTTAACCAATGTAGCTTATAATGCAGGTGAATATATATTCTTTTATTACTTTTTGCAGTTATTCTTTTGGAAACTCTTCTAATAGAAATCTGACTGCTTTTTGCGCACTCCATTCCAGAGATATTATCCTGTTTTCTATTCCCTGAGGCACACAGAATGCGGGGTGACAGCCTTGTTTACCAATTTCAGGTGAGAACTGTACAGCATTCCTAAAGTGTCTAAAAGAGATCAAGGGAATAATGTGGGGAAACGCATCATAAAAATGATGAACAATGTCACATGAGCAATCATGTCCAATAACATGTTATTGAGCTGTTAACTTCTCATCACTACAGGCTAACAGCATTACAATGCATGACTGAAAGAAGAGAAAGCAACACAAAGATGTCTAATCTTTACTCTCCTTCAGTATGGTTTTTGGAGCCACAAAACCCTCTGAAATCCAAGGCTTAGATTTAATAACAGAGCAAGAGAAAAAGAAAAAAATATGCTTAGATTCTAAGACTGAAAAAAAATACAGTGCCCTTTGATAAGTGAAAGTTTGATTTTAGTCTGCACTAGTTGACATTAATGGCATTAAAATAATCATTACAGGGAATTATGATCTAACAAAGAGGAGTGACCAGACTATAAATCAGACATGTTATTCTACCACATACCCTGAAACCTACAGCGTTTCCAAGGTGTTATTTTATATTCAGCACAAAAGCACTCCGGTGTTGGCTCTCAGAATCATACCATCATTGTCATTTCAGTCCGCAAAATCTTTTGTTTTCTTCAGGCCATCTCAATGAGAAAGGTACCTAATTTTACAGGAAATGTGAAACAGGGAAGTCAAATGCATTGACTATGATAATAATAATTAGGAGAGAGAGCCAATAGAAGTAATATCCCCAGATTCTGTTGCCCCCTTTGGGGTACCACCTCTCCAAACAAATGAGATTCCAGATGGCTGCCACTTCGAGGAGCATAAGGAAGTAAAAGAGGAGTGGTTAATTCAGGCATCTGGGCACCATGAGTCTGTTGGAGAGGTGGGGAAGGCATTCAGCTCTGTGGCTGAATTTCTCTTGTGAACTCTGTAGCCGCACAACATAGCCTGGGAGCAAACAGGTCCAAGGATCAGTTCCAGGGGAAGAGGAGAGGATGGGGAACTAGGGTAGAGCTATTATATGGCTCAGTGTCATGGGAGCCAGAACATTGGCTTCTCTGCTAAAGTTTTACAGTCTGAAAGGGTTGAATACCTAGTCTACCCTGCCTTTGGACTTGAGGCAGCATGGCCTACTGGATAGAGCGTGCCTGGGAGTCAGAAGGACCTTGATTCTAATCCCAGCTTTGCCACTTTGTCTGCTGTGTGACCTTAGGCAAGTCACTTAACTTCACTGTACCTCAGTAACCTCGTCTGTAAAATGAGGATTAATATATAATAATAATAATGTCATTTGTTAAGTGCTTACTATGTGTGAAGCACTGTTCTAAGTGCTGGGGGGGGGGATACAAGGTGATCAGTTTGTCCCTGGTGGGGCTCATGGTCTTCATCCCCATTTTACAGATGAGGGAACTGAGGCACAGAGCAGTGAAGTGACTTGCCCAAAGTCACACAGCAGACAAGTGGCGGAGCCGGGATTAGAACCCATGCCCTCTGACTCCCAAGCCCGGGCTCTTTCTACTGAGCCACGTGACCCCCATGTGGAACACAGACTGTGTCCAACCTGATTAGTTTGTATCTACCCCCACACTTAGTACTGTGCTTAGAATATTGTAA
Source organism: Tachyglossus aculeatus (assembly GCF_015852505.1). Lineage (NCBI taxonomy): Eukaryota > Metazoa > Chordata > Mammalia > Monotremata > Tachyglossidae > Tachyglossus > Tachyglossus aculeatus. The sequence continues at coordinate 131,889,253 of NC_052066.1, forward strand.
GCACTTAACAAATATGATAAAGAAAAAAACCAACAAAGAATCGGAGCAGGAGCCACCAACACAGCAGTTCCACTTCTTGCCCACTGCCAATTAGAGCTGGGGTCTTTGGGGACACCACAGGTGCTGGATTCCTCATGGTGTTATTGGGGCCGGATTCTCCATGGCATGAGTGGGAATTGGGTCAAGGCTGTGGTCCTTATTATGCACAGAGGGAAGAGCACCAGTCTGGAAGCCCGAAGACCCAGTTTCAAGTGTAAGCTTTGCCACCAGCCTGCTGTGTGACCATGGGCATGTCATTTAACGCCCTTGTTATCATCAAGTTACATTAACTACAACCTCATTCGCACCTACTCAGCCCTCCCATGCTATTTGGCTGTTCACTCCTCTCCCCGGGTATCTCTGCTCCCTAACCCCCCTTAACAGGTCCACCCTACTCCAGCACATAACAGTTTGTATCTGCTCTCTGTGACATCATTATCTGCCTATTTTATTATTGCCATAGCATGTTAATCGCTAACTACCCTCTGTGATGCCATCACCTATTTATATCATTGCTACTGTTTTATCGCTTCTGCATCTCAATTGTTAACCTCTCGCTGTGCTGCCATTTGCCCTGCTGACCTCACCATGAACTATCAATTCCCTTGCTCCCAACTGCCATTCCCATTCCTCACCTTCCCCTTCCTCTCTCCCACCCAGCTTTTTCCCTCCCTCTCCCCCACCACCTCTCCCCCTCACCCCCTACCCAAGACTGAACTCCTTGTCTTCCCTCCCAAACCCTGCCCTTTCCCTGACTTTCCCATAACTGTTGATGGCACTACCATCCTTCCCATCTCACAGGCCTGCAACCTTGGTGTCATCCTCGACTCCACTCTCTCGTTCACCCCTCACATCCAAGCCATCACCAAAACCCGCCGGTCTCACCTCCGCAACATTGCCAAGATCCGCCCTTTCCTCTCCATCCAAACTGCAACCCTGCTCGTTCGAGCTCTCATCTTATCCCGTCTGGATTACTGTATCAGCCTCCTCTCCGATCATCATCATCATCAATAATATTTATTGAGCGCTTACTATGTGCAGAGCACTGTACTAAGCGCTTGGGAAGTACAAATTGGCAACATATAGAGACAGTCCCTACCCAACAGTGGGCTCACAGTCTAAAAGGATCTCCCATCCTCCTGTCTCTCCCCTCTTCAATCCATACTTCACGCCGCTGCCCAGATTTTCTTTGTCCAGAAAGGCTCTGGGCATGTTACTCCCCACCTCAAAAATCTCCAGTGGCTACCAATCAACCTAAGCATCAGGCAGAAACTCCTCACCCTGGGCTTTAAGGCTCTCTATCACCTTGTCGCCTGCTACCTCACCTCCCTTCTCTTCTTCTACAGCCCAGCCCACACCCTCCGTTCCTCTCCCGCTAATCTCCTCACCGTGCCTCGTTCTCACCTGTCCCGCCATCGACCCCTGGCCCACGTCATCCCCCTGGCCTGGAATGCCCTCCATCCACACATCCGCCAAGCTAGCTCTCTTCCTCCCTTCAAGGTCCTAGTGAGAGCTCACCTCCTCCAGGAGGCCTTCCCAGACTGAGGCCCCTCTTTCCTCTCCCCCTCCTCCCCCCTCCATCCCCCCCGCCTTACCTCCTTCCCTTCTCCACAGCACCTGTATATATGTATATATGTTTGTATGTATTTATTACTCTATTTATTTATTTATTTATTTATTTTATTTGTACACATTTATTCTATTTATTTTATTTTGTTAATATGTTTTGATTTGTTCTCTGTCTCCCCCTTCTAGACTGTGAGCCCACTGTTGGGTAGAGACCGTCTCTATATGTTGCCAACTTGTACTTCACAAGTGCTTAGTACAGTGCTCTGCACACAGTAAGCGCTCAATAAATACGATTGATTGATTGATTGAATGAATGAATGAATTTAAACTTTCTGTATCTCAGTTTCCTCACTTGCAAAATAGGGAATACTAATACCTGTCTTTCCTACTGACCTCACAGAATTATTGTGAGAACAAAAAGGGGGAAATATTTGAGAGCGCTTTGGGAATAAAAGTGGCATACAAGAAAAAAAAGTTGGACTGTTTGGGACATGAAGTGAGGCTAGGATCTGGGTGTGGACTGGGGTTTTCATGGAGCAAAAGGAGTTAGAGTACTTGCAGAGTCATTGGGGTTGGACTGGCTGAGGCTTTGTTGGTGAGAGCATTCCTCGAGTCTCTGCAGTACAAAGTAGGCATGTGCTGAGGTTGGAAGTCTACAGTGATGGTTGCCATGGAAATGGGACCTGAGCATTCTGTGTGACGCATTACCAGAAGGGGATGAGACTAGAAGCTGCATGGCCTAGTGGATAGAACACGGGCCTGCGAGTCAAAGAACCTGGGTTGTAATCTCGATTCTGCCACTTGTCTCCTGTGTGACCTTGGCCAAGTCACTTAACTTCTCTGGGCCTCATTTTCCTCATTTGTAAAATGAGGATTAAATCCTACTTCCTCCCACTTAGACTGTGAGCCCCCTGTGGGACAGAGACTGTGTCCAACCTGAACATCCTGTATGTATCCCAGTACTTAGTATAGTGGTTGACACATAGTAAATGCTTTAAAAAATAGTATAAAAAGTGGGTAGGACAGAAGAGGAGAGCACCTCACATTCAGCCCTGGTCCTGATGAGGCAACTCACCTTCTGAACTTTATCCTTTCTCTTTCTTCCCCTCTTTCTCTCTCCTTTCCTGCTTCTCCTTCTTTCATTCACTTCTTTCCCTCCCTTCCTCTCCACCCTCCCTTGTACCCCCTCCAAGTTATATCCCAACATCCCTCCCTAAAAAACCTTCTACTCCCAAGATCGTCCCCAAGCTCAAAAGGAAAAGTAGGTGCCCTTGGCTGCAAGAAGTCACTGATGACCTTAGAGAATGCAGTCTCAGAGGTGTAATGAGATTTAAAAAACTGGACTGTAGTAGATCAAGAAGAGAGTTGTTGGGGCGGGAATGAAGACAGCAGGTATAAACTATCCATTTCAGGAGTTTGGTTAGGAATGGGAGCAGGGAGATGGAGGAAGCAGCAGTAGAATGGGGATGGAAAAACTTTGCAAAGTTTGGCAAGTTCTACTTAACTTCCTCAAAAGTCCTCCTGCTCCCAAAATACTTGACCCCCCAATTTGGTTAGCAAGTACACCTTCATTTTCTACTTTCTTTCTTTGCCTACAGCTATATGGGAATTGAAAATGCCATATAAAAGACTCAAAGTTTTTATCTTCAGGAGAACACAAAGAGGTGATCCCAATACAATATAAGAGTCAAATGCCCTAATTACCTTCAGCCATCCCACGGTATCTATTGGGCACTAACAGTGTGCAGAGCCCTGAACTAAATTCTTGGGAAAGTAAAATTCAACAATTGGGAGACATGATCCCTGACCATGAGTAGCTTATGGTCCTTGTGAGCCCCATTACGGGACAGAGACTGTTTCTAATTCCCACCTGTGTATTCTCTCCCAGAATTTTGTACAGTGCCCAGCACATGGTGAGTGCTTACTACTACTTGTATTTTCATATCTACCTCTCCTAATAAAGTGTAAGTCCCTGGTGGCTAGGGAATGAGTCTTGTGCTCCTGTTGTACCTTCCCAGGATCTTAGTACAGTGCATTATACCCAGTAGGCTTTGAATAATAACTTTTATATTACCCACATTATTTTTAATTATGGCTTCCCTCTGTTTTATGCCATATTCATTAACAGTGTAACAATAACAAACCATCAGAGTATGATTCACCTTCCCAGTGGAGTTCTGATGCCCTCTCTCTTGTTCTGAATGTGAGCAAGCATTTCTTTTCCAGCACAGCATCTCTAGCTAAGCTTTGGGAGTAGAGTTCTACTTTTTCCTTTGGGGGCACATCAGGGATAAGGTAGGGGCTGTGGTGACTCCTGCCTTCAGGGCTCCCCTATAGTTCAGACTCCTTGAATTTCAGCAGAGCAGGAGGTCAGCTAATCCCTGGGTAGTCTTCACTATGTGCCAAGCACTGTTCTAAGTGCTGGGGTGCATATGAGCTAATCAGGTTGGACAGAGTCCCTGTCCTTCAGAGGGCTTGCAGTCTAAAGAGGAGGGAGATTAGGGTTTGAATCCGCATTTTATAGTTGAGGAAACTGAGGCACAGAGAATTTACATGACTTGTCCAAGATCAACAAGTGGATAGCTTCATGTTTCCTGAGAAAGCAGGGAAAGCTTCCTGGAAAAGACTCTTCTACAGTATGCATGGCAGCACAGCATGAGTGTGATCTAGTAGTAGTAATAATAAGAATAATATTTACTGAGTGCCCATTCAGTGTGGTACATCATCATCATCATCAATCATATTTATTGAGTGCTTACTGTGTGCAGAGCACCGTACTAAGCACTTGGGAAGTACAAATTGGCAACATATAGAGACAGTCCCTACCCAACAGTGGGCTCACAGTCTAAAAGGGGGAGACAGTGAACAAAACCAAACATACTAACAAAATAAAATAAACAGATTGCTTGGGACACACAGAATAAAGTGGTACATGCCTGTTCATAAGGAGCTTTACACTGTAATATAGGAGGCAAACATAAAAATATTTATAACTCAAGAGGTCAAAATAAATGATTGAGTCCCCATATATTCACAAGTGCTCAGAGGTTGTAAATGAGTTCCTAAGTGCTGATGTTGGCCAAAGAGATGCAATGGTTCATGGGGATGGGAAATCCAACAGGGAAGGCTCTTTGGAGGAGGTGGGATTTTAGGAGGGCTTTGACTGAGGGGAGGCTGCAGGTGTAGGATGTGGGGAAGGAAGATGCTCCAAACCTGGGGAAAATCTTGAGAAAGGGGTCATAGGTGGGAGAGCCGAGAGTGAGATACAGAGTGAGATCTTGGCATCACGCCTGGAATATCCAACACTGTAATGCCCAAGACCCACCGAACACTCAGTGGTATTTATTGAGCATGTACCATTTGCAGAGCACTGTATTAAGTGCTTGGGGGAATACAATACAAAAGAACAGGTTGACACGATCCCTGCACTCAAGGAGCTTACTAAAGAAATATAAATCTTTTGATACTATAGTCCAGGGAACAGGATTTTCTTGTAAGCACTCCACTTCTAGGACCTGAAGGCTGAAAAGTCAAGTTGATGATCTCTCAGGGCCCCTTGCAGATCTCATACCTGCTACTCCGTGCTTTGGGAGGTGGCAGATCTTATCCCTGAGTCCTGCAGCTCCATTTCTGTATGTCTCGGGTTCCTATCTTCATGTACTGCAGCTTTTCCAGATTTTCTCGTGGGAAAAAAACTGTAACTTTTTTGAGAAGGTTAGGCTGTAAGGTAGACTATGAGCTCCTTGTGGGCAGGGAAATTGTCTACCAACTCAATCAATAAATGCTTTTGACTGATTGAAAATGGCTTGTATATATTTAATGCCTTCCTCCAGAGGTGAGACCAAACAATCAATTGCATTTACTGAGTGCTTAATGTGTGCAGAGAACTGAACTAAGTGCCTGGGAGAATACATTATAACAGATTTGGTGGATATGTTCCCTGACCAAAAGGAGCTTACAGTCTAAGAAGGAAAGATAAGCAGGTTGGACTCAGTCCTTTTGCCACATGGGGTTCATGGTCTAAGTAGGAGGGTAAACAGGAATTTTATCTCCATTTTACAGATGAGGTAAATGAGTCATAGATAAATGAAGTTACTTGCCCAAGGTCACACAGTAGGTAAGCAGTGGAGCTGGGGTAAAAACCCGGGTCCTGTTGCTCCCCAGGCTCCTTCACATATCATCAATCATCAATCGTATTTATTGAGCACTTACTGTGTGCAGAGCACTGTACTAAGCGCTTGGGAAGTACAAGTTGGCAACATAAACACATAGTGCTTAGAACAGTGCTTTGCACATAATAATAATAATAATGGCATTTATTAAACACTTACTATGTACAAAGCACTGTTCTAAGCGCTGGGGAGGTTACAAGGTAATCAGGTTGTCCCACGGGGGGGTTCACAGTCTTAATCCCCATTTTACAAATGAGGTAACTGAGGCCCAGAGAAGTTAAGTGACTTGCCCAAAGTCACACAGCTGACAATTGGTGGATCTGGGATTTGAACCCCCTGACCTCTGACTCCAAAGCCCATGCTCTTTCCACTGAGCCACGCTGCTTCGCCAATAGTAAGCACTTAATAAATGCCATAATTATTATTATTATTATAGAGAAGCAGTATGGCCTTGTGGATACAGCACGGGCCCGGGAGTCAGAAGAACCTGGGTTCTAATCCTGTCTCTGCCACTTGTCTGCTGTGGGCAAGTCTCTTCACTTCTCTGTCCCTCTGTTACCTCATCTGTAAAATGAGAGTTAAGACTGTGAGTCTTATGCAGTACAGGACTGAATACAACCTGCTTAGCCTGTCCCTATCACATAGTAAACACTTAACAAATACCATTAAAAAAAAAAACCTGTTGAGGATTTCAGGCGGTTCATTTGCTTTGTTGTGGGCACCCACTTCAGCTTTCAGAAGAAGAGATCTGGGTTGGCCATTTGTCCCATGTGTGACCTGAGGCAGGTCAATTTTACTCTTGCTCCTTCAGTGAAAATTGGGGGAGCTACCGTTGGCCATTTTACCTCTCCCCAAGATGGGTGATGAGGATGAAATCATCCACAGAAGAAAATTACTCTGTAAACATAAGGCCCGGTTCCCAGCTGTGAGTGACGTTCATTCATTCATTCATTCAATCAGTCATATTTATTGAGCCCTTACTGTGTGCAAAGCACTGTACTAAGCGCTTGGGAGAGTACAATATAACAACAGACATATTCCTTGCCCAAAACGAGCTCACAGTCTAGAGGGGGAGACAGACATTAATATAAATAGATAAACAAATAAATAACAGATATATACAGATACATACCTTTGTGCTGTGGGGATTGGAGGGAGGATGAATGAAGGAGCAAGTGAGAGTGGTGCAAAAGGGAGTGAGAGAAGAGAGGAGGGCTTAGTCAGGGAAAGCTTTTTAGAGTAAATGTGCCTTAAATAAGGCTTTGAAGTAAGGGAGAGCAATTATCTGTCTGATATGAGGAGGGAGGGCATTCCAAGCCAGAGGTAGGATGTGCACCAGAAGTCGGTGATGAGATAGATGAGATCAAGGTACAGTTAGAAGGTTAGCATTAGAGGAACAAAGTATGTGGGTTGGGTTGCAGTAGGAGAGTAGAAAGATGAGGTAGGAGGGGGCAAGGTGATTCATTGTTTTAAAGCCAATCATGAGGAGTTTTTGTTTGAGTGAGGAAGTAAATGGTACAAGCTGATGTAGTCAACAAAAAAGTCAGAAGACTAGACAACAAATTTTCAGAGAAAGAAGAAATTGTGAAATATTAGACATGGAAGATATCGTTTTCATATCACAACCCCATCTAACAGGAACCCTATTAGCTTTGGAAGGGACCTGAAAATGATTTGGCTTTCATAGTAGCAGCTGCGACAATTTCAATCTGAGGGAGGGCTCCTGTTTTCTCAAATGGATTTTGCTCTGACTGATTCTAGGAATAAACAATATCAATTTAGAAGCAAAATAAGTTCAGGATTGTCATTCATATCTGGCTCCCCCATGAACATGTGAGGCCATCACTATCGGGCATTAATGAGTCAACAAAGACATGCTTCTCTGCAGTGACATACTCTCCGAAAGACCTAGTGCAGTGTTCTGCACACAGTAAGTGCTCAGCAAATACCACTGATTGATTGACTAATCAAGAGTGCTGTGCTGCATATATTAACCTTTCAAACTATTATTCGTTTTATGGATAAAAATCAATACTTCATTAGGAATGTAACCATTCTCCCCAGCGCTGATGCATACTTCAAAAAGGGCATTAGATAGTTTATCTGGACGCTGGATACTGAAATGGAAATGATTTAACAAGAGATCTGTGTTCTTCAGGATGGCAATATCCTGAAAAGAGATGTGAAGATCCCCATCAGAGCGTATTCACCAACAAATTTTATTTCCAATGAATGAGTAATGGATCAGAATTAATGCAGCATACAACTCATGACTTTGCATTGAAATCCAGCAGGTTACAACTGTGAGCCTTCCAAATAGTCCAGTTGACTGTGGGATTCTTTATAGTGTGCCTGACTAGCAGAATACAGATTTGATTTTGTGACCCTTGAGGAAAATACAAAGTGCCATGACTTTGAGCTACTACTCAAAATTATAGCCTGGGTTCTGGTAAGATTCCTTTCTGCTGGGTAAAACTTGCTGACTAAGGCCATAAGAGTTGATTTATCTTTTTCTTTTAATGGTGTTTATCAGGATAAAATTGGTCTCCAGCTACATCTCAGAATACACTGGACTATGCCCACATCGTGCCAGACGTGCTCTTTGCAGCCTAAACAAAACTATCAGGAACTGAACTTACTTATTAACTGGATTCTTCAGGTTTGAACAAAGGTGGTGTATGAAAAAACACAGCATTCTCTAAAAATGTCATGGAACCGTATGTATCCACAAACACGAATTCCTCTCCTCTCCCCTCAGGTCAATTATAACAAAAGTAAATTGCTTGTCATAGTAGAAACCATGGAAAGGAAAGATAGAGTCAAATAGAAAGGAAAAGATGATACATTCATGTAGACAACAGAAGATGCCTCTTTGTAAAAGCTCCAAGCATTGCTATAGGAAACTTAAAAGCTACTTAAAAATAACTGAAACTATTGTAAGAATTAAGTGAAGCAAACCCTCTATATAGGCCCCGAGACAAAAAACACAATTACTTGATCAAAACATCTCCAAAACCCAAGTATTTCAGTAAACTTCTTTCTCTTTAAGAGTGTTCCTCAAATTCATGGTGGAAACTCCTGGAAAAGTCATGGAGGAATTTTAAAGGCATTTTGAGTTGTGGAGCACTGAATGGGTTCTCGCAGGTCTGGCTGAGATGCATCTGCTTATTTTAAGCTTCAATTCAGTGGCTGCTTGGGAATTCTGCTAATGGCCATTCTCCTCAGGTGTACCACCCAGTGAAGCTGGGTTGTGATGAACATTGTCTAGCTGCTGGTGAGCTGTGCTTCACAACCACCAGGCTGTTAATCTGATTTTGCTGCGGTTTATAGATGACAAGAAATTGGATGTGTCTTCTCTGGCAGTTCCAGTTTCCATGGCCCCACCCTTTGACCTTCATTTTATGTTGTTGCCTTCTGTGGCCAAGCTCAGACTGAAATGGAGAATACAAAATGGGGAGCATACCAGTAAGAAGTGCTGAACAGGAAAAATGAAGTACAACACAACACGAAACAATGCAATCCAGCCATGGACCACTGAGAGAACACCAGAGCAGGTAGCCCTATTTGGGGTCAGCAATTGTGAAAGCCCTCGCTCTTCCTGAGTGTATATTTAAGGTTACTAAAAGGAGATCTCAAAACAGAGATTGGTTCTGCAAGCCCTAAATGCACAGGTGTAGTGAGAAATGTTTTTATGTGCACCCAAAGTAGAATTACTTTTGCATCCATCTCTGCAATATTTCAAGAGGAGATCTCCTGCCCCCACTCAAGATCTACTGAACCCCATCCTTTTCACACCTTATTAAAACATTTAACTTCTCATTCATTCGTTCAATTTACTTACGGAGTGCTTACTGTGTGTAGAGCACTGTACTGAGCACTTGGGAGAGTACAAAAATAGACACATTCCCTGCCCATCGCAAGCTCTTCCTTCCCTGACTGCCATCTAAACTGCTCACTATCCAATGGCTCCTTCCCCACTGCTTCCGAATAAACCCATGAATCCTCTATCTTAAAAACAATCCTCCCTTGAATCCACAGCTCCCTCAAACTGTCACCCCAACTCCCTCCCACCATTCCTTTCCAGACTTCTCAAGTGAGATTCCTCTGCAATCTGGCTTCTGCCTTCTTCCCTCTCTAAAGTCACCAATGGTCTCCTTCTTGCCAAATCCAGTGGCTCAACTCTATCCTGATCCTCCTCAATGTCTCAGCTGCCTTCTCCTGGAAACATTATCTAACCTTGGCTTCACTGACACTGTCCTTTCCAGGTTCTACTCCTTTTTCTCTGGCAGCTCCTTCTCAGTCTTTTTCTCCAGCTCATCTTCTGCCTCCCAGCTCCTAAACTATTCGAGCCACTCAACGCTCAGTGCTGAGTTCTTCTCAGTTCTATTTTCCATCTACACACATACCCTTGCAAACTCATTCACTCCCAAGGCTTATTGCCATCTTTATGGGAATAATTTCCAAATATACTTCTCCAACCTCAATTTCTCTCCTTCTCTGCAATCTCACATTTCTTCCTGCCTGTTGGCTATCTCTACTTGGATGTCTTGTCAACACCTAAAACTTAACATGTCCCAAATAGAATTCCTCATCTTCCAATGCAAACCTTGTCCTCCCACAGACTACTCCATCACTGTAGACCATACCACCATCCTCCCTGTCTCACAAGTTTGTAAACTTGGCGCTATCCTTAATTCACCTCATTCATTCAACCCACACAATCTGTCACCAATCCTGTCAGTATTACCTTCACAACATCTGCAGAATCCACCTCCAACCATCCTCTTCAACCAAACTACTAGCATGCTGACCCAAACACTTCTAATTTCTCACCTGGACTTTTGCTTTAGCCTCCTTTGTTGATCTCACTGCCTCCTGTCTCTTCACTTTGCTGCCTGGATCATTTTTCTAAAATAAAAATAAGTTCACTTCTCCTCACTCCTCAAAACCCGCCCATGTTTGCCCATCCACTTAATCAGAGACCCCCTTATTATCAGCTTTAAGACATTCAATCAGTTTGTCACTGACTTCCTATTACAACCCAACCCACACACTTCACTCCTCTAATGCCAATTGACTCATTGTCCTGCAAATGCCACTGGGCCACTTGTCCATGGCCTCCCTCTGGTCTGGAACACCCTCCTCCATAATTCACTTATTTATTCAATCGTATTTATTGAGCACTTACTGTGTGTAGAGCACTGTATTAAGCACTTGGGAAAGTACAATACAACAATAAACAGTGACGTCCCCTGCCCATAATGAGCTTACAGTCTAGCAACAGATCACCACTCTGCCCATCTACAAAGGCCTACTAAAATTGTATCTCTTTCAAAAGGCCTTCCCTGACTAGGCCCTCATTTCCTGTACTCCCTCTCCCTTGGATCTGTGCCCTTTAAGCATTTTTTATTCAATCCACCCCCAACCCATCAGGATTTATGTCTATATCATTATAGTCTCTCATTTCTCCTACCTGTAATTTATTTTAAATTATCTCAGCTCCCCCTTTAGACTATAAGTTTTTTGTGGGCATGGATTGTGTCTACCAACTCTCCCAAGTGTCTAGTGTGGTGAGCCCACAACATGCTGTCCTTCTATTGACTGTGATCCCATGAACAACAAGGGAGAGACTTTGCGAAGGCACTGTGAGGGCAAGTGATTGTGGGCCTGTGGGGCGGAGCCTGGAAGGAGACATGGCTTTCTCTCCCTGTTGTACCCGGTAACGGGCCTGGACCACTCAGTGACTGCCATTTAAAGCCCCCGCTGAGATGCCTAAGGCAAGTAAAAGGTGGTAGCTTTGAAGTGCAAAGGGCCATGCATGCAGACAAGGGGCATACAGACAGTGGCATGCAGAGATGCAGCACAGTGGCATGCTAAAATGCAGAGAGAAGCAAGCATTGGAGCAGCAAAAGTAGCAGGAGAGCAGCATTCATTCATTCAATCATATTTATTGAGCGCTTACTGTGTGCAGAACACTGTACTAAGCGCTTGGGAAGTACTAGTTGGCAACATATAGAGATGGTCCCTACCCAACAACAGGCACACTTGGAAGCAGAAAGAAGAAGCACTGGTAGAACAGGCTCCCGTGACCATGGACTGATATTGGACCCTTGGTGGAGTGAGTGTGTGTGTGTATGTGTCACTTCCTTGCACATTGGTAAAACTAAGTAAAAAGCTTTACACATTAACCTTGGTGATCAGAGGTGTGGTTTGATTTATACTATGTGTCACTGAGGCTTCCCTGTTTCTGGAAGGCCCTGGTTGGTACAAACCAGCACTCCTGACAGCTGGTTTAGTGCTCTGCACACATGTGGTAAGCACTCAATAAATGTCCCTGGTTGACTGATTGTTGGTCAGCTTTGGGCGTTCTAGCCACATATAAAAATAATGATGATGGCATTTGTTAAGCACTTACTGTGTGCCAAGCACTGTTCTAAGTGCTAGAGGAGATACAAGGTAATCAGGTTGTCCCACGTGGGGCTCACATTCTTAATCCTCATTTTACAGATGAGGTAACTGAGGCACAGAGAAGTTAAGTGACTTGCCCAAAGTCACACAGCTGACAAGTGGCAGAGTCAGCATTAGAACCTGCAACCTCTGACTCCCAAGCCATTCATATGTCCATATGAATGGTTCTCAATGGTGTTTTCTTCAGTCAATCAATCAGTATCATTTATTGAGCCCTTCCTCTTGGCAGACCACCGTAATTAGTGATTGGGAGAGTACAATAAAGTTAGAAGACACAATTCCTGCCCTCAAGAGGCTTACAATCTAGCAGGAGAGAAAATTACTAAAGTGAACCACCTGTTGTTTAATAGAGACTGAACTCTGTCCATATATCCTTATACTTCATTATTTCTCCTCTCTGTAACTTATTTTACAATCTACAGTTACCCTGTAGAATGTAAGCCTCTTGTGGGCAGTGATTGTGTCTACTAACTCTATTATATTGCACTTTCCCAGGTGCTTAGTATAGTGCTTTGCACACAATAAGCTCTCAATAAATACCCTTGACTGATTTACTGATTGGTGTGAAAGCTTCCCCACATTCATAACATTCAAAAAGTCTACTCACAATAACTTTATAGATGAAGGTGAATATAATTGATGGGCATATATTATTATGGTATTTGTTAAGCACTTACTAGTGCCAGGCACTGTACTAAGCACTGGGATAGATACAAGATAATCATTCAGTCATTTATTCAATCATATTTGTTGAGTGCTTACTGTGTGCAGAGCACTGTACTAAGCATTTGGTAAGTACAAATTGGCAACATATAGAGATGGTCCCTACCCAACAACAGGCTCAAAGTCTAGAAGGGGGAGACAGACAAAAAAAAACCCAACAACAATAAGTAGACAGGTGTCAATACCACCAGAATAAATAGACTTATAGCTATATATACAATCAGGTTGGATAGTCTATGCCCCACATGGGACTCACAGTATCAATCCCTATTTTAAAGAAGAAGTAACTGAGGTACAGAGAAGTTAAGTGACTTGCCTGAGGTCACACAGCAGACAAGTCGAGGAGTCAGGATTAGAACCCAGTTCCTTCTGAACTCCCAGGCCCATATTCTATCCACTAGAGCACAGTGCTTCTCATCTATGCATATGTGACTATACATGCATCCATATCTATCAACCACCTTTATTGAACCTCTCTTCTTGTTTTCTCCTCCCTTACCCCTTCCTTAAGATGTTTATACCCAGTGAAGGGATGATGTAGGCCATGAAAGGTTGTGGCAATTCTGTGTTGACTGGGATAGTTGAGGGATGGCTGAGGGATGAACCAGGTTGAAAATCATTATCTAAGGTTTTGATTTAAAAAAAACCACTTACAGCTTTCAAACTTACCTATAGATCAATTTAGTGATCTTTCCTACCATGAGGTGGCCAGATTTCCCTTTTGGGAATAACCCACCATCAACTAGCTTCCCTTCCTTCTATCCTGCCAACAGTATCAACTCAAGAACAATACAATTTCTGATTTTCACCAGCGATCTTTCTGAGAAAATGGAAAAAAACAGTAAAGTAAGGTACAAATCTGTATATTTGAAATTAATTCATTCATTCATTCAATCGTATTTATTGAGCGCTTACTGTGTGCACAGCATTGTACTAAGCACTTGGGGGTACAAATCAGCAACATATAGAGACGGTCCCTACCCAACAACAGGCTCACAGTCTAGAAGGGGGAGACAGACAACAAAACAAGTAGGGAGATGACACTGAAGCGTCATCGGTGTCATAGGGAAGGTGTCAGAGAAGCTGTAGTGGATAGAGCACAGGCCTGGGAGTCAAAAGGTCATCATCAAATGTCTGACAATCATATTTTCATTCTGTTTTCACTCAATAAATGCTTTCTGTCTGATTGACTAGAAAGGGAAATTGGGCAAACCAGAATGGAAAAGTAGACTGAGAAAACCAGGTGTTCTTTAGTCAGGGTTCACAACTTCACTTGGAGTTGGAAAACAGAGACTCTTTCCAGGATATCTCTTACAACGGGATAGTGGGGAAATCATGCATGACAAGCACACTGTTATAAATGGTTATTTTCTGGAAGAATGAAGCTACTATGTGCCATGTACTGATGTGGAAATGCCAAGCAGATATAGCACATTTGGAACTTCTCTACTGATCTGAAGGTCATAAACTAGATATAGCATATTTGGGCATTCCCATATATATAGTTTATGACCTTCAGACTCTTGGAGATATATATATATATATATATATATAAAATGCTGTTTACTAGATGCTAAACATAATTTTGTGGAGATCTATTCCTAATATCCAGAACAGATTTCTAGTGTCATTTGTAGAAATTAGGCAAATATTCTTGTACTTGAACTGCCTGATTTCCAGGAATGAAGTAAACAAAGTCTAAGATTTAAAATGGAATGGGGGAAAAAAGGAAGTGGTCAAGAAGTGGAAGCATTTCACTGGAAGGCAACTTGGAGAAATCATTTATAAAGTTTTGAGCATATAAGGAAGAGCAACATTAAAAGTAGTTTTGTAATAATAATGATGGCATTTATTAAGCACTTACTATGTGCAAAGCACTGTTCTAAGTGCTGGGGAGGATACAAAGTGATTAGGTTGTCCCATGTGGGGCTCACAGACAATCCCCATTTTACAAATGAGGGAACTGAGGCACAGAGAAGTCAAGTAACTTGCCCAAAGTCACACAGCTGACAAGTGGCGGAGCCGGGATTTGAACCCATGACCTCTGACTCCAAAGCCCGTGCTCTTTCCACTGAGCCAGGCTCCTTTTTGTAGATCAATTAATAACAATAATCCTAAGGCTATACCCCCATTAGGATTCTTAATGGATTTCATTAAAATAGGAGTTTAAGAGACAGCACTAAACAAAGTGTAGGTCCCCAAAGGAAATAATGTCAAGTACATTCATATGATCCCAAGACCTCCAAAATTGTCCAAAACAATATAAATATACCCTATGGTATAAAATTATAATATATATAAATATACTTGAAACAGTGATTAATAAAATACAAAACAGTTGTGATCCAATAGCAATGTAAATATGAACAAATATGTATAAATAATGAAAAATTTTGAATTACGCAGTTTGTGTACAAATGTAAATAAGTACTCAATTTTCAAAGAATTGTCTTGTACATCACACTCAGCAAAAAAAGCATTTGTTTTAATAGACTAGAAATGGCATTCTCTAGAAGACATAGACTTGTCATTTTAGCCCATGACTTGATATGGGCTACAATCAATTCTCAAATTTGGTCAAAATGCTTCAAGCAAAAAGCATAAATATTTAAGTCAAGGTAAAGTTTTCAGCCTTTCTTTAAGTGAGGGAGTGCTGTAATAGCACCATTAAAATTCACTAATACTTGATTAAAGAGCAGAAAAGTATTATAATGGGAGATGACTGTATTATGGTAATAATAATTATAATAATAATTATCATGGTATTTGTTAAGCACTTACTATGTGCCAAGCACTATACTAAATGCCGGTGTGGGTACAAGCAAATCAGGTTGGACACAGTCCCTGTCCCACGTGGGGCTCACAGTCTCAATCCCTATTTTACAGATGAGGGAACTGAGGCACAGAGAAGTGAAGTGACTTATCCAAGGTCACACAACAGACACATGGCAGAGCAGGGATTAATCCTTTGAGTTAAACAAGGATACCATGGCTATAAACATCTTGTACTTCCCAAGCGCTTAGTACAGTGGTCTGCACACAGTAAGCGCTCAATAAATACCATTGAATGAATGAATTAATCTCCCTTCTCCTTCCCCAGAAAGAGGAGAGCATGTAGGGGAAAGGAGATAGAAAGGAAGAAAAGGGGTGATGATGAAGATGACGTTGACAGCATCCCTTCTGGGTGGCAGCGGGCAGTGCCTCTCCCCACATGGACCTAGGCCAGGGAGAGGCTGTGGCCCTGACCCCACCCCCAGTTCCTGCTGTTTCTTGGTCTCCAGCAGGCACAGCAGGAAGCTGGAAGGGGTGAAAGTTAGAGATGGACCCCCCATGCCTGCCTCCCACTCCCACCCCACTAAGCAACGCCCTCCTGCCACTGGAAGCCATGCTGAGGATGCGAGGGTCAGCAGTGTTAAGGTCTGCATCGGGAAGGATTGCAGCCAAATGGGAAGAGTACGGAATTGAGTCAGGCTATCTAGGATCTAATCCAAGCTCTGTCATTTGTCTCTGCTGTGTGACCTTTTACAGGTCACTTAACTTCTCTGTGCATCAATTTCCTCACCTGTAAAATGGGGATTATGCATTTATTCTCCCTTGCCTTTAGACTGTGAGCCCCTTGTGAGACAAAGACCGTGTCTGATCTGATTGTATTGTATCCACTTGATCATTTATTATTATTATTATTAGTACTATTATAGTACTTGTTAATCACTGTTCTAAGCACTGGGGTAGATACCAGTTAATCAGGTTGGACATAATCCCTGTCCCCCATGGGGCTCACACTCTTATTCCCCATTTTACAGATGAGGTAACTGAGGCTAAGAGAAGTTAAGTGACTTGCCCAAGGTCACACAGCAGACAAGTGGTGGAACCAGGATTAGAACTCAGGTCCTTCTGTCATTCAGGCATAGGCTCTATCCACTAAGCCGTGCTGCTTCTTTAGCAGAGTGATTGGCACATATTAAGCATCTAGATACCACAATGATTATTATTATTATTGCTGTTATCAGAGACTCTCAGGGGATGAGCATCTCTGAGGGAGATGGCCGATGATGACTCCCAAGCACTGCTCCTCCTCTGCCTCCCCCTCACCATTCACCAGGTACCCACTGCCACTCCCACACCTCCACCCTGCTCCAAACCTAGTTGCTGGGATGAAAGACCTGGGTTCTAATCCCAGTTCCACCACTTGTCTGCTGTGTGACCTTGGACAAGTCACATACCTTCTCTGTGCCTCACTTACCTTATCTGTAATACGGGGATTTATACAATTAGCTTCCCATGGAACATGGTCTATGTCCAACCTGATTAGCTTGTATCTACCTCAGAGCTTAGTACAGTGTCTGGCACATAGTAAACACTTAATAAATATCATAAAAAAGGAGACAACTGTGCTTGCTCCCTCCTCCTCCCTGTCCTCCTCTGCCACTGGGGTTCCTGGGTCGGAGCCAGATGGGGTGGGCAGAAGAATGGTCTTCCAGGGAGGAGTAGGAATGGTGGGCCCCTGCTGATCCCGGGCCTGGGGCTCTAGGGAGAGCTGCTCTGGGGGCAGTGTGGAAAGGGGGAGAAGGACAATGGTCACTGGCCTTCGTCCCCTGCTCACCCCCCACCGAGGGGGCACTGGGGTGTCCTGCCCTGACAGACTAATGTAATATCTAATGCGTACAAATGTCACAGGTTTTCTGCTTAGAAATGTCTTTGTTTCACCCCGGGGAACATGCTTTCTCAACATGGGAAACCCAGGTCAGTAGAAAGTGGGGTAAAATGGTTTTCCTTCTACAAAACAGAGATATGGACACTTTGTCCAAGTATTTACCAGGTTTGGGACCAAGATATTCAGGAGAGACAGAGCTCCTTGGTCTCCCACACTACCCCCTATAATCCTCTCCACACTCTACTCCCCCTGAAGCCTATGATGGGGTGGAGGGAGCCTTCTTCTACCTTCTACAGACAGGCGGGTGTGATGTTTGCTCCCTCCTTCCTCCCCACCATTCTTTGAAAGCTGAGTCAAGCTCAACAGTTTGCGTTTGCTGCACGTGTAGATAGATAAATAGATAGAAATATGATAGATGCTTATTATGTACCAGGCATTGTACTTAGCAGTGGGGTAGATACAAGGTAATCAGGTTTGACAAAGTCCTTGACCCACATAGGGTTCACAGTCTGAATCCCCATTTTACAGCTGAGATAACTAACATACGAGAAGCTGAGTGATTTGCCCAAGGTCACAAAGAAGACAAGTGGCAGAATTGGGATTAGAGCCAAGATCCTCTGACTCCCAAGTTCATGCCCTTTCCACTAGACCACACAGCTTCTCCAAATTGCTACCACATTAATCCAAGCACTTATTTTACCCTGCCTTAATTACTGTATCAGCCTCCTTGTTGACCTCCCTGCCACCCAGCTCCAGTCCACATTTCACTCTGCTGTCCGGATCATTTTTCTACAGAACTGCTCTGGCCATGTTTCCCCACTCCTCAAGAAGCTACAGCTCAGTGGAAAGAGCACGGGTTTTGGAGTCAGAGGTCATGGGTTCAAATCCCGGCTCTGCCAATTGTCAGCTGTGTGACTTTGGGCAAGTCACTTAACTTCTCTGTGCCTCAGTTACCTCATCTGTAAAATGGGGATTAAGAATGTGAGCCCCCCGTGGGAAAACCTGATCACCTTGTAACTTCCCCAGTGCTTAGAACAGTGCTTTGCACATAGTAAGCGCTTAATAAATGTCATTATTATTATTATTATTATCCATCTCTGAAAAATAATAATAATTAATAATAATTATGGTATTTGTTAAGCACTTACTATATGCCAAGCACTGTTCTAAGTGCTGGGATAGATACAGGGTAATCAGGCTGCCTCATGTGGGGCTCACATTTTAATCCCCATTTTACAGATGAGGTAACTGAGGCACAGAAAAGTTAAGTGACTTGCCTAAAGTCACCCAGCAGACAAGTGGCGGAGCCAGAATTAGAATCCATGTCCTTTGACTTCCAAGCCCGGGCTCTTTCCACTAAGCCACGCTAGTGCATCAAACAAACTCCTTACCGTGGGCTTTAAAGTACTCAATCACCTTTCCCCCTCCTATCTCACCTTACTACTGTCCTACTACAACCCAGCCTTCACACTTCGCTCTTCTAATGCTAACCTTCTCACTGTACCACCATTTCATCTATCTCACCACCAACCTCTCTTCCACATCCTGACTTTCGCCCGGAGTACCCTCCCTCTTCATATCTGACAGACAATTACTCTCCCCATATGTATACTCTCTTTAGTTGGTATTAAGATAAACACCATCCTGTCTGTGAAGGTGAATCAGAACTTATCTAAGATAAGTCACAAGAACTTTATCTAAGATAAAGACTTAGATAACATGAAAACATCAACAAAAAGTCACATTAACGTGCTGTTACTAAAAGTGCAATTTATCCTCAAATTCTGGTTAAATTTCCATCGCCTTATTTAAAATTTCCAAGGTGCCTAATATTGGTTAAGAGCGTAGGACTAAATACCATTATACAGGCAGGTTTTGCCATAGAAATTGGCCTTGGACAAGGAACTGACAATTTCCCTATACCTTGTTGTGTCAATGAGAAAAATGAGAATAATAATTATTCCTGTTTTCAGGGAAAGAATTTTAATTACTTTTATTTCTGTAATGTATTTTGAGATTCCCCGGGCCTAGAGTGTTGTAGAAATGCATTGTATTATTACTCTTAGTTTCAAACACTATTTCCCTGTGGATTGCAATGGTCTTTCACCCCTGGGCTTTTAAATTATTATTATATATACAAGAGGATGAAAATTGGTCCGTTGGATAGACACTGTGTCACAAGAGGACTTTGTCTTGGTTCCAAGTGAATTGGATTGAGAAGCATTGTGACAGTGGAAAGAGCACGGGCTTGGGAGTCAGAGGTCTTGGATTCTAGTCCCAGCTCCGCCACTTGTCAACTGTGTGACTTTGGGCAAGTCAATTAACTTCTCTGTGCCTCAGTTCCCTCATCTGTAAAATGGGGAATAAGTCTGTGAGCCCCACGCGGGACAACCTGATTACCTTGAATCTACCCCAGCACTTAGAACAGTGCTTGACATATAGTAAATGCTTAACAAATGTCATCATCATCATCATCATATAACCTTGAGAAATCACTTAACCACTTGGGGTCTAAGGGTCATCCCACGAGACTGTAAGCTTGTCTGTTAGACTGTAAGACCCTTGAGTGCAGGGGTAGTGTCTACAAACTGTATTTAAGTCTCTCAAGCACTTAGTGCAGTGCTCAGCACAAAGTATGCACTTAGTGTATATAGTTGACTGATGGATGGATTGCTTCTAGGGAAAATTTTAGCAGTACTATCCTCCATGCCATTCACCAGGGCTAGGGATTTGAACCCCTGAATGGTGCTGGATACAGTCAGGATAAGGGGCCTTGTCGAGGCTCATACTTGGCTAGAAATCCAGTTTCCAAATGTGTGTCTCAGGCTCCACTTAGAAGTGTGTTGACTAGGCCTAAGGATGCTCTGAGGTACAACGGTTACCATAGGTTGTGAGTCCCTAATAATAATAATAATTATGGTATTCATTAAATACTTACTATGTGCCAGGCACTGAACTAAGCCCTGGGGTGGATACAGGAAAATCAGGTTGGACATAGTCCCTGTCCCACATGGGGTTTACAGTCTTTATCCCCATTTTACAGATGAGGTAACTGAAACACAGAGAAGTGAAATGACTTGTCCAAGGCCACACAGAAGACAAGTGGAAGAGGTGGGATTAGAACCCGGCTCCTTCTGACTCCCAGGCCTGTGCTGATATCCACTAGGCCATGCTGCTTATGGGACAGGGTGCGTGTATCATTCCCACCTGTAAGTCCTTTGCCAGTGTTTAGCGCAGTGCTCTTCACAGAGTAAGTGCTTAATAAATACTATTACTACTACAAGGAGGTAAGAAGCTTCATGGAAGTAAGACACTAGATAAAAATGAGAAGTCAATCAGTCAATATTTATTGAGTGCTTACTGGGTGCAGAGCACTGTACTAAGCCTTTGGGAGAGTACAATATAACAATAAACAGATACTTTCACTACCCACAACAAGCTTACAGTCTAGAGTGGAAGACAGACAATATAAATGAATTACAGATATGTGCATAAGCATTGTGGGGCTGGGAAGGGGAATAAATACAGGGTGCAAGGCATGCTGATGCAGAAGGGAAAGGGAGACGAGGAAAAGAGGGCTTAGTCAGGGAAGGCCTTTTGGAGGAGATGTGCTCCTAGATATGTTTTATACTGTCAGCCTTACCAATGATAACTGAGCATTAAGCTCACAGGTAGGTTTTAGCTGCTTTTTGTGAATGGAAAAGGGAAGGAAGAAGTGGTACAGCCTAGTGCAAAGAGCACAAGCCTGGAAGTTAGAGGACCTGGGCTCTAATCCCGGCTCTTCCACTTATCTGTTGTGTGACCTTGGACAAGTCATGTAACGTTTCTGTGCCTCTCTTACTTCATCTGTAAAATGGGGATTAAGACTGTGAGCCCCAAGTGGGACAGGGACTGTGTCTGACCTGATTATCTTTTATCTACCCTAGCGCTTAGATTTGAAAATTATTGAAGAAAAATAAAACGGTAGTATTCAATAAATACTCTGTGAATTGAAGAACTCAGTTGTATTTCTCCTTCAATTTTCAAAGTTAGTAATACCAAACTAAATGCATTCAAATGGAAAAGAATCCTAGTACTGTAACTACTGGAATAACACTGCATGACAAAAAAAAAAACCCTGTTTCCCAACAGAAAAGCTAAACTATGTGATATTTCAATTTACATTCAAAGAAACTGTTTTTATGGTATTGGTTAAGTGCTTACTATGTTCAAGGCACTGTTCCAAGTGCTGGAAGTAGATACAAGGTAATCAGGTTGGACACAGTCCCTGTCTCACATGGGGCTCACAGTCTTAATCCCCATTTTACAGATGAGGTAACTGAGGCTCAGAGAAGTTAAGTGACTTGACTAAGGTCACACAGCAGACAAGTTGACTTCACCATATATCGTATATAGGAATGACTAGTTTTGGATGAATGATAAAGAACATTTGGAAAAGAGAGTCAGTTTTCTTTTAGAAAGACATGCATACATGTATTTGTGGATGTTTTTGGATATCTATAGTAAAATGGGTTTAAGGACCAATATTCTGTGTATTTTCTGAACTTTCATAGGAAGTATAATATCAGGTTCTCAAATCACATAAGCCCATGGATTTGGAAGGACGAGAACCCAAGCCCTCTAACTCCCAGGCCAGTGCTCTTTCCACAAGGCCATGCTGCTTCTCCCGCCATATCATACCCACTTGGTCTTCCTTCTTCTCTACCCAAACTCCACATTCTCCTCCTCTTCCTCCTCCATTCCACACCACTCATCCAGATCTAAAAATCTCTCCTGGGCCCATCCCCCACCCCTTTTCCATTCCTCTCTCCTCTCCCTCTCCTCCCCTGGCCTCAATATCCACCAGCCCACTTGCTTTACACATTTGAAATCACTTCATCTTCACATTTTATTCTCTGATGATGGCCAAAATATAAGCAACAGCAAACTAGAATGGCATTGAGGCTAAAATGTCTACTTCTATACTGAGATATAACAGTATAAGCTCCATTGTACTGATTCTAACTGTACTTGGTGAAAATATTTGAATTTAAAATTCAGATGATGATGATGATGGCATTTATTAAGCGCTTACTATGTGCAGAGCACTGTTCTAAGCGCTGGGGAATTTACAAAGTGATCAGGTTGTCCCATGTGGGGCTCACAGTCTTAATCCCCATTTTACAGATGAGGGAACTTAGGCCCAGAGAAGTGAAGTGACTTGCCCAAGGTCACACAGCAGACTCATGGGGGAACCGGGGTTCGAACCCATGACCTCTGACTCCAAAGCCCGGGTTCTTTCCCCTGAGCCACGCTGCCACCTTTGATCAAATGGATCAAATGGAATACAGAATGCTCGTTGAATCAATCAATCAATCGTATTTATTGAGCACTTACTGTGTGCAGAGCATTGTACTAAGCGCTTGGGAAGTACAAGTTGGCAACGTATAGAGACAGTCCCTACTCAACAGTGGCTCACAGTCTAGAAGGGGGAGACAGAGAACAAAACCAAACATATTAACAAAATAAAATAAATAGGATAGATATGTACAAGTAAAATAAATAAATAAATAGAGTAATAAATATGTACAAACATACATACATATATACAGGTGCTGGGGGGAAGGGAAGGAGGTAAGACGGGGGGATGGAGAGGGGGACGAGGGGGAGGGGAAGGAAGGGGCTCAGTCTGGGAAGGCCTCCTAGAGGAGGTGAGCTCTCAGTAGGGCCTTGAAGGGAGGAAAAGAGCTACTTTGGCAGATGTGGGGAGGAAGGGCATTCCAGGCCAGGGGGATGACGTGGGCCGGGGGTCGATGGTGGGACGGGCGAGAACGAGGCACGGTGAGGTGATTAGCGGCAGAGGAGCAGAGGGTGTGGGCTGGGCTGTAGAAGGAGAGAAGGGAGGTGAGGTAGAAGGGGGAGAGGTGATAGAGAACCTTGAAGCCGAGGGTGAGGAGTTTCTGCCTGATGCGCAGATTGATTGTTAGCCACTGGAGATTTTTGAGGAGGGGAGTAACATGCACAGAGCATTTCTGGACAAAGACAATCTGGGCAACGGCATGGAGTATGGATTGAAGTGGGGAGAGACACGAGGATGGGAGATCAGAGAGAAGGCTGATGCAGTAGTCCAGACGGGATAGGATGAGAGCTTGAATGAGCAGGGCAGCAGTTTGGATGGAGAGGAAATGGAGGATCTTGGCAATGTTGCGGAGCTGATTGTAACATGATTGTAACATGAATTCTGAACTACAGAAGGCATCTCCAATAAACTTAGAAATGTTTCTTTCATAACTGGAATGAAGTACATAATGATTAATAGTAAAATCTAAAATAAACAATAAAAATCCACGTCGTTGAATAAAGAGGTTAAGCAGAGAAAGTAGAATATTTCTGGAGGTCTTCTTTCTGTCCATCTGGGGAACAACTGAGGAAAGGCTGAAGTTGAATAGCCCCTAGTAAAAGGATGGCCTTTATCTGTACGTTTGTGGAACATGAAGTTCTGCACAATGTATAAGCTGAAAAAGTCAAAGACACAAGGAACCAAGGGTTCAGAAATGCAGTTAGGTTGGACTAAGGATGCAATACATCCTGCATTACACAAAGCAGAAGAAAAATGAGGTCCAGAACAGATGGCCAATGTTATCCCTGAAAACTGAAGGTCAATGTTCATGCAATGGGAAACATTGATATAATTCTATTGTTTGAAATTTAGTGACCTCAGGTTTTTTTGTTTTGTTTTGTTTTTTCATTAGCCAAAGGGAAATACTGCTCAAGCAGTTCCTGAAAGGGACTGAAAGGGATGACGGAAGCATCTTTTTATTTCTTTTAATTATTTCAAAATGGATCCCATGGAAATTAGCCAAAAAGATTCTAAACACTCCCTGCTTTGTTCTAGCTGGATCCCAGGGTGTTCTTAGAGTCTGCATCAGATACATCTTTCCTAAGTGGGAGGCTCCAGGGAGGTGGAGGGTGGGGGTGGGGATGGGGGGAGATTGTGTGTGATGTGATACTCCTGTAACTCATTCTAGTTTTGCAAAATCACATAAGAGATTGAGGGGCCCTAATTGGTTCTATAGAAACTCCCCAGCCAGTTTTTGAGAGGCAACTGATGCTCTCCACTGACTTTACACCATCTGAAAGCACTTCAGCCCCTCCTTCTGGTCTGCAAAAACAAACATCTGGAAAATCCCTCCAGTTGCAACTGAAAATTAGGTTCTTTTGAAAGTGAGTTTATCAGATATTGCAGGTTTAAGAGAATTTCTTTTTAAAAGTTTCCAGCTGGTAGGCTGGCCATGGACAAGGGCCACCTGCCTAGGAACTGAACTTGTAGCCAGCAGATTTCTAGCAGGGAATCTTCACCTGAAGCAGGTAAAATCCTTCAATAAGCCAGGGTTCGAGCTTTCCATTTCAATGAAATGTTGGGTGGGTAGTTCAGGACTGGATTAGCCCTCCAGAATTCTGGGAAAATCCCAATGAAAGCTTGTAAGGAGGTGCAAGAATAACAATAATACTAACAATAATAACTCAGGTATTTGCTAAAAGCTTACATTTGGGACAAACACTGTACTTAGCCCGGGGAAGATATGACAGTCACATCAGCCTCAGTTCAGGTTGCTCATGGGACTCATTTTAAAGCAGAAAAAGAGCAAGTATTTAATCCCTATTTTACAGATGACAAGTTAAGTGACTTGCCTAAAGTGACAAAACAGGCAAGATATGAAGCCAGGATTAGAATGCTGGTCTCTTGAATCCCAGGCCTATGCTTTTTCCACTAGGCTCAGCTGGTAGTAGAATAGGCCCACTCAGTCAGTCAATTGCATATATAAACTATGTGCAGAGCACTGTACTAAGCACTCGGGAGAGTACAATATAACAGATTTGGTAGACTTCAAAGCCATATTGAAGGCACATCTCCTCCAAGGGGCCTTCCCTTGCTAGCACTTTATTCTTTTTTTCTACTCCCTTCTTCATTTCCCTAACTTAACCCCTTTAGTACAGTACTTTGCACACAGTAAGCACTCAATAAATATGATTGACTGAATCCCTGCTCCTTGCCCCACGGCACTTAGGTACAGCTCCATAATTTATTTATATTAATATCTGTCTTCCCCTCTAGACTGTAACCTTATTCTGGGCAGGGAATATGACTGTTATGTTGTTATATTATACTCTCCCAAGCACTTAGTACAGTGCTTTGCACACAGTAAGTGCTCAATAATACAATTGATTGATTGATGTTCCCTCTCCCTTCTTTCTCATGAGAAGCAGCATGGCTCAGTGGAAAGAGCACGGGCTTGGGAGTCAGAGGTCATGGGTACTAATCCCGGCTCTGCCATATGTCTGCTGTGTGACCTTGGGCAAGTCACTTAATTTCTTTGAGCCTCAGTTACCTCATCTGTAAAATGGGGATTAAGACTGTGAGCCCCACATGGGACAACCGGATCATCTTACATTCCCCCCAGCGCTTAAAACAGTGCTTCGTACATAGTAAGTGCTTAATGAATGTCATTATTATTATTATTATTATAACCATGCTACTTATTGCTTGCTTGTCCTATGCTGTCGAGTAATCTCCAACCCATAGTGACGCCATGGACATGTCTCTCCCAAAATGCCCCACCTCCATCTACAATCGTTTTGGTAGTGTATCCATAGAGTTTTCTTGGTAAAAAATATGGAAATGGTTTACCATTGCCTCCTTCCATGCAGTAAACTTAGGTCTCTTCCCTTGGTTCTGTCCTATGCTGCTGCCCAGCACAGGTGAGTTTTGACTTGCAGCAGATTGCCTTCCCTTGCTAGTCACTGCCCAAGCTAGGAATGGAATGGATAGCCCTCTGCTTGACTTTCTCTCCCATAGTGGAGATTGGTAGAGTACTGGAAACTCTCCAGGTATGACCCTGAGAGGGGTTGCTACTTATTACATAGTGTAAAAAGCAGTGTAGTAGTTATGAGATCATTATATCAGGCACAATCCCATCCTGCGGGGAGAGCATGTTTCTTATCTATATTTTACAGAAGAGGAAAATGAGGCCCAGAGAGAGATTAAGTGACTTCCCAAAGCTGAAAGTGAAACCGAGTCTCCTGGCTTCCAGGCCCAAATTCTTCCCACTAGGTCATGCTGCTTCTCTATGATTCCCTCACTGCCCCCTTTATGTCTCTAGAATGGGTTTTCTAGACTTCAGTGTCTGTATCCTCTAGAGTTGCAATTGGAGAATCAAAGTCCTTGTTAATACAGCTATCATCACAGCTACCATTAAATATTTTTGCACCCTAAGGGGCACGGACAAAAGTGCCCTGGGGAGGCTCCTCCTTGCTTCTGTCCTTAGAACACATCCCTATCTAGTCTGCTAATGATTATAATAATCATTAATAATAATAATAACATATATTAAGTGCTTACTATGTGCCAAGCACTCTACTGAGAGCTGGGGTAGTTATAAGATAGTCAGGTTGGGCACAGTCCCTGTTCCACATGGGGCTCATAGTCTAAGTAGGAGGTAGTAGGATTAAACCCCTATTTTACAGATGAGGAAACTGAGGCACAGAGAAGTGCAGCGACTTGCACAAGGTCATAGAGCAGGAAAATGGTGAAGTTGGGATTAGAACCCAGGTCCTCACCCAGGCCCAGGACCTTTACACTAGGTTTTGCTGCTTCCCACGCTGCTCCTGTTTCAAAGGAAATATTGCCAGGTGACTCAGCCATGCTTCTAGAAATGTAGCCCCCTGCCTGCAATCTGGCCCTAGATACCACTGGCTTGGCAGGTGCACAGGGAAGCACCAGAGCATCTGGCCCAGATATTAGGTGGCCATGCCAGGGAGAGAGGAGGTAACATGAAGAAGGGAAGAGAGGGAAGGAGCTGCACTAACTCTTTCCTCTATTGGAAGGTAAAGGCGAGAGGGAGAGAAGCCTCTGAAAACTGCCCTAAGTATCCAAGGCTTGATACTTTTGATACTGGCCTAGTGTTTGGCCAGTTTTATGTGTCTTAGCTACAATTTGCTCCAAGTGGTGTTAGAGTTCCAGGGAGCCTAAAAATATAAGAAGGGAAAAAAGTTATATAAGATGGCAAAATCAACACCAGTTGTCCCATTCATTCTCCCAGATGGTCCTAAGGCACAGTGCTGGGACAGATTTTATGTTCCTATGCTTAATGCATGGTAAGGGATGTGTGTGTGTGTGTGTGTGTGTGTGTGTGTGTGTGTGTGTGTGAGTGTGTGAGAGAGAGAGAGAGTAATATGTCCCCCTTGCATAACTCCAAAAAGGAGAGAACCCCATGAGTTTAAAAGTCCTCCCTTTCTCCTACACAGTATTAACAGTAATACTTTGAGTGTTTTCTCTCTGAAAAGTTTAAAGGTCTTAGACTTGAAATTCTTAGTGTAAGAACATTAGTAAAGCCTCACTGTCTCTGAGAGCAGCAGCGGAAGCCTGACTGTATACTTATGAGCCGGGAACATGTCTCCTACTTCTATTGTACTGCACTCTCCCAAGCACTTAGTACAGTGCTCTGCACATCGTAAGCACTCAAAAAATACCACTGATTGATCGAATCGTTATGGTCCTCAATTTCCCTATCTGAGAAGTGGGAATCATGAAAGGTTATTGATGTTACATCATTCATACCTTTAAAAATATCTATGAGAATAATGTCATAACAGACATGGATAAAACTTACTCTCCTCAAAGGGATGATATAGCAATTTACGCTATTATACTTGCATCACTTATGAATCTATAATTGACCAGATAAAAGGTTTTTAAGTATATAAGGTACATATGTATATTTACTGGTATAATAATTATTTACTCAGGCATTTAATCCCGTTACATTGTTTTTCTTCCTTCATTTTCTACTATTTGTAAATATATATATATATATATATATATATATACATATATATATATATATACATATATATTTGCTAAGTGCTTATTATGTGCCAGGCACTCTGTTAAGTGCTAGGGTAGATACAAACTAATCAGGTTGGACCCAGTCCATGTACCACATGGGGCTCAGAGTCTTAATCCCCATTTTACAGATGAAGTAACTGAGGCAAAAAACTCAATTCAATTTAACTCAGTCGTCTTTATTGAGTGCTTACTCTATGCAGAGCACTGTACTAAGCACTTGGGAGAGTACAATACAATAATAAACAGACACATTCCCTGCTCACAGTGAGTCTAGAGAGGGGGTTGACAGAAAATAACATAAGTAAATAAACTAAATAAGTGTTGTGGCGCTGGAAAAGGAAAAGAACAAAGGGAGCAAGTCAGGGCAGCACAGAAGAGAATGGGTGGAAAGAAAAGGGGGAGCTTAGTCTGGGAAGTCCTCTTGGAGGAGATGTACTTTCAATAAGGCTTTGAAGGAGGGAGAGAGTAATTGTTGGATTTGAGGAGGGAGGGCATTCCAGGACAGAGGCAGGATGTGGGTGAGGGGTTGGCAGCGAGATGGGCAAGATTGGAGCACAGTGAGAAGGTTAGCATTAGAGGAGTGAAGTGTGCGGGCTGGGTTGTAGTACGAGGGAAATGAGGTAAGGTAGGAGGGGCCAAGGTGATGGAATGCTTTCAAGTCAGTGGTGAGGAGCTTTTGTTTGATACAGAGGTGGATAGGCAACGACTGGCATTTTTTGAGGAGTGGGGTGACATATCCTGAACATTTTTATAGGAAAATTATCTGGGCAGCAGAGTGAAGTATGAACTGGAATGGGGAGAGACAGGAGGCTAGGAGGTCAACAAGGAGGCTGATGCAGTAATCTAGGTGGGATAAGATGAGTGATTGTATTAACACGGTAGAAGTTTAGATAGAGCAGAAAACGTAGATTTTAGTGATGATTTTAGTGACGCTTTGAATAATCCAGGGACCGACAGGATTTAGTGATGGATTAAATATGTGGGTTGAATGAGAAAGAGGAGTCAAGGATAATGCCAAGGTTAGGGGCTTGTGAGACAGGAAGGATGGTCTTGCCACCTACAGTGATGGGAAAGTCAGGGGGAGGACAGGGTTTGGGTGGGAAGAGAAGGATTTGCTCTGCACACAGTGAGCGCTCAATAAATATGATCGATTGATTTTTGGACATGTTAGGTTTGAGTGACAGGAGAACATCCAAGTAGAGATGTCTTGAAGGCAATAGGAAATGCAAAACTGCAGAAAGGGGAGAGATCAGGGGTGGATATGTAGATTTGGGTGTAGATGGAGAATAGAAGGGAACTCAGAACTGAACCTTAAAGGACCCCCACCACTTGTCTGCTGTATGACTTTGGGCAAGTCACTTAACTTCTCTGTGCCTCAGTTACATCGTCTGTAAAATGGGGATTAAAAGCGTGAGCCCCACATGGGACAACCTGTTTACCCTTTATTTACCTCAGCGATTAGAACAGTGCTTGGCACATAATGATAGCATTTAATAATAATAATGATAGCATTTATTAAGCACTTACTATGTGCAAAGCACTAAGCCCTGGGGAGGTTACAAGGTAAGCACTTAAGTATTATTATTATTATTATTATTATTATTATTATTATTGTTATTATGGGGTGGAAGGCAGAGGAGGAGTCTGGGAAGGAGACTGAGAATAAATGGACAGAGTTAATGAAGCCAAGGTTGGATAACATTTCCAGGAGAAAGGAGTGGCCCACAGTTTCAAAGTTAGCTGAAGGCTCGAGGAGAATTAGGATGGAGTAGAGGCTGTTGGATTTGGCAAGTAGATAATTGGAGACCTTTGAGAGAGCAGTTTCTCTGGAGTGAAGGGGATGGAAGTCAGATTGGAGAGGGTCAAGGAGAAAATTGGAGGAGAAGAATTTGTGACAGTGGATGTAGACAACTCGCTTAAAGAATTTGGAGAAGAATGGGAGGGTAAAGATAGGGAGATAACTGGAGGGAGCTGTGGGGTCAAGGGAGGGGTTTTTTTTAGATAGGGTAGTTATGGTTATGCTTGAAAGCAGTGGGGGAAAAGCCATTGGAGAGCAAACACTTGAAGATGGCTGTTAGGGAGGGAAAAAGGGAGGGGGCAAGAGTTTTGATAAGGTGCAAATTAATGGGGTTGGATGTGCAGGTGGAGTGAGTGGATTTTGAGAGAAGGCAGGAGATCTCCTCCAGAGATACAGCTGAGAAGGATGCAAGAGTTGAAGATGGTGCTGGAAGTGGGAGGGATTGAGGAGGAGACAGAGAAGCTAAGCGACTTACCCAAGTCACACAACAAACAAGTGGTGGACCTGGGATTAGGACCCAGGCCTACCACCAGTCCATGCTGCTTCCAATGTCACCCTCTATCCCCATTTTTGCATTAGATTGTAAGTTCCTCACAGGCAGGAAGCATTTGCCTTGCTTCTGTCCCAATCCCAGCCTTGCATTCAGTAGGTACTCAAAAAATACTATTGATTGATTGGAAAATGTCAAACTTGGGGTCTTTCACATTTATGTCAGCTTTATTCTAAGCTTTTTTTTATTCTATTGTACTTTGCATCTCAGAGGGCATTATCATGAATTAATTTACTGGAGTGGCTTTGCACATTGACTTTCAATAATTTTTTCGTTAAGCTTTCATGGGGAGGATGAAACTGAGGTTCTGAGCAATTAAGTGGTTTGCTCACTCAATAGAGAAACAGAAAATTAATATACTATACCTGGGAGCCTGTGACCTTCCCATAACTTGCTCTTTCTTTTCCAAGAACGGGCGAAGATGCATCAAAGAAGAGAACCATCATTTTCCCTATAATTGAAGAGACTCTTCTTACGTCATAACTGGGAAATATAATTTTCACTGTCAAAGCTGGAGAAATGATGAAATTGGGAAAATTCTCATGGCCCTAATGGTTTTCTCAAAATACACACACAAAAAAATAATACTTATATTCAGCCTTAAATTAAACTAAATTCAACTTGATTTTATTAGTAGACATTCACTCCAAAAAAAACCCCCAAAATTTCCTAAGACAGCCTCACAGTTCTATAATGGTAAATGAAAGCTTTGAAATATGGATCTGAATTGGAAAAATTTTGAAAAAATATATCATGCATTTATTAGACAACTTGTTTCATTACCCTGTCATAAACCTTAGAAGACCTGACTGTTATAATAGTCTCAAGGGAAATAGAGTGACTTTCTATAGCTACATATATTCTTTAGTATTTGATAAGGTTTTGCAGTGATAATTTTTGGCAAAGTTAAAATGCTGTGGGACAATGGAGAAAAACAGCATTCCTGCCAGAGTCAATCCAACACCATGATACAGTGTCACCTTTATATCAGAGATAAGATGAAATAGGTTGAGACTCAAGGCAAATCTTGTCACCTTCAATGGAGTCATGAGGGCAATTGCTTTACGCCAGCTACTATGAGAAGTCTCAGATGATGGCAATAACCACTTGTCAAATTGGCTGACTATCCTTTATCGTAGCAGACATTATAGGGAATAAATTGACTATGGGTAGGCAAGATGAGGTACATTAACACTTTGAAGACAGAGACACTACCTCGAGGATCAAAAAAAGTTACTTGAATTAAATGCAGCACTTGTCATATTTCAACAGTTAACACATCTCCCTAGCTATGAAGAGAATAGATTATTTACCTGAGTACATATTGAAATACATATTGAGTACACATTGAAGCAGTAATAAATCATTATAATAAAAGAAAGCTTATTTTTCTGAGGCAAATAGTTTCTGAGGGGAAATAGCAAGATAGAAAAAGGCAAGACAAATCAAGATATTTTGTGTTCACCAGGACATTGACTTTATAAGACTAGTTTCCAAAATTATTGAGAGTTTTGCTAAAGTGTAAAGGACACTATGCTGAATAGGGAAGAGAGAGGAGGAGAGGGGAAGGACTCAGTTACACATCTAGTTTAAAGCAGGGGTTGAGGGCAGCTGAGAACCTCTGGGACCCTGATGGAGGACCCCTCCTACTCCCTATAAGGTTCATGGATGGATGGGGTGGGGCATGTTAGTCAGATATAGGGAGGGAATACTAAAAGGAAGGGAGCTGTCCAACCCACATCTTGAGAACTAGACAGCCTTTTACATAGGAGGATCAAGAGGACAGAATGACCCCGAGGATATAGATTTTCAAAAAACATTCAACAGAAAAATGAAAGTCAGATGAATCAATCAATCTCATTCATTGAATGCTTACTTAGTACAATGCAACAGCGTTGGTAGACATATTCCCCGCCCACAAGGAGCAAATCTAGAGAAGGCGAAGGTCTAGAGGACCTTCTCTGGATCCCAGTTGCACCCTTACACTAAAGCCCCATCACCCTATTCCTATTTCGGTTCAAACTCCTCAAAGGAGCTGTACTCACCCACATATGTTTCACTCCACTGAGACCTCAGTCTTTTAAGGTCACCAATGGCTGCTGTTTGACCTAATTAAATGGACTCTACTTAAATTTTACTCAAACTCTTGGCTGCCTTTGACCCTGTGGACTACTTCCTTCTCCTAGAAATGTTATCTAACCTTAATTATACTGACACAGTTCTCTCCTGGTTCTCCTCCTACCTTTCCAGCAACTCCTTCAGTTGCTTTAGCTGACTCCTCCTCCACCTCTCACACTCTAAATTTGAGTGACTCTCAAGGCTCTTGGGGACCCAGCCATTCTTATGGATTTAACTCCCATCTCTAAGCAAATAACCCCTAACTCTACTTCTCTAATCCCATCTTCTTGTCTCCACCAAAATCGTTTATTTCATTGTAGGCAGGGAATGTGTCCATTATATTGTTGTGTTGTACTCTTCCAAGCACTTAGTACAGTGCTCTGCCCACAGTAAGTGCTCAATAAATATGATTGATTGATTTCAGAGAACATCTCCACATGGAGGCTCTGTTGTCACTTTAATCTCAATATATCTAAAACTAAACTCATCTTATACCCTGAATCCTTTCATCTACTTAACTTGCCCATTACAGTTGACAGCACTAGCAGCTTCCTCATCTTTGAATCCTTCAACCTTGTCATTATCCTCAAGTACCTCTCTTTCAAACTCCATAGTCAGTTTTTTGCTAAATCCCAACAACATTTCCTCCACAACATTTCCAGAATCTCCTCCTCTCAATAATAATAATGCCATTTAAATGCTCACTAAGTGTCCAACATTGTATTAAACAATGGGGTGAATACAAACAACTAGGTCAGACACAGCATTTGTCCCACGTGAGGCTCACAGTCTAAGTAGGAGGGAGAACAGGTATTGAATCCCCCCTTTGCAGATGAGGAAATGAAGGCACAGAGAAGATGTATGACTTGCCCAAAGTCACAAAACAGGGAGGTGACAGACTGGGATTAGAACCAGGTCCTCTGATTTCCAAGCTCATGTCTTTCTGTTCCATCCAGATGGCCACCATTCTGGTCCAGGCACTTATTAATAGTAAAGACAAAATAAAATATAAGGCTGTTTTTCTTGGTCTTCCTGCTTAAGGTCTCTCTCCTCTCCAGGCCATACTTCTCCCTGCTGCCAGGTTCATTTTTCTATTGCATATTTTTGCACAAGCCTTCACTCACCTCAAAAAACTCTCAATGGTTACTCATTCCTCTCTGGATCAAGTCAAGATCTTGATCAATTAATCAATCAGTGACATTTATTAAGCACTTACTGTGTACAGAGTACTGTACTAAGCTCTTGGGAGAGTACAACAGACCTAGTAGATACATTTCCTGTTCATGATGAGCTCATACACAGGCTTTAATGCACTCAATCAGCTCTCTTTCTCCAAGTTACCCAGCCTCTCCTCCTACTACACCCCAGCTCTCACTTTTCATTCCTCTCAAACTAACATACTCATTGTTCCTTGTTCTCATCTCTCCCACCTCCTATCTCTTCCTCTTGTCTCTTCCCTCCCACTTCAAATCCACCAGACCACAGCTTTTTTCAAACTCCTACTGAAATCACACTTTCTGCAAGAAACCTTTCCCAGTTAATTCCCCTTTACCTCAGGTCATGTGCCCCCCACCAACCACTTCAGCATTTCTGCATCAGCATGCAATTATGACTCACAGCCACTTGTAACACTAGTAGCTATCAATGTACATTCCCTACTAATTAAACAGTTGCTCACATATGTATCCACTTCTCCCTCTTATCTATAAGGAATTTAATGACTGTTCCCCCCACTACAATCTAAATTCCCTTGGGGCATAGATCATGACTACTAATTCTATTATTCTCTCCCAAATACTAGAGTGCCCAAAAAATATAATTGATTCATTAAACTAAAGAGATGAGATTGTTTTGTTTCAGAGTAGGATTTTTCACCCCTTACCAAATTAGGGGACTAAGTATTCATTCATTCAATCGTATTTATTGAACATTTACTGTGTGCAGAGCACTGTATTAAGTGTTTGGAAGTACAATTCAGGCAACAGAGACAATCTCTATCCAACAACTGGCTCACAGTCTAGAAGGAGGGAGACAGACAACAAAACAAAATAAGTAGACAGGCAACAGTAGCATCAAAATAAATAAATAGAAGTATAGATATATACACCATTAATAAAATGAATAGAATAATAAATATGTACATATATATACAAGTACTGTGGGGCAGGGAGGGGGTAGGGCAGAGGGAGGGAGTAAGGTGATGAGGAGGGGAGGAGGAGCAGAGGAAAAGGGGGGCTCAGTCTGGAAAGGCCTCCTGGAGGAGGTGAGCTTTCAAAAAGAAATTTTTTGTATGTTATTTGTTTTTAACACTTACTATGTGCCAGGCACTGTACTATGCGCTGGGGTGGATACAAGCAAATCGAATTGAACACAGTCCCTGTTCCATGTGGGGCTTACAGTCTCAATCCCCATTTTACAGATGAGGTAACTGAGGCACAGAGAAGTAAAGTGACTTTCCCAAGGTCACACAGCAGAGAGTTGATGGAGTCAGGATTAAAGCCCATCACCTTCTGACTCCCAAGACTGTGCTCTATCCACTATACCATGCTGCTTCTCAAATACTCATATTCTGTACTTTGTACTTACAGAACCTCTTCTGCCTACCATCTCACTGTAAATAGGAGCAGTGTGACTATTGGGAAGAGCACAGGCCTGGGAGTTAGAGGACCTGGATACTAATCCCAGCTTTGCCACCTCCCTGTTGTGTGACCTTAAGCAAGTCACTTAACTTCTCTGTGCATCACTTTCCTCATCTATAAAATGGGGATTAAATATCTGTTCTCCCTCCCATTTAGGTTGTGAGTCCCATGGGGGACAGAGACTCTGTCCAACTTGATTAACTTGTATTTAGCCCAGCACTTAGAACAGTGCTTGACACATATACATAACAAATATAATGATGATGATTATGTTGGTAATAATAATAATAATAAAATTGTTGCTGGAGGGGCAGAGTTCTTGCTGAGTTTTGGGACAGTGAGACTTAGTTCATAGAAGGGATACTGTCCACTTATTCCATCATATTCTCCCAAGCACTTAATACGGTGCTCAACACACAGTAAGAGCTCAGTAAATAACACTGATTGAATAAACCACGGGCTGATTCATGAGAGATGGGCACACAAAAATGAATAAAACAGAGTCCACGATGAGAACCAGATTGGGGGTGGATTGAAGATGAGTCATAAGCCATGCTTTTCACTTCCAGTCTCATCCTTTCCTATCCTTATCACTTTCCAACATTACAAAAAAAAAATCTGGTAAAACGGAACTGATTATCATAGTGGTTTGAGGCATCACAACTTTTTTTCCTCTTCCAGCTGCAAAGTTGTCCTCAGATTGAGACTCACATTCAAAGCTGCTGTCAAATTCTCTCTTTAATTGGCACTTAAATTTAATGTCAAGCTGATGTCTGTGGAAGACCTTGATTAAATTTGCAAATAGTACACTCTAACCAAATCTGGAACTTCAGAATAATCTCATCTTGCTTTGCAAGCTTGAATCACGCAAGTTTGCTTTTCTCTTTTGCAAAGAAAAACCAATTTGCCAACAAAGCCACTGAATATCAGTAAAACAGTAGAGGGTAACAAGCACAACACCCACAAACATTCTCAGAGACAAAATCCCACAGCTTCTTAAGAATCTTATATGAATTAAAGATCTCTCCCCTACCTATATATGAATCCCAGCCTCATTTGTAATCCCCACTGCTTTTTATTAATTTATATTTTAATCAGCAATAAAAAGTTTACTTAAAATTTTTCTGCATTTTTATGTAGGTTGTAATGATGGGTTTTATATTTTTAAAGCTAGAACAATGAATGAGGTAGTACAGGGAAAAATTCTCCTAAATGAAATTAAATATGTCAGTGTCCACTAACAATGTCACCATTTCAACCTGCTCCGTATTTCCAACCTAGTTTTCCTTTTCTGCTGTGTTCTCTTTTGTATTGGATAATCACAACCCCTTCTCCTCCTACATGAGGATATAAAAGATTTGGAAGTTGAGAGATCTGGGAGAGTCATATTCTTTTTTTTATTGGCCAGGATTTGAAAGAAGGCTGCTGCTTTTGATTTTTCTTTTGGGATTTTCTTCCATCATCCAATTCAAACAGCTTGGTTTTCAAAGAAAACAAATCAAAATTGTCAAGATTTGTGAAGCCTGAAAAATAAATTGCATTTTATAACCCTCAAAAAGCTAGAGAAAGTCATTAATTTTTCTTTCTGCTGATAGTAACCTACAGACCTCGCTGCATTCTATGTTTCTCAAGATTTCTACCTCTCCTAACAAATGATGAAAGGACACAGACTTTATTACAGTGCAGTTGAACTTGTAATACAGCTAATGACATATTATTAACCACAATGTATTACTAGTGAATTCCAAAATAATTCTTGAGACTGTCCAGAATATGCTGGGGAGTTTACCTGCTCCCTAGTCTAACAGTTTAAGGGAGCCAACCAAAGTGAACTTGAAATAAAACAATTAAGGATAATGTACGTTTCTTTTATAAATTAGGGAAAATGGAAAAGTGGTTAACAACAGAAAGTTTTATCATTATGAGAAAGAGGGAGAACTCTAGTGCCTTAGTAGAGGAAAGTAAGAAGACAGTTTGTCAATACTGTAAGATATGAAACATTCTGTAACAAGATTCTTTATTGAATTGCAGAAACACTGCTCGACATATTGCCCTTCTTCTCACATGGCATTTCTATGCTCCACTTGCAAAACCCAATTTAATTCAGGTATACGACCTAATCCCGTGTAGAATGTGAACGAGGTGAGGTACCAGCAACAAAAGAGATTTTTGGATTAAATGAGCAGGTCACAGGTGAAGGGCTGACTAGGCAGAGAAAACAAGTCAAGGACAATTCAACTAATGGAATACCAGAGGCCTGTTTCAGTAGTCAGTTTACCAAAATAACAGATCAGCATTATTTTTCTGACCAGCTGATAGCAATTATTTCCAAAATATCATCAAAAAAGAACTGAACAGTTCATGCCTGAGGATAATTTGCCTCTAAGAAGGTAAATTATTGTTTAGAACTCTTAGAAATCTTATGGTTTACAACTCTTTTTTTACCTATTATTGTTTTAAAGGCTGGAAAGTCTATAACCTAGATTACAAGATACTAAATTTGATGACATTTTGAGAAATTGGCAAAAGACTGCAATAAGGCTTTTGATGCTCTCCGATGGGACAACACCATTATGATGGTTGGCTGGCAGTACTTACTAAACTTGTGCAAAGAGAGGTGCCCAAGCACTGAGTGTATGCATTGCTTCCAGACCACTGCCCACCTAGAATTGTCTCCCAGAGGTCCTGTAGCAGAGCCCCAGTGTAAACACTAGTTGGGGAGAGGACCTATCTCAGGAAGCATGGGCCAGGGTGAGAATGATGAGACTGGAGAGCAGGATATGCAGCCCTGGTACCCAAAATGGAGGGTAGAAAGTGGAGGGCAGCAGAAATTTGGTTAAGAATGGCTTACTGGATAGAGCACAGGCATAGGCATCAGGGGTTCTAATCCTGCCTCTGCCTCTTGCTTGCCGTGTGACCTTGGGCGTCACAATGTCTCTGTGCCTCCATTTCCTCAGCTGTAAAATGATGATTAAATAACTTCCTCTCTCCTCCTTAGACTGTGAACTCCATGTGGAACGCTTTATCTTCCCTCCCAAACCCTACCTTTCCTTGACTTTCCCATCACTGTAGATGGCACTACCATCCTTCCCGTCTCACAGGCCCACAACCTTGGTGTCATCCCCAGCTCTGCTCTCTCGTTCACCCCACACAACCAATCCATCACCAAAACCTGTCGGTCTCACCTCCACAACAACGCCAAGATCCGCCCTTTCCTATCCATCCAAACCACTACCTTGCTGGTTCAATCTCTCATCCTAACCCAACTGGATTACTACATGAGCCTCCTCTCTGATCTCCCATCCTCCTGTCACTCCCTGCTTCAGTCTATTCTTCACTCTGCTGCCCGGATTACCTTTGTACAGAAATGCTCTGAGCATGTCACTCCCCTCCTCTAAAATCTCCAGTGCCTGCCTGTCAACCTACGAATCAAGCAAAAACTCCTCACTCTCAGCTTCAAGGGCTCTCCATCACCTCTCCCTCCCCTACCTCACCTCCCTTCTCTCCTTCTACAGCCCAGCCCACACCCTTCACTCCTCTGCCGCTAACATCTTCACTGTGCCTCGTTCTCGCCTGTCCCACCATCGACTCCTGTCCCACATCCTTCCCCTGGCCTGGAATGCCTTCCCACCACACATCCGCCTAGCTAGCTCTCCTCCACCCTTCAAAGCCCTACTGAGAGCTCACCTCCTCCAGGAGGCCTTCCCAGACTGAACCCCCTTTTCCCTTTCCTCCTCCCCATCCCCCCCACCCTACCTTCTTTCACTCCCCACAGCACTTGTATATGTATTTCTAAATATTTATTATGCTATTTTCCTTGTACGTATTTACTATTTATTTTGTTAATGATGTGCATGTAGCTTTAATTCTATTTGTTCTGACAATTTTGATACCCGTCTACACTTTTTGTTTTGTTGTCTGTCTCCCCCTTCTAGACTGTGAGCCCGTTGTTGGGTAGGAACTGTCTCTATATGTTGCTGACTTGTACTTCCCAAGTGCTTAGTACAGTGCTCTGCACACAGTAAGCGCTCAATAAATATGATTGAATGAATGAATGATCTTGTGCCTATCCTAGAGCTTAGAACGAAGTAAGCACTAAACAAAATCTTCTCCTCCTCCTCCTCCATCTTCTTCTTCTCTCTTTTTCATTTCAGCTGAATGAAATAAGTGTGCTGCATACCCTCAACCCTTCACAGCAGCTAAGGAACTCCCTGCCTGGCCCCAGCACCAGGCCGGGCATAAAAAACACTGCTTTTCCTCTATGCCACAGCCAAGAGAAACATCAGGTAAAGGCAACCTCACCTATTCTGTGTGTATCCCCAGCCCATCTTCCAGTCCAGCTGAGGAACTCTCTGCCTTCTCCCAGAGTGCTCTGAGTCAGATATGAAAGCCAGTTCTGTGCCGTATCTGCCCTTCTTCACCTCCATATCTGATTGAAATATCCAGCATCTGCAGCCTCTCCTCCCTGTGTGCTCTTGGCCCTCAACACTATGGCCTAGGGAGCTGAACCGGCTCCCTACTGCACCAGCTCCTCTCCACACCATCAAGGACACCCCTTCCTGGCCTTCTTTCCACTGCTCGGGTGGGAATGAGAACAGCATCTGCAGCATGAGGACTCGCAGAACTTAGGGACAGCTAGCAACTGTGGATTCTGAATCACAAGGAGAAATTCATTTCCTGACTTTTTTTTTTACTTTTGTGTATTGTATATTTGTCTTTGTCCTTTTTGTCATCTTAATGTTTTAGTGTTTCATTATTTGTGGTGTGTCCATCTCCAGTCCTTCCCCGCCACCCACCTATATTCATAGATTGTGAGCTCCTCAAGGGACAGGGTCTATGTCAAATTCTCACCTCTAGACTGTAAGCTCATTGTGGGCAGCGAATGTCGCTGTTTATTGTTGTAGTGTACTTTCCCAAGCGCTTAGTACTGTGCTCTGCACAGAGTAAGCACTCAATAAATGTGATTGAATTAATGAATGAACCTATATACTCTTTCCCAGTGTTCAGTATAGTGCTCTGCACATGGTAAGCACCTAACAAATACTATTATTACTACAACTACTACTGGGTGTTTAATGTATCAGGTAAAATAAAATTCAGGTCTGGAGTCTTAACCAATTGTTCACAATAAGCACCCATAAATAACCAGACTTTCAAAGCTGGAGAGTTGCACTTCTTTTCTCTATGTTGAATTTACAAATAAATACCAGGTCTAATTCTTTACCTTTAAAGTGATGATGCAGCATTTGTTTTTCCCCTTTAATCCAGGAAATGGCATGCTCTTTCTTCAGAAGACACAAGAACTAAGATTTTACCTTGTTCTTGTACCAAAGACATTATGTTGCTTTGTGTGAAATGATTATCAATAATTCATAATAATATCAATAATAGAATTTGTTAGGCACTTACTATGTATAAAGTACTGTTCTAAGTGCTGGGGTAAGTACAAATTAATCAGGTTGAACCCAGTCCCTGTCCCACTGGGGTTCACAGTCTAAGAGGGAGAACAGGTAACAATAATTGTGGTATTTGTTAAGCACGTATAGTTTGCCAGGCACTGTATGAAGCACTGGGGTGGATGTAAGCAAATCATGTTGGACACAGTCCCTGTCCCACATGGGGCTCACAATCCCAATCCCCACTTCACAGATGAGGAAATTGAGGCACAGAGAAGCGAAGTGACTTGCCCAAGGTCACATAGCAGACAGGTGGCAGATCCAGGATTGGAACCCATGACCTTCTGACTCCTACGCCCATGCTCTATCCACTATGCCATGCTGCTTCTCCTAGCAAACCAAGTATATACACAACTCAAAAAGGAGAGGGAGGATGGGAAATGAAGGCTTAGTAGAGGAAGGCTTATTAGTGGAGATGTGATTTTAATAAGGTTTTGAAGATGGGGGAAAATGATGATCTGTTGGCTATGAAGTGGGAGGGAGTACCAAAACAGAAGGAGGGTTTGAGCAAAAGGTCAGCAGTGAGATAGATGAGATTAAAATACAGTGAGTATGCTGGAGTTAGATGAGCAGAGTGTGCAAGTTGTGTTGTAGTA
The DNA here is from genome assembly GCF_015852505.1 of Tachyglossus aculeatus. Classification (NCBI taxonomy): domain Eukaryota; kingdom Metazoa; phylum Chordata; class Mammalia; order Monotremata; family Tachyglossidae; genus Tachyglossus; species Tachyglossus aculeatus. Next base: position 131,930,920 of record NC_052066.1, read on the forward strand.
GGAAATCAGTGAGGTAAGTAGGAGGGGGAGAGATGATTGAAAGCTTTAAAGCTGATAGAATAGAGTTTCTATTTGTTGTCAGATTTGCCTCGCAATCACTGGAGGTTCTTGAGGAGTTGGTAGTCGTGGACTGAACATTTTTTTACAAAAATGATCTAGGCAGCAGAGTGAAGCATGGACTAGAGTGATGAGAGACAGGAGGCTGGGAGGTCAGCAAGGAGACAATGCATTAGTCAAGGAGGGATAGGATAGGTGGTTAGATCGGTGTAGTAGCACTTTGGATGGAGAGGAAAGGGCAGATTTTAGTGACGTTGTGAAGGTTGAACAGGCAGGATTTGGTGACAGATTGAATATTTGGATTAACCGAAAAAGATGTCTAGGATAATGCCAAGGTTAAGGGGTTTTAGGCTAGGGAAGATAGTGGTGTTATCTAATGTTGTGGGAAAGTCAGGGGGAGGACAGAGTTTGGGTGGGAAGATGAATAGCTCTAATTTGGACATATTTAATTGAAGGCATTCAATTAAGGCACTTCTTACTCAAGAATCTCCAGTGGTTGCCCATCCACCTTCTCATCAAAAGGAAACTCTTTACCATCAGCTTTAAAGCACTCCATCACCTTGTCCCCTCCTACCTCAACTCCCTGATTCCTACTACAACTCAGCTCACATACTTCGCTCCTCTAATAAACTTCTCAATGTACCTCAATCTTGTCTATCTCAACATCAACTTCTCACCCATGTCCTGCCTCTGGCCTCTTCACATCTGAGAGATGATCACTCTCCCCACCTTCAAAGCCTTATTGAAGGCACACCTTCAAGAGGCGTTCCCCAACTAGGCCCTTGTTTCCTCTTCCCCCATTCCCTTCTGCTCTTGCACTTGGATTTGCACCCTTTATTCACCCTCAGCCCCTCAGCATTCATTCATTCAATCGTATGTATTGAGTGCTTACTGTGAGCACTTATGTACATAGCTGTAATTTTAAAAATTGATATTAATGTCTGTCTTCTCCCCTAGACTGTAACGTTTTTGTGGACAGGGGACATGTCTATGAACTCTGTTATATTTACTCTCCAAAAACTTAGTACAGTGCTCAATAATTTTGATTGATTGATAAATATGATTAACTGACATCCAAGTAGTGATGTCCTGAAGGTAGGAGGAAATGTGAGACTGTAGAGAAAGTGAGAGATCAGGGCTGGAGATTTAGAGAACTTCACCGCTATGTAGATGTAGCTCTGCATAATAATAGTAATGATAGCTAAAGACAACAATAGAGATGATGACTGGAGTCTTGGGAGCAAATGAGTTCTTCAAGGGAGTGGATGTAGATGGTGAATAGAAGGGGAATTAAACCTTGAGTGACTGCCACAGTTAGAGGGTAGGAGGCTGTGAAAGAGATTGAGTAGAAGCAGCTAGAGAGATAGGAAGAGAACTTCGAGAGGAGAACCAGGTTTTTAATCTCCATTTTACAGATGAGGAAACTGAGGCACAGAGAGATTAAGTATGTTTTCCAAAGTCACAAAGCAGGCGCATGACAGAGCCAGGATTAAAACCCAGGTTCTGACTCCCCAGCCTGTGTTCCTTCCATTAGCCCATTCTAGCAACATACTTTATCCTATTTGTTATCAGAGATCCTTTACTTGGGCATTTAGTTAATACCAGGAAGAATAGGAACATCTCCCACTCCCTTCTGTATTGCCCTGACTTGCTCCCTCTGCTCTTCCCACCTCTCCCAGCCCCACAGCACTTATGTATGCATCTGTAATTTTATTTGTTTATACTGATGTCTGTTTATATGTATGGATATCTGTCTTCCCCTGCTCCCTCCTCCTCCCCCAGACTGTGAGCTCATTGTGGGCAGCGATCGTCACTCTTTATTGTTGTATTGTACTTTCCCAAGCACTTAATATAGTGCTCTGCACACAGTAAGAGTTTAATGAATGAAAGGTTTCTGTTTCTCAAATTGAGTGGGACCCAGAGTTTTCTAAATTTAAGTGTGCATTAGAGTCACCTGCTGGAAGGATGGGTACATCTTAGAGGGAGTTGGGATGTGGGCACCGTGCAATAACTTCCTTCAAGTGTTGGTGGGCTGCAGCCCATCCCTCTAGCTCCTTTAGCTTCCAAAGTCTTGGGACTCAATGCCTCTGTCCATGAAACCTGCCTCAGGCACCCACCAGAGTGATTAAGCTGGAACTAATATAGCAAACATTTACAGATCATGAAAGGAATAATTCAGTTAGAGAAGTTACAACTGAAATTGAGTTTGTCCTCTTCATAGAAAAGACCAATGCTATAAAGCATGCATCTTTTCCTTCTGAAGGACTGGGCAAGTGGGAAAGGAAACACTGAGCCCAAAGAAAAACTACAGAAAGTGCTTGACTTACAACTGTTCATGTTATGATAAACAGCATGGACATCTCTGAATTCACCCCCGTTTCAACTTTATGACATCAGGTATGACTTACAACACTATGTGAATAAAGTAGGCTTTATAATGATGGTATTTTTTAGGTGCTAACTCTGTATCAAGTACTGTTCTAAGCGCCAAGGTAGATACAAGCTAATCAGGTTGGATACAGTCCCTGTCCCAAATGGGGCTCACAGTCTTAATTCCCATTTTACATATGAGGTCGCTGAGGCACAAAGAAGTGGAGTGACTTGAAGTGAAGGTCACACAGCAGACAAGCAGCAGAACTGGGATTAGAACCCAGGTTCTTATGATTCCCAGGCCCGTGCTTTTATCCACTAGGCCCTGCTGCTTCTTTGCTTCTCTTACTTTATGTAACCCTGTCTCCTCTCATTGCATATCTGTCCTCTTCTCTCTCCCCAGGCTAATCTTCCCTGTGACCCCATCCATCACATAAACCCTTCTATTTATTGTCTTTTCTGCTGGCTCCCTATAGGACCACCAAGCCAAGGGCTGGCCTGGGGTGGGACAGCCTGTAGCTGCTACCAAAGGGGATTGCTCTGCTCTAGACTGTAAGCTGGTTGTGGGCAGGGAACATGTTTACCAATTCTGTTATATTGTACTCTCCCAAGTGCTTAGTACCCTGTGCTTAGAACAGTGATTTGCACATAGTAAGCGCTTAGTAAATGCCATCATTATTATTAAAGCATTCTGCCCATTACAGGCATTCAATAAATGCCAGTGATTGGCTGCTCACTGCAGTCATGGACCAGATAAACACAGAGCCTCTAGGGCTTGCAACAAAGGGCCTGAAACTAAGGGCCTCCACCACACACGACTTAGTTTCACAACTGCAGACTCGAGCTTCCAACCACATACTGTACCTGCCAGGGCTGATTGTTTCTTGCCACGACTGCATTCCACTTGGGAAGCCCTTGTTTTCCTCCTGTGGGTCAATATTTCCAGGGCGTCCTGGAGTGCTGAATAGGTTGCCGCAGCTTCCAGAGTGAACAACTCTTACACCAGCCTCTTTCTTACCCACCCCTGCCCCTCACCAGAGAAACCCATCTCACCTTGGAGCTCTGTGCCAGAAGTGGATGGTAAGTTTGAACATTTTGGGATGTTGAGGATTTAAAGGAAAGGATCGTTGGAAGTTGTTGTTGTTAATGGTATTTGTCAAGCACTTACTATGTATCAGGCATGGTATTAAGTGAAATGGGATTTTAGGAGGGCTTTGAAATGAGAAGAGCTGGGCTCTGATAGATTTGGGTGGGGAGGGCATTCACAAGGTCGGGCGACTGCATGAGCCACAGGGTGCACTCATTCATTCATTCAATCATATTTATTGAGCGCTTATTGTGTGCAGAGCACAATACTAAGCGCTTGGAAAGTACAATTCAGCAATAAAGAAAGACAATCCCTGCCCTCACCGGGCTTACCATCTAGAACAGGGGAGACAGACACAAAAACAGCATGTGGTTTAGTGGGAAGAGCACGGCCTTGGGAGTCAGAAGTCATGGGTTTTAATCTCAGCTCTACCACTTGTCAACTGTGTGACTTTGGGCAAGTCACTTAACTTCTCTGTGACTCAGTTACCTCATTTGTAAAATAGGGATTAAAGACTGTGAGCCCCACGTGGGACAACCTGATAATCTTGTAGCTACCCTAGTGCATAGAACAGTGCTTGGCACATAGTAAGCGCTTAACAAATACCATCATCATCATCACCATCAAAACATTGTTACTTCATTGCCAATGGGTTGGTCATGTTGGAGTTGAAGGAAACCTGTCTGACCTTTCCCCTGTCACTGGACTGATGTGGTCCAGTAGTCCACTGGTCTGATAGGTCCAGGCCAGGTCAATAATGTGAGATCTGAACAATATGGTTAAAGTATAGCAACCAAGTATTTTTTATAATCCCAACTAAACTCAACATTATTGACCAGAATTGGAGTTTTGATAACTATAACTCTGAGAGGGATTTTTTTGGAGAGTCAAAGCCAGTGGTGAACAGTTTTGCAAGGGAATTTACAACACCATATTTTCCAAACAATTTACTTGCAGATTATTTACTTGAGAAATCAAAGGTATCTGCACTGGGATGGGGGCTGCTGTTATTCCGGTTGTTTTAGGGATGGGGATCCTGTTCCTGAGTGTGTACACCATAGGAACTTTAATGAATGTCACATATCATAAGTCACAGAAGATAGCATAGGGAGGGAAAGGGGATCTGAAAAGAGGTACATTCATTCATTCATCTAATCGTATTTACTGAATGCTTACTGTGTGCAAAGCACTGTACTAAGCGCTTGGGAGAGTATAACAGAAACATTTCCTGCCCGAAAGGGTTAGTTCCTCTCTGAGGTAATCTAAAAAGTGCCCCACACAGCACACATTTGAGAAGTCCTGCAAAGCAAGGAAGCCCCTGGGAATAGCAGGTTGGCACCGTTGCCTGTTTAAACCTCCATTTCCATGTGGTTCAAAGAGTGGAATTTCCCATCCGTTCGTTCTGCTCTGCTCTTTAAAACCCCATTTGTCTCTGGGCTAGTGAACTCCTAGCATTTAGCAATTAGGGAGGTGCTAATTGTCCAAATTAGCACTTAACATGGAGATGCTTAATCATGCAGGTGTTGATTGAGTCTAACAACTGTCAATAAACTGTTTCAAACCCTTTAAAAACTGAATTTACTTCTGTCTGGTCCTGACATGTTTTTTTCTTTTTCTTATTATTTCTTTATTGCTGCCTGACTGTGGAGAAACTCGGTCGCCTGAGATTGCTGAAAGGTCCAGGAGAGGGGAACCAGGAAAGGGTATCTTTACCCAAACTCAAGGTCAACCCCGTCCCCGCTGTGAGGAGCCAAGATGAGATCACTTTGGGGAGTTCAGTTCTGGTCCCATGAGTTAAACAGGGAAGGGAGAATGTTGGGGACGCCACCTGGCCTAGCTAGCCCTTATGTGCTTTAGCCCTGTGGACACCTGAATTAATTAATTCATTCATTCAATCGTATTTATTGAGCGTTTACTGTGTGCAGAGCACTGTACTAAGCGGTTGGGAAGTACAATTCAGCAACAAATAGAGACAATCCCTACCCAACAACGGGCTCACAATCTAGAAGTGGGGAGACAGACAGCAAAACAAGTCATCAATAGAATCAATATAAATAAATAGAATTATAGATTCATTCATTCATTCATTCAATCATATTTATTGAGCACTTACTGTGTGCAGAGCACTGTACTAAGCACTTGGGAAGTACAAGTTGGCAACATACAGAGACGGTCCCTACCCAACAATGGGCTCACAGTCTAGAATGGGGAGACGGACAACAAAACAAAACATGTGGACAGGTGTCAAGTCATCAGAATAAATAGAAGTAAAGCTGGATGCACATTATTAACAAAATAAATAGAATAGTAAACATGTACAAGTAAAATAAATAGAGTAATAAATCTGTACAAACATATATACAGGTGCTGTGGGGAGGGGAAGGAGGTAGGGCGGGGGGAGAGGAAAGAGGGGGCTCAGTCTGGGAAGGCCTCCTGGAGGAGGTGAGCTCTCAGTAGGGCTTTGAAGGGAGGAAGAGAGCTAGCTTGGCGGATGTGCAGAGGGAGGGTATTCCAGGCCAGGGGGAGGACGTGGGCCGGGGGTCGACAGCAGGACAGGTGAGAACGAGGCACAATGAGGAGGTTAGTGGCAGAGGAGCGGAGGGTGTGGGCTGGGCTGTAGAAGGAAAGAAAGGGGGTGAGGTAGTGTATATATATATACATATATACACATCATTAATAAAATAAATAGAATAATAAATATGTATATATGTAAAACCCAAGTGCTTTGGGGCGGGGAGGGGGTAGAGGAAAGGGAGGGATTGAGGGCAATGGGGAGGGAAGGAGGAGCAGAGGAAAATGGGGGGGGCTCAGTCTGGGAAGGCCTCCTGGAGGAGGTGAACTTTCAGTAGGGCTTTGAAGGGGAGAAGTGTGTTAGTTTGGCAGATGTGAGGAGGGAGGGCATTCCAGGCAAGAGGTAGGATGTGGTCCAGGGGTCGACAGCAGGACAGGCAACAGTGCGGCACAGTGAGAAGGTTAGTGCAAAAGGAGCTAAGTGTGCAGGCTGGGCTGTAGAAGGAGGGAAGGGAGGTGATATAGGAGGGGGCAGGGTCCAGTGCAACACAATCATCTATTGCCCTCAAACAGTGCCATGTAATGGGGTCATCTTAAGGTGCTTTGTGCAGAAGTTGGTACTATCCTACATCACATGGGGTTTGCTGCAAAATTTACTATCCTCGAGGCCCATGGGAGATATTAATCACAGCCTGGCATAGTAGGTAGAACACGGGCCTGGGAGTAAGAAGGTTATGGGTTCTAATCCCTGCTCTGCCACTTGTCTGCTGGGTGGCTTTGGGCAAATCATTTCACTTCTCTATGCTTCAGTTACCTCAGCTGTAAAATGGGGACTGAAATTGTGAGCCCCATGTGGGAAAGGGACTGTAGCTAAACCGATTTGCTTGTATCCACCCCAGCACTTTTTTTTTTTAATGGCATTTATTAAACACTTACTATGTGCAAAGCACTGTTCTAAGCGCTGGGGGGATACAAGGTGATCAGGTTGTCCCACATGGGGCTCACAGTCTTCATCCCCATTTTCCAGATGAGGTAACTGAGGCACAGAGAAGTCAAGTGACTTGCCCAAAGTCACACAGCTGACAAGTGGTGGAGCCGGGATTTGAACCCATGACCTCTGACTCCAAAGCCCGGGCTCTTTCCACTGAGCCAGCACTTAGTACAACGCGTGGCATCTAGAAAGCATTTAATAAATATCATTATTATTATTAATAGTCATGTCTACTGCAGTCCCTTCTTTCTCTCCTGCCACCAGCGATCTCTCATCAGGAGAAGGAGCATTCAATAGAAAGCATTTGTGTGACACACTCCTTACTTCCCCCACCCATTTAAAAGTTCTGGTGTTCTGATGTATTTTAGATCTATTCTATTTATTTTATTTACATATCTATTCTATTTATTTTATTTTGTTAGTATGTTTGGTTTTGTTCTCTGTCTCCCCCTTTTAGACTGTGAGCCCACTGTTGGGTAGGGACTGTCTCTATATGTTGACAATTTGTACTTCCCAAGCACTTAGTACAGTGCTCTGCACACAATAAGCGCTCCATAAATACGATTGATGATGATTGATGATTATCCAGATATGCTTGTATTCCTCTCTGCCCCCTTCCCCATGGGGCTTGGGAACCCAGATCCCACCACCTCTTCCCCTGCTCAGTGCCTGGTCCTAAGAGCAACCAGGAGAGTAGACAAAATCTTGACTAAAGTTGGAGAGGTAACACCTACCTAACCAAGCTTTTAACAAGTCTAATGTTCAGACTGTAGCTTCTAGTGGGCAGAGATGGTGTCCACCAACTCTATTGTTGTAGTAACCCTAAATACTTAGTACAGTGCTCTACCCAGTAAGTGTTCTATAAATGCCATTGACTGGTGCTTGGCAAATCAATGAACCATTTATTGAGCGCTTACTGTGTGCAGAGCACTGCATTGAGCATTTGGGAGAGTACGATACAACAGAGTTGGTAGACATATTCCTTGACCACAGTGAGGTCAGTCTAGAGTCAAATGTGGCTACTATCAACTCTGACATCCACGCTCATTATTTTCTAAAAAAAAAAAAAATTCACAGGGAATAGTTTTGTCTCACTCATCAAGCATACCCTGTCATAAACTCATTTGTGTTTATAAATTTGAAATTTCTCTGGGCATTTTACATCATTTAAAGGTACAGTACCATACTATATTTCATTTATCCTATATGATTTTATATCAATATGATCATTATTAATAATATAAAATACTTTAATGTAGCTATATTACTCAGCTTGAATTGCTTGAGCACATATGTCCTGTTTAAAATTTTGGACTCTGAACATTTGCCCAATTAATAACATTGTTCCTGTGGGAAAATTGACTCTGACTTACAATGTTTCAGCTTAAATGATGCAGTTTTTAGGAACACGTCCTAATTTTGAGGGGTGCCTGTGCTCAGAAAAATACTTATTTCATCCTTTCAGACAGGAATATTCAAATGAACTAGCTGTGATGTGTAGTCATGGAAACAATGTAAAGACCTGTTTCATGGTCTTTATCCTGAATGGTGTGACTGCTCTGGCAAGTCATATCTCATGGGGCTCAGGTGCTGGGAAGGATTTTGTGGCTCCCTACAAGAAGCTCCTTCTAAAGTGTGCTCTATACATAGTAAGAACTCAACAAATATCATTATTGGATTTATTGACGGAGTCTGTAACTGAGAATCATGGACTAGCTTTGTTCCAGTCATGAGGACTTCAGAACTGAGAGCCTGGCTGGGCAAAGGAATTATTTAATAATTATGGTTACTTGTTAAGCACTTACTATATGCTAAACACTGTTCTAAGTGCTGGGGTAGATGCAAGGTAATCAGGTTGTCCCACGTGGGGCTCACAGCCTTAATCCCCATTTTACAGATAGAGTAACTCAGGCACAGGGAAGTTAAGTGGCTTGCCCAAGGTCATACAGCAGACAAGTGGCGGAGCCAGGATTAGAACCCACATCCTCTGACTCCCAAATCCAGGCTCTTTCCACTAAGCCATGCTTTGGTTTGTTCAGTATAGCGTGGCTTAGTGGAAAGAGCACAAGTTTGAGACTCAGAGATCATGGGTTCTAATCCTGGATCCACAATTTAGCTGTGTGATTTTGGGCATATCACTTAATTTCTCAGTTCCTCAGTTACCTCATCTGTAAAATGGGGATTAAGACTGTGTGCCCCACGTGGGACAACCTGATAACCTTGTATGTTTCTTAGCCCTTAGAACAGGGCCTGGCACATAATAAGTGCTTAACAAACACCATTGTTATTACTACTCTCATCCTTGTCAGCTGTATTTCTTCCCACCAGCACAGAGGGTACAAGGAAGGAACTGGGCAGTGGTGCAGTACCTTGCTAAGTATGTGCAAGAATTTTAAAAACAGAGAAGCAGCATGATCTGGTGGAAAGAGCACAAACCTTGGAGACAGAGGACCTGAGTTCTAATCCCAGCTCAACCATATATCTGCTGTGGGACCTTGGGCAACTCACTTAACTTGAAGGGACCTCAGTTCCCTCATCTGCAAAATGGAGATTCAATACCTATTCTCTCGCCTAAATAAACTATGAGCCTCATGTGTAGACGAGTTGTCTACACGCGCTGCCTAGAATTCCTCAACAACAACTCTCTCCTCGACCCCCTCCAGTCTGGCTTCCGTCCCCTTCATTCCACGGAAACTGCCCTCTCAAAGGTCACCAATGACCTCCTGCTTGCCAAATCCAACAGCTCATACTCTGTCCTAATCCTCCTCGACCTCTCGGCTGCCTTCGACACTGTGGACCACCCCCTTCTCCTCAACACGCTATCTGACGTTGGCTTCACAGACTCCGTCCTCTCCTGGTTCTCCTGTTACCTCTCCGGTCGTTCATTCTCAGTCTCTTTTGCAGGCTCCTCCTCCCCCTCCCATCCTCTTACTGTGGGGGTTCCCCAAGTTTCAGTGCTTGGTCCCCTTCTGTTCTCAATCTACACTCACTCCCTTAGTGACCTCATTCGTTCCCACGGCTTCAACTATCATCTCTACGCTGATGACACCCAGATCTACATCTCTGCCCCTGCTCTCTCCCCCTCCCTCCAGGCTCGCATTTCCTCCTGCCTTCAGGACATCTCCATCTGGATGTCTGCCCGCCACCTAAAGCTCAACATGTCGAAGACTGAGCTCCTTGTCTTTCCTCCCAAACCTTGTCCTCTCCCTGACTTTCCCATCTCTGTTGACGGCACTACCATCCTTCCCGTCTCACAAGTCCGCAACCTTGGTGTGATCCTCGACTCCGCTCTCTCATTCACCCCTCACATCCAAGCCATCACCAAAACCTGACGGTCTCAGCTCCGCAACATTGCCAAGATCCGCCATTTCCTCTCCATCCAAACCGCTACCCTGCTCATTCAAGCTCTCATCCTATCCCGTCTGGACTACTGCATCAGCCTTCTCTCTGATCTCCCATCCTCGTGTCTCTCTCCACTTCAATCCATACTTCATGCTGCTGCCCGGATTATCTTTGTCCAGAAACGCTCTGGGCATATTACTCCCCTCCTCAAAAACCTCCAATGGCTACCAATCAATCTGCGCATCAGGCAGAAACTCCTCACCCTGGGCTTCGAGGCTGTCCATCACCTTGTCCCCTCCTACCTCACCTCCCTTCTCTCCTTCTACTGCCCAGCCCGCACCCTCCGCTCCTCCACCGCTAATCTCCTCACTGTACCTCGTTCTCGCCTGTCCCGCCATCGACCCCCGGCCCACGTCATCCCCCGGGCCTGGAATGCCCTCCCTCTGCCCCTCCGCCAAGCTAGCTCGCTTCCTCCCTTCAAGGCCCTGCTGAGAGCTCACCTCCTCCAGGAGGCCTTCCCAGACTGAGCCCCTTCCTTCCTCTCCCCCCTCGTCCCCCTCTCCATCCCCCCATCTTACCTCCTTCCCTTCCCCACAGCACCTGTATATATGTATATATGGTTGTACATATTTATTACTCTATTTATTTATTTATTTATTTTACTTGTACATTTCTATCCTATTTATTTTATTTTTTTGGTATGTTTGGTTTTGTTCTCTGCCTCCCCCTTTTAGACTGTGAGCCCACTGTTGGGTAGGGACTGTCTCTATGTGTTGCCAATTTGTACTTCCCAAGCGCTTAGTACAGTGCTCTGCACATAGTAAGCGCTCAATAAATACGATTGATTGATTGATGTAGGGTCTGATGATCTTGTATCTACCCCAGCACTTAGTACAGTACTTGGCACATAGTAAACGCTTAACAAAGACCAGAATAATTACTATTAAATACAAAACCAACTTGTGACCACAGTGACCGCAGAATAGATATTAACAAGTTCAACAATAGCCCATCTGACATTAGGATGGTACCTACTCCAGGAGAAGGTTCTATTCAACTCTAACGCCCCTTCTCATTAAGACCTCCCATTCTGGGCTTCACATTAGATTCTGTTAGCATCCACCAAGATACATGATGCATCCACTGGGATTTCCCAGAAATCGACGCTGGGAAAACAGTTTTAAAGGAATGCTTGATGGTCATTGCATTCACATCAACCTGCATTTCTGGCCACCCCAGAGACCATCAGGGCTATGTGCAGAGAATCTGATGGCATATGCTCTACTGATACTCCTCTTTGATCACAATTCCTCCAGGAGACCTTCACCAATTAACCTCTAATCTCTCCACTTTATATTCCCTCACTGCTTCTTCAGCCCTTAACCTCAGCACTCACACCCCCATACTCTCTATTACTTCCCCCTAGTTGCAATTTATTTAAGGGTCTATCTCCCCTGCTAGATTGTAAATATCTCATAGGCATGGATCATGTATACTCATTTCTATCAGCACTTAGTACAGTGCCTGGCATATAATAAGTGCTTAACAAATACTATAATTATTGTACTCAAGCACAGAACACAGTGACCTACATACTGTAAGCATTCAATAAATGCTATCGATTAATTCTTTCCCCCCAATTTTCCCTCTGGTACTTCTATACCAACTACAAGCCTTATGTACTCATCACCACTTGTAGAACTTTTGTACAAATATGATTACATATCCTTTACTTAAGCACTTTCTCATCTATATATTCACTTTTCCTTCATCCTGTAAATTTAGTTTCTACCTCTCCAGATAGAGAAGTTCCCTGTGGTCAAGGAGCATGTTTACTAATTCTAATGTTATCTATTTATTTATATTAATGTCTGTCTCCCCCTCTAGACTGTGAGCTTGTAGTGGGCAGGAATGTGTCGGTTTGTTGTTATATTGTACTCTCCGAGGCGCTTGGTACAGTGCTTTGCACACAGTAAGCACTCAGTACGATTGAATGAATGGTAGAATAATATACTTTCCCAAGCACTTGTACAATGCCTTGCACATAGTGGTGCTTAAAAAAATACTACTGATTGGGTATTTCACATTCAGATGCCCAACTCATCCTGGAACAATGCCCTCTTTTGGCTGTTGCCCTGCCTGTGACAGAAATCTTTTTTCCAAATCCTTTCTTCCAATCAGATGACTTTGGACCATTGTTGAATTCAACAGGATATGGTTAATCTGAAAACAAAATTCACTACTAAATTAATCTAATTTTCCTTTTGTACGATTCTCAATTATAATAGGATTTTCTCTTTTCGATAAATACAATTCCAATGACCATCTATTTGCCAATCTATGGGGTTTTGTTGCCAGTCTACAGGGTATAAATCCAAGGAGTTCCCAACATCATTCTAAAATGAATAGCCTTAATTGGTGATTTTTTGCTTGATTTTATTGGTTCATGAGGCAAAAAACAGACAAAATATAGAATAACAGATTAATTACTATAAGGAATAATACATTATGAGAAACTAGGTCAAGGCAAGAATAAATGAATTTTGAAAATGAGGTCAGAGCTAATCGGATGCTTTAACATGTTAAGCAAACTAACTCTTCTCTTTAGATTTCTAAATGCATTTATCGATAAAAATAGAGGAGGATGGAACCAAAAAAGGAATGAACTGAGATACGCTAAAACATACCGAATAACTAACAAATTCACTCACTTCTGAAAGCAAGCTGATTTCATCCACTTATAATAATGTGTAAGGTACCAGCTTAAGAAGCACTTTACATTAGCTCTCCAAATATATCACAACACTTCAGTTATGAAACCACAAAGCAGAAGAGCACTCCATTCTTGACTTTCTTAGTAACAAGGGGGGAAAAGCTAAATCTAGAGGTATGAAATGGGAATTGATGAAGACAATGACCAAGGAGGTATCTTTTATTCACTAAAGTAATCCTCCAATCCTTCTAATTCCATTTCCAATGCCGGTGCTGATGATTTTGAAGAAGAGGTTGAACTGGTAGCTTTCTGGAAACCTGGCTTTGTCTGAGGAATTTCTGGTTGGCTGGGTTCCTTCTTGATCTCTTTTCCACCATTGAGAATCCTCTGGCTCTCCACAAAATACTGATTGGGATGATTTAAAGAAAATCCACTATCTTCAACCTGTACCAAAAAGTAAAGATTCAAAATATTAACATACTGCAATACCGCAAATTCTGAGCCAATGCTTTTTTCAAGTCACTCTTTCCATAATATGTATTCACTGAAGATGAATGGACAAGAGCATTGTGACCTAGTGGAAAGAGCATGGATTTAGGAGTCAAAGGAACTGGGTTCTAAACATGGCTCCTATACTTGCCTGCTGTCTAACTCTAGGCAAGTCACATAGTTTATATGTGGCTCAGTTTCCTCATTTGTAAAATGGGGATAAAATTCCTGTCCTCCCTCCTACTTAGACATGAGCCTCATGTCAGGCAGGGACTATATCTGATCTAATTATTACTACAGTGCTTAGTACAGCTTTTGGCACATAGGAAGCATCTAACAAAAACCACAATTATAATTAATAAGCATCTGTCTTATTTTATTTTTTAATTAGGCACTCAAAAGCAAGCACAAATGCAAAAATTACGAGGACATATATTAGCATTTATGTAGTAAACTCTAGATTATCTGTCTCCTGTGAATTATCAGTGCCAACTAATTTCAGTTTAATTTTAACTGTAATAATAATAATAACGATAATAATGGGATTTATTAAGCACTAACTATAGGCTAAGTCCTGAGGTGAATTCAAGGTTACAACAGATAGTACACAATCCTGTATTCCACTTAGGCCCAGAATCTTTCTTTCACAGATGAGGAAACAGAGGCCCAGAGAGGTTAAGCAATTTGACCAAGGACACCTTACAGGCCACTGGGAGAGCTGGGACTAGAAGCTGGGTCAACTGACTCCCATTCCTGTATTTTTTTCCACTAGGCTATGCTCTATTAATCAATAAATCATAACAATACATTTGTGCAGAAAACGATAAAAACCCCCAGTGTTTTAAACCTCCATACAGTACCTGTAACCTTTGCTGAACTACTTAAGCTCCAAATTTGGCCTATATCTATATCTTTCAGTGATTTGTCATTTTTCAGTTACATGGATACCCAAGAGTTTATTATCATGTACCAGTCATACCTCAGTTTACCAAATGAGGGCTCCTTGCTCGTTATATACAGTCTTTCATTTGATAAGATCTTGAAGTTTGATTGTACACCAACCTTACCTAACCAACTGTTACACAATTTACCAAGGCAGTTTTATGATATGAGAGTTTGTTCCCTTATATAACGAGGCCTATTTTCTACATAATATGGTTCAATGTTAATCTATCAATCAATCAATCATATTTATTGAGTGCTTACTGATTGCAGGGCACTGTACTAAGCATTTGGGAGAGTACAACACAACAATATAACAGACACATTCCCTGACCACAACTACCTTACAGTCCAGAGGGGAAGAAAGAAATTAATATGAATAAATACATTTCAGATATGTACACAAGTGCTCTGGGGTTGAGGGCAATGTTGAGTAAAGGCAGCAAGTCAGGGTGATGCAGAAGGGAGTGGGAAAGAGAAAATGAGGGCTTAGGCAGGAAAGACCTCTTGGAGGAGATGTGCCTTCAGAAAGGCGTTGAAGGTGGGGAGAGTAATTGCCTGTCGGATATAAAAAGGAGGACATTCCAGGCCAGAGTCAGGATGTGGGCAAGAGATTGGTGGCAAGATAGATGAGACTGAGATACAGTGAGTAGGCTGGCATTAGAATAATGAATTTTGTGGGCTGGGTTGTAATAGGAGAGTAGGGTTGTAATAGGAGAGTAGTAAGGTGAGGTAGGAGGGGGCAAGGTGATTGAGAGCTTTAAAGCTGATGGCAAGGAGTTTCTGTTTGATGTGGAGTTAGATGGGCAAACACTGAAGGTTCTTGATGAGTGGGGAAACATGGACTGAACGTTTTTGTAGAAAAATGATCTGGAGTAGAGTGAAGTACGGACTGGAGTGGGGAGAGACAGGTGGCTGGGAGGTCATCCAGGAGGCCGATACATTAATCAAAGCAGGATAGGATAAGTGTCTGGATTAACATGATAGCAGTTCAGATGGAGAGGAAAGGGGGGGGATTTTAGCGATGTTGGGAAGGTTGAACCTATAGGATTCAGTGACAGATTAAATATGTGGGTTGAATGAGAGAGAAGAGTGAAGGATAATGCCAAGGTTGTGGGCTTGTGCCACAGGACGGATGGTGGTGCTGTCTACAGGGAGGACAGGACTTGGGTGGGAAGATAAGG
This sequence comes from Tachyglossus aculeatus, assembly GCF_015852505.1. Taxonomy (NCBI): domain Eukaryota; kingdom Metazoa; phylum Chordata; class Mammalia; order Monotremata; family Tachyglossidae; genus Tachyglossus; species Tachyglossus aculeatus. The sequence goes on from NC_052066.1 coordinate 131,946,606, forward strand.
AGTTCTGTTTTGGACGTGTAAAGTCTGAAGTGACAGCAGGATAACAATGTAAAGATGTCTTGAAGGCAGGAGGAAATGTGAGACACAGACGTGGTAGTTGAAGCTATGGAAGTGAATGAGTTCTCCAGGGGAGTGGGTGTAGATGGAGAATAGAAGGGGATCTAGAACTGAATCTTGAGGGACTCCCACAGTTAGGGAATGGGAGGCAGAGGAGGAGCCTGTGAAAGACTGAAAATGAGCAACCAGAGAGATAGAAGGAGAGATAGGAGGAGAACCAGGAGAGGACAATGCCATGAAACCAAGGTTAGATAATGTTTCGAGGAGAAGGCAGCTCAGAGGTCGACAAGGATTAGGACAGAGTAGAAGCCGCTGGATTTGGCAAGAAGGAAATCACTTGCGACCTTTGAGAGGGCAGTTTCTGTGGAGTGAAGGGGATGGAAGCCAGATTGGAGGGGGTCAAGGAGAGAACCGGAGGAGAGGAACTGAAGACAGTGGTTGTACACAACTCACTCAAGGAGTTTGGAGAGGAATAATAATATCATGGGGTTGAGGAAGGGGTTTATTTTTTATGATGGGAAGACATGAGAATTTTTGAAAGCAGTGGGGAAGAAGCCATTGGAGAGCATACGGTTGAGGATGGTGGTCAGGGAGGAAAGAAGAGAGGGGACAAGTGTTTTGATAAGATGTAAAGGGATGGGGATGTGGTCAGAAGTGCAGGTGGGGGGATGGATTTTGAGAGAAGGCAGGAGATCTCCTCTTGAGACACTGCTGGGAAGGATGGGAGAGTTGAAGAGGGGCAGGAGGAGGGAGGGACTGGAGAGGAGCAGGAGGGATTTTAGGGAGATCATGCTTGAGTGTTTCAATTTTCTCAATAAAGTAGGCAGCCAGATAACTAGGGGCAAGGAATCGGGGAAGCAGGGGAGCAGGGAGTTTGAGGAGGGAGTTAAATATCTGGAACAACTGGTGAGGGTAATGAGCATGGTTGTCAGTAAGAATGGAGGAATAATTTTGCAGGGCAAATTATCAACCCCCTTCACATAAAGGAGATTGCTAAATTACTCTACATGAAACCTATTTCCCAGTCAGGAATGCACTCCTGAGAGCTACTGAGGTAATAACAGCCTCCCCGTCTCTGTTTTAGTTTCTGGAAAGCAACATCTGTGCAGTTGTTTGCCCCATTTCTCCCCAACATGAGTCTTTTGTGTAGCTGCAATGAGGAGGTGATGTTGGAAGAAAAGGGAAGAGTGGTAGCAGCACCAATACTGTATATCAAAATTGTCAGGAGTTCTTACCTCCCACCCTATCTGGCTGCCAAAGGGACATATTCACAGTCTCAAGGGCAACACAGGGTCCCTGGCCTTGCATAAGTATGGCGAGAAACACATTCTGCTCTCCTTCTAACCTCAAGTCAGACTAAGCATTCCTGCCAGGCCTCAAAATGGCTAATTCATTTATTCTCATTCAATATTATTTTCAATCTCACTCTCAGGTGGCTGTTTCTCTTCTGCCTTCAAACACACTCAGGTTTCCCCTATTTTAACCTTGGTGTCATCTCCAAACCCTCCCTTTCGGCTTTCATATTCAATTAAACCATGTTAGTTCTTCCCCACAGCATTTCCTGTATCCTTCCCATCCTTCCTAGCCAAACATATGGCCAAACATAGCCTTTTCGTATCACGGCATTCACTGTATCAGTCGTCTCAGTGGTCTTTCTCCCAGCCTTGTCTCTCCACACATCAGTCTATACTGCACATTGCTGCATGGACCATTTTCTTGAAATGTCACTTGGGACATAGCTCTCTCTTCCTCAAAAACCTCCAAAGGCTACCCATCTCCCCTAGCATCAAGCAAAAACCCCTCACATCAATTCTTCACTAGAAATCTTCACCTTACCCATTCAACTCTCTTCGCCATAACTGTATCTTTCAAACCTCTTGCATTTGAAAACTTGCTCATGCTGTTCCCTCTGCTTAGAATAATAATAACAATAATAATGATAATAATAGTGGTATTTGTTAAGCATTTACTATGTGCCAAGCACTGTACTAAGCACTGGGGTACATACAGGCTAATCAGGTCCCAAATGGGGCTCACAGTCTAAGTAAGAGGGAGAACAGGTACTGAACTCCCATTTTGCAGATGAGGAAACTGAGGCCCAGATAAGTTAAGTGACTTGACCAAGATCATACAGCAGGCACGTGGTGGAGCCAGGACTAGAATCCAAGTCTTTTGACTCTTTACACTAGGCCACATTGCTTCTCTAGACCTTACCTACACCACCCAATTCCCACCAGATCATAGGTCTCCCTATTTTCAAAGCCCTCTTAAACACACCTTGTCCAGGAAGGTTTCCCCAATTCACAATATTCTTGTTGTGTCTACAGCCATCCTTTCCATTTATACATTGTATTCCTATCTTCAGTCCTTAAAATACTATGCTTAATTTATGTTTATATTCACTTATTTATTCAGCTATTTCATTCATATAGTCTTGTACTACTGTATATCTTTGTTCTTTCCTCTAGACAATAAGCTCATTGTGGCAGGGAATGTGTCTAAATACTCTGTTATAGTATACTCCCAAGTGCTTAGTACAGTGTTCTGCACACTGTAAATGCTCAATAAATACGATTGATTCTCTTATGTCCTCTATTGGTAAATAATTTTGGTCCATCTAGCCCATAATAATAATAATAATAACTGTGGCATTTGTTAAGCACTTACTATGTGCCAGGCACATAGTGCTTAGAATGGGGGTGGATACAACCAAATCGGACATAGTCCAACCGTATTAACCACAAACTCCTTGAAGGAAGGGAACATTTGTCTTCCTTCTATTACACTTTCCCAAGGACTTGATGCAGTGCTTTGCATTCAGTTGGTGTTCAACACATGCCATTGAATAATCAATAGATTTGTTAAACACCTCCTTTGTGCATAACACTGTGCTAGATATTTGAGAGACTAGTATAAAAGACATTGGCCCCTGCCCTGGAGGAGCTTACAATTAAATTGAAGAGAAAGGCAGACATAAATTAATAAGGCATAAATGTCTGCAGGAATGACATGACTGGAGCAATCAGTTTAATTGGGAAATGCCAGCTATAGGAGGTGGGTTTTATGGAGAGCTTTATAGATGGAAGGGGATAAAGTCTGGCAACTTTGAAGAAGAAAAAGGGTTCCAGGCAGTGAGCAAGGAAGGCAAGAGGAGGAAAATGGGGATATGAATGGGCTCAACATTCTTGGAAAGAAATCTTGTTTGTTCAGTATGAAGATTAGCTACAAAATTTCCCTGAATTTTCAAATTGCAGACTATTTATAATATAAATTAGAACTATACGTTTTGAATGCTCAGCCAATACTTTTCTTCCCATTTTTATAGTACAAACTCTTCAACTGATAAATACTAATGACTTGTTGCTGCTATCGGCCAATGCAGTTATCACTGTAAGCTCCTCAAGGGCAGGGACTGTATCTTCTATTTTTATTGTATGCTACCAAGCACCCTGTATGGTGCTTTGCAAACAAAAGGTGCTCAATAAGCACTTATTTCTGACTGAATTACGAACTGTAGGTTCTCATTTAGACCTTTCATAATCACAAATGTACCATAAGCATTAGATTGCTAACTTTTTCACTGTTACAAAACAAATATAACTTGGAGCAAGCTATAGCTGCTACTGTAATTGATTGTTTATTATTCTCTAGTCTCTGGATGAGCTAATAAGAACATAAGTAATGCCATTCTGGCTTAGAGTAATGTTCCAACCAGCTCACTATTCTGTCTCCAACAGTAGTATCAATAAATGCTTGGAGGAAGAATATGATGTGTCCTCTTTGAATCCATTCTAATGGTTAGAAGTGTACCTTCTAACATCATTATTTTTTCCCCTCTAATAATCCATCATAAACTTCTTGCCTATGAATCTTATCTAAAACTATTCTTGAATTTATTGATTTTTTTTCTGCTGTAAAATCTCCCGCGGTAACAAATTCTCGCCACCTTCTGTTAGTCTCCAACTTATTTAATGTCCTCAAACTTTAAAAGCTGTCCCCTGATTTAGAAAAATGTTAAATTTCACTGCTTCAAAACTTCATTCATAATCCCACGCAGCCTCTGTTTTTTCATATTGAAAAGTCTGATCTGTTTAGTCTCTCTCTGTATGGAAGTCACTCCAACTCACGGGTTATTCTAAGTGCATTTCATGGTATTTTTTCTAGTTGTTATGTTCTTCCTAAAATGCAATGATTTTGCTTGCAGAATTTCAATTTTTTTTATTCGCTGTTGATTGGCAGCAATGAAACCTTCACTATCTTCTGCTCTTGAATAAAAGGAAGTGCATTTGGTTAGAATTTGAGGTATGAATAGTGACTCTCCAATGAACCCTCTTCATTGGTTATTAAGGAGTGTTTTACGAAATATAGTTTTCCATAGGAATAATGTATAGTGCATTAAGGCATTGCCAAGATTCAAAAAATTGATTGACCAAAACAACAGTTCCTCTGTAGGTTGTAGGCTCCTTCGCTGGCAAGTATCACGTCTACTAACTGTATTTTATTATACTTTGCCCAAATTACCCAAATCTACTTCTCCAGCCCTGCTTTCTCTCCCTCTCTGCAGTTTCACATTTCCTCGTGTCAAAATATCTCTACTTGTATGTCCTCCTGTCACCTCAAACTTAACATGTCCAAAACAGAACTCCTTATCGTCCCATCCAAACCCTATCATCCCCATGACTTTCCCATCATTGTAGACAGCACCACCATTCTTCCTGTCTCACAAGACCTTAACCTTGGCTTATCCTTGACTCCTCTCTCTCTCATTCAACCCACATATTCAATCTATCACTAAATCCTGTAGGTTCAACCTTTACAACATTGCCAAAATCTGTCCTTTCCTCTCCGTCCACACTGCTATCACATTAAACCAATAATTTATCCTATCCCTCCTTGATTACTCCCACTCCAGTCCATACTTCACACCGCTGCCCAGATCATTTTTCTACAAAAACATTCAGTCCATATTTCCCCACTTGTCAAGAGACTCCAGTGGATGTCCATCCGGTCTCTTGTTCATCGGCTTTAAAGTGCTCAATCCCCTTTTCCCCTCCTACCTCACCTTGCTACTCCCCAACTACAACCTGCCCGCACACTTCACTCCTCTAATGGCAACCTACTTGCTGTACCTCAGTCTCGTCTATCTCGCCTCGGGTCTCTCACCCATGTCCTGCTCCAACAACAAATTATTCTCCCCACCTTCAAAGCCTTTCTGAAGGCACTTCTCCTTCGAGAAGTCTTCCCTAACTAAGCCCCTTTTCCCACTTCCTTCTTCATCACCCTGACTTTTTCCCTTTACTCACCACCACCTCCCACCCAACCTCACAGCACTTGTGTATATATATCCGTAATATAATTATTTGTATTCATATCTGTCTCCCCACCTCTAGACCGTAAGGTAGTTGTGGGCATGGAATGTGTCTGATACACTGTTGTGTTGTACTCTCCCAAGCACTTAGTACAGTGCTCTGCACACATTAAGCATTCAATAAATATAATTGATCAGTACTTTCCAAAGTGCTTAGTAAAGTAGTGTGGCTCAGTGGAAAGAGCCCGGGCTTGGGAGTCAGAGGCCATGGGTTCTAATCCCGGTTCCGCCACTTGTCAGCTTTATAACTTTGGGCAAGTCACTTCACTTCTCTGGGCCTCAGTTCCCTCATCTGTAAAATGGGGATTAAGACTGTGAGGCTCATGTGGGACAACCTGATCACCTTGTATCCCCCAGTGCTTAGAACAGTGCTTTGCACATAGTAAGCACTTAACAAATTATTATTATTAAAGTGCTCTGCACACATATATGCAATTTATTCAGTAGTTTTATGATCGAATAGCAATGCAAATATGTATCAAGCAGGATTTCGAATTAAATATTTTCAGGAGCATATGAAAATTTAATTTTCAAAATTTGATCTTTCACATTGTATGCTGAAAAATGGCATTTTATATTAGCAGACTAAAGATCTAACACAAATCTAATGCCAAACAGAATGAACAGCTGCTGAAATGGGCTTTTAATCTCTCTAAGACAGTTAGATCACTTCAAAGGTAATGGAGGTGGGGAAGAAGGCAATGTCCAAGAGGGGTGTTTGAATTAAGGAAACCCTGTACCCACAGGAAAACCAGAGCATCAGCAGGAATAGGGTGAGTAGTCTCAGAAATTCCAACATTAAAGTTCACCATCACTATTGTGAAAGGGCATTAAATGAAGACCATTATTATGTGGGACCCTCTATACTACATTCATTCAATCATATTTATTGAGCCTTTAGTGTGTGCAGAGCACCGTACTAAACACTTGGGAAGTACATTCAGCAACAGAGACAATCCCTGCCCACAAGGGGCTCACAGTCTAGAAGGAGGAAGACAGACATCAAAACAAATAAATAGGCATCAGTAGCATTATTACAAATAAAAAGAATTATAGACATACACATATAATTAATAAAAATAAATAGAATTAATTATAAATATGTACATATATACACAAGTGCTGTGGGGCATAGAGGGAGGTAGAACAAAGGGAGCTAGTTGGGGAGATGGAGAGGGGACAGGGAGCAAAGGAAAAGGAGGGTTTAGTCTGGGAAGGTCTCCTGGAGGAGGTGAGCTTTCAGTATGGCTTTGAAAGGGGGAAGTGTGCTAGTTTGGAAGATTTGAGGAGGGAGGGCATTCCAGGCCAGAGGTAGGATGTGGCCCAGGGGTGGTGTCAATGGTGGGACAGGCAAGAACGAGGCACAGTGAGGAGGTTAGTGCCAGACTGTGTGGGCTGGGGTGTAGAAGGAGAGAAGGGAGGTGAAGTAAGAAGGGGCAAGGTGATGGAGAGCTTTGAAGCTAATTGTGAGGAGTTTTTGCTTGATATGGAGGTTGACAGGCAACCACTAAAGAGGGCGGTGATATGCCCAGAACGTTTCTGTAGAAAGATAATCCAGGAAGCAGAGTGAAGCAGGGAGAGGCAGGAGGTTGGGAGATCAGAAAGGATGCTGATGAGTGATTGTACTAATGTGGTAGCAGTTTGGATGGAGAGGAGAGGGAGGGCTTTGGAGATATTGTGAAGGTGAGACTGGCAGGTTTTGGTGACGGATGGGTTATGTGGGGTGAATGAAAGATTGGAGTCAAGTGGACACCAAGACTGCGGGCTTGTGGCATAGGAAGGATGACAGTGCCGTCCACAGTGACGGGAAAGTCAGAGAGAGGACCCTTGAGGAAGCCCTACAGTTAGGGGTTGGGAGGGAAAGGAGAAGCCCATGAAGGAGACCGAGAATGAACAGCCAGAGAGATAAGAGGAGAACAAGGAGACAATGGAGTCAGTGAAGCCAAGGCTGGATAATGTGTTGAGGTTAAGGGGGTGGGGGGGGGGGTGTAAACTGTATCAAAGGCAGCTGAGGTTGAGGAGGATTAGAATAGAGTAGGAGCTGTTGGATTTGGCAAGAAGGAGGTCATTGGTGACCTTTAGGAGGGCAGTTTCAGTGGAGTGGAGGGGATGGAAGCCAGATTGGAGGGGGTCCAGGAGAGAGATGGAGGAGAGGAATTCAAGGCAGTGAGTGTAGAGGCCTCACTCCAGGAGTTTGGAAAGGAAAGGTAGGAGGGAGATGGGGCGATAACTGGATGGTGCAGTGAGGTCAAGGGAGGGTTTTTTTAGGATGGGGGAGACATGGGCATGTCTGAAGGCACAGGGGAAGAAGCCATTGGAGAGTGAGTGGTTGAAGATGGAAGTTAAGTGTGGGAGGAGGGAAGGGGCGACCAAATAATTGGTCCAACAGGCCCATTACCCATCATCTTGTGAAAAATCTTTTTTTTGTCAGACTATCGAATAGAGTAGTACTAATTATGTTTATTTTGGGCCCAATGAGCACAATTCCCTGTACAAGTGCCTGGGACAGTACAATGGAAGCACAAGACATGATCCCTGACCAGAAGCAGAATAAATTATTGATAGTACAAATGAAAATACATGTACAAAAATAATTGTCTTATATGCTAAGCACATATTAGGTACCAAGCACTATACTACTTGCTGGGGTAGATACAAATCAGTCAGTTTGGACATTGTCCCTGTCATACATGGAGCTCACAGTCTAAATAGGAGGGAGAAAAGGTATTGAACCCCTATTTTACAGATGAGGAAACAGAGGCACAGAGAAGTTTAGAAGTGCTTCACACATAGTAAGCGCTTAACAAATGCCATTATTATTATTATTAACTTAGATGACATACCCAAAATCACACAACAGGCATGTGGCAGATGTGAGATTTCAACCCAGGTCTTTTGGCTCAGGTTCTCTGGCTCTCAAGATCATGCTCTTTCCATTAGACCATGCTGCTATGGGTATAAATAGATGCACACATGCAGGAAGCATCATGGCTTAGTGGATGGAGCACAAGTGACCTTGGGCAAGTCACTTAACTTCTCTGAGCCTCAGTTACCTCATCTGTAAAACAGGGATCTGTAAAATGGGGATAAAAATGGGACAGGGACTGGGTCCAACCTGGTTAGTTTGCATCTACCCCAGTTCTTAGAAAGGTGTTTGACACATAATAAGGGCTTAATCAACCAATCAATCGTTTTTATTGAGCGCTTACTGTGTGCAGAGCACTGTACTAAGCGATTGGGAAGTACAAGTTGGCAACATGTAGAGACAGTCCCTACCCAACAGTACGCTCACAGTCTAGAAGGGGGAGACAGAGAACAAAACCAAACATACTAACAAAATAAAATAAATAGAATAGATATGTACAAGTAAAATAAATAAATAAATAGAGTAATAAATATGTACAAACATATATACATATATACAGGTGCTGTGGGGAAGGGAAGGAGGTAAGATGGGATGGGGAGAGGAAGGAAGGGGCTCAGTCTGGGAAGGCCTCCTGGAGGAGGTGAGCTCTCAGTAGGGCCTTGAAGGGAGGAAGAGAGCTAGCTTGGCGGATGTTGGGAGGGAGGGCATTCCAGGCCAGGGGGATGACGTGGGCCGGGGGTCGACGGCGGGAAAGGCAAGAACGAGGCACAGTGAGGAGATTAGCGGCAGAGGAGCGGAGGGTGCGGGGTGGGCTGTAGAAGGAGAGAAGGGAGATGAGGTAGGAGGGGGCGAGCTGATGGAGAGCCTTGAAGCCGAGGGTGAGGAGATTCTGCCTGATGCGCAAATTGATTGGTAGCCACTGGAGATTTTTGAGGAGGGGAGTAACATGCCCAGAGCGTTTCTGGACAAAGACAATCCGGGCAGCAGCATGAACTATGGATTGAAGTGGGGAGAGACACGAGGATGGGAGATCAGAGAGAAGGCTGATGCAGTTGTCCAGACAGGGTAGGATGAGAGCTTGAACGAGCAGGGTAGCGGTTTGGATGGAGAGGAAAGGGTGGGTCTTGGCTTAACAAATACCATCGTTATTTATTATTGTTGTTATTATAGGTGGCTGTTGGGTGGTTACTCGTGGTGTTGGGAACTAATAATAGAATATTTATTGAAGCAGTTGGGATTTCATGGAGCTTCTGAAGGTGTGGAGGGCTGAAGTCTGGAAAATTTAATGAGTGAAGGAGTCACAGTTGGGGGAATGCATGAGCAAGGGACTGGAGGTGGGAAAATGAGAGCAGGGTGCAGTTAAGGTAATAGATTTGGGAAAGTGAAAAGGGTAAGCTGGGGATTAGTGGGCAAAGAGAGCTTATATATAATATGGAGAGAGGTGGTGGAGAGCCTCAAAGGCAATGGCAAGGGGTTTTCAGTGTGGCTCAATGGAAAAAGCAAGGACTTGGGAGTCAGATGTCATGGGTTCTAATCCCAGCTCCCCAATATGTCTGCTGCATGACCTTGAGCAAGTCACTTAACTTCTCGGAGCCTCAGTTACCTCATCTGTAAAATGGGGATTAAGACTGTGAGCCCCACGTGGGACGTGATCACCTTGTATCCCCCAGCGCTTAGAACAGTGCTTTGCACATAGTAAGTGCTTAACAAATGCCATCATTACTATTATTATTATTTTCATTTAATATGAAGGGAGATGGGAAGTCATTAGAAGCTTTGAGGGAAGGAGAGACATGTGCTGAATGATGTTTCAGGAAGATGATCTGAACAGCAGTGTGGAGTATGGATTCATGAGGCAAAGAGACTAGTGAGGAGGTTGATACAGTAGTATATCCATGATATGATGGGTACTTGATCCAGGATAGTGGCTATCTGTGAGGAGTAGAAGGGACAAATGCAACATATTCTGATGTATGAACTATCAGGATTTAGCAGCTGACTGGATATGAGAGCTTAATGACAGTGACGATACCAAGGTTGCAGACCTGAAGTCTGCAGACTTCAGGTCAGGGGCTATGGTGGTGCTATCAACAGAGATGGGAAAGTTAGGAGACTGGAACAGTTTTAGAAGGAAGATGAGAAGTTTGGTTTTGGACAGACTGAGTTTGAGGTGCCAGTGAGACATTTATGTGGAGCTGTCCTGGGTCTGAGGGGAGATGTGGGATTGAATAATGGGTGAGGGCTCAGGGTTAGAGACAGATTTTTGAAACATTCTTGAGAGGCAGCAGCTGAAGTCATGTGAGTGGATGTGTTCTCCTTGAGTGTGAGTTACAGGAAGAAAAGTAGCAGACCTAGAACAGTCTAGCACAACAATCCCACTTAGGGAGCAAGAAGTGGAAGAGGAGCTAAACGTTGGTGAGAGAAATTATTTTCTGAAACACAGAAGTGATTGACATGTTATAAACATTTGATTACTCATGTTTTCTTAAGTTAACTGTATATTCTATAAAGCAATCCTCCATTTTCTAGATCTAATCTTGATATTTCCCAGACCAGATTTATCTAGAGAAGTGAAGTAGGAAATTACCAGGATAAGCAAATTCAGCTTTTTGTGGGAAAGGACTGTGTACACTAACTCTCGTTGAATTGTACTCTCCCAAGCACTTAGCTCGCTGCACTGCTCAAAGTAAGTGCTCAATAAACATCATTGATTTATTGCTTGATATTAGGTATAAGGCTTTTTTGCCAGAAATATCCAGAAAATTGAAGCTAAAATGTATTTCCTGACCAAACTGATCTGGATAAATTTCCAGTGAGGCTCCCATTCAATCATATTTATTGAACGCTTACTGTGTGCACAGCACTATAATAAGCACTTGGGAGAGTACGATACAAAAATAAACTGACGCATTTCCTGCCCACAATGATCTTGTGGGAGAAGACATTAATATAAATAAATAAATTACAGATATGTACATAAGTGCTGTGGGGCTGTGAGGGAGGATGAACAAGGGGAGCATGTATGCAGAGCACTAAAATAAGCACTTGGGAGAGTACAATACAACAATAAACTGACGCATTTCCTGCCCACAACAATCTTGTGGGGGAAGACATTAATATAAATAAATAAATTACAGATATGTACATAAGTGCTGTGGGGCTGTGAGGGAGGATGAACAAGGGGAGCAAGTCAGGGTGATGAAGAAGGGAGTGGAAGAAGAAGAAAGGCAGGGTTTAGTCAAGGAAGGCCTCTTGGAAGAGATGTTGCCTTCAATAAGGCTTTGAAGCTGGGGACAGTAATTGTCTTTGAGGAGGGAGGGAATTCCAGGCCAGAGGCAGGACGTGGGCGAGGTGTCGGCAGCAAGATACATCCTTGTCACAAATAAATCCCTTGGGTTGTAAAAACTCAGACCCCTGAACTAGACAGAGCATACATTACTAAATGGCCTGATCAAGGCTAAGTAATGAGTGAGAGACCACACATCTAATATTACTACTTCCTGATACACTCCTTTACCGCACTAACTCTTGGGAGGATGCATGTTGGAATGACATTTTCAATAACTTAGTTCAATATGCTCAGGACCTTCTGAAGTGTGCAGTTTTCACCTCGTGTAATCACCGTGTAAAACCTAATGCCCTTCAGTATTTTGCTTCCTGGGATCCCAACCAGAGAGAGAGAGAGCCTCCATTCAAAGACCAAATGTTGCTACCCCCACCTGGTGCTCCAGGCGAGACATCTTCTAAGAATGAAACATGAAGGAACTGTAATTGATATAGAGTAGTATAATTAGGCAGAAGAAGCTAGATGTAATGGTCAACAAGTATAGTGTAAAAGACTGGGGGAAACACCTGTTGCTGCTGCTCACCGTCTTCCCAAGCACTTAGTACAGTGCTCTGCACACAGTAAGCGCTCAATAAATACGATTGATTGATTGATTGATTCCAAAGAGAAGGCAGAGCCAGCCCAGGCCCGAGGGACCTCTTGGCAGGGGGATGCCTGTGTTGGTTCAGCCCGTTAAGGGCCTGAACACCAAACACCAAACAGGACTGATCATCCTGCAATAGGAAATTCTCAATGCCCCATGGTTGAGGGCTTAAATAGAGTCAGAGTTCTCAGCACCCCTGGGTTGAGGGCTTAACAGAAGTAGGATCGGTTGCGCTTAATGTTTTTCTGTATGTTAATAAACGTTTTCTTATTGTGATACTGAATATCATGGTTTATTCTGTTGATAAAGCTGAGTCACAAACACCCCATCTCTAATTGATTCTACTGGGACATAACACCTATTGATATACAGAAACATTGATTTATTTCTGCCAATGCACATTAAGATCTAGAAAAAACATTTGCTATTTGATTCCCAACTTCCAAGTGTATCCCTATTCTTTCTAAAAACCCTTCATTAGAATGCTTTTCCAAGAAGTTTCTTTTAATCACACTATCCCACCCATATGGGCTCCTGGGAACCAGTAGCCCCTCCCATTATAATAACTCACCATATAATTAACCATTATAACCTTTTCCCATAAACTCTTCCTCAGGCTAATTCTTTTAACTGCAACTCATAAGTACTAAAATAAATCCTAAATTCTTCCCCAACATTATTAAAAAATCAATTTGAGGCTCCTCTCTGACCTTCTCCCCAAGATCTTTACATCTGGACAGATGCCTATGGTGCTGCCCATCCATCTCCACAACAAAAAGAAACTCCTTACTATCAGCTTTAAAGCATTCAATCACCTTGTCCCCTCCTACCTCACCTTGCTGATTTCCTACTACAACCCAGCACGCACACTTTGATCCTCTAATGCCAACTACTGACTGTAAGTCGATTCTATCTATTTCACCACCGATCTCTCACCCACATCCTGCCTCTGGCCTGGAAAGCCCTCCCTCTTCATATCCCACAATCACTTTCACCTTCAAAGCCTTATTATAATCCCACCTCCTACAAGAGGCCTTCCTTGACTAAACCCTTATTACCTCCATGCCCCCTCCCTTCAGCATCACCCTTGCACTTGGATTTGTCCCTTTATTCACTCCACCCTCAACACCATAGCACTTATGTACATACCTGTAATTTATTTTAATGACTGCTTCCCCCTCAAGACTTTAAGCTCTTGTGAGCAGGGAACATATATAACAAATCTGTTATACTATACTCTCCCTAGTGCTAGTACAGTGCTCTGCACATAGTATGTGCTCAATACTTAGCTCAATACATAGTAAGTGCTCAGGGAGGCAGCATGGCTTAGTGGAAAGAGCATGGGCTTGGGAGTCAGAGGTCGTGGGTTCTGATCCCGGCTCTGCCACTTGTCTGCTGTGTGACCTTGGGCAAGCCACTTAACTTCTCTGTGCCTCAGTTACCTCATCTGTAAAAACTGGGATTAAGACTGTGAGCCCCATGTGGGACAACCTGATTACATTGTATCTACCCCAGTGCTTACTACGGTGCTTGGCATATTGTAAGCGCTTATCAAATACCATTATTATTACTATTACTAATAAATATTCATTCATTCATTCATTCAATTGTACTTATTAAGCACTTACTGTGTGCAGAGCACTGTACTAAGTGCTTGGGAAGTACAAGTTGGCAACATATAGAGACAGTCCCTACCCAAAAGTGGGCTCACAGTCTAGAAGGGGGAGACAGAGAACAAAATAAAACATTTTAACAAAATAAAATAAATATAATATGTACAAATAAAATAAATAGAGTAATAAATACGTACAAACATACACACATATATACAGGTGCTCTGGGGAGGGGAAGGAGGCAAGGGGGGGATGGAGAGGGGGAGGAGGGGGAGAGGAAGGAAGGGGCTCAGTATGGGGAAGCCTCCTGGAGGAGGTGAGCGTTCAGCAGGGCTTTGAAGGGAGGAAGAGAGCTAGCTTGGCGGATGTGTGGAGGGAGGGCATTCCAGGCAAGGGGGATGACTTGGGCTGGGGGACGGAACAGGCGAGAACGAGGCACAGTGAGGAGATTAGCGGCAGAAGAGCGGAGGGTGCGGGCTGGGCTGTAGAAGGAGGGACGGGAGGTGAGGTAGGAGGGGGCGAGGTGATGGAGAAGCAGATGGAGGTGAAGCAGAGGGTGAGGAGTTTTTGCCTGATGCTAAGGTTGATTGGTAGCCACTGGAGATTTTTGAGGAGGGGAGTAACATGCCCAGAGCATATCTGCACAAAGATGGTACAGGCAGTGGTGTGAAGTATGGATTGAAGTGGGGAGAGACACGAGGATGGGAGATCGGAGAGGAGGCTGATGCAGTAATCCAGGCGGGATAGGATGAGAGCTTGAATGAGCAGGGTAGCGGTTTGGATGGAGAGGAAAGGGCGGATCTTGGCAATGTTGCGGAGGTGAGACCGGCAGGTTTTGGTGACGGCTTGGATGTGAGGGGTGAACGAGAGAGTGAAGTAGAGGATGACACCAAGGTTGCGGGCTTGTGAGACGGGAAGGATGGTAGTGCCATCAACAGTGATGGGAAAGTCAGGGAGAGGGCAGGGTTTGGGAGGGAAGACAAGGAGTTCAGTCTTGGACATGTTGAGTTGTAGATGGCGGGCAGACATCCAGATGGAGATGTCCTGAAGGCAGGAGGAGATGTGAGCCTGGGGGGAGGGAGAGAGAGCAGGGGCAGAGATGTAGATTTGGGTGTCAACAGCGTAGAGATGATAGTCGAAGCCGTGGGAGTGAATGAGTTCACCAAGGGAGTGAGTGTAGATCGAGAACAGAAGGGGACCAAGAACTGACCCTTGAGGAACCCCTACAGTAAGGGGATGGGAGGGGGAGGAGGAGCCTGCAAAAGAGACTGAGAATGAACAGCCGGAGAGATAAGAGGAGAACCAGGAGAGGACAGTCTGTGAAGCCAAATATAACTGATTTTGACACTAAACTGAAACTTGAAAGCTCTTATATTGATTGACTATAAGCTCTATTTCAGTATCCGTCCTATGACTACCTGCTTCCCTATAAAATGCCTACTCTACTAATATATGTTCATCCAGTCAATCATATTTATTGAGAGCTTACTGTGTACATAGCACTGTACTAAGCAGTTGGGATAGTACAATATAGCAAGTTTGGTAGACACATTCCCTGCCCACAATGAGCTTATCTAGTGGTCTAATATGATTCCTATTACATTTTCTGTCATATTTGTGTGGTTACTTCCCATAACTAATTTGGCTTATTTTTATTTCTTAGGTGAAATTAAATGCATCTGTTTATCCTTCAAGGTTATAGGCCGCCCACCCAATTTGGTGTCATCCATAATCTTGATGAATATGTTCTTTAGACAATCAATCAAGCCAGCAATGAAGAGACGAAATAGCAATGGGCCTAGTTCATTTAAAAAACATGTTTGTTTGTAATGTGCCCAGGCACATTACAATGTATTTGATGGATAAACAGGGTAAGCTGATGAGTATTCCTTTTGTACTGATTTTCCCCTTCTAAACAAACTTTCTAAATTATTGTTTTTACCTCCTTTAAGCATGCAAAACTGCTCTTATATGGCATAGGCACTAGACTGTGTCCAAACTGATAATCTTGTATCACCCCAGAGTTTAGTACAGTGTTTAACACATAGTAAACACTTAACAAGTAGCTTTAAAAAACCCTTGCTAAAATAATGGGTATAACAATTAAAATGTACATGTACACACCAAAAAATCTGACAGCTTAAAAATCTTTTCCATTTTTGTTCAGTTTTTACCTGCTAATCACTAAAGTTTTGGTTTGAGGAGCTCTACTTGAAGAAAGGGGTCCCAAATAGTTTTAGAGGATCAGAGTAACATCTTGCCAAAAATAGTTACAGTGGAGTTGAATAGGAACAGCAAGTACTTGTGAAGCAGTATGGCCTAATGGAAAAGCATGGACCTGGGATTCAGAAGACCTTAGAACAGTGCTTTACACATAAGTGCTTAATAAATGCCATTTAAAAAAAAGACCTGGGTTATAATTCTGTGTTCACTGTGTTCACCATGTGTTTGTTCATGTGTTCACCATGTGTTCACTGTGACTTTGGGCAAGCCATTCCACTTCCTCTGTGCCTCAGTTCCCTCATCTGCCAAATGGGGCTCCAATGCCTGGTCTCCTTCCTATTCAGCATGTGAGCCCCTTGTGGGACCTAATCATCTTGAATTTACCCCAGTGCTTAGAAAAGACCTTGACCTCCTTTCTGATCTCCCATCCTCCTACCTTTCCCCGCTTCAGTCGATATTTCATTCTGCTGTCCAGATTATCTTTCTATAGAAGCGCTCTGGGCTTGTCACTCCCCTCCTCAAAAATCTCCAGTGGTTGCCTAACAACCTTCACATGAAGCAAAAACTCCTGGCTATTGGCTTCAAAGCTCTCCATCACCTTGCCCCCTTCTACCTCACCTCCCTTCTCTCCTTCTACAGCCCAGCCCGCCCACTCTGCTCCTCTGCCGCTAACCTCCTCACCGTGCCTCGTTCTCACCTGTCCCGCCGTCGACTCCTGGCCCATATCCTACCTCTAGCCTGGAATGCCCTCCCTCCTCACATCCACCAAACTAGCTCTCTTCCCCTTTTCAAAGCCCTACTGAGAGCTCACCTCCTCTAGGAGGCCTTCCCAGACTGAGCCTCCCTGTTTCCTCTGCTCCTCCTTCCCTCCTCATCGCCCCTACTCCCTTCCTCTGCTCTATCCCCTTCCCCTCCCCACAGCACTTGTGTATATTTGTACATATTTATTACTTTATTTTATTAATGATGTGCATATATCTATAATTCTATTTATCTATTTTTACGGCACTGATGCCTGTCTACTTGTTTTGCTGCCTGTCTCCCCCTTCTAGACTGTGAGACCATTGTTAGGTAGGGATTGTCTCTGTTGCCAAATTGTATTTTCCAAGCGCTTAGTACAGTGCTCTGCACACAGTAAGTGCTCAATAAATATAACTGAATAAATGAATGAATGACACACAGTAGGCACATAACAAATACCACAATTATCATTATTATCATCATTATTATCAAAGGCACTAAAATAGGACAACACTCACAAATGTTCTGGTCTGCAAAACGTTCAGCACATTTTTTCAGCCACCTAAATGGCTTATCAATGCCTAGCACTGCACATCAATTGGTGGAAGAATTATGTCAGGTTCCTGATGGTGGTTGTGTGGTGGCTGCATTTTCCATTTGTACTTGCTTTCTCCTATCAATCAATCACATTTATTGAGTGTTTACTTTGCACAGATGACTGCAATAAGCACTTGGGAGAGTACAGCACCACTACAACACACATTTCCTGCACACAACATACTAGTCTGATTTCTCCAAGTTTCTGACTAAATTTCATTTTGGCCTTTAAAGTTGGGAGCTTGTGGCACTTTATATGGTTAAATGGTTTGCTCCTGCCTTCCACCTATTTTAGAGAGCCTTTATCTTATGCTCCTGAATGTGGTACTGTAAATGTCCTGTAAAAACTGACCAGTGAGTAAGTACTGCTATTCAATGGCACCTGGGGCCTTTGTTGGGGTAGAAAACATTATCTCCTCCTGAATAAGTGAAAAAAAATTGGCTGCCTCTCGCCTACTGGTCTCAAAAATCTCCGAACAAATAGCAAAATAATTCTTCCTGCTCCTTTTCTTTGAAAAGAAAATTAGCACTAAGCCCACATTTTGATGAAAAGCAATTGGAATCCCAGTGTTTCCTTCCATCTTAGGTTGCCTTTTACATGTCAAGTACTCAAACCAAGAGAATATTCTCACCAAAATACTAGAAAAAGACTAAAACATTACTCCAAAGATAAAGGGCCAAAGTAACAGACATTTCACTTCAAACAGATCTGTTTATGTTACTTGATGAAGCGATGCTATCTCAAACATTTGCTTGGACTCCACACATTTTGCTCACAGTGACCTTCATACCAACATCAGTCTCATATTTCTGCCATAGCAAATGTGGTTTTCAAATGAATGGAAGCAATATGCTGCACCTATGGGATCTTTGGGTTTTAATCAAGAGGTTTTTGCAATGACAGCTGATAATGAGGCAGCTGGTATTATCAAAAAAGCCATATGGAACAATCAGAGTGCTGCTGCAAATGGTATCAATTAACTGAAGTTCATTTTCTAACTTTCATTTAAGGGAGATTTGATCACTGAGGACATGAAGAAATAAACCTAGTTCTTTTTTGGCAAGAAAATGATAGAGTAAAAACCCATTCCATTTTGAAATAAAATAATAAAAATAAAGTAAGCAGCAAATTTAAGAAGCTCTGGGAACAGCCAAAATTCTGTGGGAGATAGTTTATTGAATAAGCATAGGAAATCTCTCTCACCATTCCAAAATTATTTCAAATTAAATATGTATATTAGCATAGTGTAGAGTATATAAATCAGTACATTTGTGTAATTAAGGTAAAGCTTGGGTTAAACATGGTAAAATATTACTAAAAAGGCACATTGCTTCAGAAAGGAACTGTAGGGGCTTTTTTTTTGCATTTCCAAAAGAATCACAGAAGCATAATGTAACGTTAGCATACATTGCCAACAGAATGTACTTCATTGATACTTAAAATGCAGCACCATTTTCACTACTAGGTCTCTTTTTAAATAGGGATTCAGGCTTGATATTATGAGTAGCTCTCATATCAACTCTTATTTTAGAAAAAAAATGTCTTCATATGACAATCAAAGAGTCTGTTTGTATTGCTGTGATAGGGACTAGTGGGCAATTTTGCTTGTACAGGCAGGTCAGAAGAAATTTAGATAACATGGCCAATACATCTTACTATACAGGTGATGGGAGGGCATGGAGGATAAATAGGAAATGCATTTCCATTCACTACATGAACCTGGCTGTTTTGTGTGTGTATTATGCCTGAAATACATGGTCCAAGGGGCCCCAACTGTAAGCAGGCTAAAGATGGATCAGTCCCTTGGTTTCTGGATGGCAATCCTGACATTTTCCTGTTTTCTACACAACAATTTCTGGGCAAGAAAAAGGTGTTCTCAGGCCCGTCAAGTATGACAGCCACCAGGACCAAGCTGGGTGAGTTCAACTGTCAGGGGTAGCAACTCCCCCCATACTCAGGCCTATTGCCAAGCAGAGCGGGGAATCTGGAAAGGAGCAGGGAGCTCTTCTCAATGTTTACCTCCCACTCTTCTTCTCTCTGTTCCTCTAGGCCCATAGAGTTTGCTTGAGACTCTAGGAGAGCTTTGTCTTTCTGCTGATTTCCAAAGATAGCTTTATTGAAGAAGTTACAATCTCAAATTAAATTAATGGGTTAAATAAATCATATCGAGTTCATTGTGTGGTACAGGCAGCCTCTACATGCAACTGCTTGACATTTTAGCCCTGTTACCATCTCCAAATGAAATGCAAAGATGCATCAAAACTAATTAGTGCTAATAATCAGAGCTAACGGAAAGCCGTAAAACAGAAATTATTTCAGGTCAGTTATTGACTTGCCAGCCTAACCTGATATTGTTATTCTAGATACTTTTTATATAAAATTAGCATCCCAATTAACACTGATGTCTAACGATTCCTGAAAGATGATGAAATTAAATATTTTAATTCCTTTCCATTGATCATTAAAGATGTTTTAATATAAACTCTCCGTAAGATCCATTGTTTTCTTTAGACTATATAATTTTTAATTCCAAAAAGATACAGAACTAGACACACTGAAATTAAAAGAAAAAAACAGCCAAGATTTTAAAGATCAATAAATTAAATCATTAAATCAGGGGACTCAAATCACAGCTGCTTCTTGATACTGATGAAGAGGTAAAGGGCTACAAGTCTGGCAACCTTCAGTAGAAACTGAATTGGATGGTGGAGAAGGATTGGGAAGCTCTACTTGCCTAGAAATGGCTGGAATAGGAGCTCCCATGAGGATGGATGCTCTCAAACCTCAATGGAATGACTGTTTATAGATGAATAACACTGAGATGCAGCATGGACTACTGGAAAGAGTGTGGGCCTGGGAATCAGAGGAATGAGGTTCTAATGCCGGTTCTGCCATTTACTTGTTGTGTGACCTTGGGCAAGTCACTTCACCTCTCTCTGCCTCAGCTACCTCATCTGTAAAATGGGGATTAAGACTGTGAGCACCACGTGGGACAACCTGATTACCCTGTGTCCACCCAAGCACTTAGAACAGTGATTGGCACACAGTAAGCGCTTAACAAATATTATAATAATAATAATAATAATTATTATTATTACAGTACTTATCACAAAGTAAGTGCTTAACAAATACCACAATTACTGCTACTGCACAACTCCTGCCGAGGACAAATTATGTTTACCAATGCAGATTAATCCAATTTTCCATCTTCATTCATTCATTCAATCATATTTATTGAGTGCTTACTGTGTGCAGAGCAGGGTACTAATTAATAGGAAAAGCAGGATGGCATAGGAGAAGCAGCATGGTGTAAGGGAATAGACCATGAGCCTGGGAGTCAGAAGGTCACAGGTTCTAATCTCGGCTATGCCACTTGTCTGCTGTGTGACCTCGGGCAAGTCACTTCACTTCCCTGGGCCTCAGTTACCTCATTTGTAAAATGGAGATTAAGACTGTGAGCCCCACATGGGACAGCCTGACTACCTTGTACCTAACCGAGTGCTTAGAACAGTGCTTGGCACATAGTAGGCGCTTAACAAATTATTATTATTATTATAACTAAAAGTTTGGGAAAGTACAATACAACAATAAACAGTTACATTTCCTTCCCACAATAAGCTTACAGTCTAGAGCCTGGGAAATAGACATCAATATAAATAAATATAATTACAGATATGTACATAAGTGCTGTGGGGCTGGAAGTGGAGAAAGACAAAGAGAGCAAGTCAGGGTGACATAAAAGGGAGTGAGAGATGAGGAAAAGTGGGTCTTGGTCTGGGAAGGCCTCTTGGAGGAGATGTACCTTCAATAAGGCTTTGAAGAGGGGGAGAGTAATTGTCTGTTGGATTTGAGGAGGGAGGACATTCCAAGCCAGAGGCAGGATGTGGGCTAGCAGCCGATGGAGAGACAGGCGAGATCAAGGCACAGTGAGAAAGTTAGCACTAGAGGAGCAAAGCGTGCAGGTCGGGTTGTAGAAGTAGAGAAGTGAGGTAGGAGGGGGCAAGGTGACATAGCACTTTAAGGCCAGTGGTGTGGAGCTTTTGTTTGATATGGAGGTGGATGGGCAAGCACTGGAGTTTTCTGAAGAGGGAGGTGATATGTCCTGAACACTTCTGTAGAAAAATAATCCAGGCAGCAGTGTGAAGTATTCCTGGGGTGGGGAGAGACAGGCGGCTGGGAGGTCAGCGAGGAGGCTGATGCAGGAATCTAGGCAGGTTTGTATGAGTGACTGTATTAATGTGGCAGGAGTTTGGATGGAGAGGAAAGGGTGGATTTTAGTGATCTTGCAAAGATGGGACCAACATGATTTGGTGATGGACTGCATATTTGGGTTAAATGATAGAGGAGTCAAAGATAGCGCCAAGGTTATGGGCTTGTGAGACAGAAAGGATGGACATGCCGTCTATTGTGATGGGAAAGTAATGAGGAGATCAGGGTTTGGGTGGGAAGATAAGGAGCTTTGTTTTGGACATGTTAAGTTTGGGATGACGGGAAGACATCCAAGTAGAGATGTCTTGAAGGCAGGAGGAGATGTGAGACTGGAGAGAGGGAGATAGATCAGGCAAGAGAGATTAGTGCCTCTGATTGAAGTCAATTAATCACTGGTATTTATTGAGCACTTACTGTGTGCAGACCACTGTACTAAGCACTTGAGAGAGTCCAATACGATATCTTCAATTGTAGACAACACCACTATCCTTGATCTCATGCATCTCACCACCCACCCCTTTCCCACATCCTATGCTCCATGTTTGGTGGTTATTCCAACTTGCCCCCATGCACAGGAAGGGGGAAGGGAATCAGGAGATAGACATCTAAGTGCCCCTTCCTGAGGGAAGTTTAATTAAGAAATTACAGTGCCTAATATGGTATTAGCTTGGAACCGAGACAATCAGAAGGAAGGAATGGGAAGGAGACACAGACATTTTTTTGAGGCAAAGGTGGCGAGCCATATTCCTGGAAAAGAAGTCTCATTGCTGCAGCCCTGGAAGGACAAAGGATACAGGGAGGGAAGAGAGATGATTCCAGGTGAAGAACAGATACCTGGAAGGTTCAGGGTCCAGTGCCTAGGACTCTGGAGGAATGAGGCTCTTTGTCTGCGGGGAGAAAGGGCAAAAGTCCACCCTTGGACAGGGTGATATGGATCCTGGGATACCCCAAGATAATAGGGGAAAAATCCAGGGAAATGTGAGCCCTGGGAGACCTATAGGAAAGTACTGAGGGCCCCTAGTGTGTGTGTGTTTGTGGGGCGGCGGGGGGTGATATGAGAGCTAAGAAAAGGCAGTTTGAACCAGAATTCTGTTTGATTGTTATCTGACTAAGAATTCTTGCAAGCATACTATTAAACTTTGCTGAGAGCTCTGATCTTGGTGCCTCTCTGCGACAGGGCTGGAGTAGAAGCATGGTCATGGGAAGCCGCAGTAGAGAGCACTTGCTCTGTGAGCTTCCTGTAGCCAGCACCAGGAGGGGGGTGGTAGGTTCAATAACTACCTTTGATTGATAGGCCCTCATGAACCCCTCACCTTCGGGGAGATTCCAGGGCTTCGGTCAAGAGATGGCAGTGATAGGGTTGCAGGGGTTAGGGATACACTAGGCAAGGATTCTCTAACCCACCAATCCCAGAAAGAGAAGAACTGGAGGGTTTTATTCCCCGGGAACTAACAGGGGTCTGGGTGCTCCTAAAGAGACTCTGAGGTTTATTTTGGCCAGGATTTAGGGCTGAGAACCCCCACTATCATACCATGGTGCTCCAAAATACATGAAATTTAATTGGTGACCTTAAAAAAAATCTTTATAGAGAACATTTAAGAGAGTTTCCTTTTCCATGTACATGTTACAAAACACTTTCATGACACAAAATAAGAAGAGAAACGGGACAAAGCACAAATAATCTTTGGATGTTTGGCATTCTCTTAATTAAAAATGGCTTACAAATAATTAAAAACATATATAAAATGAAATAAAACTCTCAAGCTGAGCAGGCAAATTATATAATGAAGTCTTCAGGGAAAAAATAGCCATACTAAATTTATGTTGATAACAACAACTATATATCTTAACTGATGAGATTCCCATTCTAATAAAGCTAATGAGATCTGGTTGATAATTAAAATTGAATTATATTCACCACTGTCTTCAGTAAGCCTTTTTTTAAAAAAAAAGAACATAGATTTATGCCATGAAAAAATATTTTCAAATATAAGAAAATGCTAATAATTGATCCACTGCAAAAATGTTGAACAGAACATATAGTGCTCTACATGATGTTCATTTTAAAAAATCAACAAACATATCTAGTGCTATATAATCTATGCTAGAACTGAATAAAATGATAATTTTTTCAGTAAAATGCTGCAAGTACACAGAATGCAGATTTTTGCATACATATAGTAGTTAACTCGTTAAATTAACATGGCACGACAGCTAATGACGGATGTGACCACAACATAAAGTCTGTAGAGTTTTATGCATGATTTCCAGGCCCCTTTTCAGCAACAAGGACACTTAGATTGTGGGGCAATAAAATATAAACATGTACTTACATTATGTGTTAATTCAAAGTATTTCTGGCAGGCCACCTGGTAATGCATACCTTTTATTAAATCCAAAATCTGGAGTAGAGGGAAGATGAGGAGGAAAAAGAAAAAGGAAAAAGGGTGGGGAGAGAGAAGAAGATGAATGTTAGGCAACAGATTCATTCCAAACTGTCACATTTCACCGCCATTTGTATGTCATAAAATACCAAGATAATATAAAATGCTACAAAACATGAAGCATGTTGTACATCTGCAACCTTCATACTGTGATAATTCTGAAAATATTGCAAAATATTGTGGCTGTCTAGACCAGCATCAAAACCTAGATAACAACGGACGCAAAGAAATCTTCTGGCCTTTCAACTGTGAATTTCAATACTGTTACTTCAACAATACAGTTACTTCTGGTATTATCCTCTGACAGTTATTGTCAGACCGTCACACTGCAACATCTCATATAATTGTAGCGATAAATAGAGTAATCCAAGTGGTTGGAGCGTGAAGTAATCAAGTGCCCTATTTATATTTTTCTTTTCCACATTACAAATTCATCTAGGTACATCATAAAGTACTGTTGCGCTTTCACCAGGAAAATTTAATGGAAACCCTTCAGACAAGTATCTTCAAAGGGGAATGATTTTACCTTCAATGAGATTTGTCCTCTTTTGAAATGAAGTTATTTCTAGTGAAGCTCAGCAGAATAGGAGTGTGAATGGTCTATTCTGAACACCCATTAAAAGCATCATCCTATCTTTTGTAAATACAATTTGCTTCCCAATTCTACTTCATGAAATCTTTTCAGTATGTTATAAACTCCTGTTATCAGCAGAGTGCAGTGCCAGTTGAAATTTTTAAAGTTGGATCACCTTTGACCCTATTTAATCAAAACGTATATTCTGCCTGCTTATCAAATGCAAAGAACTGCTGGAATTAAGAGATAACCTCCACAGAAGAAAAAATAATTCTTGAGAAATGTTAATTTCTACCCTGTTTTCAAAAGGCTGACCTTTCCATGTCAGACGTAGCAATAAACACAAGCCTTAAATCCCTGCTGTCCTCATTATTGGATGCAGCCTTATAGGTATTGACAGATGTACAAATAAATTACATTTGCAGAACAGATCAAATCACAAAACACTGCCAAGAATGTGCTTAACTGCATTGTTTCACTCTTATAGTTCAACTGATTAAATTTCTAAGCTTCGTGTCACTTCTGGTTAAATCTTATATCTTAGGCTGAAATCACGCCAACTAGCCACAAAAAAATCGAATCTTGGCATATTTGACCTGTCCACAATCTTGAACTCTTACAAACAGAAATCAAATAAAAGTCAAATTAAAAACTAAACAGCAATGAAGAAAAATAAGATGCCATTATTTTTCAAAACTATCAAATAACCTTATTAGCTCATATTTTCCACTGCGGCTTCTTTGACAATAGAAACTGTGCCATATAGTTGGCTTTACATGTTAATACCCACCGGGAAATATCAATGTTAACAGCAAATTAACAACAAGAAATCAATGAGAAAATCCAGCCTGCACATCCAAAACTGGAAATTTGCTAAACTAAATAAGGTCATTCAAAAGTAATGAAGCTATAAATTACTCAGAGTACAAGTGAAGAAAAATGCAGCAGAATAACTGTAATTGTGAAATAAGTTTCTCAAGCTACAAATGTTCTGCAATAGCTTTTGTATATAAAACAAAAGCAATATAATTTTTTTCTTTTTGGTATGAATAGGCATGTCACTAATAGATGTTAAAATTTTTACATGCATACAACACAAGAGGGATTGTTCATATCAGGCACATCTGCACAAACTGGGAAACTTCATTAATAGCAGAACTGTGAAACTTGAAGGATAGAATAATTCTTCTATTCCTCCTTTCGATTCCAAAATCTCCACCAACTATTCCAAATTTAAATTTCCTCCTTAAGTCCCACGGCAGTCTCCCTACCGCCTCCCTCCCCATGACCTCATCAACTAATTTGTTGGTGAAATAAAAACCATCAGGTGTGAACTTCCTAAAATATCTTCATTGCCTCCTAACCATTTCATTATACATTATACTCTCCTTTCTCCTCCTTCCCATCTTCAAGAGGACAGCTCCTACCTGCCCTCTATAGCCATACTATACTTATACTGCTGACCCTATCCTCATACCTCTTAAAATCAATCAATGGTAATAATAATAGTAATGATGATGGTATTTGTTAAGCACTTACTATGTGCCAAGCACTGTTCTAAGCACTGGGGTAGATACAAAGTAATCAGGTTGTCCCACTTGGGGCTCAAAGTCTTAATCTCCATTTTACAGATGAGGTAACTGAGACAAAGAGAAGTTAAGTGACTTGCCCAAAGTCACACAGCTGATAAATGGCAGAACTGGGATTAGAACTCATGACCTATGACTCCCAAGCCTGTGCTCTTTCTGCTGAGCCAAACTGCTTGAGTACTTGCTTTCAATCAATCAATCATTCAACAGAATTTCCTGAGCACTTCCTATACATACAGCACTGTATTAAGTATGCACTTGGGAGAGTACAGTGCAACAGAGTTGGTAGACATGCTCTCTTCCCACAAGAAGCTTACAGTTTGTGCAGAGTACTGTATTAAGTTCTTGGGAAAGTACAACACAGTTGGCAGACATGACCCCTGCCCTCAAGAAGCTTACAGTGTAGTGGGAGAAACGGACATTAAATACATTTCACAGAAGGGAAGGAACTGAATATAAGGCAACTGAGTATAAGGATATGTACATTAGTGCTGGAAGGGTGAGTACCTAAATGCTTAGGGAGAGGTACTGAGTGTATGGGTGAGGCAATACAGAGGGATAATAAGTTTGGGGGTATGGGAATTTAGTTAACGAAGCAGTATGGCACAGTGGATATAGCATGGGCCTGAGGGTCAGAAGGTCATGGGTTCTAATCCCAGCTCCGCCATTTGTCTGCTGTGTGACCTTGGGCAAGTCACTTCACTTCTATGGGCCTAAATAACCTCATTTGTAAAATGGGGATTGAGACTGTGATCCCCACATGACTTGTACTCAACCCAGTGCTTAGTACAGTGCTTGGCACATAGTAAGTGCTTAACAAATACCACAATTATTGTTATTATTAAGTGCTAGGGTGAATACATAGTCAGATAAGATACAATCCCTATCTCATAAAAAGGAGCTAGGAGTTGGAGATATTGTATTCCCATTTTACAGATGAGGAAACTGAGGCACTAAGGGGTCAAGTAACTTGTCCATGGGGTCAAATAACTTGTCCATGGTTAAAGTGAACCTCGTCTCTTATCTTCTAAATTTTCTCTTCATCCTAACTTTTCCAACTCTACAGTTACATCCACACATTCCCTGAACAAGAAGCCCACAGTCTTGTTGATAAACTCAGCTCTTGTCTTTCAGCCCCAAAAGTTAATCAGCTGCCAAATCTTGCCAGCTTTTCCTCCATAACATTTCCCAGATCTACCTCTTTCTCTAAACCTTTTTGAAATGATGCTCAACACTTCTCCAATCTTCAAAAACATTGCATAGACTGTGAGCTCACTGTGGGCAGGGAATGTGTCTACCAACTCTGTTATACAGTACTCTCTCAAGTGCTTAGTGCAATGCTCTGCACATAGTAAGCATTCAATAAATAGGATTGATTGATTCTTTTGTACTTTCCCAAGTTTTTGGCACTCAGTAGTTGCTCAACAAATGCCACTAACTGAAGGACAGTTATCTCTAATTACACAGTATAATGTAGATGGCTGGAGAGGAATGTTGGTGAGATTATGGGAAGACTAGGTTACACCAAAGGGCAGTATTCAACTCTATCTCTTACATCTGACAGGCAAATCCCTGAATCACTTAGAGTCAATAAAGGGGTATGGTGAAAGAAAGCAGAGTGCAGCAAAACTGACAGTGATACAAGTACCCTTAGGGAGCACACTGGAACACAGGGCAAGAGCAATCAGTCCTTAACTGAGGAAATTTCCTTGTTCTTCTCCACAGAAGTTTGCAATTGAGGATGTCTCAATCCACCTGGGAAGAATTTGTCAGTAGGAAAATTGGTTTCTATCTTCTCTTGGCAGATATGTAAACATTTCCAGTGTTATCTAGGTCTTTGCAACCTTTCCAGTGGATTTCAGCTTTACCTGAAATAAGTGTCTCTGATAAGACTAGACAAGAAAGGGTCTTCAGAAGCTAATTTGTTAAGTTTTGGCCACATGGATATTACATCTCAACTCCACACAAGCAATCTATTTTCTTCCAGGTACAATTGAAAGAGTAGATTCACTCTACAAAGCCTCGAGGCTTGGATCCTTGGTGGATGAAACAAAGGCTAAGTTTGCACAGGGAAAAATAAATCTATATAAAGATGTAGTTTCATGGCTGCAAATTCATTATTTTTGCCTGCCTGGACCAAGAAGCAGGGTGGCCTAGTAAAAAGAGCACAGGCTTGGGAGTCAGGGGACCAGGGTTCTACTCCTGCTCTACAACTTTCCTGTTGGGTGACCTTGGGCAAGTCACTTGACTTCTCTGTGCCTCAATCTCCTTTTCTCTAAAATGGTGAGAAGATACCTGTTCTCCTTCCTATTTAGACTGTGAATCCCACGTTTGACAGGGTCTGTTTCCAACCTGATTAATGGCTTTAAACACTCAATCAGCTCTCCCCATCCTACCTTACTGCTCTGGCAGACCACAACTCTCCCCACCTTCAAAGTCTTAATCTAAAAACTCACATCTCCTTCAAAAGGACTTCCCCAATTAAGCCCTCATTTCCCCTTCTTTCTCTTACTTCCGAATCACCTAATTCTTTAAGCACTTGTTATTCACTCCACCTTCAGTCTCACAACACTTATGTACATACTGTAATCTATTTTAATGTCTTTTTCCCACTCTAGATCATAAGCTCCTTGTGGGCATGGAATGTCTACCAACTCTGTTGTAATGTACTCTCCCAAGTGCTTAGAACAGTACTCTGCACACATAAGCACTCAATAAATACCACTGATTGATTATCTTGTATTTAACCCAGTGCTTAGTAATAATAATAATGGTATTTTTTAAGTATTTATTATGTGCCAAGCACTGTTCTAAGCACTGGGGGGAGATACAATGTAATCAGGTTGTCCCATGAGGAGCTCACAGTCTTAATCCCCATTTTACAGATGAGGTAACTGAGGCACAGAAAAGTTAAGTGACACCCAAAGTCACACAGCAGACAAGTGGAGGAGCTGGGATTAGAACCCACGATCTCTGACTCCCAAGCCCGTGCTCTTTCCACTGAGCCACGCTGCTTCCCACTTAGTATATTGTTTGGCACATAGAAAACACTTAGCAAATACCATAATTATTATTATCCTACAAATTATGAGTGGATGCCATAACTTAGATTTGACCCAAGTATGTATGAGCCAAATACGGCCTACCAGCAAAAAAGAATCCATTAAAAAAATGTTCCTACCCCCTGCAGGCTCAGCAAGAGTAACTGGGCAAATATATCCATTTTAAAGGTTATGTGAAAGAATTATTTGTCCTTGTTAAAATGTGCTGCATACAGAGCACTGATCCAATCTTCAGGAGGGCATTCATTCATTCATTCATTCAATTATATTTATTGAGCGCTTACTGTGAGCAGAGCACTGTACTAAGTGCTTGGGAAGTACAAGTTGGCAACATATAGAGACGGTCCCTACCCAACAATGGGCTCACAGTCTAGAAGGGGGAGATAGACAACAAAACAAAACATGTGGACAGGTTTCAAGTAGTCAGAACAGAATTAAAGCTAAATGCACATCATTAACAAAATAAATAGAATAGTAAATATGTACACATAGCACATTTGTATTACAAATCTGAACTCTAAATATATGTTCTTCCAACTATCTAATTTCATTTTATTTGGGTATGATACATACAGTCCCACCTCTGTCCTCATCCCAGAATGATCTTAGGGAAATCACAATTTCCTCAAATAATAATAATAATGATGGCATTTATTAAGCACTATGTTCAATGCACTGTTCTAAGTGCTGGGGAGGTTACAAAGTGATCAGGTTGTCCCACTGGGGGCTCACAGTCTTAATCCCCATTTTACAGATGAGGGAACTGAGGCAGAGAGAAGTTAAGTGACTTGCCCAAAGTCACACATCTGACAATTGGCAGAGCCAGGATTTGAACCCGTGACCTCTGACTCCAAAGTCTGAGCTCTTTCCACTGAGTCACGCTGCTTCTCAGGTATGAGGACTTTGCTATTGGTGAGCATGGAAAACAAAATTAATGTACATTAAGAGGCAGTTTTAAGTAGCAACGAATTAAATTTTACAGCAGGATTTCTGTACATAGAAATATGAAGTTATATTACTGTCACTGTCTATGAGCTTTCAGTTTCTTACTCCTGCTAGTGTTCAATAAATTTCAACCATAAGAGGGTTATGTCTACACAAAAACTATTACATGCCTACTCTATTCCAAACACATATTGTAAATAACAGGATTTACTTTGCTAGTGTAGAAACTACTTAAGCAACTTTCTTCTACATAAGTAGGTAGAACAGATTTGCCACGGTACTGCTACCATGCTTCTTGACACAGTTTTATTAGAATCAATTCCTACTGTCCCCCATTTTCTGCAATGTATTTAAGATAGCATGGCCTCAAGAAAGTATAGGACAGAGAGTCAGGAGACCACAAGGTTGAGACGCTGCTCCACCACTGCCCTAGTATGTGACCTTCAGCAGCCTCCTAACCTCTCTAGACTTGTTTCCTCATCTTTAACACAGGAAATTAGAAACACTGTGAGCTCTGTGTGGACCAAGGACTGTGCCCTACCTCAGAATCTCATATTTACCCTAGTACTCAGCACATAGCAAGTGCCTAATAAATGGCATAAATGAACAGTTTAATGTTCATAAATGAACACTTCTTAATAAATAGGTATAAATTCTTTCTTTTTTTTCAGTGTTCATCTTCCCTCACTCGGATAGCGAGCTCCATGTAGAATAGGACCATGTTCATTTTGTTTATGTGACATGTACCACAGGATTTAGCACGAATGACTATTTAGTAAGTACCATATTCATTCAATCGTATTTATTGAGTGCTTACTGTGTGCAGAGAACTGTACTAAGCACTAGGGAGAGTACAATACAACGACAAACAGACACATGCCCACGTCTCTCCAATCCTAAAAAAACCCTCTCGACCCCACCTCCCCTTCTAGTTATCGCCGTCTCCCTCCTACCATTCCTTTCCAAACTCCTTGAATGAGTCGTCTACATGTGCTGCCTCGAATTCCTCAATGCCAACTCTCTCCTCGACCCTCTCCAATCTGGCTTCCATTCCCAACATTCCACCGAAACTGCCCTCTCAAAGGTCACCAATGACCTCCTTCTTGCCAAATCCAACGGCTCTTACTCTATCCTAATCCTTCTCGACCTCTCAGCTGCCTTCGACACTGTGGACCACCCCCTTCTCCTCATCACGCTATCCAACCTTGGCTTCACAGACTCTGTCCTCTCCTGGTTCTCCTCTTATCTCTCCGGCCATTCATTCTCAGTCTCTTTTGCGGGCTCCTCCTCCCCCTCCCATCCCCTTACTGTAGGGGTTCCTCAAGGGTCAGTTCTTGGTACCCTTCTGTTCTCTATCTACACTCACTCCCTTGGTGAACTCATTCTCTCCCACAGCTTTAACTATCACCTCTACGCTGATGATACCCAAATCTACATCTCTGCCCCTGCTGTCTCTCCCTCCCTCCAGGCTCTTATCTCCTCCTGCCTTCAGGACATCTCCATCTGGATGTCTGCCCGCCATCTACAACTCAACATGTCCAAGACTGAACTCATCTTCCCTCCCAAACCCTGCCCTCTCCCTGACTTTCCCATCACTGTTGACGGTACTACCATCCTTCCCGTCTCACAAGCCCGCAACCTTGCTGTCATCCTCGACTCTGCTCTCTCATTCACCCCTCACATACAATCCGTCACCAAAACCTGCTAGTCTCACCTCCGCAACATCGCCAAGATCCGCCCTTTCCTCTCCATCCAAACCGCTACCCTGCTCGTTCAATCTCCCATCCTATCCCGACTGGATTACTGCACCAGCCTCCTCTCTGATCTCCCATCCTCCTGTCTCTCCCCACTTCAATCTATACTTCATGCTGTTGCCCGGATCATCTTTGTGCAGAAACGCTTTGGGTATGTTACTCCCCTCCTCAAAAATCTCCAGTGGCTACCAATCAACCTACACATCAGACAAAAACTCCTCACTCTCGGCTTCAAGGCTCTCCATCACCTCACCTCCTCCTACCTCACCTCCCTTCTCTCCTTCTACAGCCCAGCCCGCACGCTCCGCTCTTCTGCCACTAACCTCCTCACTGTGCCTCGTTCTCACCTGTCCCGCCATCGACCCCCGGCCCACATCATCCCCCTGGCCTGGAATGCCCTCCCTCCGCACATCCGCCAAGCTAGCTCTCTTCCTCCCTTCAAAGCCCTAGTGAGAGCTCACCTCCTCCAGGAGGCTTTCCCATACTGAGCCCCCTCCTCCCTCTCCCCCTCCTCCCCCTCCCCATCCCCCCGCCTTACCTCCTTCCCCTCCCCACAGCACCTGTATATATGAATATATGTTTGTACATATTTATTACTCTATTTTATTTTGTTAATGTTTTGTTTTGTTGTCTGCCTCTCCCTTCTAGACTGTGAGCCCGCTGTTGGGTAGGGACTGTCTCTATATGTTTCCAACTTGTACTTCCCAAGCGCTTAGCACAGTGTTCTGCACACAGTAAGCGCTCAATAAATACGATTAAATGAATGAATGAATGAATTCCCTGCCCACAATGAGCTTATACCTAGTATTTAGAATGAATAGTTACCAACAATGAATTCTTGGAATACGGTCTAGAGTAAAGGAATGCCAGTCACAAAACATCTTCAGTGGGCAAGATATACACAGAGAATGGAAGACAGTACACTGGCCAAACAACCATCAATTAAATAATATTTGACTGCTTACTGTGTGCAGAACACTCAGCTAAGCTCTTGGGAGAGTAAAATACAACAGACTTGGTAGACAAAAATCCTTCTCCTCAAGGAGCTTACAAGCTAGGTACTACAACATGAATTCAATGGGTCTCTGCAAGAAGGGAGAATCAATCAATCAATCGTATTTACTGAGCACTTACTGTGTGCAGAGCACTGTACTAAGTGCTTGGGAAGTACAAGTTGGCAACATATAGAGACGATCCCTACCCAACAACGGGCTCACAGTTTAGAAGGGGGAGACAGACAACATAACAAAACATGTAGACAGGTGTCAAAATCATCAGAACAAATAGAATTAAAGCTATATACACATCATTAACAAAATAAATAGAATAGTAAATATGTACAAGTAAAATAAATAGAGTAATAAATCTGTAAAAATATATACAAGTGCTGTGGGGAGGAGAAGGAGGCAGAGCAGGGGGGATCAATCAATCGTATTTATTGAGCGCTTACTGTGTGCAGAGCACTGTACTAAGCGCTTGGGAAGTACAAGTTGGCGACATATAGAGACAGCCCCTACCCAACAGTGGGCTCACAGTCTAAAAGGGGGAGACAGAGAACAAAACCAAACATACTAACAAAATAAAATAAATAGAATAGATATGTACAAGTAAAATAAATAAATAAATAAATAAATAAATAAATAGAGTAATAAATATGTACAAACATATATACATATATACAGGTGCTGTGGGGAAGGGAAGGAGGTAAGATTGGGGGGATGGAGAGGGGGATGAGGGGGAGAGGAAGGAAGGGGCTCAGTCTGGGAAGGCCTCCTGGAGGAGGTGAGCTCTCAGTAGGGCTTTGAAGGGAGGAAGAGAGCTAGCTTGGCGGATGGGCAGAGGGAGGGCATTCCAGGCCCGGGGGATGACGTGGGCCAGGGGTCAATGGCGGGACAGGCGAGAACGAGGCACAGTGAGGAGGTTAGTGGCAGAAGAGCGGAGGGTGCGGGCTGGGCTGTAGAAGGAGAGAAGGGAGGTGGGATGGGGAGGAGAAGAGGAAAAAGGGGGCTCAGTCTGGGAAGTCCTCCTGGAGGAGGAGAGTTCTCAGTAGGGCTTTGAAGGGAGGAAGATAGCTAGTTTGGCGGATGTGCGGAGGGAGAGCATTCCAGGCCAGGGGATGGACGTAGGCCGGGAGTCAACAGTGGGACAGGTGAGAATGAAGTACAGTGAGGAAGTTAGTGGCAGAGAAGCAGAGGGTGTGGGCTGGGCTGTAGAAGGAGAGAAGGGAAGTGAGGTAAGGGGGCAAGGTGATGGAGAGCCTTGAAGTCGAGAGTGAGGAGTTTTTGCTTGACTCGTAGGTTGACAGGCAGCCACTGAAGATTTTTGAGGAGGAGAGTAACATGCCCAGAGTGTTTCTGCACAAAAATAGTCTGGGCAGCAGAGTGAAGTATAGACTGAAGTGGGGAGAGACAGGAGGATGGGAGATCAGAGAGGAAGCTGATGCAGTAATCCAGTCAGGATAGGATGCGAGATTGAACCAGCAAGGTAGAGGTTTGGATGGAGAGGAAAGGGCGGATCATGGCAATGCTGTGGAGCTGAGACTGGTAGGTTTTGGGGACAGATTGGATGTGTGGGGTGAACGAGAGAGCAGAGTCGAGGATGACACCAAGGTTGCGGGCTTGTGAGACGGGAAGGATGGTAGTGCCATCTAACTGAAGAAAACTTACAGAAAGAAATGCCACATAAGAAGACACAGCTACAATGAATAGAGCTGGTTGGTTAAAAGGAGAGAACAGAGATCTGGGAGTCAGGAGCTCTGAGTTTAATTCTATCTCTGCACAGGTGGTGTGACCACGGCAAGTCACTTAACCTCTCTGGACCACAGTTTTATCACTTGAAAATGGGGATCATACCCACCTTTCTTCGTCTCTCAGGTCTGATGTGAATATACAATGATACACAACGGATATGACATTATTTTGGAAAGAAATTTTAAAAATGCTAAATAAATGGATGGAATTATTCTCTTATATAAGATAAATTATAATTATTAATCATACTACCTTATATAAACTTTTGTTATCCCCGAGAGTATTTTTGGCTAAAGTAACAACCGTGGCAGTTATGTACAAAAATTTATACTTCCAACTGAGTGGTAGTATTGTCCCGTAAAAAAAGCCTATTCCCTGGAAAGAATTTAGGAAAGGAAAAGTATCTACCCCCTGCTCTTCTGTTTCCTCTGTCATCTGTTTCTTGACTTCTCTTTCCTTCAGGCTTGCTCTTGTCTGAGAGAAAAAAAGGTAAGTTCCTTGTGGGCAGGGAGTGTGTTTAGCAACTCTTTTATATTGTACTCTCCCAAATGCTTAGCACCTGGTAAGTGCTCAATAAATCTGATTTACTGAAAGAGGAAAATCCTGAGAAGACTAGATAGCATCCATGTAGTTGGCTTGTAGTTATCTGCCTGGAACAATAGAGGAAATATGATAAGCACATAGGCTGGGAGAACAGAGCTGATTTGAGAGGCAAAGTTCCAACACTGCTGTCCCCATCAACATCTTTAGTCTTTTCCCACTTTATGCCCTGCCTTCTTGGCAACCCTTAGACCATAATATAAGAAATGCCACTACTGAGACAGAAAAAAGGTCCACCCCACCCCATAATCTGCTTTTAATAGTGTCAAATGGATGCTTGGATGAACTGTGTGATTGTGGCCCTCCTAGAAGGTAGGGTTATATTATTGAATATTCCTAAGTTTTCCTCTGTTATCCCACTCCTTAACAAGCCAATCTTTTTGGCCTGCACAAATTTCTGTGGTAATATGCTTATCATGGGCTGTGTGTAAAGAAATGCATGATTTTGTTTTGCAGTGGTCATCTTCCAGTTTCAATGTGTGCCAATATTCTTGTATTGAGGTATTCGGTGAATATATATTGCCTCTTCATGATTTTTGACTCAGCCTTCACCGTTTCAGACTAAAGAATACAAATCTTTTCAGGTAAACCTCATAAAGAATCTCTCTCCAGCCACATTGACTTCCTGGTTACCTTTATCTATTCCTTCTATAGCTCTATCATGTTCTCCCTAAAATGTCATAATCAGAACTATATTTTTGTTTTGTTGTCTGTCTCCCCCTTCTAGACTGTGAGCCTGTTGTTGGGTAGGGACCGTATCTATATGTTGCCAACTTGTACTTCCCAAGCATTTAGTACAGTGCTCTGCACACAGTAAGCGCTCAGTAAATACAATTGAATGAATGAATGAATGAATAGTCCAGACACAGGGGCATCATAGCATATACAGATGTAAGTCAGGATTTGTCTGTGATAAGTACCTCAAAAATTTGCAACATAAGCACATTTTTGAGGTACTTATCAAAGACAAAGTACTATAAATATGAAAAAACCAGCAAGATTTCAGTCCCTATCTTGTATTCTTAATCCAACTGCCAGGGACCCGAGGAACTGGTGTGGTCACTTCTCACCACTTTCCGAGACTGCAACCTTCTATCCACCTTCTATCCCTCCAGTTGGCACTTGGGCTCCCACCTCTCAGAAGCTGAGAAGCAGTGTGGTCTAGTGGATGGCGCACAGGCCTGTGAGGCAGAAGAACCTGGGTTCTAATCCCAGAACTGTCACTTGTCTGCTGTGTGACCTTGGGCAAGATATTTCACTGCTCTGGGCCTCAGTTACCTCATCTGTAAAATGGGGATTGAGACTGCAAGCCTGAAGTGGGACAGGGACTGTGCCCAACACAATTTGCACTCCACTCCACTCCACTCCAGCACCCAGCACAGTGCCTGGCACATAGTAAGTGCTTAATAAATACTTCAATTACTACTGTTATTATTAGATGAGACCCTGGAAGGACAACAGACACAGGGAGGGATTGGAGATCTGATCCAGAAGGCTAGTATACCCAGAAGGTTTAGGGAAGCAGAGGTTAGGACTCCAGAAGAGCAAGCCTCCTGCCATTCCAGAGGGGAAGTGGCACAGATATGCCCAGGCAGCCGAAAGACTCAGAGAGGATGAGAAAGGCATGTGGGATGTCCTGAGAGAAGGGAAAGGACCAATGCATGTCCTGAGCCCTGGGACACCTACAGGATAGCAGAAAGGGCCCTGGGAGAAAAAGCATTAGAGATGGGAAAAGGTGGTTTGGATTGGAATTCTGCTTATTTATTTCCCAATTTATGCAATAAGCAAGACTATTGGAAGTTATTGAGATCTCTGAACTTGATATCTGTCTGAGGTAGGGACTGGAGGAGAAGCTCCAATTGCCAGGGAATGCAGGAATCTGGGAAGCTCACTTTCTCTGTGAGCTTCTTGTAGCCAGCCCTTGGAAGGGATGATAGGTGAGTCCTCAGGTGATTCCCTTGCCCTCAGGACAAAGGGTGGTCAGAGTAATAGGAACGCAGGGCTTTGGGTTCACTAAGCAGAGCTCAAATCCTGTCCAACCTCATAAAGAGAAAAAATAGAGGGCTTTAGGCCCCAGCAGAAGCTCATGAAGGCTTTGTGGGCTCCTTGGTGACTCGGGGGGCTACTCTGACCACGGTTTGGGGTTGAAAACCATTGGAAATGTCACATGACCAAAACCATCTCCCAGCCACTGGGAGATTGACCCCACTGGGCTCCTCTCTCACTGTTCTTTGGCCAGCTACCACCTCCTCTGGCAAATGGAGCCTAACCTCCCGTCTG
The DNA here is from genome assembly GCF_015852505.1 of Tachyglossus aculeatus. Taxonomy (NCBI): domain Eukaryota; kingdom Metazoa; phylum Chordata; class Mammalia; order Monotremata; family Tachyglossidae; genus Tachyglossus; species Tachyglossus aculeatus. The sequence goes on from NC_052066.1 coordinate 131,984,208, forward strand.
CGGTCTTTCTGGCTGTGGGGATGACCCTGACTCATCATCATCATCATCATCATCATCATCATCAATCGTATTTATTGAGTGCTTACTGTGTGCAGAGCACTGTACTAAGCGCTTGGGAAGTACAAGTTGGCAACATATAGAGACAGTCCCTACCCAACAGTGGGCTCACAGTCTAAAAGGGGGAGACAGAGAAAAAAACCAAACACACTAACAAAATAAAATAAATAGAATAGATATGTACAAGTAAAATAAATAGAGTAACAAATATGTACAAACATATATACATATATACAGGTGCTGTGGGGAAGGGAAGGAGGTAAGATGGGGGGGATGGAGAGGGGGACGAGGGGGAGAGGAAGGAGGTGAGGTGACTCATGAACAATTGTTTGATTAATTGATGGCTTTTCACCAGAGCATGGTGAAAAGTCTCTGTGGGAAGGAGGAAGGAAGCAACCAACTGCACCAGGAACTATGGGAGTTTCAGGGGAACCCATGGGTCTGGAAACAACCATAGCAGCCAGAGAAGCCCGGAGGAGAAGCTGCTGAGAGTTTGGGGCCAGGAACACACAGGATAGGGTACTTTGGAGCCATGTGAACCCCGGTATCTGGCTATCCAGCCAGTGGGAACCCTAAGAACATTTTCCTAGCCCTCTCTTTCTGGGAGCAGCAGTATATAACCTAGAGAAAAGAGCACCGGCCTGGGAATTAGGAGACCTGGGTTCTATTCCCGGCTCCTATATCTGCCTGATGTGTGACCCAGGGCAAGTAACTCACAATAGTTTTCCATGCTTCATTTTCCTCGGCTGTATAAAGAGGATTACATACCTGTCCCCTATTAAATTAGACTGTACGTTCCATGTGGAACAGGGACTGAGCACAGTGTTTGGCACATGGTGAGTGCATAAATACCATTATTATTATTATTATTACAATTATTATTATTGGGGCTCACTGGTCAAAACCTGTATATTTCCTGAGTGATTGGACTGAAAAGAGACTGGGATAGGGGAAGGCTAAATTTAGGGTCTGAAAGGGGAAGAAAACTGGAACAAGGAATGGAGCAGCACAGGGGATGGGGGAGAAACTGATTTAATAATAATAGTGATAATACTGATAACTGTTAAGCACTTACTGTGTTCCAGGCACTATTCAAAGCATTGGGGTTGATAGAAGTTAATCAGGTTGGATCTCCATAATACAGTTGAGGTAACTGAGGCACAAAGAGGTTAAGTGACTTGTCCAGTCACACAGAAGACACGTAGCAGAGCCAAGATTATAACCCACATCCCCTGACTCCCAGGCCCATGCTCTTTCCACTAGGCCATGCTGCTTCTCAGCTGTGATTGAGTGCAATTTTGGAAGCAGGACCTATGGATTCCGGGGTACAGCAATCAATCAACAAATGCTATTTACTGAGTGCTTAATAGGTGAAGAGCGGTATACTAAGCATCATCATCATCATCATCATCATCAATCGTATTTATTGAGTGCTTACTGTGTGCAGAGCACTGTACTAAGCACTTGGGAAGTACAAGTTGGCAACACATAGAGACAGTCCCTACCCAATAGTGGGCTCACAGTCTAAAAGGGGCAGACAGAGAACAAAACCAAACATACTAACAAAATAAAATAAATAGAATAGATATGTACAAGGAAAATAAATAAATAAATAAATAGAGTAATAAATATGTACAAACATATATACATATATACAGGTGCTGTGGGGAAGGGAAGGAGGTAAGATGAGGGGAATGGAGAGGGGGACGAGGGGGAGAGGGAGGAAGGAAGGGGCTCAGTCTGAAAAGGCCTCCTGGAGGAAGTGAGCTCTCAGTAGGGCCTTGAAGGGAGGAAGAGAGCTAGCTTGGCGGATGGGCAGAGGGAGGGCATTCCAGGCCCGGGGGATGACGTGGGCCGGGGGTCGATGGCGGGACAGGCGAGAACGAGGTACGGTGAGGAGATTAGCAGCAGAGGAACAGAGGGTGCGGGCTGGGCTGTAGAAGGAGAGAAGGGAGGTGAGGTAGGAGGGGGCGAGGTGATGGAGAGCCTTGAAGCCCAGGGTGAGGAGTTTCTGCCTGATGCGCAGATTGATTGGTAGCCACTGGCACTTAGAAGAGTACAAAACAACAGTTTCAGCAGACATTTTTCCTGCCCATAATGAACTCTCATCAGTTATTAATGCAAAACAATTTTCTGATGCTACATACTGTGAAGTGGAGAGTACCTGGTTGGTATGCCTGTATCGTGGCAAAACTGTGCCTTTTCTTTTTTATGCCCAGATAGAGACACATCTTTAAACAATTTATTGTCTACCATTTTTAATCCTTCTGGGATAACTAGATCTGCTCTCTTAGATCTCCTCTATGAACTTCATTTACTGACTGATTGGCACATTTCGCTCCTCTAAATCTAACTTTCTCACTGAAACTTGATCTCATTTAACTTGCCACCAACAAGTCCTGCCTCTGGCCTGGAATGCCTTCACTCCTCTTATCCAAAAGACAATTACTCTCACTCCCCACTTCAAAGACTTATTCAAGGCACATCTCCTCCAAGAAGTCTTCCCTGACTAAGCCCTCCTTTCCTCTTCTCTCTCTCCCTTCTGCACTCTCTATCTATACTCACTCCCTTGATGAACTCATTCACTCCCACGGCTTCAGCTATCATCTCTACGCTTAGGACACCCAAATCTACATCTCTACCCCTGCTCTCTCTCCCTCCCTCCAGGCTCGTATCTCCTCCTGCCTTCAGGACATCTTGACCTGGATGTCTGCCTGCCATCTAAAATTCAATATGTCCAAGACTGAGCTCCATATCTTCCCTCTCAAACCCTGTCCTCTCCCTGACTTCAAACATGCCCTGTCTCCCCCATCCTAAAAAAACCCTCTCCTGACCCCACTGCCCCTTGTAGTTATCACCCTATCTCCCTCCTACCCTTCCTTTCCAAACTCCTAGAATGTCGTCTACACTTGCTGCCTCAAATTCCTCAACACCAACTCTCTCCTAGACCCCCCTCCTCTCCCTAACTTTCCCATCACTGTAGATGGCACTACCATCCTTTCCGTCTCACAAGCCCACAATCTCGGTGTCATCCTCGACTCCGCTCTCTCATTCATCCCACACATCCAATCCGTCAACAAAACCTGCTGGTCTCACCTCCACAACATCGCCAAGATCCACCCTTTCCTTTCCATCCAAACCACTACCTTGCTGGTTCAATCTCTCATCCTATCCTGACTGCATTACTGCCTCAGCTTCCTTTCTGATCTCCCATCCTCCTGTCTCTCCCCGCTTCAGTCTATACTTCACTCTGCTGCCCGGATTATCTTTGTACAGAAACGCTCTGGGCAACTCACTCCCCTTCTAAAAAATCTCCAGTGGTTGCCTGTCAACCTATGAATCAAGCAAAGACTCCTCACTCTCGGCTTCAAGGCTCTCAATCACTTCACCCCCTCCTACCTCACCTCCCTTCTCTTCTTCTACAACCCACCCCGCATCCTTCGCTCCTCTGACACTAACCTCCTCACTGTGCCTCGTTCTCGACTGTCCAACCATCGACCCCTGTCCCATGTCCGCCCCCTGCCCTGGAATGCCCTCCTTCCACACATCCGCCAAACTACCTCTCTTCCTCCCTTCAAAGCCCTACTGAGAGCTCACCTCCTCCAGGAGGCCTTCCCAGACTGAGCCCCCTTTTCCTCTCCTCCTCCCCCCCCACCCCCCACCCTACCTCCTTCCCCTCCCCACAGCACTTGTATATATTTGTATAGATTTATTATTCTATTTTACTTGTACATATTTACTATTCTATTTATTTTGTTAATGATGTGCATATAGTTGTAATTCTATTTATTCTGATGGTTTTGACACCTGTCTACATGTTTTGTTTTGTTGTCTGTCTCCCCCTTCTAGATTGTGAGCCCATTGTTGGGTAGGGACCATCTCTATATGATGCCGACTTGTACTTCCCAAGAGCTTAGTACAGTGCTCTGCACACAGTAAGCGCTCAATAAATACGAATGAATGAATGAATGAATGCCCTGACGGCTGCCTTCATTCATCCCCTTTCCCAGCCCCGCAGCACTTATGTAAATGCTTATAATTCATTTATTTATATTAATATGTCTCCCCCTCTAGACTATATGCTTGTTGTGGAAAGGGAATGTGTCCGTTATATTGTTCACTCCCAAGTGTTTAGTACAGTGTTCTGCGCACAGTAAGTACTCAATAAATATGATTGCCTGACTGACTTTCTCCTGCTGTTGGACCTTTCTTTGTGTGTGTGTGTGTGTGGGGGGGGGGATATGTCTGCTAATTCTGCTGTAGTGTTCTCTCCCAGGCGTTTAGTACAGTGCTCTGCACATAGTAAGCACTCAATAAATATGATTCATTGGTTGATTAATTAAATAATAATAATGATGGCATTTGTTAAGTGCTTACTATGTGCAAAGCACTGTTCTAAGCGCTGGGGGGGATACAATGTGATCAAGTTGTCCCACGTGGGGTTCACAGTCTTAATCCCCATTTTTACAGATGAGGTAACAGGCTCAGAGAAGTTAAGTGACTTGCCCAAGGTCACACAGCAGATTTGTGGTGGAGTTGGGATTCGAACCCATGACCTCTGACACCAAAGCCCGGGCTCTTTCCACTGAGCCACGCTTGTATGGATGGACAGTATTTGCCTGGCAATCTATTTAATGCAGGCTCATATTATGTCTGCTTGACTGACTAATTTAGATCTCATTTCCTAAAGTAAACAATTCATTTTTGTTAGAATCATTCTTTCAGCTTTGTCTCTTGGCTTGTCCTTTGCTTTACCCAACTTGGCCTCACAGGTTGAGTAATAATGATGGCATTTGTTAAGCGCTTATTATGTGCCAAGCACTGTTCTACATGTTAGGGTAGATATAAGGTAATCAGGTTGTCCCACGTGGGGCTCAGAGTCTTAATCCCCATTTTACAGATAAGGGAACTGAAGCACAGACAAGTGAAGTGACTTTCCCATGGTCACACAGCAGAAAAGTGGAGGAGCCGGCATTAGAACCCACGACCTCTAGCTCCCAAGCCCATGCTCCTTCCACTAAGCCACGCTCCTTCTCTTATTTATAGCACTATCATTTTTAAAGAATGGAGAATTAAATCTTATAAGATCCTTCTATATGAGATTGAAGGACCTACAATAGATATTTATAAAATATTACTGGACTAAATGGAAGTCATTTGGTTCTTACTCTTCCACTGAATGAAGTTCCACCCCCCCGAGTTCTGATTTCTAATCAACGGTAGAGGTTATCCATCAGTCATTCATTGTGAAGCTGTCCAATTAGGACCGGATTCGTATGACACCAGATTATGCAGTCATTTCATAGTATGGCCTCATAATGAATATTTTTCTCACTCTCTTTTTCAAGCTATTATAGCAGGACTTTACACATCACACCAGTTTTATACAACCTAACTGTTCTCTAAAAGTATTTCACTCACTAAAAATTCCTGACAAGTTTACCAATACAAGATCCTCCTGGAAATGAAGCCCCTGAGTGGAGATGAATATATACTTAGAACAGTGCTCCAGTGCTTAGAACAGTGCTTGGCACATAGTAAGTGCTTAACATATGCCATCATTATTATTATAGTCAACTAACTGGTTTAACCAGTTATTCACTTTGAAAAACTTGGTGACCTTGGAGTCACTGTTAAAAACCGGAGTGAGAATAAATACCGTGACTGAACTTAGACTTGGGCTGAATAAATTTCTCTGTCTGGTTGTTGCAATCCCATTCCCAATTATCCCTTTGTATGATCTTTTGGTAAGTGGCTTGAAAAATGAAAAATAATTCAATAATTTTATTTCTTAACAACTTTTACTGTTAAAGGGATTTATTTGACCAACTGTGCAATTGGATATAGAATCTGTCTAAGCATGGAATCTGACCTTTCAAAGAAGCCAGCCATTTAAAGTCCTTTCACAAGACCAGTGGAGCAAGAGGTAAAGAGAAAACTCCAACAAGCAGGAAGTGAGCTCTAACACAGGACCTACATCTTCATTTCACCCTTGCTGCGCCCATAGTTCACCCCACATGAAATTGCTATTCAAAGAATCATACCATGCGAAATAGGCCGAAATTAAGCCTAGCAGACTGAGAAATTCTGGGATGCTAAAGCTTCCTCTTCCATTTAATTGCTTTTGGAAACATGGCTATTGTGAAAATTGGGAGAGGCGTAAGGAGCACATATCCTGACTGGATTACTGCATCAGCATCCTTTCTGATCTCCCAACCTCCTGTCTCTCCCCACTTCAGTCTATATTTTACTCGGCTGCCTGGATTATCTTTCTACAGAAACGCTCTGGGCATGTCACACCCATCCTCAAAGTCTCCAGTGATTGTCTATCAACCTTTGTATCAAGCAAAAACTCCTCACTATTGGCTTCAAAACTCTCCATCATCATCATCATCATCAATCGTATTTATTGAGCGCTTACTATGTGCAGAGCACTGTACAAAGCGCTTGGGAAGTACAAATTGGCAACATATAGAGACAGTCACTACCCAACAGTGGGCTCACAGTCCCTCCATCACCTTGCCCCCTCCTATCTCGCCTCCCTTCTCTCTTTCCACAGCCCAGCCCGCACACTCTACTCCTCTGACACTAACCTCTTCACTGTTACTCGTTCTTCCCTTTCCCGCCATCGACTCCTGGCCCTCGTCCTACCTCTGGCCTGGAATGCCCTCCCTCCTCAAATCTGCCAAACTAGCACACTTCCCCCCTTCAAAGTCCTATTGAAAGCTCACCTCCTCCAGGAGGCCTTCCCAGACTGAGCTCCCCTTTTCTTCTACTCTTCCTCCCCTCCCCATCACCCTGACTCTCTTCTTCTACTCTACCCCCCTCCCCGCCCCACAGCACTTGTGTATATATGTACATAGTTATTATTTTATTTATTTTATTAATGATGTGTATATATCTGTAATTCCATTTATTTATATTGATGCTATTGACGCCTGTCTACTTGTTTTGCTTTGTTGTCTGTTTCCCCACTTCTAGACTGTGAGCCCGTTGTTGGGTAGGGATTGTCCCTATTTGTTGCTGAATTGTACCTTCCAAGCGCTTAGTACACTGCTCTGCACAAAGTAAGCACTCAATAAATACGATTGAATGAATGAATGACTCACACATACTGAGTGCAAAGCACTGTACTAATCATTGGACAAAAAATAATAAAAATAAAGCAGAGTCCCAGCCCTCAAAGACTTCAAAACCTAATGAATGAAAGCATGCCTCAAGCTTTTACAGCTGAGTGAATTGCTGTGATCAGCAGCACCCATGTGGTCAAATTCAGTGATCTGTTGGGGTCCACTGTTCTCCACTGCTTTAGTCTCTGGTGGCAATGAGACACAAGGAAAGACCTATGACCTTAGACAAAAAACCTCAATAGGTCTCTTGTAGACCCTGCTTTTACAGTCTGCCTATTCTATGAACTACAAATCAGGGGAAGATAGAGCTCACTAAAAATGGGAAAAAAAAACACGAGACCTGAAAAGCAGGGAAATGAGCCAAATCCAGGGGACTTTTCCTTTTTAAAAATCGCTTGTCCTAGATAGGGTTCTTAAAGGTATGGATTTTCTTTCTCCATTACATGATGGAAAATGAAATCTTCCTGGGAGAAAGTCTTTTCCAGGAGTAAACCACTTTCTCTGTGGAAAGCAATCTAAGGTAAGAATTTGGTTTCATATACCGGGTTACTCAAGAAAAATTTGGGGCTAAATATAGAATGATAGCTATAATTTTTTCCAAACCAGTGATATGAATACTGATTCATAAATCATCTTATTAAGTAGATAAATCATAAGGAGGCAAATATTCTTATCTTCATGTAGCAAAGATCTAAGGAGAAGCAGGCAAGTTATTTGGGTGTTCAAAGGCAAACAGTAAATCAGCGACAAAATCAAGAGTATATAGCTCTGGTTTCCCAAGTACAAGTCTACCACTTTTCTCACCACTTCTTATAAAATGCATTGCTGGGCTTTACCAAGAACAATGTAAACATTTTCAACCATGACACTAAAAAAAGGGTAGCTAAGTGCAGCAATCAAAAATGCTGCTCACATACATCACTAGGATGCTTTCTGGGATGAAAGTGGCACAAAAGCTGTTCTTAAAAGCGGTTATTGTTCATAAGGTAATGGAAAGGCCAAATGTCATTCTCCATTGACAAATACTCCTATCTAAGAAAATCAGAGAAACTTTCAGAGTTTGGATTTATACGGACATTCACTAAGGTGTCGCTGAGATTTATCTTTGCTATAAAGTCTCCCTGACATAGAGCTACTTTGAGGTCTTTTAAACTGTCCATTTTGAAAGATTTCATCATTAAAAAGAATTTACCAGTTTTCAATTTAATATGGACAAAAACTGCCTGAAGATTTTTGGACAGTGAACAATGGAGGTCATCAGTCCAAATCAGGTACAATTTTTAAAGCCTTTTGGCTTAATATCATTTTAAAAATTATTTGGAAGTGACTATACAAGATTTGGCTTCACTTTTCTGGAGTTGATAATTCTTCAAAATGAAAACTCTAAATAGAGGCTACCTTTTTAAGGAGAAACTGAACTGAGACAAAAATTTTGCAGTAAATGCTGTTGTACAGACATTCATATTTACAAAAGATAATAAATACCAGCAGTATTTGCAAGCATACAGGGCATGAAAACGTTAGCAATATCCCACAATTAAATTAATTTCTTTGAAAAGCATGTTAAGTGAAAGTCCTGATTTCATAAACATTCCCAAGTGGGAATCTCATCCGTGAGCTACTGTAGAGGAAAATAGTGATCCCACCTAACATATGTGGAGCCAAAGGGAAAAAGCAAAGACATTTCAACTTTCATCAGAACTGAAGCACTACCATTAAATCAATCTAAGGAGTTAAAATATACGCGACCCCCCCGAGCCCATCGACCCCCGGCCCACGTCATCCCCCTGGCCTGGAATGCCCTCCCTCTGCCCATCCGCCAAGCTAGCTCTCTTCCTCCCTTCAAGGCCCTGCTGAGAGCTCACCTCCTCCAGGAGGCCTTCCCAGACTGAGCCCCTTCCTTCCTCTCCCCCTCGTCCCCCTCTCAATCCCCCCATCTTACCTCCCTCCCTTCCCCACAGCACCTGTATATATGTTTGTACACATTTTTTTTACTCTATTTATTTATTTATTTAATTTATTTGTACATATCTATTCTATTTATTTTATTTTGTTAGTATGTTTGGTTTTGTTCTCTGTCTCCCCCTTTTACACTGTGAGCCCACTGTTGGGTAGGGACTGTCTCTATATGTTGCCAATTTGTACTTCCCAAGCGCTTAGTACAGTGCTCTGCACATAGTAAGCGCTCAATAAATATGATTGATGATGATGATTAATTTAAATAATAGGAATGCTACAAAGAATTTAAATATTTTCGTCCAAGAGAAGAAGAAATCCCTCCAATTAGAGATTCTCCTCCCTGTGTTGATATAGCCCATGAAAGAAAAACAAGTATTTTGTCTAAATAAAGTCCTTAGTAAGACTTTCTAATTGAAAATGTATTATATAAAATTTAGCTTTAACCTCTATTTCTGAAATATAATTCAGAAATATCTTTACTGGAAATTTTATGTACTATTTTGAACATGATCAATCAATCAATCATATTTATTGAGAGCTTACTGTGTGCAGAGCACTGTACTAAGCGCTTGGGAAGTACAAGTTGGCAGCATATAGAGATGGTCCCTACCCAACAGTGGGCTCACAGTCTAGAAGAGGGAGACAGAGAACAAAACCAAACATATTAACAAAATAAAATAAATAGAATAGATATGTACAAGTAAATAAATAAATAAATAGAGTAATAAATATGTACAAACATATATACATATATACAGGTGCTGTGGGGAAGGGAAGGAGGTAAGGCGGGAGGGATGGAGAGGGGGAGAGAAAGGAGGGGGCTCAGTCTGGGAAGGCCTCTTGGAGGAGGTGAGCTCTCAGTAGGGTCTTGAAGGGAGGAAGAGAGCTAGCTTGGTGGATGTTGGGAGGGAGGGCACTCCTCACCCTCGGCTTCAAGGCTGTCCATCACCTCACCCCCTCCTACCTCACCTTCCTTCTCTCCTTCTACAGCCCACCCCGCACCCTCCGCTCCTCTGCCGCTAATCTCCTCACCATACCTCGTTCTCACCTGTCCCGCCATCAACCCCCAGGCCATGTCATCCCCCGGGCCTGGAATGCCCTCCCTCTGCCCATCCGCCAAGCTAGCTCTCTTCCTCCCTTCAAGGCCCTACTGAGAACTCACCTCCTCCAGGAGGGCTTCCCAGACTGAGCCCCTTCCTTCCTCTCCCCATCGTCCCCCTCTCCATGCCCCCATCTTACCTCCTTCCCTTCCCCACAGCACCTGTATATATGTATATGTTTGTACATATTTATTACTCTATTTATTTATTTATTTTACTTGTACATATCTTTTCTATTTATTTTATTTTGTTAGTATGTTTGGTTTTGTTCTCTGTCTCCCCCTTCTAGACTGTGAGCCCACTGTTGGGTAGGGACTGTCTCTATATGTTGCCAACTTGTACTTCCCAAGCACTTAGTACAGTGCTCTGCACACAGTAAGCGCTCAAGAAATATGATTGATTGATTGATTGATTGATGTGGGCCGGGGGTCGATGGCGGGACAGGCGAGAATGAGGCACGGTGAGGAGATTAGCGGCAGAGGAGCGGACGGTGCGGGTTGGGCTGTAGAAGGAGAGAAGGGAGGTGAGGTAGGAGGGGACGAGGTGATGAAGACCCTTGAAGCCGAGGATGAGGAGTTTCTGCCTGATGCGTAGGTTGATTGGTAGCCACTGGAGAATTTTGAGGAGGGGAGTAACATGTCCAGAGTGTTTCTGGACAAAGACAATCCAGGAAGCGGCGTGAAGTATGGATTGAAGTGGGGAGAGACAAGAGGATGGAAGATCAGAGGAGGCTGATACAATGCTCCAGACAGGATAGGATGAGAGCTTGCACGAGCAGGGTAGTGGTTTGGATGGAGAGGAAAGGGCGGATCTTGGCAATGTTGCGGAGCTGAGACCGGCAGGTTTTGGTGACGGCTTGGATTTGAGGGGCGAACAAGAGAGCGGAGTCAAGGATGACACCAAGCTTGCAGGCCTGTGAGACGGGAAGGATGGTAGTGCCGTCAAACACTTCTTTTTCATATGCTGTGCTTAAGCCCCTCAATTTTCAAATTTGATTTAAGATTATTAAAAATTTTCCCTAAGGATTAATAGGATTAATCATTTCATGACTGACTGATTGATTGATGTAGATCTGGGAATCATCTTCGTAGAAATGGTAGTTGAAGCTATGGGAGTGAGTGAAGCAACTTGGCCTAGTAGAAACAGCATGGGCCTGGGAGTCAGAAGTCCTAGATTCTAAATCACACTCTGCCACTTACTTGCCTGCATGCGCAATTCACTTAACTTCTCTGTGCCTCAGTTTCCTCATTTGCAAATTGGAGATTCAGTTCTTCTCCTCCCTTCTACTTAGACCGTGAGTCCCACGTGGGACAGAGATGGTGCCTGACCTAATTATTTCTGTACCTACCCCAGCACTTAATACATGTAATAAATATACGTTATTATTATTTTTATTACCATTATTATGACAATCTGATGGAAAGAGAAGCAGCATGGCTCAGTGGAAAGAGCACAGGCTTTGGAGTCAGAGGTCATGGGTTCAATCCCGGCTCCGCCAATTGTCAGCTGTGTGACTTTGGGTAAGTCACTTCACTTCTCTGGGCCTCAGTGACCTCATCTGTAAAATGGGGATTAAGACTGTGAGCCCCCCGTGGGACAACCTGATCACCTCGTAACCTCCCCAGCGCTTAAAACAGTGCTTTGCACATAGTAAGCGCTTAATAAATGCTATCATCATCATCGTTATTATTAAAATGCTTAACACCCAAGAGTTATAAAAAAGAAATTATGTTATCACTTTGGGCAACTCTCAGCACTCTCCTCTGCTGTGCCTTAGTCTCTACACCTGGGATTCTACAGTTCTTTATAAAAATCTAGGAAGAAAAGGATCAAAAGAGAAAATGCAAGAGATAAAACTATATAAAACACATTTTTAAGGATATTCAAAATTCTTATACTAAAAAAAAGGCTACCAACTTTTTCTTTATGGAAAAGATGAATTCTGGCTCTTTTTAAGAGATAAGAGCAGCATGGCCTAGTGGCAAGAGCTTGGGAGTCAGAGGTCATGGGGTCTAATCCCAGATATGCCACTTGTTTGCTTTGTGACCTTGGGCAAGTCACTTAACTTCTCTATGCCTCAGTTACCTCATCTGTAAAATGGGGATTGAGACTGTGAGCCCCTGGTGGGACAATCTGATAACTTTGTATTTACCCCAGAGCTTAGAACAGTGCTTGGCACATAGTAAGTGCTTAAAAAATACCATAATTATTATTATAATGCCCACGTAGAATTGAATTGCTAACATAATATAGTGCCAGAAGAGAGTGTGTGTCTGAATAAACCAATCAATGATTTTCAATGTTTACCCAAGTGTCTCCTTGCAAAATATACCTTACTGTTGCCTACAGGACTTAGATTCTGAATTTTTAGCCTCCTGGGCAGCACATTTCTCTGTTCATATATTCATGCCAGGTCAATATACAACGAAAATGTCCTGTCAGATCATTACAGTTGTTTGAGCCTATGCTTTGGAATACTAGATCCTTCGATGACTTTCTTTAACCACCACATGCATAATTACGCTCCTTGAGCTCACCATAAATTCCCTGCTTAGGATTTTGACTTGATTTATTAGCAGAGCTGACATTTGACAGTCACGGTTTCAGCCTCAAAAATGTGACTATACCCTGGAAACTGTCCTTCCCTTTCTGATGCAGAAGAGTGATGCTTGATAAATACGATCATGAGTAGAAATGATGGAATGTTAGTGGGTCCAAATCTCATATTCTCAAGAAGAATGCTTACGAAGACAGCTTTGCTTTTCATTTTTCTTTGGGGCCTAATGATCGCCCGCTACTTTGTCAGTCTACCAAAAGATTCACTAGGCTTTTTTGTAAGCTGCTTAGGCAGGGATCACACCTATTTCTCTAGTTTACTCACCCTAAGCGGTTAATACAGAGTTCTGAACACAGTAGCACATCACATTTATTCCAATAGGCCTTCCCCGACTTCCTCTTCTCCCACTTCCTTCTGTCACCTTTGCATCTGGATTTGCACCCTTTACTCACCCCTCTCTCAGCCCCACAGTACTTATGTACATAGCCATTATTTATGTATTTATATTCATGTCTGTCTCCTCCTCTAGACTGTAATCTTCTTGTGGGTTTGGAAATGTGTCTACCAATTCTGTTTTACTGTATTCTTCCAAGTGCTTAGTACAGTGCTCTGCATACAGTAAGCGTTGAATAAATAGAATTGATTGAATGACAGGTTTCAATAAATATGAGTGTTGACTGTCAGCAATTCTGTGGATGTTGGATTGCAAACACTGATTATCCAGGGAAAGCCTCCACTCTTTATAAATGTATTTGATCATCAACCCAGAGCACTATTATGGGTTTCTAAAATGACTGATGACCAAATTATGGGGGCTTCTGGGCACACCCATTAGCAAAAGCACTTTGAGGATGACTATTCCAAATATCTGTAAGGAGATTCTAGGTCCACTCAGGTGAAAATACTCTATAGAGAAGTGGAAGCAAAGCTTCACATCTGCTTCTGGCTTCCTCATCAATCATGACTGCATGATTGTTGAAAAATAATAATAATAGTCACGATATTTGTTAAGCGCTTATTATGTGCAAAGCACTGTTCTAAGTGCTGCATGCAGAATTCATTTCTAAAAGTCACAGTTTGTACTACCTGCGAGGGATAATAATTTAACAGGAAGGCCAATACAGCTTTTAAAAACACAATATATTATAAAGATTGCAATGACTGTCATTCACTATGGTCAGACAGAGTGCATACCTGCGGTATTTGCATATATGATACATATAATTTCTTAAAAGAGAAGGAATTGTGAAGTGTTTATATGTAGCACCTAGCAGGCTCAAGGTACTTGATAATTATTCATTATATTATATTAATTATACTAATAAATATAATTATTAAATAATTATTAAATGATAGGCACAGCAATCGAAGAATTGCGTAAGTCTCTCTAATACTTCATCAAAAATGGGCAGATAATAACACATTCATGTTGACAGACAGTAACATGGGCAGAGTCATTGCTATACTGATCCACAGTTCTATATACACACCTGAGAAAAAGGTCACTGTCAGTGGTGCAATGTTTCAGCCTGGTAACTCAAAATACTCACATTTCACTTAACTGAGTATGATAGGACAAATGAATAAATTTCTTCCTATCCCTACAAGTGATCAGATTCTGTTCCAAATATGAACAATATTTTCTTTTTTTTACTATTTTCTGAGTGAATCAAGCTCAAATTTTAGTTGTTAAAGCTTTAATTTTATGGTAGGCTTCTTGGCATTTAAAATGTGCCCCTGAAAATAGAACTCATCTCTCAATTTCAGCACATCTGTTTCTTTATGCAAGACTTCCAACACTACTTAAGAGAATTGTTTTCATGTTCATTTTTTTAACCCAGAGCTGACATACAATGTTCTACTAGTACTTGCCTAATTGAAAGTTCCAGAATCCTGGTTTCAAAATACACCTTGGTCATAAGCTTATGATGGTCCCTAAAATTTCCTCTTCTCCCCGGGGAAGAATTCAGTCAACAGCGGGCACGAAAGATGCCCACCACACCCCTAGGATCTAGTAGTGCAGGAGGAACACTGCCCTGCCTCCATAACACCAGACTTCCAGACTTCCCAATTAGCCCCTTCTCCAGGCTAGGGAAGGACTCAACCACCAAAACCATGCCTCCTCAACTTTTAGAATGGTGAGAAGGTCACGATGTGATGATGATGATGACTATGATGATTACTACGTGTCAAGCACTGTTCTAAGCCCTGGGGTAGATATAAGCTAATCACATTGGACTGACAGTCCCTGTTGCAAATGGGGCTCAGAGTCTTCATCCCCAATCTACAGATGAGGTAACTGAGGCCCAGAGAAGTTAAGTGACTTGTCCACGGCCACAAGGCAGACAAGTGGAGGAGCCGGGATCAGAACCCAAGTCCTTCCGACTCACAGGTCTGCGCTCTATCCACTGGGCCGTGCTGCTTAAACCACAAGCAAAGGTCACCGCCATAGCCACAACTGTGCTTCCCAAGCGCTTAGTACAGTGCTCTGCACACAGTAAGTGCTCAATAAATATGACTGATGATGATGATGATAACAGTAGGTCTGAGCTGGGTCTGCAATCTTGCTGCTCCTTTCATGTTGGATTGTCTTTGTCTTGTGTATTTTTGTTCATTTTTCCTTTCTGGTCATCACCAAACTCCCAGGCTCTCACCTAAGATTGTGAGGCTCTTAGGAGCAAAGGACCATACCTTTATCTCACCTAAGCAGTGCTTTACCAGAGCTCAGTTAAATGTTTTGCACATAATAAGCACTTCCTCCTCCTCAGGTTATATTCCACCAACTACCATTTCAATACCAACTACACACTTGAATACTCATAACCACCCATAGACTTCTGTACATGTCTTATATATCTTATTACTTAAGCATTAATTCATATACATATCCATTTTTCCTTCTCCCTATCTGTGAATTACTTTAGCGTTAGTCTCCCTGTTAGATTGTAAAAGGAGCAGGCATTATGAACACTAATACTACTGTACTCTCTCAAGAGTTTGGTGCAGAGCTCTGCAAACAAAGCACTAAATAACTATTACTTGTAGACTGAACAATCAGCGGTATTTATTGAGCTCTTACCATGTGCAGAGCACTGTACGAAGCAGTTGGGAAAGTGCAATATAATACAATAGACGACATGATTCCATCCCTCTCTTTCCATTCCTTTGAAGCCCCCATATCATTCATTCATTCATTCAATCATATTTATTGAGCGCTTACTGTGTGCAGAGCACACAGCTCTTGGGAAGTACAAGTTGGCAACATATAGAGACGGTCCCTACCCAACAGCGGGCTCACAGTCTAGAAGGGGGAGACAGAGAACAAAACACATTAACAAAATAAAATAAATAGAACAAATATGTACAAATAAAATAAATAAATAGAGTAATAAATACGTTAAACATATATACATATATACAGGTGCTGTGGGGAGGGGAAGGAGGTAAGGGGGGGGTGGGGAGGGGGAGGAGGAGGAAAGGAAGGAGGGGGCTCAGTCTGGGAAGGCCTCCTGGAGGAGGTGAGTTCTCGTAGAGCTTTGAAGGGAGGAAGAGAGCTAGCTTGGCGGATGTGCGGAGGGAGGGCATTCCAGGCCAGGGGGATGATGTGGGCCGGGGGTCGACGGCGGGACAGGCGAGAAGGAGGCATGGGGAGAAGATTAGCGGCAGAGGAGCAGAGGGTGCGGGCTGGGCTGTAGAAGGAGAGAAGGGAGGTGAGGTAGGAGGGGGCGAGGTGACGCAGAGCCTTGAAGCCGAAGGCTTCATCTAACTCTACCCCCGCCCCCCACGTACTAGTCAATCTTCTACAGATCCCCAAACCCCATCTCAAACTTTGTGAACCACTTTGATCTTTTTCTCACATTCTTTCTCTCTTTGCTTATCCTTATATTGATTCTTGTGGCCTTAATATCCATGTGGATGTTCCCGCTCAATAAATACGATTGATGATGATAACCCTTCCACTGCCCACTTCTTCTCAGTCCTCAACTCCACTGACTTTCTGCTTCAACCCACCTAACCCACTCACCAACATGGGAACACACTCGATCTCATCAGCTCAAGTACAATCTTTACCTATTATCCAACCACAATCTCCTCACCCGCCTTCACACTTCCCCTCCCCACAAATCTGCCTTGTTCCCCCAAAGACACCTCGATCTTTTGACCTGTACCAATTTCCTCAACTCATCGTGCCCTATTTAGTCACCATGCCAATAGTACCTTCCCTAGATTCACAAACTGACACTTCTCCACACCACGCTCTACTGAACTCAACTCTATTTTATCCTTTCAATAAATTCGTACCACTAACCCACAGCCCTGGATCCCCTCCACAGTCCATTTCCATTGCTCCTATGCATGAGCCACAGAGCACTGCTGGTGGAAATCCAGACAACAGGCTGGCCACGTCCATCTCAAGTTCACCTGCTTTAACTCCACCCTCTCCTCCACCCGACAACAATATTTCTCCATCCTTATTAATTCCCATGCCCATTGCCAGCACCACCATTTCAGTCACAATCATTAAGACATTCACAGGGCAAAGAACTGTACTAAGTCCTGGTAAGTATGCCTGCACAAGCTATTCCAGACATTCGACTTCCTTCTAAAACCCCATGCCCCCATCCCACCCTCCTCTTGCCCTAAATGACCTGGCCGTATACTTTATTGAGAAAATTGAAACCATCAGGTGTGATCTTCCTAGATCTTTTCCAGACCCTCCCTTCTCCTGCCCCTGCTTTGACTCTGCTGCCTTTCCCAACAGTATCGCTAGAGCATCTCCTACCTCCTCTCAAAATCTAGCCCCCTCCACCTGTGCTGCAGACATCATCCCTCATACCTGATCAAAACATTTGCCCCTTCCCTTCATCCTTCCCTGACCGTCATCTTCATCTGTTCATTTTCCAATGGATTTTCCCCCACTGCTTTCAAACATGCTCATGTTCTCTCCTATACTAAATAAAAACCTCCCTGGACCCCACTTCTCCTAGAAACATTATCTAACATTGGTTTAACTCTCTGGCCACTCATTCTCAATTGCTTTCAAAGACTCCTCCTCTGCCTCCCACCCTCTAATTGTGGGAGTCCCTCAAGGTTCAGTTCTGGGTCCCCTTCTATTCTCTGTATGGATGATTTCCAAAGATACATCTCCAAACCTGGTCTTTCCCTGTCTCTGCAGCATCATGTTTTCCCCTGCCATCAGGACGTCTCTACTTGAATGCCCCATCAACACCTCAAATTTAACATGTCCATAACAGAAGCCTTTATCATCCCACCCAAATCCTGTTCTCCTACTGACCTTCCCATCACTGTAGACCAAAACACCATTTTTCCTATCTCACGAGCCCATAACCCCGACATTATACTCAATTCAAAACATATATTCAATCTGTCACCAAAATCCTGTCAGTTCAACTTTGACAGCACCATTAAAATCTTCCGTTATGGAAGCACTTATCTTATCCCACCTTGACTACTGCTTCAGCCTCCTTGCTGACCTCCCTACCTTCTGTCTGTTCCCACTCCAGTTCATACTTCCCTCTGCTGCCCAGATCATTTTTCTACAAAACGTGGAGTCTACGTTTCCCCACTCCTCAAGAACTTCCAGTGGTTGTCTATCCATCACTGCCTCAAACAGAAACTCCTTTCCATTGGAATTAAAGCACTCAAGCTTTCCTACTACCACTTGACAAGCTCACTTTAATCCTCTAATGCCAACCTACTCATGGAACCTCGATCTTGTCTATCTCACCACCAACCCCTCGCCCACACCCTTCTTCTGGTTTGGAACTCCCTTCTCCCTTCATATCTGACAGACCATCACTCTCCCCATTTTCAGAGCCTTATTAACATCACATCTCCTCCAGGCGGTCTTTCCCAACTAAATTCTCAGTTCCCCAACTCCCTCTCCCTTTTGCTTCACACTTTCACTTGGATTTGTATCCTTTAGTCACCCTCACCCTCACAGCACTCATAATTTACTTTAATGCCTGTCTCCCGCTCTACACTGTAAACTCCTTGTGGGCAGGGAACATGTCTACTAACACTGCTATATTGCTCTTTCCCAAGTGCTTAGTACAATGCTTTGCACACAGTAAGCACTCAATGAATGTAGTTCACTTTTTGAAAAGCATCTACAATCTGCAGGGAGAAGAATGCTGTTGGGAAATGAGGAAATGGTCTTCTGACAATGCCCATCTTTCTGTACAGAACATGATGCAATATTGGAATAACAGTTGTGCATACGGATTTGCCCAAGGCATGAGCATCACAATGTGAGTTTTCTTCAACTTTGGGTTCATCAAGAACATAATCACCGCATTATAAGAGAATTGATTATACCTGGACTAATCAATTTTTTTATGATTATGGATGAAAAACTTCAGATTTTGAAAACATAGCTCTTAATTAATATGGCAATGATTCAGCAGAAGGGATTTCACAAGGACAGAGGTTTCGAAGAACGTGTCTGCATGTTTGGATTTTGTTCTGGGGAGAGAACGGGAGCATATCTTTCAAAATATATAGTGGCTTTTTGACACATATTTTCAATACCCTCACGCCCCAGGTTTTCACTGACACACACTATTAGACTCACTCTGAGCCTGCTCCAGTAACTGTAACAATAGACATCAACTGGACTGAAAGGCTATTAAAAAATTACCAATCTTCCATCCATATCCCTTAGTTTGCAGTCTCGAGAGATCAAATAGGCAGATGGCATAGTGGGGACAAAACTATAGCAACAAGCTCCATCAGCTAATCTCAGGGGCCACATCAATTAGTGATATTTATTGAATGCTTACTGTGTACAGAGCATACCAAGCATGGTAATAAACAAGGGAACTTAACGGGTTGAAAGAATATACGTCTACTTCTTTGCCTCCACCAGCACAAATACATGTTCAAATTGGGACCCATGCTAATTTGACCAGGAGCCACTGAGGCTGAAAAGAAGAGAGGCAAACAATTAGATGCTTTTACCGTTCACAATATAAGTGCTTAGTACAGTGTTTTGTGCACAGTAAGTGCTCAGTAAATACGATTGAATGAATGTAATTGAACAACTTAAGTGAACAATATAAGTGAGAAGCAGCATGGATTAGCGGATAGATCACAGGCCTGGGAATCAGAAGGACCTGGGTTATAATCCCGGCTCTGCCATACATCTGCTGTGTGACCTTGGGCAAGACACTTAACTTCTCTGGGCCTCAGTTACCTCATCTGTAAAATGGTGATTAAGAGTGTGAGCCCCATGTGGAACAGGGACTGTGCCCAACCTGATTAATGTGTATCTACCTCAGTGCTTGGCACATAGTAAGTGCTTAATAAGTGCTATTATTATCATCATCATCATCACTGTTTAGATTGGCTCACATTTCCTGGAGCCCAAATATAAGGAAGAATGAAGGACTAATGAAATTCTGACTAACATTAATTTTAAGGTTTTTTTCTACAAATAAAATTCTACTTTCCCATCTCAAAAGAGCTCTAGGAAAATTTTTGAATTTAAGCACTTGCAAAGCATGTTGAAATGCACTTATGATAAGCCCTTAAATACTAAACATATGGGCAAATGCTATTCACTTGTATTAATGAGTACTAGTTTGCTCTAAAAGAGAAATCACCAAAAATCTCATTCTCTGAAATATAAAAAAAGTCTAGTAGTTTGGAAATATATTACATATCTAAAAAAATCATTCTGCCTTCAAATTGTTAGGATTTCAGTGACAGTTCAGACTATTTGGACATTTCTGAATTAGAACAATGAAGCATGCCAATGAAATAAAAATGAGGCACGCATCATGCTCCAAAATGTTAACCCTCCTACAGCATTTATTACAATGTGCCACCACTCTTTTGTATTTGCCTGTGGACAGCAATTATTGCTGTTTATTGATCAAACTCAGCCTGGGTTTAGATGTGCTATTTGTGATTAAATTCTAATTAAACCCTGGGAGGGACACAGTGAGACAACTTGGTCATTAAAATGACTGGGAACATGCTGCAGGTTGTTAGTACTGCCAATACGGGAATTTCAATGTTCAAATTTCACATATAAGCTCTTTCCCAGCAAGTTATAAAAAACTATGATGAAACAAAAGCTTTTAAGGCTACTTAAAATTATCTGTGATCTGTTGAAATGACATCTAAAATGACTATCACTTGCACTTGTATGTGAGATTTCTACATTTGCAAAATACTAACACTTCAATTTTTAAAATGCACAGATTTCATAAAGGAAGTAAAAAAGGATAGTATAGGATAAGAATAAAAGGAAGAGCTTAAGAAAATAATTTTGTCACCTGATTAATCAAAACTTAGGTATAACTGACAACAATAGACAGCTCACAAAATTAACAGACCTAAACTAAGAATAATACCAAAAAAGACTAATATTTTGGAAAGAAAAGACACCTACCATGAAAACTAAAGGTAACAAAAAAATAAGGAACTGAAAATGAGGACAGTTAGCTATTGATGTATACTAAAAAAGAATGTGGAATTTTCTTCTGTAGAAATCTTTACGAACAAAAGAGATTAATTGATAAGGTTTTAAAAATATTAAACAATAAGGGGTAGTGAGATCAGTAAGAGGAGGTCACTGAAGAAAACTTGGCACTGGCATTGTCTACTGCCATTTTCAAATGACCATACTGTAGCTGTTTTGGCATCCTTTCTGGATATGCTCTTCAGAAGATGGTCATACAGTTTCCGGTTGTAAATGTTAGATTAGTCTTGATCTGCTCACACAGACTTCAGAACCAAGACACTGTGCAAAAGAATGATAACAGCTGCTTCTTTTCAGATTCTCTTTAAGGCTCCTTCTCTGCCTCCTACTCACTAACTGTGTGAGTCCCTCAGGGCTCAGTTCTGGGTCCCCTTCTATTTTTCATCTACTCGACCCCCTTGGAGAATTCATCCGCTTCCTTGGCTTCAACCACCATCATTATGTGGATGATTCCCAAATCTACCTCTCTAGCCCTGACCCCTCTCCTTAACCGCAGCCTCACATTTCCTCCTGCCTTCAGGATGTCTCTTCTTAGATATCATGCCAACATCTTTTTTTAATGGTATTTGTTAAGCGCTTACTATGAGTTAAGCACTGTTCTAAGGGCTAGTTTTGTAATCAGGTTGGACACGGTCCCTGTCCCACATTGGGTTCATAGTCTTAATCCCCATTTTACAAATGAGGTAACTGAAGCACAGAGACATTAAGAGACTTGCCAAAGGTCACACAGCAGACAAGTGGTGGAGCCAGGATTAGAACCCAAATCTTGACTCCCACGTCTATGGATGCTACACCATGCTGCTGTGGACACCTCAAACAGACCTCCTTAACAGACCTCCTCAATTTCCCATCCAAACCCTGTCCTCCCCGACTTTTCCTTCTAATGAATACCACCACCACCATTCTCATGAGCCTGTAACTTTGGCATTGTCCTGAACATCTTTCTCATTCAGTCAACCCACATATCCATCAATCAATTGTATTTTTTGAGTACTTATTGTGTGGAAAGCACTGTACTAAGGGCTTCAGAGAGTAACATATAGCAGACTTGGTAATAATAATAATAATAATGGCATTTATTAAGTGCTTACTAAGTGCAAAGCACTGTTCTAAGCGCTGGGGAGGTTACAATGTGATCAGGTTGTCCCACGGGGGGCTCACAGTCTTAACCCCCATTTTACAGACGAGGTAACTGAGGCACATAGAAGTCAGGTGACTTGCCCCAAGTCACACAGCTGACAATTGGCAGAGCTGGGATTTGAACCCATGGTCTTTGACTCCAAAGCCCGTGCTCCTTTCCACTGAATCACACTGTTTCTCCCAGCTCCCCTCTACCAGAAAAGCCTTTCTGAGATCACATCTCTTCAGGTGGCATTCCCCAAGTCATCTCTCTTCTCCCCACCCTTGGCTGCCAATTTCCGTGATATTTCCACTCCATTTAAATACTTAAGTTCCCACTGTCCCCAAACTCCACTCCATTTAAATACCTAAGTTCCCACTGTCCCCAAACCACAAAGTATATGACTTGTATACTCTAAATGATTTACTTAGTACCTGTCTACCGCTTAGTACAGTGCCTGCCACATAGTAAGCACTTAACAAATACAATAATTATTAATGCCCTTGAGGGGGGATCGAGACTGCTAACTCTTCTGTACTCTCGCAAACACTTAGTACAATGCTCTGCACAGAGTGGATGATCAATACTACACACGTTTCATGTGTACACACGTTTCTTGCCCACAATGAGTTTACAGTCTAATCTGCCATCAAATCCTGTTGCTTCTACCTTCATAATATCACTAGTATCCCTACTTTTGTCTCCACCCAAACTTCTATTAATAATTTATTACAAGATCCAATAATTTATCATACCTTGCCTTCTTTTTATGGTATACATTAAGCATTTACCATGTACCAAGCACTGCTCTAAGTGCTAAGGGAGATAAAAGTTAATCGGGTTGACAAAGTCCCTGTCCCACATGGGGCTCAAAATCTAAATAGGAGGGAGAACAGGTATTGAATTCCCATTTTACAATTGAGAAAACTCTGGCACAGAGAAGTGAAATGATTTGCCCAAGGGCACAGTAGGCAAACTGCTACAACATTAGTCCAAGTACTTATCCTATCCTATCCCTGCCTCCTGTCTCTACCCACTCCACTTGACTGTGCTGCCCGGATCACTTTATTGCAAAAACGTTCAGACCATGTTTTCCCACTCCTCAAGAACCTCCTGTGGTTGCCCATCCACCTTTGCATCAAACAGAAACTCCTTACCATTGGCTTTAAAGCACTCAACCACCTTGTCCCTTCCTACCTCACCTTGCTATTCTCCTACTACAACCCAGCCCACACACTTTGCTCCTCTAATGCTAACCTACTCACTGTACCTCGATCTTGACTTCTCGCCCAAGTCCTGCCTCTGGCCTGGAACACCCTCCCTCCTCATATCCTACAGACAAAAACTCTCCCCACCTTCAGAGCCTTATTGAAGGCACATCTCCTCCAAGAGGCTTTCCCTGACTAAGCTCTTTTCTTCTTTTCTCCCATTCCCTTCTGCATTGGTCTGACTTGCTCCCTTTATTCATCCCCTGCCCAGCCCCACAGCACTGTAATCTGTAATCATCTCTAATTTTATTTTTTATATTAATGTCTGTCTCCTCCTTTAGGCTGTAAACTCATGAGGGAAGGAAATGTATCTGTTATATTGTTATACTGTACTCTCCCAAGCACTTAGTACAGTGAGAGAAGAGAAGCAGCGTGGCTCAGTGGAAAGAGCCCGGGCTTGGGAGCCAGAGGTCAGGAGTGCTAATCCCAACTCCGCCACTTGTCAGCTCTGTGACTTTGGGCAAGTCACTTAACTTCTCTGGGCCTCAGTTACCTCATCTGTAAAATGGGGATTAAGACTGTGAGCCCCACATGGACAACCACGGCGTCTATAGTATAAAAATATATAGTATTTACATATATATATATATATATATATATACATATTTATGTGTGTGTGTGTGTGTGTGTCTATAAGAGCCTGAGAGTCAGAGGTCATGGGTTCTAATCCCGACTCCTCCACTTGTCAGCTGGGTGACTTTGGGCAAGGCACTTCACGTCTCTGGGCCTCAGTTCCCTCAGCTGGAAAATGGGGATTGAGACTGTGAGCCCCCCGTGGGACACCCTGCTCACCTTGTAACCTCCCCAGCGCTTAGAACAGTGCTTTGCACATAGTAAGCACTTAATAAATGCCATTATTATTATTATTTTTAACCTGATCACCTTGTATCCCCCCCAGCGCTTAGAACAGTGCTTGGCACATAGAAAGCACTTAACAAATGCCATCATTATTATTATCATTACAGTGCTCTGCACACAGTAAGTGCTCAGTAAACGTGATTGACTGACTAACTGAAGTGGTGGAGCCCAGATTCTATGTCACCCAGGCCCGTGCTTTTTCCACTAGGCCATGCTCCTCTGCCTTGACTAACTCATCAGCCTCCTTGCTGACCTTCCTGCCTCCTGTGTCTCCACACTCCAGTCCATTCTTCATTCAGTTGCCCAGATTATTTTTCTTAAAAATATTCAAACGATATCTCCCCACTCCTCAAAAATATCCAATGGTTGCCTATCCACCTCTGCATCAAACAGAAATTCTTTACCAGTGACTTCAGAGAACTAAATCAGCTCTCTCCTCCTATTTTACCCCTTCTATTTCCTACTGTCCATTCTACACAAATTATTTCACCAACACCACTACACACAGTACCTCAATTTCATCTTTCTTGCCACAAACCCCTTACCCACAACCTTCCTCTGACCTGGGTATCTCATCATATCCAACAGACTATCACTCTCCCCACCTTCAAAGACATATTAAAAATCACATCTCCACCACATGATAGAATATTAAACACCTTAGTCAATTGCAACTGTAGTAATAACTGAAATAGCATTTATTAAGCATCTACTGGATGCAATGCGCTGCACTAAATGCTTGGGAAGTATAAATCAAACAGGTGACATATTCCCTGACCACTTGCCTACAAGGATATGGAGGAAGACAGACAAAAAAGTAGTTATATCACAAAGTAATTAAAATAGACAACTAAAATAGCCATATATACACCCTCAGTCCCACAGCCCTTATGTACATAGCTGTAATGCATGTTAATGTCTATCTCTGCCGCTAGACTGTAAGCTCCTTGTGGGCAGGGAACGTGTCAACCAACTCTGTTATACTGACTGTGCAGTGCCGCGTACTTGCATCACTTTCAGTTGCTTTGCACACTGTAAGCACTCAATGCAAACAATTAATTGGTTGAAGTGCTGAGGATGGGTATAAATTAGTATATAAGTGCTAGAGATGGCTGATGGACTTGTATTACTGCTATCTTGAGGTAAATAGCTGGCATAAAATGGCAAAATCTCATCACAAATTCTGAGATCCCGCAATAAATACCAAAATCAATCAATTGTATTTATTCACCGCTTACCGTGTATAGAACACTGTACTAAGCACTTGAGCGAGTATAATACAACAGAGTTGGTAGACATAATAATAATAATAATAATAATGATGGCAATTGTTAAGTGCTTACTATTTGCCAAGCACTGTTCTAAGCACTGGGGGTAAAAAGTAATCAGGTTGTCCCACCTGGAACTCACACTTTTAATCCCAATTTTACAGAGGAGGTAATTGAGACACAGAGAAGTTAAGTGACTTGCCCAAAGTGACAGTGACAATTTGTGAAGCTGGGATTAGAACCCATGACCTTTGACTCCCAAGCCTGTGCTCTTTCCACTGAGCCACACTGCTTCCCTGCCCACAACGAGGTTACAGTCTAGAAGGAATAGTAAGTACTTACTATATAACACTGGGTAGACACCAGGAAATCAGATTTGACCTAGCATGGGACTTACTTGGTTGTGTGCACGGTTTTCCTGGTGAGAGCTAGCTCATAATCTAATTCTTCTTCAGGTTCACTGTCACCCTTAAGCACTATACTGATGGCAGGGTAATGATTAATCACCTGTCTGTCTCCAAACAAAAGCACTTAGTCTCTACTTTTTTTTAAATGGCATTTGTTAAATGCTTACTATGTGCCAAGCACTGTACTAAGCGTTGGGGTAGATACAAGGTAATGAGGTTGGACCCAGTCCCCGCCCCACGTGGGGCTCACAGTCTTTCCCATTTTACAGATGAGGTAACTGAGGCACAGAGAAGTTAAATGACTTGCCCAAGGTCACACAGCAGACAAGTGGTGGACTTGTGACTAGAACCCAGGTCCTTCTGACATCCAGTCCCATGCTCTTTTCACTACACCACACTGTACAGAGAGCTCTGTACCAAGTGCTTGGGAGAACACAAAAGAGTTAGATGACATGATCCTCGATGCCTGCTTTCAAAAAGCACCTAGAAATACCAATATAATTAAGCTCTGCAAGTTGAAAGGAATCAATCAATGATAATTATTGAGTGCTTATTTTGTGCAGAGCACTAAACTAAGTACATGGGAAAATAAAATTCAATCCTCAACCCTCCAGGAGTTCATAAGCTCCTAGGAAAAGTATCTAATTGGCAACAGAATGGGAGGCAGTTCGAGAGGAAGGGGTGAGGAGCAAGAAGGGAGTGGGGGAACATAAATAGAGTCATGAATATTAAGTACACACTGGTCATCTCTGTGGGAATGCAGGCAGCATCGAAAGAGAATCATTTGTCTAAGTACTGGGTGAGCTTTCTGTTAACTAGCTCAACTGGATATGACCTTTCATACTGTGAAAGGCAAAGACTCTTCTCTAGTAATTAGAACTTTAAAAATAAATTTAACCCCATAACATTGCACAGGAAATTTTCAGTCCTCTTCTGTAAGACCTCCAGCATTGCATTAAGCACAGCTTTCCTCCAGTGAGGCATGTGGATTTATCAAGATTGCTCTTCCGCAACATCAACGGCATAGATATTCTCTGCAGCACTAGGTTTTGACGGTTTTGACACCTGTCTACATGTTTTGCTTTATTGTCTGTCTCCCCCGTCTAGACTGTGAGCCTGTTGTTGGGTAAGGAATGTCTCTATATGTTACCGACTTGTACTTCCCAAGCGCTTAATACAGTGCTCTGCACACAGTAAATGCTCAATAAATACGACAATGAATGAATGAATGAAATCTAGGATATTTTGTCGGATTTCTAACCATACCACTTCCCGGACATAAAAAGGTTTTGGAAGCAGTGTGGCCTAATGGAAATACCCCAGACCTGGGAGTCCTAGGTCCTGGGTTCTTATCCCATCTCTGATACCTGCCTACTGTGTAATCTTGGGTAAATCACTTCATTTAGAAGCAGCCTGGCATAGTGGATAGAGCACACACCTGGAAGTCAGAAGGTCATGGGTTCTAATGCTGACTCTACCATTTGTCTGTGTGACCTTGGGTAAGTCACTTCACTTCTCTGTGCCTCAGTTATCTCATCTGTAAAATGGGGATTGAGACTGTGAGCCCCACATGGGGCAGAGACTAAATCCAACCTGATTTGCATGTATCCCCACCTCAGTGATTAGTACAGTGCCTGTCACATAGTAAGTGCTTTAAAAATACCACAATTATTATTCTTTTTATTATCATTAACATTAACTTCTCTGTGCCAGAGTTACCTCACCTGTAAAATGGGGATTCAATCCTCCTCCCTCCGATTTAGACTGTGAGCTTCAGGTAGGACAAGGACTATGTCCAACCTGATTATCTTGTATCCACCCCAGAGCTTGACATATAGTAAGCATAAAAAAGTTATTTAGAGCATTTTTTTCCACTCTAAACATTACTTTTCATTTAAACAGCTTACACAATGAAGTATTTTGGCTAAGACCAATTAGAATTGATGAACTCTTGGCAGAACTATACATTAAACCAATGCCTATCACGATATTCAGTGACTACACACAGCTTTATCATTTGTCCTCTGACATCCAAGCTGAAGAAAACAATGTTCATAGATGGAAAATGTAGTCATTCATTTTCAGCTTCATTAAGAAAACTTAATCAAATGTATTTCCTCGAAAACCACTCTATACATTTTATAAAACGATCTGTTAAAAGGTTTCCAAGAAGAATTAAATGCTGCATATTTAGCTGATAAAAGAATTGGAATCTCAGCAAAGGATTAAACTCAGTGTCAGAACTTTGGCTTAATTCATCCAGAAGAGAAGATGCTTGGCAGGGCACAGGCTGAGTTGTACTTTGTATTGCTGCAAGGTGATTAAACGAAACTGAAAGGAACTGTCTGATGTCTCATTACTGAGCTCTCTAAACAGAATCTGACCTACCTGGGTTATCCCAGTGGGAGGAATCTTGTAAGACTGGAGTTTCTGCTTCAGCAGCTCAGGATCACTGTGGCGGAATGGGCACCCTGACAGCCAAAAAAACAAGCAACACAAAAACAAGGCTATTTACCCAGGAGTTAGCACAATAATACACTCAAGAGACTGACTAAGCTCTTCTTAATTGTCTAACAGCTTATTAATAAAAAAGTTAATTGCCCATGTGTGCTACTGCTTTACTCTTTTTCTAAATGACTACTTCACTGTATGGTTATCAGGGCACTACAAGCTCAAGTGTTACATAAAGCATTACAACATAGGCAGGCCAAAATTCCCATTCACTGAGAGGAAAACAGTTTTAACTAGTTCCTTACCAATACGCTGAGATAATCACAAATCTGCCCTAACATGTACATTGGAAGAAATGACAAATTCTTTATTTTTACCCATTATAAAGACTCATTACTATGAAAAAATATGTAATAAAAAATTAAACAAGGCAAGCAAAGAGGAAAATAAGCTATCATATCCTGTGTAGATGATAATCTACAATCAAAATTTCAGCCCAAACTATGGAATTCATGTGGAGGAATAACCCACAGGGAGGTAGGAGTTGACGAACTGCACTTTCATTAAGCCTAATCTCTACCATGCGTTTTTACGTACTAACGGGAATAGCAAATATCAAGAGACACAAACACACTTAAGTACATAAATGTCAATACTGACTAAACTCTTAATCCCCATGATGTTTTAATTTATAAAATGTCCAAATGTGCCTAAGGAGAAATCGACCTATTCAGGCCCAAACATTCTGTGTGGAAATCCTACCACTGAGCCTATTGATGCCGGTGGGAAACTCAAAACATTTCACCACATATCCTGACCCAGACAAAGGTAGGGGGTGATTGGAAAAAATAAATTCAAAAACAAAAGTAAAACACTAGTTTATCAAAACCTTGATTAAAAAGAATCTTCATATCAAAAAATGATGGCCACCCCCACTTTTAAACTATGCAGAATTCTACGGATTAAATTATCCTCAAAAACCAGGAGTGGCCACACCTCAGTTGCTGAAAAGCAGCAAACAAAAAATGTAATGTCATGACAATCAAAAAAAAAAAGAGGGAGAATTCTAGAGGTGAGAAGGTGAGATAAGGTTAGGAGAAGAGAAAGCAGAGAAAGAGGAAATTCCTAGGATGGGGAGAAGTAGCAAATGGTGACAACAAACAAGCAAGAGTCAGTCGGAGCTGGGGATGGGGGCCATACCTTCCCCAGCCTGAGCCCAGGTAGGCAGGAACACATTTTATGGTTGGTTGGAGCAGTGTCACACTACAGCCCATTACCACGGCAGTGACTAAATAAGCAGCATGGCCTAGTGGATAGAGCACGGGCCTGGGAATCAGAAGGTCATGGGTTCTAATTCATTCATTCATTCAATCAATCATATTTATTGAGTGCTTACTGTGTGCAGAGTACTGTACTAAGCTCTTGGGAAGTACAAGTCGGCAACATATAGAGACGGTCCCTACCCAACAACGGGCTCACAGTCTAGAAGGGGGAGACAGACAACAAAACAAAACATGTAGACAGGTGTCAAAATCGTCAGAACAAATAGAATTAAAGCTATATGCACATCATTAACAAAATAAATAGAATAGTAAATATGTACAAGTAAAATAAATAGAGTAATAAATCTGTACAAATATACACAAGTGCTGTAGGGAGGATAAGGAGGCAGGGCAGCGGGGATGGGGAGGAGAAGAGGAAAAAGGGGGCTCAGTCTGGGAAGGCCTCCTGGAGAAGGAGAGTTCTCAGTAGGGCTTTGAAAGGAGGAAGAGAGCTAGTTTGGTGGATGTGCGGAGGGAGAGCATTCCAGGCCAGGGGAAGGACGTAGGCAGAGAGTCAACAGTGGGACAGGTGAGAATGAAGTACAGTGAGGAAGTTAGTGGCAGAGGAGCGGAGGGTGCGGGCTGGGCTGTAGAAGGAGAGAAGGGAGGTGAGGTAAGGGGGTGAGGTGATGGAGAGCCTTGAAGCCGAGAGTGAGGAGTTTTTGCTTGACTCGTAGGTTGACAGGCAGCCATTGAAGATTTTTGAGGAGGGGAGTAACATGCCCAGAGTGTTTCTGCACAAAAATAGTCCGGGCAGCAGAGTGAAGTATATAGACTGAAGAAGTGGGGAGAGACAGGAGGATGGGAGATCAGAGAGGAGGCTGATGCAGTAATCTAGTCAGGATAGGATGCGAGATTGAACCAGCAAGGTAGTGGTTTGGATGGAGAGGAAAGGGCGGATCATGGCAATGCTGTGGAGCTGAGACTGGTAGGTTTTGGTGACAGACTGGATGTGTGGGGTGAACGACAGAGCGGAGTCGAGGATGACACCAAGTTTGCAGGCTTGTGAGACGGGAAGGATGGTAGTGCCGTCTACAGTGACAGGAAAGTCAGGGAGAGGGCAGGGTTTGGGAGGGAAGACAAGGAGTTCAGTCTTGGACATGTTGAGTTTTATATGGCAGGCAGAAATCCAGATGGAGATGTCCTGAAGGAAGGGGGAGATATTAGCCTGGAGGGAGAGAGAGCATGGGCGGAGATGTAGATTTGGGTGTCATCAGTGTAAAGATGATAGTTGAAGCCGTGGGAGTGAATGAGTTCACCAAGGGAGTGAGTGTAGATAGAGAACAGAAGGGGACCAAGAACTGACCCTTGAGGAACTCCTACAGTAAGGGGATGGGAGGGAGAGGAGGAGCCTGAAATGGCGACTGAGAATGAATGGCCGGAGAGATAAGAGGAGAACCGGGAGAGGACGGAGCCTGTGAAGCCAAGGTTGGATAGCGTGTTGAGAAGGGGGTGATCTACAGTGTCAAAGGCAGCTGAGAGGTAGAGGAAGATTAGGATAGAGTAGGAGCTGTTGGATCCCTGCTCTGCCACTTGTCTGCTGTGTGGCCTTGGGCAAATCACTTCACTTCTTTGTGCCTCTGTTCCCTCCTCTGTAAAATGGAGATTAAGACTGTGCGCCCAACAGGGAGTATATTCAACCCAATTTGCCTTTACACTGCCTGGCCCATTGTTGGTAGGGATTGTCTCTATTTGTTGCTGAATTCACTTTCCAAGCTCTTAGTACAGTGCCCGGCACACAGTAAGCCCTCAATAAATACAACTGAATGAATAGCACATAGTAAGTGCTAAACAAATACCACTATTATTATTATTATTATTATTATTGCTAATACTAATAATAAACAAATGCTAAAGCCCAATAACAAGTGATGAAGAGCTGTCCACAGCTTGTGAGCCACAGTTTGGCCACCCCTGCATTAGCCATTCTCTGAAGCTGGACTTCTTTAAGGAAGGATTACTTCTTTTTGCATAAGTATTAGAAAGGTGTAAATCAGAAAAATCCTTATCAAAGAAAAGGTTTTACTAGTCTCTATGAGAAGTTGTGTAGGCTAGTTTTCAGTTCTGTTTCCTGGAAAATCGCCAACTCATCTATAAGTGAATGGTATTTTAATACCCAGAAATTCAGGAAAATTTCATAATGACGATTTGTCAGATTTCTCAATTACCCTTTAATTGTTAAAAAGAACTCAGCCATGAACTCTCTCCTGCTTTTCCAGAGTGAATACTCTTTCTCCAAAGATTGGAAATTTTTAGGCAAA
Source organism: Tachyglossus aculeatus (assembly GCF_015852505.1). NCBI lineage: Eukaryota > Metazoa > Chordata > Mammalia > Monotremata > Tachyglossidae > Tachyglossus > Tachyglossus aculeatus. The sequence goes on from NC_052066.1 coordinate 132,016,475, forward strand.
GCTTTAAAAACCTTTTAAAAGGTTTTAAACACCCAGACAGAAAATAAGGGTGAGAAGAAACAGGAGGGAAAGCAGGTGATTCAGAAAAAACTGAGGATACAAATGGTGGGGCATTCTGAAGCACAGCTGGGTAAATTTTTCTTCACTGATCTAGGTCAGTACCAACATATATTACCTGAAGAGTAATACAGCACCAGGCTGACACTCGTGAGGGACATAAGCTACAAACTAGTTCTTGTCAGTAATGCAAGAAGCCATTACGTTTCCTCACAGCTTTCTACAAAGCTGCTGGGTTTTCAAATACTGTAAATACATCAGTGCAAGCACTCACCGTGATAATCCCCTTGACTTGGTGGATTGTTTAGGATAATCTTCATGCAACTGAATGGTGTGTAATCCGTCCTCTTGCCTTCCTTGCCATAGCTGTGGCGGATATTGTAGGCATAACCTTTGTCAAACTGAAAGAGGAGAAAAGAAAAGAAATGGATGGATGTAAACTGCATATTGTACAAATGAAGTCAGCTATTCTGCAAGATAGGATTATGAAGTCAAAATATAGAAAATGTCTGTGAGAGAGGCCAGTAACGTCCCCCTCACATTACCAGTGGCTGGCAAATGCATATTCACTCTTACATTACTATGCATTAATATTTGAGACAATCATTTTCTCCTTCCTGAAAACATCAAAGCATCTTATAAAACTTACCCTGGTAAGAGATTCCAAATATTATCTCCATTTTTTCCAGATGGGGCAAGTGCTGACTAGGGAATTTTGATAGTTACCTCAATTTGGATGGATTCCAGAGATAGTTTCAGAGGTGCAACAGTTTATCATTTGAAAGGTACTATGATTTACATTAGGGGGAAAACGGGAAGAAAATCTGGGCCAATTTGAGACACACTATGTCTTCATAACCTGGGCCAGTTCCAGGTTCCTGAAACGATTCCAGGTTCCCTATAAGTGCTGTGAGGCTGGGATGGCAGATGAATAAAGGGAGCAGGTCAGGGCAACACAGAAGGGAGTGGGAGAAGAGGAAAGGAGGGTTTAGTCAGGGAAGGCTTTTTGGAGGAGATGTACCTACAGTAAGGCTTTGGGAGGAGAGTAATTGACTGTGGGATTTGAGGAGGGAGGGCGTTGCATGCCAGGGGCAGGACGTGGATGAGGGGTTGGAGGCAAGATAGATGAGATCGAGGAACAGTGAGAAGGTTAGCATTAGAGAATTGAAGTGTGCTGGCTGGCTTTGTAGTAGGAGAGTAGTGAGGTGAGTTAGGAGGGGGCACAGTGATTGTGTGCTTTGAAGCCAAAGGTGAGTTTTTGTTTGGAGCAGAAGTAAGTGGGCAACCACTGAAGCTTCTTGAGGGGTGGGGAAACGTCCTAAATGTCTTTGTAGAAAAATGATCCAGGCAGCAGAATGAAGTATGGACTGGAGTTGGGAGAGGCAGGATGCTGGGAGGTCGCAAGGAGGCTGATGCAGTAATCCAGGTGGGATAGGATGAATGATTGTATTAACGTAGTAGCAGTTTGGATGAAGAGGAAAGGGCTGATAGCGATGTTGTGAAAGTGGAACCGACAGAATTTAGTGATGGGTTGAATATGTGGGTTGAATGAGAGAGAGGAGCCATGGATAACACCAAGGTTACAGGCTTGTGAGACAGGAAGGATGATGGTGCCGTTTACAGTGATGGGAAAGTCACTGGGAGGACACGGTGTGGGTAGGAAGATAAGGAGTTCTGCTTTGAACATGTTAAGCTTTCTGTGATGGGAGGATCTTGAACGCAAGAGGAAATATGAGATTACAGAAAGAGAGAGATATCAGGGATGGAGATGTAGATTTGGGTATCATCCGCATAAGAAGTGGTAGTTGAAGCCATGGGAGCAAATGAGTTCTCCAAGAGAGCAGGTGTAGATGAAGAATAGAAGGGGACCCAGAACTGAACCTTGAGGGACACCACAGTTAGCGGTTTGGAGGCAAAGGAGAAGCCTGTGAAAGACACTGAGAATGAGAGGCCAGATAGATAAGAGGAGAACCATGAGAGGACAGTGCCAGTGAAGCCAAGGTTGGATAATATTTCCAGAAGAAGGGGGTAGTCAACAGTGTCAAAGGCAGCTGAAGGTCGAGGAGGATTAGGATGGAGTAGAGGCCATTGGATTTGTCAAGGAGATCACTGGTGACATTTAGGAGGGTGGTTTCTGTGGAGTGAAGGGGACAGAACCCAGATTGGAGGGGGTCAAGGAGACAAATGAAAGAGCGGGTGTAGACAACTCACTCAAGGTGTTTGGAGAGGATTGGTAGGAGGGAGATGGGGAAATAACTGGAAGGAGCAGTAGGGTCAAAGGAGGTTTATTTTAGGATAGGGGAGATATGGGCTTGTTAAAAAGCAGTGGGGAAGAAGCCATTGGAGGGGAAACAGTTGAAGATCATGGTGAGGGAAGAGGAGAGGGGCTAAGTGTTTTGATAAGGTGCAATGGAAAGGGGTTGGATGTGCAGTTCGAGTGGGTGGATTAAGAGAAGGGAGAAGATCTCTAGTGATACTTCTGGGAAAGATGGGAGAGTTGGGGGAATACAATATAACAGAGTAGGTAAACCTGTTCCCTGTCCACAACAAGCTTACAATCTCTCTCCGCTCCCTTCCTGGGCCTCAGTTTCTGCTACCCCATTGTCTATACAGGATTCCCCACTTACTCTCCTCTCCGGTGAGGATCCCCATTTTGGCCTTCTAACACAAATGCCTCAATGCAGTGTTTTTTTGTTGTTTATTTGTTTGTTTTAACAGGGCCAGTGCATTAGGATCTTACAACCCAAAAGCCAAAACTCTAGCTTTAAGATAGGCTTTGTAGTCGGATGGTTAATGCACTGTAATCCAAGACAATCTGGGCTGAACAAGCAACTATAAAACAATGGAGATGAGGGATTTCTCACACTCATCTGGCATCTTGAAAAGCAGATCCTATTGTGCGTAAGAAGCTAATTGGCCTCATCAGTGCTTGATGGTCACCTCTGACTTTCTGTGTGCACCAAAATCCAGAAATCAATCAATCATATTTATTGAGCTCTTACTGTATGCAGAACACCGTACTGAGCACCTTGGGGAGTACATCACAACTATATAACAGACACATTCCCTGCCCACAACGAGCTCAGAGTCTAGAGGGATGTTTTCATCAGAATTTCTCTGTACACCCACAGAAGGCAAAAAGTTCAGAGGGAGAGAAGTTTATTTTCACCGTATCCTGTAAAAATAAAGATCTTCTTGATCCTCTGCACAAAGCCACAAAACATTTCTCATCTACAGTAGCTTTCTTCAGTTCAGCAGTAAACATTAACAAATTCTAATAAACCTTTTAATGTGGAACTGCATATGGACTAAATTCAATTTCAAGATAATTAGCGGCTGCTACATGATTTCTGTTTGTTCATCAGAAAATTTTTTAAAAAAGCTTTTAAGAAAGCCATTTGTTCTTAATTCATCCCCATTCCCTGACAGGGGATTCAAATAACCTAAAACTGGAAGTTTCCACAGTCAAAAGGAAAATATGCAATTTTTTTTAACATTAGAACGTGTACATATTTTGTGGACTTTTAGAGGTGAAAGATCCAACTGTCCACCATTTTAGCAGCCATAGTGAACAGCTAAGAAATTGTAAGGATGGAGAATACATGAAAACCAGTGCTGGATACAATGTTTGGGTATGAAAACTGGTTTGCCTTGGTCACCAGCAGCCAAAACCAGAAGGCTGGGAGGAGAGAAGTTTTTTGTTTTTTTAAACTGGTATTACACGTTTTGTTTTTAACTGGTATTCGTTTAAAGTTTATTATGTGCTACCACACACTCTACTAAGCTCTGAGGTAGACACTGTCCCTGTCCCACTTGAGGCTCACAGTTTTAATCCCCATTTTACAGATGAGGTAACTGAGGCACAGACAAGTAGGGGAGCCTGGATTCGAATTAAAATCCTCTGACTCCCAGGCTCTAGGCTACACTGCTCCTCAAGTTTCTTCTTTCTCTCTCTTATCCCTGACCTGAGGAAATGAGTATGGATCAATTTATAGTTTAATTAAGGTTCACTTCCTGGCTTGAAGATGGAACTATGGTGGAAGCTCTTTCTGGCCGTCTGCCGGCAGGACTCGGCCCCCGCCCCATCCCAGGAACCAGTGGGATGGCCCAGGGTCTTCCCTGGATGGTAGTTGACTGTGTAGCCACCTCCCCGCACACAGGCCTGCTCGCCTTCTGGTTAGAAAATATTTTTATTTTCTGTGTCACAGGCACACAGGCCTGTGACAAAAACAGAAATTTTAGCATTTATCAGTGGATCGAAAAATTGGATGGACTTGGTATAGCAACACAGGCATAGTACTACCAATTTTTTAGTGTTGATGATGATGATGATTGTGGTATTTGTTAAGCACTTACTATGTGCCAGTCACTGTACTAACCGCTGGAGTGGGTACAAGCAAATACAGTTAGACACAGTCCCTGTCCCACATGGGGCTCACAGGCAGGCTTAATCCTTGTTTTACAGATGAGGTAACTGAGGCACAGAGAAGTGACTTGCCCAAGGTCAAACAGCAGGCAACTGACTGAGCCGGGATTAAAACCCGGTCCTTCTGATCCCCAGGCCTGTGCTCTATCCACTAGGTCATGCTGCTTCTTAGCAGACTCTGTTTTCTATTCTCCTCCATTTAAGGCTGAAAGATTCCTCAGGGCAGGGACTATAGCTGGAGTTTCTATAGTTATGGGCATGTTATGATGCTTTATATTTACTGGAATTATTGTACAGTCACACTGTAATCATCATAATAATGATGATAAATAGGAGAACTAATTCTACAATAAATACTCTCTACTGCTCTGCTCGCGAAAACAAACTACTTGCACATTTGAGGTAAACTGACTTGGAAAACAATGAAATCAGTATAATCCAGCTGAAGTCATGACAATAGAATCTTACATCAGTAACAACAGATAAGCCTCAGTTTTGTCGCTTCCGGGCTGAGAATCTGTGCAAGGGACTTGCGGATAAAAATAGCAGTTTGCACAGCATCACTTGTACTTTCATCTCTTCAAGCTGTGTTTCCGCTGGGGGTAAGGAGTGCAATAAATGAGTAGGTAGGCAGAGATACAGCACACTGTTTAGTGCATTAGGTAGAGATACAGCACACTGTCTAGTGCATTTTTTTTTAACACGTAGGGCTCATATACAGGCAGCATAGTGCTGATGCTGTGCCGTGAGTCCGTAATCCAGCAAGTGGTTGCCTTGTTAACCCTGGCTTGGGAAGTAGAGTGGGTTACTGGAAAAGGAACAGGGCTGGGAATCAGGAGACCCAGGTCCTAATCACGGCTCTGCCACTTACCTGCTATGTGATCATGGCAAGTCGCTAACTACTTTATGCTTTAGTTTCTTCTGCAAAATGGAGAAAAAAATTTATTTTCTCTCCCTCAGATTGTACCATGAGGGACACGAGTTGTGTCTTATCAGACCACCTTTTTTACCTACCCAATGCTTGACACATAGTAAATTGTTAGAATTATGATTAATATTATTGGTAGTCACCAAGGTCATTTTTTTCCCGCCCCACCCAGTAGCAAACCATTTTTCAGGATTCCTGCTGAGTCTGTCCACCACACAGAATGCCCTAGGTGGTTCGTCAATCAAAAATTTTCACACTGATGGCCTAGCTTCTGGAGGTAAAAGAGGGGACTAAAATCCAGCAGTTGTCTTTCCCCTGGTCCAACAGCATGGTCAGAAATCTGCTTCTAGACAGGTAAAGCCTGCACAGTGCCTGGGACATAGTAAGTGCTTAAAAAATACCACAATTATTATACTGAGTGGTTTTGGCTTGAATTATTTCAACAACTTTCATAATCCCCCTTTGGTTTAAATCAAGAGAGAGCAGGACTAATTTTCCCTATTTAGAAACATTGGGGATTTACATGGTTCTTGTAAAGCTTGTCTTTAAATAAAAAATGGTATTTATTAAACACTATGACTGGAGCACTGTGCTAAAAGTTGGGCTAGACACAAAATAACCCGGGCATACATAGTCCCCATCCCACATTAAACTCAAAATTTAAAACAACGAATACGAAAATATAACTATATTACTCATCTAGATTTAGGAACACTGAGAAGTAGCATGGTCTAGTGGATACAGCGCAGGCCTGGGAGTAGGCCTGCAAGTCTGCCACTTGTATGCTGTGTGACCTTGGGGAAGTTTCTTCTTTTCTGGGCCTCAGTTACCTAGGCTGTAAAATGGAGATTAAGACTTTGAGCCCTTATTTGGGACATGGACTGTGTCCAACCTGATTAATTTGTAACTACCCCAGTGCTTAGTACAGGGCCTGGCATATTGTGAGTGTTTAAAAATATCATAAGACAAATTGGTATAAGTAGACTGATGGGTTAGAAGCCCATTTATAACATTATTCCTTGGAGAAAATTGGTTCTGATTTACAAAGTTACATGATGTTACTGCTACTATGCTGATCTAAGCACTTATCCTATCCCACCTTGACTACTGCATCAGCCTCTTTGCTGATCTCTGTGTCTCTTGCCTCACCCCACTCCAGTTCTTACTTCACTCCACTGCCCAGATCATTTTTCTCATAAAACACTCAGTCTCTGTTTCCCTACTCCTCAAGAACCTCCAGTAGTTGCTTGTGAAACTGACACTCCTTGTCACTGGTTTTCAAGCACTCAGTCACCTTGCTTCCACCTACTTTACCGCCCTAATTTTCTAGTACAAACCAGCTCAAACACTTCACTCCTCTAACTCCAACCTACTCATTGTACCTTAATCTCTTCTAATTTAACATTGACTCCTCACTCATGGACTGACTCTGTACTGGAACTCCCTCCGTCTTCATATCCAAAAGACTATCACTCTCCCCACCTTCAAGTCTTATTATTCAAACAGTCGTATTTAGTGAGCACTTACTGTGTGCAAAGCACTGTACTAAGCGCTTGGAAAGTACAATTTGGCTACAAATGGAGACAAACCCTACCCAACAACGGGCTCACAGTCTAGAAGGGGGAAGAAAGAAAACAAAACAAAACAAGTAGACAGGCATCAATAGCAACAATATAAATTAACAGAATTATAGATATGTACACATCATTAATAAAATAAATAGAATAATAAATATGTACATATATTCACAAGTGATGTGGGGCGGGGAGGGGGTTAGAGCAGAGGGAGGGAGTCGGGGTGATGGAGAGGGGAGGAGGAGCAGAGGAAAAGGGGGGCTTAGTCTGGGAATATAACAGAAAGAGAAGGTAGATTCATTTTGTACTTTCTGTACTTCTAACTTCTGTACTTCTAACACTATAAAGTCTATTATTAATGATTATTTGGTCACTCAATTACAATTATAAGTAGTCCTACCAGGAAATGGGGCATGTTTCCCCATCTCTTCCCAATATATTATAAAGTCCTTGAGGTCAGGGACCGTGTCTTTTATTTTATTGTACTCTTCCAAGTCTTCTGCATACAAGCAAGGTTTATTAAAATGTTTGTGTCAGTCAAACATAGAATTAAAATAAACTAGATGATCTTTATGAAGGATTCAGTGCACATCTATCACCTTTTAAAGGGTGGGGGGTTCGATCATGCAACTAATGTTTTCTTTTTTCAGTCAAAATATAGGCATACTCTGGATTACAGCCACTCCATCACACACACACACACACACACGCACACATGCACGCATGCACGCACACATGCTCACCTCCCAACCCCCACCCGACCTGGGATTTGTCTTTCTAATATGAAGGAGACAACACTGACAGTGAAGGTCAACTATGAGGATGTGGGTGGCTGAAACGACTACTTCATGAGATAGACAATACAGACTACAGCCATTGTGATTTGCTACCCACCATGTATCATTGCAAGGTGCCAAATCAGGCAGTCAATCAATCATGGCATTGATCAAGCACTTACTGTTTGCAGAGCACTACAAACACTTGGGGACATACAAAACAATAGAGTGGTAGACACGACCCCTGCTCTTAAGGAGTTTACAGTCTAGAAAGTGAGACAGACACTGAAATTATCGATACAGGAAATGACATTACAGATAGGGATAATTCATTCAGTCCTATTTACTGAGAGCTTACTGCATGCCAAGCACTAAGCGCCTGTAAAGTACTAAGCACCTGTAAAGTACAATTCAGCAATAGAGAGAGACAATCCCTGCCCACAGCAGGCTTGACATGGTATAAAGCTGTACATAAGTGTATAGATGACTCTAGTCTCCATCTATACCCACTCTCTTGGAGAACTCATTCTCTCCTATGGTTTCAACTACCACTTTTATGCAGATGAAACTGATCCAGCCCCGATCTCTCTCCCTCTCTCCAGTCTTGCATTTCCTCCTCCCTTCAAGAATTGTATATCCTCCCATCACCTCAAACTTAACATGTCCAAAACAGAATGCCTTATCTTCCCACCCAAAACCTGCCCTCCCCGACTTCCCTATCACTGCAGACGGCACCACCATCCTTCCTGTCTCACAAGCCCATAACCCTGGCATTATCCTTGATTCCTCTTTGTCATTCAACCCACATATTCAATGTCACCAAATCCTGTTGGTCCCACCTTCACAGTATCACTAGAAACCATCCTTTCCTCTCCATCCAAACTGCTACCATGCTAACACAATCACTCATTTTATCCTGCCTGGATTATTGCATCAGCTTCCTTGCTGACCTCCCAGCCTCCTGTTTCTCCCCCCTCCAGTCCATACTTCACTCTGCTGCCAGGATCATTTTTCTACAAAAATGTTCAGGACATGTCATCCGGCTCCTCAAAAAACTCTAGTGATAGCCCATCCACCTCCATATAAAACAAAAACTCCTCACCATTGGCCTTAAAACATTACAATACCTTGCCCACTCCTATCTCACCTTGCTTCTCTCCTTCTACAACCCAGCGTGCACACTTTGCTCCTCTACTGCTGACCTTCTCACTGTGCCTTGATCTCCTGTCTTGCAGCCTGGAACGCCCTCCCTTCTCAAATCTGACAGACGTTAATCTCCCCTCCCAAAGCCTTATTGAAGGAATATCTCCCCTAAGAGGCCTTCCCATGCTAAGCCCCACTTTTCCTCATCTCCCACTCCCTTCTGTGTTGCTCTGATTCACTCCCTTTGCTCTTCCCAGAGTCAAAAGGTCATGGGTTCTAATCCCAGCTCCACCATTTGCTGTGTGACCTTAGGCAAGTTACTTAACTTCTCTGTGCCTCATTTACCTCATCTGTGAAAGATGGGGATTAACAGTGTGAGCCCAACGTGGGACAGGGACTGTGTCTAGCCTGATTAACTTGTATCTATCCCAGCACTTGGAACAGTGCTTGACACAAAATAAGTGTTTAACAAGTAGCATAATTGTCATTATTATTATTATATGGGGTGAATTTTTTTAGGAAAATGATCTGGGTACTAGAGGGAAAAATGAACTGGAGTGGGGACAGTCAGGAGGCAGGAAAGTCTGTGAGGAAGTAGATTAATTAATTAATTAATGATGGCATTTGTTAAGTGCTTACTACGTGCAAAGCCCTGTTCTAAGCACTGGGGAAGATACAAGGTGATCAGGTTGTCCCACATGAGGCTCGCAGTCTTAATCCCCATTTTACAGATGAGGTAATCGAGGCACAGAGAAGTTAAATGACTTGCCCAAAGTCACACAGCTGACAAGCAGCGGAGCCAGGATTTGAACCCATGACCCCTGACTCCAAAGCCCGGGCTCTTTCCACCTAGCCACGCTGTTCAAGTTGGGGAGGGGGATTGGGCTGGGGGGAGGGAGGGCGTCCGGGGCCCAGGGCGGAAGGTGGGCGAGGGGTCAGCCCACCCACCTTGGTGAAGGTCTTGGTGATGAGGGACTGGATGTTGTTGGTGGTGGTGCTGAAATGCTTGCAGACCTGGGCCACGAGGGGGGCGGCAAAGTCCCGCAGGGCCCAGTGGTTGCCCACATCGGGCCGCAGGCACAGTTGGAGGCTCACGATGCACGTCATCACTGTCGGGATCAGTTCGTGAACGTATTTTTCCAGGTAGAGGGTGGGATTGTCCATGAGCGCCTTGACCATCCGCATCAGGTAGGTGAGCCGGGCCAGGTTGTTTTGGACCATGTTCACGCGTACCCCCTCGGAGATGAAGATACTGAACTGGGGCAGCATCTGGTAGAGGCTGGGGTCGGTGGCGATGCTCTGCAGGGCTTCGGCCCGCTTGGCCTCGCAGGAGCCGACGCAGGCCTCGGTGATCTCCTTGTAGTAGAGCTGCTGCTCGACGGACAGCTTGTGGATGCTACATGGCTTCAGCCTTGTGGGGGCCCCTTCCAGCAAGGATGGCGGCTTCTTCTCCTTCCCTTTGCCGTCTGCCGGCGTGGCCCCCTGACCTTTGCCTTTCAGGGGTCCGTCCTCCTCCTGGCCCGGCTTTGTGGACTTCATGAGCTCCATGGCCTCGGCCTTCCGTTGCTCTTTGGGGGTGGGGGGCGGGTTCTCCGGGATGGCTGGCTGGAAGCCCTCGATACTCAGCCAATGGGCTTTGAGGCAGACATCGAGGGGCACCCGGGGCAGGGGGGTGTTGATGATGTCGCTCAGGTCCACCTCTTTCTCTTCGTAGAAGTAGAGCTCCCGGCCGCCTCCGGAGATGAAGCAGAAGGGGATGAACTCCTGGGCGTGGAACCCGTACAGGAGCTCGACATTCTTGAGCTTGAGGGCGTAGTCCACGTTGCTGGTGGTCAGCTTCTGTCGCTTCCCCATGTGCATGAACGTCAGGGCCTCCTGGGCGATCTCCTTTTAGACTGTGAGCCCACTGTTGGGTAGGGACTGTCTCTATATGTTGCCAACTTGTACTTCCCAAGCGCTTAGTACAGTGCTCTGCACACAGTAAGCGCTCAATAAATACGATTGATGATGATGATAGCTGACCTTGTCGCTGAGGAGCTGGCAGGTCTCCTCGGGCACCTGGGAGATGCCCATGGACTCGGCCAACACCTTCATGGACTCCATGGGCAGCGCCATGTTACTCAGCTTCAGCTTCTTCTCCTCCGCCATGCCGGCCCCCCGGGAACCCCCGCCCCCGGGCCGGGGAGATGGCACCTGCTTTCCTGGCCACTCCCTCCGGCTCCTCCCGGGCGGGTCTCTGCCTGGGAAGCCAAATCCACATCTGCTGGGTACAAGGGGGAGTCGCAGGAATTTGTGTGCCCAACACTGTTCTACAAAATCATCAGGTCCCACGTGGGGCTCACATTCCAGCGTGCTCTGCCACCATCTTGGGCCCCGCCCCCACAGAGGACCGGATGGTAATTGAACCAAGACCTAAGTGTTGAGTAGATATGAGGGCTGAAAGGGACCAAAGATTATAGGCTTCTGAGATACTTCATATTTCACTCTTTTGTTCAAATCATTTTTCAAAAAAAAAAGATTCATTCCATGTTTCCCCACTCCTCAAGAACCTCCAAGGGTTGCCCTTTCACCTCCACATCAAACAGAAACTGCTTACTCAATCACCTTGCCCCTGCCTACCTTACCTCGCTGATTTCCTACTATAACGCAAGAAGCTCACTTCACTAACACCAGTTCACTCGCTTTATCTCAATCTTGGGTATCTCATCGTTACACTCTCGCCCACATCCTGCCTCTGGCCTGGAACTCCCTCACCCTTCATATCCAACAGACGATTACTCTACCAACCTTCAAAACTTTGTTCAAATCACCTCTCCTCCAAGAGGACTTCCCCAACAAAGCCCTCATTTCCCCTAGTCCCTCTCCCTTCTGCATCACCTTTGCACTAGGATTTGCACCCTTAATTCACCCTATCTTCATGCGTCGCGCTCTCTAGGGCTGAAGATGTAGCTTTGGGGACTATATCATTCATTCATTCAATCACATTTTTTTCTTGAGCGCTTACAGTGTGTACAGCACTGTGCTAAGTGCTTGGGAATGGGATAGTATGTTGTATATTCCAGTATGGTATAGTAGAGTATAGAGAAGCAGTGTGGTTCAGTGGCAAGAGCCCGGGCTTTGGAGTCAGAGGTCAGGCGTTCAAATCCCGAGTCCACCGCTTGTCAGCTGTGTGACCTTGGGCCAGTCACTTCACTTCTCTGGGCCTCAGTTCCATCTGTAAAATGGGGATGAAGACTGTGAGCCCCGCGGGGGCCAACCTGATCACCTTGTAACCCCCCCAGCACTTAGAACAGTGCTTTGCACATAGTAAGCGCTTAATAAATGCCATTATTATTATTATTATTATTATTATGCACATATCTAAAATTTATTTTAATGTCTGTCTCCCCCTCTAGACTGTATGCTCCTGTTGGGAAGGGAACAGGTCTATATGTCTCTTTTCTATTGTACTCTCCCAAGCACTTAGTACAGTGGTCTACATACAGTAAGTGCTCAGTAAATACAATTGATTGCTAAGGAAAAGACTACCATTATTGATGGACTTTTATCTTATTCTTAGACTAGTTGGAAAATCAAATGAAGAAGTCATGGTCTCTCCACCACTAGAAGTTTTGGAATAAAGACATCATAGATGAATTCACAAAAATGATTTAAAAAGACCCTAATGGAGAAGGGAGTTCAAAGATATGAAGAGATGTTCGGAAGGAGCTGGTTTGTTACATGGCTCTATATGAAAGGCAAAAAGAAGGCTGGGGTTTAATCTAAATTCGAAAAATTATTCACAAAAGTTGAAAACCCACAACCTATCAGGACAATAAGTATCTACTTTTGCAACCTCCTGCAAAGATTCATGATCATATTACAACAATACTGTGATGTTATGCTTTAAATTACATTGACAAAGATTAGATAATATTTTAATGTAACAATATAAAATAGATTAACTTCTATATTATTTCTTTCAGAGGTTTTGGAACAGATCCCAATTTATAACTAGTAAGCATCTGGGGAAACGTACTACACGTTAGAACCATTCACAATGAACAAGCCCCGGATGGATTGGGGGTATGTAAAACAGCTGTAAGTTTCAATTTAGCACAGTGGATGTGTCCCAGACTTCCAATATTCATTTAACAGCGAGTATGTATTACTGTCTTGGCATGTGTGTGCCTAAATAAGAAGTTGAAATTCTTGATGTCTAATGCACATGATACAGCCTTCATCTCAGTGTGTTCCAGAGGGGAGAAAGTTGCCAGCACCAGCCAGTCGGGTTGGGGAGGGTGTGGTGGGGTGGGAGGGTGTCAGTGTAGTTCACTAGACACATAGTTACCATTTGCTAGGACCAAGAATGTTGTTTGATGGTACTTTTTCTCAGGGGGAAAATCCACTTTCCACCAAAATCAGCATGCTGCAAGTCTCCAATCAATCAATCATATTTATTGAGCATTTAGTCTTTGCAGAACACTATACTACATACAACATAACAGAGTTGGTAGACATGTTCCCTGTCCACAAGGAGTTCACAGTCTAGTGGAGGAAACAGACATGAATATAAATGAATTATGGGTATGAACGTAAGAGTTGTGGGGCAGGAGTGAATAATGGGTGCAAATCCAAGTACAAGGATGGAATAAAAGGAAATGAGAGAAGAGGAAATGGGAGATTAATCAGGGAAGGCCTCTTGGAGCAGACGTGATTTTAATACGGCTTTGAAGGTAGGAAGAATTATTGACTGTTGGATATAAAAGGGGAGGGAGTTTCAGCAGCAAGAGAGACAAGAACTGAGGTACAGTGAATAAGTTGGTAATAGAGGATTGTAGTGTTCAGGCGGGGTTGTAGTAGGACATCAGGGAGGCATTGTAGGAGGGGGCAAGCTGATTAAGTGCTTTAAAGCCAATGTTGAGGTGTTTCTGTTTAATGTGGAGGTGGATGGGCAACCACTGGAAGTTCTTAAAGGGTAGGAGACAGACTGCATGGCTTTGTAGATAAATCTTCCCCTCTAGACTGTAAACCTATGAGGAGGGAACATGACTACCAACACTTACATTGTACTCTTCCAAGCACTTAATGCAGTGCTCTGCACACAGTAAGCACTCAACAAATATGACTGATTGTAAAATGACCTGGGCAGCAGCGTGAAATATGGACTTAAGTTAGGAGACACAGGAGGCAGGGAGATTAACAAGGAGGGTGATACAGTAATCAAGGTGGAATAGAATAAGTGCTTGGATTAACGTGGTGGCAGTTACAATTACAATCAATTTCATCTTGAGTTGCTTTAAGCAGATGGGATCATTCATTTATTCATTCATTCATTCAATCGTATTTATTGAGCGCTTGATCCCATCACTAGTTCTGCCTTGGGGACTCATTTTGAGCACACTGACACCAGCACCTCTTCAGGTTAAGAGGTTGGGTTACAGCCATAGTGCAGTGCTTTTAAATACTCCAAACAAGTCTAGTTGAAAGCTGGCAAGGGAACTCCAGGGAAGGAAAGGGAAAAACAACTACATTACCCATGAAGCAAAGGGACTGGCTTGTCTACATCTCCCAGAAGTCACTGGGGCATATTCAAGCGCTTAGTACAGTGCTCTGCACACAGTAAGCGCTCAATAAATACGATTGAATGAATATTCTGAGTAATTGTCTTTTCTGTTAATCTACTCACTATGCCTAATATCATCTCTTCTGCTGCCAACCTGCTACTCACACCCTCTCTCCCATCTGGAATTCTATTATCCTTCATTCCCAACAAACCATTACTTGCCACATCTTCAACGTTCTTCTGAAATCACATCTCTCCCTATGGCCTGTATCTCCCAACTGCTATTTAAGCCTCTCAGTACTTCACTACTTAAGATTACTAATTAAGTTATCAACTCTCAGCCCTAACATACCTTTTTTTAATTCTCTTTTATTTGCTCTTATCTGCAATTTTTTTAGTGTCTGTCCCCCACCACTAGACTGTAAGGTCCCTGAGAGAAGGGATATCTACTACTATTATTCTGACAGTCAATCAATCAATTGCTTACTCTGGACAGAACATTGTACCAAGCACTTGGAAGAGTACAATATATCAGAGTTTGGTAGACATATTCCCTACCACCAATGAGCTTATAGTCTAGAGAGGGACACAGACATTACTATAAACTATGATGTGTATGTAAGTGCTGTGTGGCTGAGGGAGAGGTGAACAAAAGGTGCAAGTCTAAAAGCAAAAGTGACACAACAGAGAGTGGGAAAAGAGGAAAGAAGGGCTTAGTTCAGAAAGTCCTTCTGTACGAAACGTGCCTTCAATAAGGCTTTGAAGGTGGGGAAAGTGAAGGTCTGTCAGACATGAAGAGAGAAGTCGTTCCAGGCCAAAGGCAGGATGTGGGCAAGAGGTCAACAGAAAGATAGACAAGAATGAGGCACAGTGAGTGGGTTGGCATTAGAGGAACAAAGTGTATGGGCTGGGCTGTAGTAAAGCAGTGTGGGAAGGTAGGAGGAGGCAAAGTGATTAAATGCTTTAAAGTTGATGGTAAGGGGTTCTGCTAGTGCCTTTCTCTGCACAATAAGGATTCAATAAATACCACTCATTGATTGCCATAAGTGGACACGGACACCCACAGTCAGGGCAGCCTGGGGCATGGTTTGGTTTTCTTCCCGGATTTCCCAAAGGAAAGGTTTCTCTGTTGCTACTTTCACCTCTGCAGATAGTTGGCTCATTCTGTCTGTTAATTCCCGAGTCTCCAGTCAGTCAGTCAGTCAATCATATTTATTAAGTGCTTACCGTGTTCAAAACACTGTACTAAGCGTTTGGAAGAGTACAATATAACAGACACATTCTCTGCTCACAATGAGCTCACAGTCTAAAGGACGACCTAGGAAGAAAGTGATAGTATTTCTCTCAACCAATATTGTCTGTGAACCCCTTACTGTCTGTGAAGCAGTGTGGCTCAGTGGAAAGAGCACAGGCTTTGGAGTCAGAGGTCATGAGTTCAAATCCCGGCTCTGCCAATTGTCAGCTGTGTGACTTTAGGCAAGTCACTTAACTTCTCTGTGCCTCAGTTACCTCATCTGTAAAATGGGGATTAAAACTGTGAGCCCCCCGTGGGACAACCTGATCACCTTGTAACGTCTCCAGCGCTTAGAACAGTGCTTTGCACATAGTAAGCGCTTAATAAATGCCTAAAAAAACCCAACAGAAAACCCTTAAGCACTTGGATACTCACTCCAGCCCCACAATACTTAAGAAAATATTCTTATACTCTACAATTTATCCTATCCTTAATCTATTTTCATGTCTGTCTCCCCCTGTAAACTGTAAGCTCCTTGTGTGCAGGATTGCCTTAATCAACTATATTGTACTGAACTTTCATAAGTGCTTAGTTCAGTGCTCTGCCCACAGTAAGCACTCAATAAATACCACTGACTGGGTAATTGATATCTGTGACAAAATAGGCTGTCCCTTCCAATATTCCAAATTTTCCCCTCATCAACTTACTGTCTATGTACTTAAGGACTCTTGGCTTAATCTACTGGTATTTTTTTTTTGCTAACACATCTCCTGACAGAAGGGCCTTTGACAGACAAAAGCAGTCTTAGGTGACTATTGTAAATCAGCACCCCTTCACATCTCTTGATGATTGAAGGTCTCGTTTCAACCTGTGAGATTTAAGAGTGTTGGGGAGAGTGTTTGAAGAACATAAGTGAAACTGCCACGGAAACTGCCCTCTCAAAGGTCACCAATGACCTCCTGCTTGCCAAATCCAACGGCTCCTACTCTGTCCTAATCCTCCTCGACCTCTCAGCTGCCTTTGACACTGTGGACCACCCCCTTCTTCTCAACACGCTACCTGACCTTGGCTTCACAGACTCCGTCCTCTCCTGGTTCTCCTCTTACCTCTCCGGTCGTTCTTTCTCAGTCTCTTTTGCAGGTTCCTCCTCCCCCTCCCATTCTCTCACTGTGGGGGTTCCCCAAGGTTCAGTGCTTGGTCCCCTTCTGTTCTCGATCTACACGCACTCCCTTGGTGACCTCATTCCCTCCCACGGCTTCAACTATCATTTCTACGCTGATGACACCCAGATATACATCTCTGCCCCTGCTCTCTCCCCCTCTCTCCAGGCTCGCATCTCCTCCTGCCTTCAGGACATCTCCATCTGGATGTCTGCCTGCCATCTAAAGCTCAACATGTCGAAGACTGAACTCCTTGTCTTCCCTCCCAAACCTTGCCCTCTCCCTGACTTTCCCATCTCTGTTGACGGCACTACCATCCTTCCCGTCTCACAAGCCCGCAACCTTGGTGTCATCCTCGACTCCGCTCTCTCATTCACCCCTCACATCCAAGCCGTCACCAAAACCTGCTGGTCTCAGCTCCACAACATTGCCAAGATCCGCCCTTTCCTCTCCATCCCAACCGCTACCCTGCTCATTCAAGCTCTCATCCTATCCCGTCTGGACTACTGCATCAGCCTTCTCTCTGATCTCCCATCCTCGTGTCTCTCTCCACTTCAATCCATACTTCATGCTGCTGCCCGGATTATCTTTGTCCACAAACGCTCTGGGCATATCACTCCCCTCCTCAAAAATCTCCAGTGGCTACCAATCGATCTGTGCATCAGGCAGAAACTCCTCACCCTGGGCTTCAAGGCTCTCCATCACCTCGCCCCCTCCTACCTCACCTCCCTTCTCTCCTTCTACAGCCCAGTCTGCACCCTCCACTCCTCCACCGCTGATCTCCTCACCGTACCTCGCTCTCGCCTGTCCCGCCATCGACCCCCAGCCCACGTCATCCCCCGGGCCTGGAATGCCCTCCCTCTACCCATCCGCCAAGCTAGCTCTCTTCCTCCCTTCAAGGCCCTGCTGAGAGCTCACCTCCTCCAGGAGGCCTTCCCAGACTGAGCCCCTTCCTTCCTCTCCCCCTCGTCCCCCTCTCCATCCCCCCATCTTACCTCCTTCCCTTCCCCACAGCACCTGTATATATGTATATATGTTTGTACATATTTATTACTCTATTTATTTATTTATTTATTTTACTTGTACATATCTGTTCTATTTATTTTATTTTGTTAGTATGTTTGGTTTTGTTCTCTGTCTCCCCCTTTTAGACTGTGAGCCCACTGTTGGATAGGTACTGTATATGTTGCCAATTTGTACTTCCCAAGCGCTTAGTACAGTGCTCTGCACATAGTAAGCGCTCAATAAACACGATTGATGATGATGATGATAAGTGCCAATACTTCTTCCTTCCTACTACAGAGTTTAATTTGAACACATTTGGCCCCCATCAATTTTTGCATATTATGGTAGTAATAATAATAATATGTATCAAGAGCTTACTATGTGCCAAGCACTCTACGTACCAAGCATGGTAGTAGATACAAGAATATCAGATGAGACATAATCCCTGTCTCACATCCCTGTCCCTGTCCCAGCCTAAGTAGGACGGACGATAAATCAATCTGTGGTCTTTATTGAGTACTTACTGCTTGCAGAGTACATACTAAGAGCTTGAGAGTACAATGCAGTAGAGTTGGTAGACAAGTTCCCTGCTCATAAGGAGCTGTATCGAACCCCTATTTTTCATAGGAGGAAATAGACACAGAGAAGGAATCAATCAATCAGATTTACTGAGTGCTTACTGTGCAAAGAGCAATGTATTAAGTACTTGAATTTAAGTGACTTGCCTGAGGGCACACATTAGACAAGTGGCAAAGGCAGAATTAGAATCCAGGCCCGCTGACTCCCAGTTCCATGCTTTTTCCCTTAGGCCATGCTGCTTCACGTGTCCCACCTACTTCAAGAGACCCGTAATGGAGCCTGCATTTTTACTTTCTGCCATCTGAAGACAACATTTCCTTCTTTTGTTACCTCATAGTCATTACTTTCAAACCAGTCTGGTGCCCTCTCATCCTGCTGTGACACTTGATGATATTTTCCCTATGATGCTGTAGATTTCAATAAAGTTCTTTCTCAGCCTTCATCCTTTCAAACTAAAGATTGCTACTCTTTCCTGACTATATTTGTATGGATGCTCCAGCCCCCAGATCATTAGAGTTGCTTTCAACCACAGTCCAATATGTGTTTTGCCCCTTTATTCTGAATGCACCTTGGTTTACTTCAGCATATGCCTGAATACTTTTCTGTGCCTCGGTTACCTCATCTGAAAACTGGGGATTAAGACTGTGAGCCCCATGTTAGATAGGGACTGGGTCCAATCCAGTTTTCATGTAGCCACCCCAGCACTTAGAACAGTGCCTGACACATAGTAAGCGCTTAACAAATACCATAATTATTATTATTATTATTACTTATTTCTCTATTACATTCTCCCTTGTGCTAAGTACGGTGCTCTGCAGAGAGTAAGCAGTCACTGAATATAACTGATTGATTAGATTGCAAGTTACCTGACAGGTAGGATGATGTCTTGTACTACACAAGATAAACCTACCCAGTGTGGACACTCCATAAATCCTTCTGGCTCATTCGATATTGGTAACAATACTCCAGGGAGCTAGAAAATGCAATCTGATGTCACTCAGAACTCAGTGCTACATGAATAAGGCACTACCTATTCAGCTTCCAACTTACCACCCCTGAGGAATCAAGGCAGAAAACCCAGTGGTCGGGACTTAACACCTACAGCTGGCAGTGTCAGATAGTACACTCCTTCAACTATTTGAGGCAGGTGGCATTCTCCCCTCCTCATTTGATCAGGCTCTGGTTTCTATTTCCCAAGGGGGAGGTGGAAGAATCTTTAAGAAGCAGTATGGCCTAGTGGAAAGAGCTTGGGCCTGAGAGTCAAAGGACCTGGGTTCTCACCCCAGTTCTGCCATTTGTCTGTGCTGTGACCCTGGGCAAGTCACTAACATCTCTGGGCTTCACTTTTCTCATCTGTAAAATGGGGATTTAATACCTGCTCTCCCTCCCCCTTAGACTGTTAGCCCCATGTGGGAGAGGGGCTATGCCCAAAATGATAACTTTATATTTATCAGTGCTTGACACACAGTAAAGCACTTAAATACCATTATTATTATTATTATTATATTATCTAGTGCAACCGCGAACAAGAAAGAAAGAGAAGCATGTACATTTCACCTCCTCCAGGAGGCCTTCCCAGACTGAGCCCCTTCCTTCCCCTCCCCCTCGTCCCCCTCTCCATCCCCCCATCTTACCTCCTTCCCTTCCCCACAGCACCTGTATATATGTATATATGTTTGTAAATATTTATTACTCTATTTATTTTACTTGTACATATCTATTCTATTTATTTTATTTTGTTAGTATGTTTGGTTTTGTTCTCTGTCTCCCCCTTTTAGACTGTGAGCCCACTGTTGGGTAGGGACTGTCTCTATATGTTGCCAATTTGTACTTCCCAAGCGCTTAGTACAGTGCTCTGCACATAGTAAGCGCTCAATAAATACGATTGATGATGATGATGATTGCAGCTACCTGCAAAAGAGGAATCGAGGGCAAGGCTCCCCTGGGTGGGAGTGGAGAAGGACTAGGTATTAAGTAGGGAGCAAAGGAAAGCAAACTAGAGAGAAATACTCCTGTCATTTCCAAAGCAGGCAAATTCTGTCAGCAATTTTAGTCCATTTTACTTTATTCACTGCTGGTAAAAAGAGAATTCAATGAAATTTCATATGATATAAGTTTTGAAGTAGAAAATCGGCATTTAGTACCCTTGACACGATTGATTGTAGTGCCCTGCGTGACTGAATTCACCGCTACAAAGTAAACAATGAATGGTCTACTCATTGGCAGGAGCACACCCAATGAAACCATGAAGCTGCTGCAAAACAACAGCGGCAGATGGACCAAAGTGGCATGTTCGACTCCAAGATGGGTTGGCTCAGTTTGAATACACAAATGGGGCTGACTCTGAACAAAGGAGACAGAAATGTACACAGCGACAACCCCCAGTAGAGCTAGTGGCTGCAGTTATTAGATAAAGGCAAATCAGCCCTGGGAATATTGTCAGGGTCAGGGCTGTCTTGCTCGGTTTGCTCTTTTCAGCTTCTTTTAGACCAAAATGAATAACACTAGCAAAAATATAGTTTTGAAATTAAAAAAATAGATGTTTGTTTATGGTATTTGCTAAGTGCTTGCTATGTGGTAAGCACTGTACTATGTGCTGGGGTAGATATCAACTGATCAATAACATTGATTGAGCCCTTACTATGTGCAGAGCACTGTACTAAGTGCCTGGAAAAGTACATCATAATTAGAATTATTAATAATTAGAATTAGAATTAGAGAAAGCACTCCCTGCCCATAATGGGCTGATCAGGATGGACAGAATCCATGTCCCTCATGGGGCTCATAGTCTTAATCCCCATTTTACAGGTGAAGTAAGTGAGGCCAAGAGAAGTTAAGTGACTTGCCCAAGGTAACAGAGCAGACAACTGGCAAAGCCAGGAGTAGAACCCAGATCCTTCTGACTGCAAGGCCCGTGATCTATCCACCAGGCCAAGCTCCTTCTTGACTAAACTTCTCTTTTATTTTGCTATGTTGGCTTTATGTGTTGCATTTTCAGTTGACTTCTTTTCTACATTACCCATAATAAATATTTGACATTATTGGGAGACTCCTATTATGGATCAATTTTATAGAATCTGGGTTTTAATCACTGGTAAGAGTTCGGTTAAATGTTTCAGACAATGTATAAACTAATAAATACATGCAATAATAAATGGTGAACTTAGAGTGTAATTTTCCAAGGGTAGATTCCTTACAAATGGTCAGGGCTTAAGTAAAAACTCATTGCTTTTCCCTTAATAATAATAATAATAATAATAATGTTGGTATTTGTTAAGCGCTTACTATATTCCAAACACTGTTCTAAGCATTGGGATAGATACAAGATAATCAGGTTGTCCCACGTGGGCCTCACAGTATTCATCCCCATTTTACAGATGAGGTAACTGAGGCACAGAGAAGTGAAGTGACTTGCCTAAGGTCACACAGCTGATAAGCGGCAGAGCCAGGATTAGAACCCATGACCTCTGACTCCCAAGCCCGTGCTCTTTCCACTAAGCCACACTACTTCTCAAAGAATTCATATTTTGTGCTTTGCCATTATTTTGCCATTAACAGAGATTTTCCAGCCTTAGTTCTCATTTTAAAATAAGGAACTGCCAATGGGACTTCAATTTTCGTGCACAGGAGGAGATGGGAGAAGACAAAGTGAAAACGCAACAATGTACGTACAATTACATGCAGAAACAGTACAATGGCTAAGAAAATCATCCACAAACTTCAGAGGAAATAAAAAAGAACACTTTTTTTTAAGTAACTTGGTATTATTTCAGCAACACTCTACAAAAAGCCAACTTTTCATTATATAGTATTTTACACTTCGGATTCCCCTTGCTTTTAAGGATTTCAAGATGTTTTACGAAGATTATTTCTTCAAGCCTCACAGCATGTATTATCCTTATTATAATGCAGTACATCTGGAGATTTTGGATTAGTACTAGGAAAATGCAACCATTCAATTCCTTAAATGTTAAAATCTTCCAACTGACTTAAGGCTGCCCACAGTATTATCTTTCAGTATTCAAGCCATGCAATGAATGAGTCGGTTGAAATACTGATAATTTGAATATTTACACAGTGTATCAGTTTGGGAAGACTACGATCAAGCTGACATGATATTCACATGAAACATATTAGGCTTTTCATTGCGTTCAATTTTCTAAACAAAAATGAGCCTCAAAACAAATTTTGTAAAAGCAAATAAGCATTTATAACTTCCTTTTAAAACAACCACTAGCATAGTGAGAATAGCCATTTGGGTTCCAGTTTGAGGGCAAATGTCATATTAGCAACATCCTATCTCTAGGAAGAATCTAGTCCAAGACTCTATGATAGGGTCTGCACCAGTAAAATGTTTAAATTATGTTGATAACTAAAGCCAAAGAATATTTTGAGGCCTAATTTGCTAGTGTACCCTTAGCCAAAGTGATTTTTCCCCTGACTCCGGTGTTTTACCCATTTAATGGCCAAGGGAGCAATATGTGGCACTGAGAGCTGAACTGACCATGACTTGACACAATCCATATTTTTACTATTGGTTAAACTAAGATATCATAAAGTGACACGTTAACCATCTCGCAGTAACTCAAGAGATCTCCTGCCTTCTCTCAAAATCCACCTCCTCTCCCCCTGCGCATCTGATCCCATACCTTCACACCTTATTAAAACACTCGCCCCCGCCTTCTCTTCCCTGACTGCCGTCGTCAACTGTTAACTCTTCAATGGCTTCTTCCCCAATGCTTTCAAACATGCTCATCTCTACCCTATTCTAAAAAAAAACCCTGCCTTGACCCCAATGGCTCCCTCCAGCTACCATCCCATCTCCCTCCTACCATTCTTCTCCGAATTCCTTGAGTGAGTTCTTCTCCTCCAATTCTCTCCTTGACCCCCCTTAAATATACACCTTCAAAAAGGCTTTGAAGGGGGAGAGAGTAATTGTCTTTCAGATATGAGGAGGGAGGGCTTTCCAGGCCAAAGGTAGGATGCGGGTGAGAGGTCGGTGGCAAGATAGACAAGATCGAGGTACAGAGAGAAGGTCAGTATTAGAGGAGCAAAGTGTGAGGGCTGGGTTGAAGTAGGAGAGTAGTGAAGTGAGGTAGAAGGGGGCAAGGTGATGGAGTAGAGGCTGCTGGATTTGGCAAGAAGGGAATCATTTGTGACCTTTGAGAGGGTGGTTTCTTTGGAGTGAAGGGAACAGAAGCCAGACTGGAGGAGGTCAAGGAGAGAATTGGAGGAGTGCTTCATCATTCCCGCTATGTCCATCTCCAATCCCTCCCACCACCCACCTATATTCATAGATTTATCTCCTTGAGGGACAGGGTCCCTGTCTCATTCCCATGTCTACTTGTTTTGTGTTGTTGTCTGTCTCCCCCTTCTAGACTGTGAGCCCGTTGTTGGGTAGGGACCGTCTCTATATGTTGCCCATTTGTACTTCCCAAGCGCTTAGTACAGTGCTCTTCACACAGTAAGCACTCAATAAATACGACTGAATGAAGGAATGGATGAATCTGCAACCACTTGAACATGTCCAAGACTGAACTCCTTGTCTTCCCTCCCAAACCCTGCCCTCTCCCTGACTTTCCCATCACTGTTGACGGCACTACCACCCTTCCCGTCTCACAGGCCCGCAACCTTGGTGTCATCCTCAATCAATCAATCAATCAATCATATTTATTGAGAGCTCACTGTGTGCAGAGCACTTTACTAAGCGCTTGGGAAGTACAAGTTGGCAACATATAGAGACAGTCCCTACCCAACAGTGGGCTCACAGTCTAGAAGGGGGAGACAAAGAACAAAATCAAACATATTAACAAACTAAAATAAATAGAATAGACATGTACAAGAAAAATAAATAAATAAATAAATAGAGTAATAGCTATGTACAAACATATATACATATATACAGGTGCTGTGGGGAAGGGAAGGAGGTAAGACGGAGGGGATGGAGAGGGGGACAAGGGGGAGAGGAAGGAGGGGGCTCAGTCCTCGACTCCGCTCTCTCGTTCACCCCTCACGTCCAAGCCGTCACCAAAACCTGCCGGTCTCACCTCCGCAACATTGCCAAGATCCGTCCTTTCCTCTCCATCCAAACCGCTACCCTGCTCGTTCAAGCTCTCATCCTATCCCGTCTGGACTACTGTATCAGCCTCCTCTCCGATCTCCCATCCTCTTGTCTCTCCCCACTTCAATCCATACTTCACACCGCTGCCCGGATTGTATTTGTCCAGAAACGCACTGGACATGTTACTCCCCTCCTCAAAAATCTCCAGTGGCTACCAATCAACCTACGTATCAGGCAGAAACTCCTCACCCTCGGCTACAAGGCTGTCCATCACCTCGTCCCCTCCTACCTCACCTCCCTTCTCTCCGTCTACAGCCCAGCCCACACCCTCCGCTCCTCTGCCGCTAATCTCCTCACCGTGCCTCATTCTCGCCTGTCCCACCGTCGACCCCCGGACCACGTCCTCCCCCTGGCCTGGAATGCCTTCCCTCCCAACATCCGCCAAGCTAGCTCTCTTCCTCCCTTCAAGGCCCTACTGAGAGCTCACCTTCTCCAGGAGGCCTTCCCAGACTGCGCCTCCTCCTTCCTCTCCCCCTCCTCTCCCTCTCCACCCCCCTGCCTTACCTCCTTCCCTTCCCCACAGCACCCGTATATATGTATATATGTTTGTACATATTTCTTACTCTATTTATTTTACTTGTACATATCTATTCTATTTATTTTATTTTGTTAATATGTTTGGTTTTGTTCTCTGTCTCCCCCTTCTAGACTGTGAGCCCACTGTTGGGTAGGGACCATCTCTAGATGTTGCCAACTTGTACTTCCCAAGTGCTTAGTACAGTGCTCTGCACACAGTAAGTGCTCAATAAATACGATTGACTGATTGATCTGCATCTTAGTACAGCATTCTGCATACAGGAAGCGCTTAATCAACGTTATTACCACTATTACTATTTTTCAAGGATAGGTTACTATTTTGCCTCACACTCAGCAACCCAAAGCCTTCAAAGCCTTACTGAAGGCACATCTCGTTGGAACTTCTCCAAGAAGCCTTCCCAGATTAAGCCCCACCTTTCCTCATCTCCCACTCCCTTCTGTATCTCCCTGACCTGCTTTCTTTTCTCTTCCCCCTGCCCAGCCCCACAGCACTTACGTATATATTTGTAATTTATTTATTTGTATTAATGTCTGTCTCTCCCCGCCCCAACTGTAAACTCACTGTGGGCAGGGAATGTGTCTGCTTATTGTTGTAGTGTACTCTCCCAAGCGCTTAGTACAGTGCTTTGCACACACTAGGCACTCAATAAATATGATTGAATGAATGAATGAATGAATAAAGGAGGCAGGAAGAAGGAGAGAAGGAAGAGTAAGATAAAAAGGCACTTCAAATATGAAGCCTCTCACTGGCTTAGTGGATATAGCATGGGCCTGGTAGTTAGAAGGTCAAGGGTTCTAATCCCAGCTCCGCCACATGTCTGCTGTGTGACCTTGGGCAAGTCACTTCACTCTTCTGGGCCTCAGTTACCTCAACTGTAAAACGGAAATTAAGAGTGTGAGCCCTATATGGGACAGGGACTGTGTCCAACTTAAGTTCTATCTACCCCAGGGCTTAGAACAGTGATTGGCACATAATAAGCACTTAACAAGTACCATAATTACTATTATTACCCTATCCCAAATGTTGCATATGAGAGGCACTAAATAAATTATCCCCACTCCCTTCTCCTCTTTCTACCCTGCAAAGGCCGCTATTAGTAGTATAAAAATAAAATATTGTATTTTCTCCTCAAAAATCAGGATGGGGAAATTATGTGGTGGTGGCAATTATGTGAGTAAATAACTTTATGGCATTTATGAAGCACTTGTGTGGTAAGTGCTGAGAAAGTTAAAGATCATCAGAGGGTGGATATATAAATACTACATAGCCCTCCTTATCTCAGATATACAATTTTGGCTGCATGTTTGATCTCAGATTGTGAATCTGGAAAGAAGGATCCTATGGTAAGTAAGGTAAGACCTCGTTTGAGAATAATAATAACAATAATGATGGCATTTATTAAGCACTTACTATGTGCAAAGCACTGTTCTAAGCGCTGGGGGGATACAAGGTGATCAGGTTGTCCCATGTGGGCCTCACAGTCTTAATTCCCATTTTACAGATGAGGTAACTGAGGCTCAGAGAAGTTAAATGACTTGCCTAAGGTCACACAGCAGACATGTGGTGGAGCCAGGATTAGAACTCATTACCTCTGACTCCCAAACCCAGGCTCTTTCCACTGAGCCACACTGCTTCTCACTTGACAAATCTGAACTGAATTCTCTACTGAATAATGTACATATGTGGGTTGCTTTCTAAATCTTCAATCACTAGAAGATTACTAGCTGCTCATGCTAGTCATGAAATCCGAAAGGATTATTTTTATGAACTGTCTTCCACAGGCCCACTAAATTAGTAGTCTGGCATGCACCTGCTGTCTGCTTCAGAGGTGAAGTAAACAGAAATGAAAATAATAAAAACTGAGATCAAAATATTGTGGAGATGCCAAAAAAATCCACCTTTTCATCAGAATCCTTTACCAGAATTAACATTCCTAATCTTAAATCTACAATCTGGGCTGCTACCCAATTCCAGTTTCTTTATAAATAGGCAGAAGAAAGGGACACCTGTTTCTCTATTTTCTTCTTCATGTGATAAGGTCTCATGGAATGCCCCAACTACTTCTTGGAAAATGAAATAATCAAGACTGGGACTTTTAACAAGATTCCACTACCAAAGACATCCAGGCATCACAAGAAAACAAGCTTTTCTGCAGCAAAAATCACCTCTTCATTTTTTTTTTTACATCAACCTCAGGGAAATGAAATGCATTTGTGGTGTGGGCATGTGTTCTAATGAGAGTGAGTGTGACTTGCACGGTAAAATTCCTTTCTCATTCTAAAAGTTTGAGGAGTCGTCTTAACCTTGGTTTGGGAGCAATCTTTACACACTAGCAGGTAGTTATCAAGTGTATAAGTGTATCAAGTGGGAAGCAGAGTGGCCTAGTGGAAAGAGCTCAGGCTTGGGAGTCAGAAGACCTGGCTTCTATTCCTGGCTCCAGCATGTACCTGTTGTGTTACCTTGGGCAAGTCACTTAATTCTCAGTGCCTCAGATCCCTCATCTGCAAAAATGGGGATTCAATACCTGTTCTCCCTCCTACTTAGACTGTGAGTCCCATGTTGGACCTGATTACCTTGTTTCTACACTAGCGCTTAGTACGGTGCTTGCCACATAGTTCGCATTTACTTAAGACCACAATTAAGTACCCCTTGGACTTTTATTCGCCAGCCTAATGAATAGCCAATTCGTTTAGCAAAAGGGCAAATTTCCCAAATAATTCATCTGCTCTTCCACGTGAACCAGTTCTAAGTTTTCCCTGTCATCCTGTGGTATACTGGTGCATTAGGGGAGAGAGGGTTGCTACATTCTCAGCAGGCTCTCCATCAGCACCCAGATTCAGTAGCTTTCACCCTCAGTCCTGAACTCATGAGATGCTACTTGCCTTGGTGCCAGGCACTGCTTTCTGCCTCCATCCTGGGCCCAGTAGCCACTGACAGCTTTGGCCCTGATAAATGACCACTTCTGTACCAGTCTCTAGGGCTGGAGGGGAAGGACAATGGAAGGGGGTGGACAGGGGCAGGGAAGGCTGGTTGGGAAGAAGGAGGGTGGGAAGTGAGTGCAACAGAGATGGGAGTATAAGAGTCTGAGGAGGATGGAGCGGCAGACATTTGTGAGTCTGGTTGGGGGGGCTAAGGAAGGGAATAAGATGGGAACTAATGCTGAGGATGCTTCTGAGAGAGCCAATGCTTTATCTACCTCTGTCTCTCCCACCTAGATTTTTCTCTCCAACCCCACTTTCTTATTTCCCTTTTCTACCTCCTGTTTCAAACACATGGGAGTCGAACACAGTGCAAAGTAGGGAACTTGGGAGCGCTCACAGGTGTAAATTGCATTTTTGCATTCTGATACTTTACATTCTTAACATTTCCACAGACAAGCTTTTCTAATGTCTTTCCTGCTGATTGCCATTGATTAAATAACTCAGTAGCTGGTGGGACAGATTAATGAACTAGCAAGATCTTTTCTGAGGTTTACACACACTCATTTCCACAGGAAAACATGTTATTAGAATACAAACCAAATCCAGAAGTTTGAGAAATGAAAGTGAAGGTCTGAGAGCCCAAACAAACAATAAGAAGAAGAAGAATAACTGGCATTTGTTAAGCACTTTCTGTGTGCTCGGCACTTGTACTAAGCGCTGGCATAATTACAAGCAAATGTCAAACCCCATTTTACAATGTAACTGAGGTCCAGAGCAGCGAAGTGACTTGCCCAAGGTCACACAACAGGCAAGCGGCGGATCCGGAATTAGCACTCACAGCCTTCTGACTCCAAGGTCCCTGGGTCTATCCATTAAGCCACGCTGTTTCACCAGTTACATAAATATTTAACTGACTTCCAAAGGGCATACTTGTTGTTCCTTCTGATTCAAGGTGTCCAATGCAACGAACGTTGAAGCCAGCAGCATAGTAGTTGCTGAAATCATCAGGTGATCTCCACAAGGGGATTCCAGTAAGTAAAGTCTGTCATTTTCTACAGACTCCAGGAGCTGCTTATCTTTACAACTTTCCTCTTTCATTAAATTAACTGGTCTACCTCTACTGGAAAAGTCACCTTAAAGGACAAGAAAAATAGCCCCTTCATGGCTTTCTGTCCCTTAAAAGTGATTTTACAGACAAGAAGGTGTTTTTAAGCTAGATAATCAAATACCTACAGGTGGGTAAACTGTTTCTTAGCATATCACATTTCAGGACACTTTGGATCACTGCAAGTCATTCTCTTTGAATTAGAGGGAGATAGAGTAATTTTTTTATGGTACTTGTTTAATATTTACTATATGCCAGGCACTGTATTAAGTGCTGGAGTAGATAAAAGTTAATCAGGTTGGACAGTCCCTGTCCCCCATAGGGCTCACAGTCCTAATCCCCATTTTAAGGATGAAATAACTGAGACACTACAGACAAGTGGCAAAACTGGGATTAGAGCCCAGGTCCTTCTGACTCCCAGGACTCTGCTCTTTCCACTAGGCCACAGTGCTTCTCTACAGTGGATTGCTACAAAGGATGCTCTACTGAAAAAATACTTTTAGGAATAGTCAGAAGCTAGCATTATACTTTCAAATTTCAATCTCTAACTGTAAACTACTACAGTCACTGCACACAATTCATCTCCAAATGCTGTAATTTGGTGCCTTAATTCCTTATGATTTGTCAAAAATGATTCTAAGCAATGATACTGATTAGATACAAAGAAGATTTCTCAAGTAAATACTATACTAGGATTATAGTTACAGGAGGACAAAGCCCCCATTGTGGTCTTTTTTCTAACAATGTCATTTTTTGCGTACCTATATTTAGGATGTGTATTTATTAAATTAAATCATCTATTATAAATTAGGGTTTAACTCCCCTCCAAATCCCTAAAAACACAATTTAGAAGAAATGAAGTTTTTCATTCCTTCAGTCATATTTATTGAGTGCGTACTGTGTGCAAAGCACTATAATTAAGTACAAATATTTATCTGAACAATTTCACTGATATTTTCCATTCCAGAATGTGTTTATATCTGGAAGGTTTGGTTGCATTTAAATGTGTTGCGTGTATTGCGGGGGATGACAGTAAGAGGAAAAAGAAGTGGTATTTCACTTCTCCCTACTCTGGAGTTTCTTTGGGTAGTTGACACCATTAGCTAGGTTTCGCTTATCTCTTGTGGAAGGCACACCATTCTATTCTTTCAAATATAGAATCTGCATCTCAAAACCAAGATTGCCAAATACATGCTATTTGGAAGGAGCCCAGGCTTGGGAGCCAGGTGTCATGGGTTCTAATCCTGGCTCTGCCACTTGTCAGCTGTGTGACTTTGGGCAAGTCACTTAACTTCTCTGTGCCTCAGTGACCTCATCTGTCAAATGGGGATTAAGACCGTGATTAAGACTGTGAGCCCCACGTGGGACAACCTGATCATTTTGTATCACCCACCCCACCCCCAGCGCTTAGAACAGTGACTCGCACATAGTAAGCACTTAACAAATGCCACCATTATTATTATTATTTAGCCATTTGCACCCTTTGCCAATGCCACAAAGGAATGATATTTCTGAGAAAATGCTGCTACATGTGAATCAAACAATTAAAATGAAAATAAAAAACAATTTTTTTCAAACCTTCATAGTTCTGACATTTATGCCCGATTTTAACTAATTGGAAAAATATGAAACTCAAGGATTACTTTTCTGAGTTGTTTTGTATTATAAACTCAAAAACCCCATACCTGTCTAGGAGAGGACTGAGGTGATTCTAAGCTCGTTTCTAGACTGTAAACTCATTATGGACAGGGAACATGTCTGCTAATTCTGTTGCACTGTACTCTCCCAAGCATTTAATGCAGTGCTCTGCACATAGTAAGCACTCAATAAATACCACTGATTGATTGATTCTAATAGTAGAAAAACTTATTGAGCTTCCCCTTTGTGTGATGACTCTACTAAGCACTTGGGAAGCACAGAATAACAAAGTGACAAGTGCCCTGCCCACAAAGAGTTTATGTTCTAATGAGAGACAAATATAAACATATTTACAACTAGAGTTGACATATGTAAAGTGGACATATATACATGCATGCATGCAAAAGTGGTGAATTTATATACTGGCATATTTCCACAGTCATTACCACCATCATCATGATCACAAATGATATTTATTGAGTCCTTGAGACATGCCTACCCTCAAGGAGGTTACATTCTAATAGAAGAGCTAAATTCTAAATTGCTGCTCTTGGCTACAAAATAGAAAAGTCTAAATTTTTTACTAGGTCTTTGACATTCTCTTTTGCCCCCAATGGTTACACATCCAAACCCACATTAAGGCTGCACTCATTCAGCTCTCAGCCCCTTACTTGGTCTTGCACCTCTCCCACTGCAGCCCAGTCCTCACTCAATAGGTGCTCAATAAATAAGACTGATTAATTAATCGATCAATCATATTTATTGAGTGCTTACTGTGTGCAGAGTACTGGACTAAACACTTGGAGAATACAACACAACAGAGTTGGTAGACACACTCCCTGCCCATAACAAGCTCACAGTCTAGAGGAGAAAGCTCACAGTTGCTTTTACACAGAGACACTTTCCCTACAATGTGTCCTCCATATACTTTTAATAGAAAGTTAATGAGAAATCAGGGAATGTCCTTCCAGCAACATGCTATTCCTGTGATCCTGTTATT
Source organism: Tachyglossus aculeatus (assembly GCF_015852505.1). Taxonomy (NCBI): domain Eukaryota; kingdom Metazoa; phylum Chordata; class Mammalia; order Monotremata; family Tachyglossidae; genus Tachyglossus; species Tachyglossus aculeatus. The sequence goes on from NC_052066.1 coordinate 132,048,225, forward strand.
GTACTTTTCCTGTAGCATTCTTTATAAAAGCACTACCAAATTTTAATGATGGTGCCTCTTACAGTGCTCTCTCACTGAGATAATGTTTTAGCAGCACTGCATTTAATTACTTTTTTTCCACCCCTACAATCTTTGAAGTACTTGGATCTGAATAGAGAGATTAAAGGCTATTTCCACAGCTGCTTTCCCTATTAGCATTAGATAGCAATATCTCTATAGTTTATGAAATATAAGGTAACATTTTGCTGGAAAGAATGTGAAGGATATCACTTTGAATATGAAATATTTGATACGTACATAAGAAATCTAATTCATAATTTTTACTACTGATATACATTTACAATGGTATCTGACCATGCCACTACACTTCCTGTATTTTTTTTCCAGTCTTAAGTACGCACAAATCATTTCTCCTTATTTCTAATGGTAAATTACACTTCATTCAGCACATCATGGAGAGTTATTTCCACTTTGAATCTGTATGCCATAACCCCTTACAAATAAAAGTTTCATAAAAAATTATTTCTGTTATCTCCTGGAACATTTTCTAATATCGAAATGCTATGTTTTGTAGGTGCAGTATAAACTAATGAGGGACTTAAGCAGAAGCAAACTGGAAATATGCAAAAGGCAAAAGAGTAAAACCGTAGACACAAATTTTCAAAGCAAGAGCAGACAAAAGATTATGTAAATAGGTTGATATCAATTAACCAATGGTATTTATTGAGTGCTTGCTGTGTGCAGAGCACTGTACAAGTGCTTTGCAGAGTAAAATACAACAGACACATTCCCTGCCCACAAGGAGCTTAGAGGCTAGAGAGGGAGACAGACACTACTATAAATAAATTGCAGATAAATACATAAGGGCTGTGGGGCTGTTAGGGCACCTCATGAGATGACATGAACAGGAATGTTTCTAGGAGTACGTAGTTTTTTGGAAAGGTTTTGAAAGTGATAGGGGTCAAGGTTTGGCAGATTTGTGTTCCGTGTAGGCTTAAGCAAATGGTCAGAAATGGTGACATCATTCATTCAATTGTATTTATTGAGTGCTTATTGTGTGCAGAGCACTGTACTAAGCGCTTGGGAAGTACAAATCGGCAACATATAGAGACAGTACCTACCCAACAATGGGCTCACAATCTAGAAGGGGGAGACAGACAACAAAACAAAACAAGTAGACAGGTGTCAATACCATCAGAATAAATAGAATTATAGCTAGATACACATCATTAATAAAATAGAGAAATAAATATGTACAAATGAAATAGAGTAATAAATATGTTCAAATATACATACAAGTGCTGTGGGGAAGGGAAGGGGGTAGGGCAAAGGGAGGGAGGGGGCAATGGGGAGGGGAGGAGAAGAGGAAAAAGGGGGGCTCAGTCTGGGAAGGCCTCCTGGAGGAGGTGAGCTCTTGGTAGGGCTTTGAAGGGAGGAAGAGAGCTAGTTTGGCAGATGTGTGGAGGGAGGGCATTCCAAGCCAGAGGTAGGATGTGGGCCAGGGGTCGACGGCGGGACAGGTGAGAACAAGGTACAGTGAGGAGGTTAGCGGCAGAGGAGCTGAGGGTGAGGGCTGGGCTGTAGAAGGAGAGAAGGGAGATGAGGTAGGAGGGGGCGAGGTGATGGACAGCCTTGAAGCCGAGAGTGAGGAGTTTTTGCTTGATTACTAGGTTGACAGGCAGCCACTGGAGATTTTTGAAGAGGGGAGTAACATGCCCAGAGCGTTTCCATACAAAGATAATCCAGGCAGTAGAGTGAAGTATAGACTGAAGCAGTGAGAGACAGGAGGATGGAAGATCAGAGAGGAGGCTGATCAGTAATCCAATCGAGATAGGATGAGAGATTGAACCAGCAAGGCAGTGGTTTGGATGGAGAGGAAAGGGCAGATCTTGGTGATGTTGTGGAGATGAGACCGGCAGGTTTTGGTGACGGATTGGATGTGTGGGGTGAATGAGAGAGGAGTTAAGGATGACACCAAGGTTGCAGGCTTGTGAGGCGGGAAGGATGGCAGTGCCGTCCATGGTGACGGGAAAATCAGGGAGAGGACAGGGTTTGGGAGGGAAGATAAGGAGCTCAGTCTTGGACATGTTGAGTTTTAGATGGTGGGCACACATCCAGATGGAGATGTCCTGAAGGCAGGAAGAGATACGAGCCTGAAGGGAGGGAGAGAAAACAGGGATGGAGAAGTAGATTTGAGTGTCATCATCTTAGTGATGACAGTTGAAGACGTGGGAGCGAATGAGTTCACCAAGGGAGTGAGTATAGATGGAGAACAGAAGGGGACCAAGAACTGACCCTTGAGGAATCCCTACAGTAAGGGGATGTGAGAGGGAGGAGGAGCCCACGAAGGAGACTGAGAATGAACGGCCAGAGCGATAAGAGGAGAACCAGGAGAGGACATCGTCTGTGAAGCCAAGGTTGGATAGCGTGTTGAGGAGAAGGGGGTGGTCTACAGTGTCGAAGGGAGCTGAGAGGTCGAGGAGGATTAGGATAGAGTAGGAGCCATTGGATTTAGCAAGAAGGAGGTCATTGGTGACCTTTGAGAGGGCAGTTTCAGTGGAGTGCAGGGGACAGAAGCCAGATTGGAGGGGGTCTAGGATCCTAGCTCTTCCACTTGTCTGCCATGTGACCTTGGGCAAACCATTTCGCTTCCTCTGTGCCTCAGTTACCTCATCTATAAAATGGGGATTCTAAGCACTGGAATAGATACGAGGAAATCAGGGTGTCCCACGTGGGACTCACAGTCCTAACCCCATTTTACAGATGAGGTAATTGAGGCACGGAGAAGTTAAGTGGCTTCCCCAAGGTCCAATAGCAGACAAGTGGCAGAGCTGGGATTAGAACCCACATCCCAGTGGCAGAGCTTGGATTAGAACCCACATCCCAGTGGCAGAGCTGGGATTATAACCCATGGGTTAGAACCCAGGATTTGAATCCCTGCTCTGCCACTTGCCTGCTGTGTGATCTTGGGAAAATCACTTAACTTCTCTGGTACTCAGTTTCCTCTCTTGTATAATGGAGATAAAACACCCATTCTCCCTTTCTCTTAGAATGTAAATCCCATGTGGGACAGAGACTGTGTGTGAGCTAACTGAATTTTATTTACCCCAGCACTTGGTACAGTGATTGATACAGAGTAAGCACCTAACTAATACCACTATTATTATTATTACTATTCAGTCAAAAGTTCAGTATTGCACAGTGCAATTAAGAGAAAAGTGGTTTTTACTGAGCAGAACCTCCATAAGGATCAGAAGTCAAAGAAGCAAAAGCAAAAATAGTGTCTGGCACTACAAGCAAGAAACACACAAAGCAATACCACAATAAGGCACAATTTTTGTGTGTGCATAATGTGGATAGAATGATAGGTTCCACATTGGCCTTTTCAGTCACAAGCCTTCCACCAGGGACCTCTTTCATCAGGCACAGAGGACAGAGGTGTCCAGACACTCTACCCTTATAGGAGATGCCAAAATGAACTAAGGCATTATTCACTGACTACAGGTTTTAATAAAAGTCATAATTCTACACTCCCTGGGGCCATAATTCTACTGATATTAACTGTTACAGCCTACTGATTTATCATGCCACATATGATTCCTCCAGTAATCTTCATGGTTTCCTAATGCCATACAAGTGCGAACGAATCTCCCAAAGTGTCCAATTAGTCCTTTAGAGTAACTTACTGCCTGGATCCGACCAAGAACATGATAATATGATCGATGTTAAGTGCAATCTACTGCAGTCCCCATTCCCATTCTCCCCGACACACACAAATACCTAGTTCTACAACTGTGCTATTATAAAATCCCAAATGAAAGGCAGTACTTACTAATATTAATTATCATACTCATGTATCCATACTCATGTATCACATTGGAAAAAAACGTTCCCTAATTCCCAAAAAGAGTACTAGCCATAAGCCCTATTGAAAACACACATTATGGTAGAATTGGAGCACTGAAAAGTACTTCAAGTACAATATTGACAATGATTAGTTTTACTGAGGCAATTTTTTTTCAGTGAGTAGGGTAAAAATAAAATAACAGCACGCATTTTATTCTAATGAAAGGCTTTACCCAATATATAATTTAATAAAAAGCTGATAGCTAATACTTCAACAATTCATAGTTTGCAGAACTCAAATGCTTAATCTTCACACTATGCTAGTAAAAACCATCTCCCCCTTTCCATCAAATGCAAGAAGAAGCAGCATTTTGTGATGATACATTTATAAACTGGAAGATTTATGCCAAAGACATGACCCTGAGTTGTCAAGACCATCTTCCAATGGTCAGCAATCTTCATTACTATATACAGTAAGTACAGAGGACTTTTTTGCCACCAGATAACAACCCTGGGAGTGGACACGGGGCTGAACATAGTGCTTGGCACAAAATAGATGCTTAACATACTCTATTTAATAATACATAGGAATAATGCACATTGGTAGCACAGTATGTGAACAGCTACTCCGTAGTTGGTAAAAACCTCAGCTGGCCCAGAGGCATGTGCATCAGCATCCCAGAGCAAGCACAGACTTAATTCAATTAATTTATGATATTTATTAATAATAACTGTGGTATCTGTTAAGCGCTAACTATGGGCCAGGCACTGTAATAAGGGCTGGGGTGGATACAAGCAAATCAGGTTGGACAGTCTCTGTACTACTTAGAGCTCACAGTCTTAATCTCCATTTTACAGATGAGGCAACTGAGGCCCAGAAAAGTGAAGTGACTTGCCCAAGGTGATACAGCAGACAAGTGGTGGAGTCAGGATTAAAACCCAGTTCCTTCTGACTCTCAGGTCAGTGCTCTTTCCACTAGGGCATGCAGCATCTCTCTTCATTGATAACTTACTTTTCCTGGAGAACTGTACTAAATGCTTGGGAAAGTACAATGGAGCCTGCACTGTATTTCCAGTTTGGCCCAAACTGGCTTCTGCAGCCGAATGGTAGGAGCAAGAGCTATACCAGGCTGGACACCGGCACGAATCATGAAAGTCCCAGACCCAGAACTCCAGCTGTTAAACTACTATTATTGTTATTAATAATCAATCAACGGTATTTATTGAATGTTTACTCGATGCAAAGCACTATACTAAGCACTTCGGGAACATGCAAAAGTGATCCACGAGAGAGGAAGGTGGACTGAGGAAATGAATTTCTGGTTAAGACACTCAGAGTTAGTGCCCAGACTGCACTGTACTCTCTCCAGCATTTAGTACAGTTTTCTACACATAGTAAATACTCAATAAATACCATTGATTGATTGATTCAAATGAAGCCTAGCAGAGAACAGCAAAAGGTGAAAAAGGAACATATTTTCTCTGCATTTGAAAAGAGAACATAATGTTGCACTCCCTGGAGCTGAAAGGTGAAATGAGGCCCAAGAATTGCATTTAAAGAGTGGTGATGAGCAGAGATTAGAACTCCATTCCTTTGCTTCTAACAACATTTGGTATCCGAAGTAAATTGAAAATGTCATTAGAATTTTGTTAATGAAACCAACACTGCACATCTAGTCACCTGCATTGTGAAAATATAGTAATCAATCTGACAGTTATCCACGATCCTCTAGGAATCGAAGGTGTGAAAACAACGTGTTTGAGAGCTAATGTACAGTGGGCCAGCTCCGGCTCCTGTGCAAACTCCTCCTTTTGTATGTTAGGCACTTTCAGAAATGCATCATCACTTTAAGGTCCCTTAAAAATAATTTTAACAAGTAATCTATTTTCCTAACACTGTCATCTTAATACCAATTACAAAACTCCTTATTTTCTCCCAAAACAACTAACTTTCTTTAAAAACCATTCAAAAATCTGGAAGCAGCTTTATTTCCATGAAATGTAGTATCAATCAATCAATCAACCAACTGTATTAAGTGCCTACTGTTTGCACAGCACTGCATAAAGCGCTTGGGAGAGTACAATATAACAGAACACATTCCCTGCCCACAATGAGCTTACAGTTTAAAAGGAGTTTCGAAGGTATTCTGTTGTTCTTTCATCATTTAAAACTCAGTAGCATAGTTTACAAATATTTGTTTAGGGCTGTGAAATTATCGAGACACAGAAGTGGTTTTTGTTGTTGTGTGTTTCTTTGCAGAAGTGTCCAAGTATAAAGGGCACGGGACTGGGGGAGGTCAGGAGATCTAGATTCTAATCCTGACTCTGCCATTTGCCTGCTGTGTGACATCGGGCCAGTCACTTAAATATCTGTGCCTTGACTGAGTGACTGATTTCTTCATTTATAAAATAAGTACTCCCTGTACTCCCTCTCCTTAGAACGTGAGCCCCATGTGGGGAACAGGGACTGTGTCTGATCTAATCAATCTATCAAGCACTAAATGGTATTTATTGGCTGCTTACTTTGTGCAGAGCATGGTACTAAGTGCTTGGGAAAGTACAATACAACGGAGAAGCTAAACACTGAACCCTGACCTCAAGAAGCTCACAGCTTAGTGTGAGAAATATATGTTACAATAAATTACAGAGAGGGGAAGCAACTGAATATAAGGATATGTTTATAACTGCTGTGGGGGTGGGGGTAAGTACCAAAGTGCATAGGTGGTATGGATCTGAGTGTAAAGACAACACAGAGGGGAAGGAGAATAGGGTGGCAACATAGAGGTGGGGAAGAATAGTTTGGGGGTTGGGGGAGAGAGATGAGGGGTATTTATGCCAGTTTAGTACAGTGCTTAGCACACAGCGAGCACTTAAACACTACAATTATATTATTATGATGAACTGGATTCTAGTCATACTTGACAATTATATTAACGGTGGAATGGGGATTATTCCTTTTCTTTTCCATTCACAGGTCATTTTAAATTTTAGAATCAATCAATCAATCAATTGTATTTATTGAGTGCTTACTGTGTGCAGAGCACCTTACTAAGCGCTTGGGAAGTACAAGTTGGCAACATATAGAGACAGTCCCTACCCAACAGTGGGCTCACAGTCTAGAAACCTGTAGAAGTATGTTGTGGCTTCCTGCTCAATTGTTTCGGTTTGTCTGGCAGCCTGGAGAAAGGAACAGGAGCACAGTGGAACACATGCTTGGATAAATAACCTTCTCCTTGGATTTTTAACATTCATAACTGTGTCTGGTCGGTCTGAATTCTATTGCCCATGGTTTGGCTTTTCTAAATGTTGGTTTTTACATTACTGGTTATTCAATTATCCGCTGACATTTTTATCAGTGACCATTATTCTATTCTTCTTTCTGTCCTCCTTATATCTACCTGCAAGTTAAACTACTACAGCTAAAAATATCTTTCTCCCACTGCCATAAATACGTTGGACCCACCCCAAGTCTTTTCACCATGCCCTGCTGCAGCCAGAATAAAATTTAAATTTCTTGTCCTCATCTTTAATGCTCTCAAGTTATTCCTCTTTTCATGCTCTTCTTTTCCCCAATTTTCTCCAGGATGACCAGCCTAAACTCAAAAGGCACCCATTAGGTTAAAGGGGTGATTCTGAGGTGGAGAACAATGTCTACTCTTTCAATGTCTCAAAAACTGAAATAGATCTATAGGATGCCACCTTGTAGCCAAGTCCAAATGTCAGTTACCTGTATGGAATAGATCCCAGCCAAATATAGTTATTTGGAACTATTTGGCAAATTTTTTTTACCAGTTTTGTTTCTTTGTTTTTTGAGGGTTTTGGTACCATGAGAAACAGCATGGCCTAGTGGCTAGAGCACTGGCCCGGGAATCAGAAGGATTTGGGTCCTAATCCCAGTTCCCCCACTTGTCTGATGTGTGACCTTGGGCAAATCATTTACCTTCTCTGTGCCTCAGTTACCTCATCTGTAAAATGGAGATTAAGACTGTGAGCCTTATGTGGGACAGAGACTATGCCCAACCTGATTAGCTTATAGCTACCCCAGCATTTAGTACATTTCCTAGTACATTGTAAGTGTTTAACAAATATCACAAAAAAGGTTCAGATCTGTCCTTAGCCATGGCATAAATTGGATTCTGCAGGACAAAAGATAAATCCCCAAACACATATAAATGTTTATTGGTTCAATTACAACATCATATAAGTTTATTCTTATGATCATTGGGGACAGAAATTTCAGTTGATGTATTTCATGTTTACTTTCCTAGAAAGTCAGGACAACACAATTCAGAACAACAAAGCTGCAAACAATTTGACTGAATGGACACATTGCTCAGAAAAATGATCCAGTTCAGTTTAATATTTTAAAAAGCTAGGGGCTGAGGGGATTTAATTTCCAAGGTCTAAGCTGAGAATACTTTATTAAGTGGAGTGTTTGTTCAAGCTTTATAAACCTAAATTTGATTAATTTTATCTCTTTCACACAGGATAAAGTTTTTCCAGTTAAGCAGGCAAGTAAATTACAATTATAACCCAGAAGAAATCTCTGCATAAAACATAACTATGATTAATTCATTACATTTTATTTGCATAAATAGGTACATTTCAGGAGTTCAATAAATAATTTAAAAGAATGTAGATATTTTGAAGCAATCCTAGAATTTTTTGCCAAACAATGATTATTCATTCATTCATTCAATCGTATTGATTGAGCACTTACTGTGTGCAGAGCACTGTACTAAGCACTTGGAAAGTACAATTTGGCAATAAATGGAGACAATCCCTACCCAGCAACGGGTTCACAGTCTAAAAGGGGGGAGACAGACTACGAAACAAAAACAAGTAGACAGGCATCAATAGTATCAATATAAATAGAATTATAGATATAAACACATCACTAATAAAATAGAATAGTAAATATGTACAAATATACATAAGTGCTGTGGGACATGGAGGGGAGTAGAGCAGAGAGACGGAGTAGGGGCGATGGGGAGGGGAGGAGGAGCAGAGGAAAAGGGGGGCTCAGTCTGGGAAGGCCTCCTGGAGGAGGTGAGCTCTCCGTAGCGCTTTGAAGAGGGGAAGAGAGCCAGTTTGACTGATGTGAGGAGGGAGGGCATCCCAGGCCAGAGAGACTGAGCTCCTTATCTTCCTTCCCAAACCCTACCCTATCCCTGACTTTCCTGTCACTGTAGACGGCACTACCATCCTTCCCGTCTCACAAGCCCGCAACCTTGGTGTCATCCTTGACTCCGCTCTCTCATTCACCTCACACATCCAGTCCATCACCAAAACCTGCCGGTCTCACCTCCACAACATTGCCAAGATCTGCCCTTTCCTCTCCATCCAAACTGCTACCTTGCTGGTTCAATCTCTCATCCTATCCTGACTGGATTACTGCATCAGCCTCCTTTCTGATCTCCCACCCTTCTATCTCTCCCCTCTTCAGTCTATACTTCACTCTGCTGCCCGGATTACCTTTTTACAGAAACGCTCTGGGCATATCACTCCCTTCCTCAAAAATCTCCAGTGGTTGCCTATCAACCTTCATACCAAGCAAAAACTCCTCACTCTCAACTTCAAAGCTCTCTATCATGACACCACCTCCTACGTCACCTCCCTTCTCTTCTTCTACAGCCCATCCCGCACTCTCTGCTCCTCTGCCACCGCTAACCTCCTCACTGTGCCTCGTTCTTGCCTGTACCGCCATCAACCCCTGGCCCACGTCCTACCTCTGGCCTGGAATGCCCTCCCTCCAGACATCTGCCATAGTAAGCGCTTAACAAATACCATTAAAAAAGGCTTTTTTGACATAAGCCTCTACATAGACCAAAAAAAAAATAGCTTTCAGAGTCAGCTCAGGTTTTGTAAATTGTGTCAATAATCTAAAGGAAAATTTAGGAAATGTCCTAGAAGACAGCAGGGAAATATTTCACATGACCTAAGGATATTTCTCTGTCATTCAGTTCTATAATATAGGTAGCCCTCTAGTCAATCAATCATTCATATTTAATGATGCTTACCGTGTGCTAAGCATTCATTCATTCATTCATTCAATTGTATTTATTGAGCGCTTACTGTGTGCAGAGCAAAGTACTAAGCGCTTGGGAAGTACACTGTAATAAGCACTTGGGAGAGTGCACTATAACAATAAAACAGAGTTGGTAGACACATTCCCTGCCCACAATTAGCTTACAGTCTGGGCGGGATGAAGTGGGGGTGCTTACAGTCTTAAAGTGATAGACAGAAGTAAAAAAATGAATCATACTCTAGAAAAGTTGAGCGTATGCCATCAAAAGACAATGCATCTGTAGATCAGCCAAGCTGAGGTAATAACAAACCTATATAACAATAATGACATTTGTTAAGTGCTTACTATGTGTGAAGCACTGTTCTAAGCGCTGGGGGGAATATAAGGTGATCAGATTGTCCCACATGGGGCTCACAGTCTTCATCCCCATTTTACAGATGAGGGAACTAAGGCTAGGAGAAGTTAAGTGACTTGCCCAAGGTCACACAGCAGACATGTGGCAGAGCTGGGATTAGTACCCATGACCTCTGTCTCCCAAGCCCTGGCTCTTTCCACTGAGACACGCTGCTATACGACCTGGACTAGCTTCTCCAGCAATTTCATTAATGTCACCTACATGTCAAATTAGTCAAATGAGAGCACAAAATGTGGCTCAGTGGAAAGAGCCCGGGCTTTGTAGTCAGAGGTCATGGGTTCAAATTCCACCTCTGCCAATTGTCAGCTGTGTGACTTTGGGCAAGTCACTTAACTTCTCTGGGCCTCAGTTACCTCATCTGTAAAATGGGGATTAAGACTGTGAGCCCCCGTGGGACAACCTGATCACCCTGTAACCACCCCAGAGCTTAGAACAGTGCTTTGCACATAGTAAGCACTTAATATATGCCATCATTATTATTATTATTATTATTATTATAAACAGTGAAGTCTTGTATGCAGCCGACCAGGTCAAAGCAATATTCATTTAAATTACCAGTGCATTTTGAGAGGACTTTAATAGTGAACTACCCAAACCTCTGCACTACAAAGTGGACTGACTGCAAGTCAGGTGGACAAAAGAGTTTCCATATACCGGAAAACAGGGCAACAGCAGCAAACAAACAAGATACACACAAAGAAATTCGAACTGGAAAAGCTCAGGTTGAAGAGTGGCTTCAAGAGGATTGTAATATAACAGATGGAATGGAAAAAGTCTAGGCACTACAGAAGTAAATCCAATGAAATAACAAAAGACAGCCTTTCCATGTCCACAGTATAGAAGATACTGCTGATCATCACACATTGGTCCTTTCAGGTTCCCCTCTCAAACTGTGACTCACGGCCTCTGCAGGAATATTTTATAGATGATGCCTAACTGAGAAACTGCTACTGTGCTTACACATAACCTGTCATTATAGGATAGAGCTGACCTGATTAATTGAGTTGCTGCTGAAAATCATTATTGCCAGACACCCACAGACTTAACTAAGAGCTGCCACAACCACAGTAGTAAAAAGCTACCATAAAAAAGAAGCCAGAATTTCTTAGAGAATGATAGTAGCTGCATTTAGCCTGACAGTATCCACAGATATTTATACTCCATACTACTGTTGTGTGCTAACATTGGCCTTTAAGAACCCAGAAAACAGGTTTTCCCCTCCAAGGCCAGCATTATCTTTGATGGGAAAGAAAGGCAGCCAGACTGATCAAAAAAGCAAAAATAAAAAGAACAACAAAAAACACAACCAGAAGAGAGAGAAAAAGGCAGGAAGAACAGGAAACCAATTGGGATGGACTTGCACCCAGAGTGGGAAGTTTAGTGGTCAGGATGGGGAATGGGGATGGGATAAGATAATGCCATTCCCCCAAAGGCCAAAAAGCAATATTTGGTCGTGTCTTTTCAGTGTCTCAACGCAAGGATACAATGAGGAAAGGGGTTTTAGGAAAAATTAATTTTTACTGATTGACGTGGGTCATGCTACCCATGGATCCCTTACTAGAACCTCAAGTATTTCTAAATTTTCATAATAACATGTTCTTTGACAACCATAATCTCTGAAGTACAAAAATACATTTTAAGGTGTGTAATGATATAAACTTTGGAAATTCCTTATTTATAGGAATTGCCTGTGACACCTCAATAATCTACTAAACATTTTAACAGCAAACAAACTCCAAATATATAAGGAGTAATGATCAAGAATGGGCCATACATTTATAAATATGTATGTGAATGCTCTGCATACAGTACGAACTCAATAAATATCACTGATTGATTTATGCCAATAAGCTGACATTCCAATTCCTTTCTGCATTGTCTGCAGATGGACACCTTAAAACCCTGGTGTGTAATAATTTTCTCATACTAACCAAAAAGATATTAAATGATAGGAAATCTCTTAGTTTACTTAATTTTCTTTAGGAGTAACACATTTTTTTTAAATGGACTTGGGAGGCAGAGGCAAGAGGGAGCAAGGAGTCTCTGAATCTGACCCACCAATGACTCAGTCCAGCTTTGCAGAGGGGAGGCCACAGTGACATCTACCTAGTTCCAATCCTTCTGGAGGAGCTGATAGCAAGTCTATCTCCCCCTTTTAGACTGTGAGCCCACTGTTGGGTAGGGACTGTCTCTATATGTTGCCAATTTGTACTTCCCAAGCGCTTAGTACAGTGCTCTGCACATAGTAAGCGCTCAATAAATACGATTGATGATGATGATGATGAAGTTGGCAAACTGCAGGTTGCACAGCTGTTTATTGGGGCCCTCAGAATTACACGGTTGCGGGTGGCAGGACTGAGGCTAGAAGCTATTTCTGAGCTAGAAGTTAGAAGCTATTTCTGCCTCCTAACCATCGATCGATGATATTTACTGAGGCCCTTTATCTTGCAAAACACTACACCAAGCGCTTGGGAGGGCAAAATATAGTTGGAAGACACAATCCCTGCTCTCAAGGAGCTTATACTCTAACCGACCGTCCCTTCACTAAGACAGGTAGGAGAAGCACAGAGTGGCAAGATTTATAGAAGTTGGTAAGTGTTCAGCAGACACACTATTGCCTACTCTTGCTTTACAAAATCCTTCCTCTCTACATTTTGTTAATGTCCCCAGAACATCTTTTGACTGAACTGACTATTTTTCTCAACGGGCTACAGCGGAATCCATTTTACTAAAAAGAAAAAAGACAAAAATACAGGCTGCTCATATATACCTACACAACATATTCTCCACAAACTGGAAAAGTCACAACAAGATAACATGTGGCTCTAAACTGTCTGTGTGCAATACAATTTATAATCTGTGTAGCCAAAATAATACATTTGCTGTAATCAATAACAGACTAATGAAAATATGGACTTCCCATATATTACTTAGTAGGCTAAAAACAGTGTATTGATTTTCATTTTAAAATAATTTTCTAAGAAAACAACTTTTATGTGCCACAACAAAAAACAAACGCATTATTTTTCCCTTCACAGATCCAATATTATGTATTTATTCCATTTGTACATTTTTAAAGGAAAAATGAATCAAATGTGTGATAGCGTTCTTGACTGTGACATTGAAAAATTCTGCTATAGACAAGAGCCATAATTCAAAAGCGCTCACTTCAAAATGTCCTTAAACTTAGCAAGTATAGGTATTTCAGAACAAGAAAAAAAAAGAATCTAAGGAACATCACCCAAAAGATTAAGTTAACAAATACTCTGTTACATACAATATTCTAATTTAGGAGGATTCTTTGAACAACCCTAAATGTAGTTCCCTGTTCAATATAAATCTGGAAAAATTGCCCCAGATTTTTACACTATAAAAGGATTTGGCCTTCTTCAATCGGGTGCACAGCTGGAAACATAATAGAGGCTCTGCTGAACAATTTACTTGGTAAATGTTCCATGTACTATAAATTATCTTTCCTTTGGAAAGGGAGCTTGCATTTTCTTCATACTACAGTGCACCGAACAGCATGTGCAAGATTAATATGTTTCCTAATTAGAACTTTAATACCTGGAATTGAAAAAGAGGAAGCTCTCATTGCTGTGGATAGGTGTGAAAGTGGCCGTGCAGGTCTGTAAAATTCTGGATAATCTGTCCTTATCAAAATGTTGATCCCTAGTTGAAATGGTCTAATCAGCCCAACATAAAAGGCTTTAGATTTGACTTCCCTCCTTTGTTCATGGGTATCTATCTCACCTTCCTCCAAATCACTACTATGGTCACTTATAGGATGCAGATTCATTGTAATGGAAGACAAATCAGAAAACAATTTTAGCAGGATAAATCACTGTCGATATACACATGTTGTGCAAATGAGCGGAAAGTCTTCATGTGGATATGATTGTACCTCTTTTAGTATCCTATTGGCAACGATGTCCTGTGTTTTCATAACCTTATCTTTTAGCAGCTGTATCAGAATTTATATCTACTGAATTAATTTTAACCAATTATCTGGCTCTTCCTTTCAAAAATAGTGACTACTATGCAGGGAGAATAGGGAAAAGCATTATTTGACATTCAGAAAAAATTGAAAACATGCACTAACAAGATGCTTATAAGGATTTGAACAATCACCGAACTTCTCATCATATATTTCATTACCTTGTCGGTATCCACTTTTCCTTTGGTAAACTCTAACTTCCAAAACTGCAAAGCTTGTTCCAGAGTTAAGCCAATACCCTTAAGAAAGAGACCGTACTGCATCCGGCCTCCATGGCGGAGGTGATGATTTTCCCGCAGGCCTTTATGCAACTGGCGCATGCAGAGAGGGAATGATGTAACAGAGAGCTGCAACAGAGAGAACATTTGTGGATGAGACAGACGGATCGCTTTCCTAGACATATATACTGACTGAGTTTACTAATTGATTCTACTTAGAAAGGCCAATATCTGGAAATAAAGTGTTCTGTAGGATACTGGGATTACCAATAACCCATTGCGATTTAAAATGGTTTCTGGACTCGGATGTCTACTGCAAGACTAAAACGCCTAGGGTTCATTAGAATACAGAAAATGGTATGAGGACGCACCAGTTATTAGATGAACAAAAATGAATGAGCCAAACTCTTCCATCTGAGGTCACAGCAACGAACTTTAGCAGACTACCAAAGCAGGGATGGGGAGACATTGTTTTGCCACCTCCCATAAAACGGTAAGCTCATTGGGGACAGGGAATGTATCTGTTTATTGTACTCTCCCAAATGCTTTGTACAGTGCTCTGCACACAGTAAGTGATCAATAAATATGACTGAATGAGTGTGCAGATTTTTTTTTCAAGTGGAAAATCACTTTCTGCGTGGCAGGAATCTGAAGTAACACCCATTATTCCTCCAGGACACAGAGTGGATAGGGCACAGGCCTAGGAGTCAGAAGGACCTGGGTTCTAATCCTGAATTTGCCACTTGTCTGCTGTGTGACCTTGGGCAAGTCATTTCATTTCTCTGTGCCTCAGTTCCCGCATCTGTAAAATGGGGATTAAGACAGTGGGTCCCACATAGGGCATGGACTGTGTCCAATCTGATTACCTTGTACCCAGTGCTTAGAACAGTGCCTGGCACATAGTAAGCACTTAACAAATGCCATTAAAAAAAAAGGAGATATAGGAGCAGAAGAGCTGCAGCAGTCCTATTGACAAAGGAAACCCTTGGGCACATAACCCTTCTCCCTCCCTGCCATCAGTCACACAATTTATTCAATGACATGATCACAGCTATATACTGGACCAGTAGGAGCACATTCTCCCCTTCCTTTAACTCCCATTAAGTCAGCAGATGCCTTTTTTGTTTTGGTATTTGTTAAGCTCTTACTATGTGCCAGGCACTATACTAAGCTCTGAGGTAGATACAAGATAATAGGGTTGGACACAGTCCCTGTCCCACATAGTGCTCCCAGTTTTAATCCCCATTTTACAGATGAGGAAACTGAAGCACAGAGAAGCTAAGTGACTTGCCCAAGGTCACACAGCAGAGAAGTGGTGATGCCAGAATTAGAACCCAGGTCCTTCTGATTTCCAGGCCTCTGCTCTTTTTACTAGGCTATGCTGTCTTCCTCCTTGAGCCTCAGTGTCAAGTAATCTCAGTTTTCCATGGCTGCACATAACACTTGCTGTTATGCTTGCCCTTGTTACTTCCTAAATCTCAACACATAGAGCTTCTCACCATTACAGTATCAACAGTGTTTGGCATATAGTAAGAGCTTAACAAATACCATTATTAGAATTATTATTATTATTAATACTTCAATAGTGCTGCACAGAGAACTTGAGGAAGTGTTAAAAATTCAACATTACAATAAAGTCCCTGGGAAATGTTAATGAAAGTTCTAATACAGAAATAGTACAAAACATAATGTTATCAATGCACACAATACAGAGCATGGGACACAGTAAGCAAATTTGAAACAGTTAATATGCACTTCCATGCAATTTGAACAGTACAATACTTAATAGGCTTAGAATGCCTTTTGTGAGATATGTGCCTGCTGTGTGAATTTGGACAAGTCCCTTAACTTCTCTGTGCCTCAGGTTACTCACCTGTAAAATACGGATTAAATACTTGTTCTCCTTTCTACTCATACTGAAAGCACCATATGAGACACAAAATGGATACCCAGCAAACACTTTTTTGGGGGGTATCTGTTAAGCATTTACTATTTACTAAGCACTTTTCTAGGTGCTAGAGTGGACATAAAGTTATAAAGTTGGACATGGTCCCTGTCATGCATAGGGCTCAAAGTCTAGGTAGAAAGGAGTAGGATTTTGTGGCTTAGTGGAAAGAGCCTGGACTTTGGAGTCAAAGGTCATGGGTTCAAATCCCGGCTCCACCACTCGTCAGCTGTGTGACTTTGGGCAAGTCACTTAACTTCTCTGGGCCTCAGTGACCTCATCTGTAAAATGGGGATTAACACTGTGAGCCCCACGGGGGACAACCTGATCACCTTGTAAATTCCCCAGCGCTTAGAACAGTACTCTGCACATAGTCAGTGCTTAATAAATGTCATTATTATTATTATTATTATTATTATTATTATTTAATCCCAATTTATGATGAGGAAACTGAAGTGCAGAGAAATGAAGTGATAGCAGGCGAGTGGCAGAGCCACGATTAGAACCCAGGTCCTCTGTATCCCAGGCCTATGCTCTTTCAATTAGGTCATGCTGTTTTCTACAGTTATTATTAGTATTATTACAAACTTCTTTTAAATTTCACCATAAGTGACTAATACCCAAGTGAAGCTATACAGTCCCTAAACACTTTATCCCATGAACTTTTCCCTGTATTTGTGAAGTTGGAATACATAAAAGCTCAAACATTAGAGAATGAACCATTGACACGATTGTTCACTTTCTTCTACATGGATGACCTAGAATAAAATAGTTAAATTATCCATAACCATTAAAAACAACCACAGCTCAGTTCCTAAGTGTTATTACTCTCAGAAAGAAAGTACACCAGCTCCACTCTCAGGAGTATACTGAAACACAGAAGAATCCCACATCACAACTCTAGGTTTATCTACATTGAAAGCATTCCTTGAAGAAATGTACATAAATCAATCAAATGTAAAAGGTAGTGCCAGAAAACAATCCCATCCAAAAGTCCTTCCATGCAAACAATATTCTAGTCTCCCCATGGGATAGGACAATGACATTTACCTGGAGAGAAAACATGTCAATTCTCAATGTGCCATAAATAATTTTCTTTTTCCATCTCACTATTTCAAGACACTGATTGGGTTTGAAGACTGAAAACCTTCAAACAGCAAACAAGCGGCAGAGCCAGGATTAGAACCCAGGTCCTCCTGACTCCCTCGTCTGCTGTGTGACCTTGGGCAAATCACTTAACTTCTCTGTGCCTCAGTTACCTCATCTACAAAATGGAGATTAAAACTGTGAGCCCCATGTGGCATGTGGAGTCTATCCAACCTGTTTATCATGTATCTACCTCAGTGCTTAGTACAGTGCCTGGCACATAGTAAGCGCTTAACAAATATCATTAAAAAATAAAAGAAAACAATAAAGAAACAAGTTAATGCAAAGTCTTCTTCATGCAACCATTATTCAAGGACCACTGATTAACTACTCAAAGTCAGCATTAGCAGTTTAAGTAATTTATGAGATAACTGTAGAAAAATTCATTATCTCAGGGGTCCAGATTAGCAGATTAAATTCTTATATGAGTTTTAATTATAGATTTGATCACCTCAGAGTCTTCTGAAATAATTATCTTATTCATAATAATGATTTTTATTACTGTATTTATTAAGCATTTATTTCATGCCAAACACTGTATTAAGTGCTGAAATAGATACAAGATAATCAGGTTGGACCCAATCTCTCTGTCCCACTTGGGGCTCACAGTCTAAGGAGGAGGGAAAACAGATATCCCCATTTTACAGATGAGGAAACTGACTCACAGAGCAGGTGAGTGATTGCCCAAGGTCACACGGCAGGCAAGTGACAGAACTGAGATTAGAACTCTGGCCCTCCAATTCCCAGGCCTGTGATCTTTCCACTAAGCCAGCTGCTTCCCATAACGAATGAAATAATATTCTAAATGCTTTCTTTTAAAGACTAACTGTACCATAATAAATGCTTGTCTTTTCTACATCATAACCACAAAATCTGATATTAGATATTGATATTTGGTACTTACAGAATCGAGTTGCTCTAATGAAATTTTCCCAATATTCTTTTGGGAACTGTAATCTTGACCAATGTAGGAATGGCTACCAAAAAAAAAGGATGAGAAATTGAAACATTAATTTAATTCATTATTTTGGTGGCTTTGAATTAAAAATTAATTTCCGCAAACATTAATGCCATTCAAATTAGCTTTAGAATAAGTTAGTTAATAGCATACAATACATCTTCAAATCAGCATCTTTATGGACATGGACAAATTGTTTGCAGACATATTTAAGATGTTTACATGTTCCAAGTTACATGATATTTATATTTTTAGTAAGTTTGAGCTTCTCGAAGTATGGATACTGAAATCTGGGAAGGGCAAAATGGGGAAAGAAAGTTTTCCAAGCTTCTGCAGATTTTCTGGTGACCTTAATTAAAACTGATTAACTTGAATTGCTGGGAACCCTGCCTCCTTCCCATCGTGAAATCCATGGCCCCTACTCCCAATATGCCCTGTGTGTGCTGGGCATGGGGTATTAAAACTGCAGACTTGCAGTGCAGCCTCCACAAATTTTATAAGACCTTCAAAGCTCCTCTTTCCCAGGAGACTTGTTGCACTCTGCCTTTTATGTTGTTTTATATTTATATTATTTCATTTTTCCAATCATATCTGTCCCCAAATCTGGCCCTACACTACTTTTAGATTATGAGCCCCTGGAGGGCCTAACTGTGTCTAATTCTCACTCGCATATTTTTCCAGCACTTTTAGTTTATTTATTTTTTATTTTATGGTATTTGTTAAGCACTTATTATGTGCCAGGCACTATATTAAGTGCTGAGGTAGACATAAGATATTCAGGTTGGACACCACCCTTGACCCACATGGGGCTCATAATCTTAATCTCCAATTTACTGATGAGGGAACTGAGGCAGAGAGAAGTTAAGTGACTTGCCCAAGGTCAAACAGCACAGTCAGGCTAGAGCCGTAAGTGGCACCTAGCGTTTAATAAAGCAAAGAGCACTGTATGGTACTGCATTTCAGAAATTATTTCTATTAGCTCATTTTAATTTCAATGTTCCAAAGTTTAACTTTAGTATCTGCCTGAAATTACAGTTGAGAAAAAGCAGGAAATCGTGGTTCAATTTTGTTTGCCACTCACTATTTTTGAAAGGGATTCATTCATTCATTCAATCGTATTTATTGAGCGCTTACTGTGTGCAGAGCACTGTACTAAGCGCTTGTGAAGTACAAGTTGGCAACATATAGAGACGGTCCCTACCCAACAATGGGCTCACAGTCTAGAAGGGGGAGACAGACAACAAAACATATTAACAAAATAAAATAAATAGAATAGTAAATATGTACAAGTAAAATAAACAGTGTAATAAATCTGTACAAACATATATATATATATATACAGGTGCTGTGGGGAGGGGAAGGAGGTAGGGCGGGGGGGATGGGGAGGGGGAGAGGAATCGGGGGGCTCAGTCTGGGAAGGCCTCCTGGAGGAGGTGAGCTCTCAGTAGGGCTTTGAAGGGAGGAAGAGAGCTGGCTTGGGATGATACCTGGTAAAATTGAATGGACTCAATTTGATACTGAATGTATAGGAAATAGTAAATAACTTCCTTAGAAAGAAAAGCTGAACCCAAACCTTGTCAGTCAGATCCTACATGACCTCCAGTGAGATTCTGTGTGCCACCCACAGAGCAGATGACAACATCAGGGAAGCAGGAGGAGGGGAGGAGAGCTGAGGTGCGAAGCTCATGTCCTGTTTAGTGCAGAGGAGGTCACTGCTGGTGTTGTTCTCTGCTCCCCAGATTCTAGGGGGCCACACACCCCAGAACTCAGGAGGACAGCAGAAGCAGCCACTTCAGCTGCTTGGCAGAGGAGAAGGTGCAAGTTCTATTTGGATCTCTGCCAGTTTGACATCAATGTTTGAGGGGAAAGCCTGGAAGATCTCTCTCTCTCTCTCTCTCTCTCTCTCTCTCTCTCTCTCTCTCTCTCTCACACACACACACACACACACATTAGTACTGTCTATGTCTCTCACTCTCTTTCTGGGTCTTTCTCTCTCCCTGTTTTCCCTGAATAATGGAAGTTCCACCTAATAAAAATGGTGGCATTTGTTAAGCATTTACTATGTGCCAAGACTACAATGAACACTGCGGTAGATTCAGGATTCTCAGGTTGGATAGTCCCTATCCCTCACTGGATGCACAGTCTAAGTTGGCAGAAAAGGCACCTGAATCTCCATTTTACAATTAAGGGACCGAGACACAGAGAAGTTAACGGACTTGCCCAAGGTCACAACAGCAGCCGTGTGGTAGAGCCAGGATTAGAACCCAAGTCCTCTGACTCCAAGATCCACGCACTATCCACTAAGCTACTCTGCACCTACTACCACGATCTGCATGAAAATAAAACAATCAGTCTTAATCACCAATTTCACCTCCTTTCCTTTCACTGAATACTGTGCTGAGTTGCTAGTAATTTTATAAATAATTTATTAGAAATTTACAGATTTTTTTCCCCAAAGTGCAGCGTGTGCATGAATCTATAACCACTTACCTATCCACGGTCGTGAGTTTTCCATAGTACAGTGATAAGCGCTTAGTACAGTGCTCTGCACACAGTAAGCACTCAATAAATATGACTGAATGAAAACGAATGAACTGAAAGCAGGTATCAATATGGTAGTAATAAAAAATGATCAAATACTTATGCAATGCAAGATGAAATTGATCATTTTCTAGTCAGATAATAGGAAGGAACCTGACATGCAAACATTTCAAAAAAGGAAACAATAACCCATTTTCTTCCAGACAGAAACAACTAAGGTTTTAGAGTCAGTAAATAAAACTCACAAATGAATTAAGGAAATATGATTTTTCAGCTACAAGTCTGTTATATCTTATCCTATCTTCAGAGACTCTCAAATATCACTTAAATTATGAAGCCTCAATAATTTATTTAGGGATAAAGCAGAATTACCCCTTAACTATAGGCACTAATGAAAAGAATAGGGAAAGAAAAGGAAAGCAGAAGAAAAAAATGAAAGTCATTCATTCAATCACATTTATTGAGCACTTACTGTGTGCAGAGCACTATACTAAACGCTTGGAAAGTACAATTTGGCAACGAATAGAGACAATCCCTACCCAACAATGGGCTCACAGTCTAGAAGGGGGGAGACAGATAACAAAACAAAACAAGTAGACAGGAAATTGTCACTATAAAATGACTAAAAAAATAAGTACAGTCTTCTTTAGCTAATGAAACCGGACAAGTGAATTTTGCTTATAAGCACAAAGGAAAGTTAAGTGATTCTTAATTATTTTCCAAGAAAAGATACATAACTTCAAATATTGGTGTTAGCTTTCTATTACACTGCTTCCAAATGAAGGCAGCTTCCACACTAACAAACTGTCAAAATACATTCTTATTAAAGTACTTTCATGTTACAAAAACAAGATTCACTCTCTGAATTCACATTTCTACATACTTTACTGGGAAAAGTGCCTGGCTTGATAGTAGGGAAGCAAATTATAAGGATAATCACTTTGTACAGCAAACACAATTCTTCAGTGCTTCACTGCTTCAAAAATATCAATTAAGCTGCACATAGAGAGAAAAAAATTTGAGTGATCATCTTCCCTTCTCAACGCTCTGCTCCACCAAACATTTGCATCATTGTCAGTAAACCATAAACCTCTCTTTCCCATAATCTTGCAACTGTGACATTGCCTTTGACTACTTTCTCTCTCTTTTACCCCATTTCTGAGATCTATTCCTAATGCTCCCCTTTCAACCCACTCACACTGATATCAGGCCTCATTCCGGGCCTCCTTGTCTCCCATCTCTCTCCTTTTTGTCCCATCAATTTGATCCCACAAATAAGAATATTTACCAAAGCTATGCAAACTCATTGTGGGCAGGAAACATGTCCACCAACTCTGTAATATTGTTATATTGTACTCTCCCAAGCACTTAGTGTAGTACTCTGCATACAGTAAGCATTCAGTAAATATGATTGATTGGATGATACTGCTCACATTATCTTTCTAAACCACTGCTCAGAAGATATAGTGTCCATCCTCACAAACCTCCAAGGGCTGTCCACTACTTCTTAAGAAATACAAAAACTCATGACAACTGGCTGGGAGACTATCAACTTACTGCCTCTTCTTTATCTGCACTCTTCTCCTGCTACACCTTAGTGTTGGCTCCTTACTCCAGCTTCCTGAGTGTCCCTCGCTCTCTTCTCTTCCACTTCTGATCATACCTATTCACACCTTTCTCTTGCCTCCCTGAGCCTGGCTAAACCCCATCACTCTCCTTCTATAAGATCTTCCTAAAAGGCCACCTCCTTGACAGACCCTATAGTATCAGCAGACTCCTCTAATCAGTTAGTTACATGAGCATTCATGTTGTGAGATGACTATTTGTCCATTATTTATTCACACTCATGTGTCTATAATTTAACACCTACTCTCCAATTCACAACTCCTATTGTTAAGTGAACATAGTAAGTGCTTAATAAATTCCATTATTATTATTATTACCCCATCCATAGATAATGAACCAGGTGGGATGAGTGGGGGAAGGGATCACATCTTTTACTCCTTTTGTTATACTTCCCAAGTGCCTAGTATCCATGTCCTGCCTGCAAGAGCCCAAAGACGTTCCATTAATATTGCTAAATACTGTTGCTATAATTTCAAAATAGGTTAGCAAAGATACGGTGCAATGAGCTTCAATTACATTATAAACCTATTCCAAAGGCACAGAGCTGCAAATAATATTTTATTTCAGCAGCAACAATTACTGCACAGTCCAGACTATACAAGCATTTTCCCTCCCAGGGGAAAACTATAAGGTAGTGACCAGAAACTGCTTTGGTGCCTTGCCCGTGGACCACCTGCTCTTCCTCATTTGGTGCTGTAAAATAGACTCCTTAATCCCCCACAGCACTTATGTACATAGCTGTAATTTATTTATTTATGTTAATGTCCATCTCCGCTCTATGGTGAGCTCATTGTGGGCAAGGAAAATGTGTCACCAACACTATAATTTTCCAGATCATGTCTAGATTTCAGATTATCTTGTTTTTTTAAGAAGACCAACTCTTTAAACTCTAATAAAATTGAGAAATCAATTGAACATACATTGACTTTGGACCTAATGTCACACTAGCTTTTATTATGGGGCAGACAGGAGGGGAAAAAGCCTCTCTCTTCTAGACTGTGAGCCCATTGCTGGGTAATGTCTGTCCCTATTTGTTGCTGAATTGTACGCTCCAAGAGCTCTGTGTGCACTGCACACAGTAAGCAGTCTTAAATATGACTGAATGAATCTGCAAGTAAAATAAGAGTTAGTAATCCAACAGGATTTTAAGTGAAAGTTGATTAAAATATCAAAAAACATTACAAATAAAAATATTTTATATATAAAGTTATAGTCTTTTTAAACCCAATTTAAATCCAACCAGGACTTGAAAAAAATAATCTAGGAGGGAACTGTATAATTAACAGATTCCCATGATGGACTGTATTTTTTCCAAAATGCTGCCTGACACACTTCTACCAATTTACAGAGTAAACACTTAATGAACGTATGATAAACCTAAGGCAGAGAAATCAAAACACTTGGACTCATATCAGATCTTAAAAATTTCCATTTTGAAACATATTTAAAGGGTCACCTAATTCTGGCTCCTAAGAAAAAAAATGAACATAAAATTAAGCTCTGCTCCTACACTAAGGAAATCATCATGTACACAATAAGTGAATGTTGGAGTGGAAACATTTGAGAAAGTTAAAAAAAAAGAAATTACACAGAAATTCATTGTGTTACTGATCACAGATAATTTGACAAAATCTATTCATGGTGTGATAACTGCATTTCAATTCTAAAAGCAAAATTCATGAGTGTCTCTAATTGAGACACAAATGTTCTGCAGAATTATCCAAAAATCTTAAATATTAAAGTTCAACACTTTTTTAAAAAAAATACTATTTAAGTGCTTACTATGTGCCTAGATACAAGACAGTGTTGGCTTCCACCACCAGCTCTTTCACTCTCCAGAGTACAAGGAAAGACAGGGTTTCTGGATGTTTTCTCCCTTTTAAAAACTAGATACAACCAACTGTGTTGGTGACAATATATCCCATTTCACTTTATTTCCATCCATCTGCGACGTAATACTCAATTTAAATTCTATTTTGATTTGAGAGTTATTTTTTAATTCTTTTTGCTTTTTCCTCATACATTTCTCCAATGCTTTCTCCCTCTCTCATTTCCTAGTCTTCCTTCCCAAGGAAGGAGGGAGGTCGCCCATGTTGAAGGCATCTGAGAGGAAGAGGAGGATTAGGATGGGGTACAGGCTGTTGGATTTGGCAAGAAGATCATTTGTGACCTTTGCAAGGGTAGTTTCTGTGGAGTGAAGGGGACGGAAGCCAGGGTGGAGGGGGACAATGAGGGAATTGGAGAAGAGGAACTTGAGATGTGCGTGTAAACAACTTGCTTAAGGAGTTTGGAGAGGAATTGTAAGAGGGAGATGGGGCAATAACTGGAGGGAAACATGATTAGACCCCACGTCCTCTGATTCCCTGTGAGCCTGCTTCTAGACTGTGAGCCCGCTGTTGGGTAGGGACTGTCTCTATATGTTGCCAACTTGTACTTTCCAAGTGTTTAGTACAGTGCTCTGCACACAGTAAGCGCTCAATAAATACGACTGAATGAATTTCCAGGCCCTACCTCTTTCCACTAGGGAAAGCTGCTTCTCAGAGTATTACATAGCAACGTGATGCCACAGGTGTGGGAAGGGGAGAAGAAAGAGTGGGCGGCTCTGCATTACTAAATCAGAGTCCATCTCTTTCTCCAGCTTCCCCATCCTCAAGGATTGCTCATTTTGGTTCAGCCTCCAAAAGGGGAAAAGAGGCAGGGGAAGAGAAAGGAAAAGAGAGGAGTTGAGGGTGCCCTGAGGGAGGGAGGAAGAGGACGTTGGTTGGAAGCAAGCCAGGCTAGCAGCCAAGCTAAATTTTTACCCTAATGATCATTAAGGATTCTTTTCTGAAAGCTTTTTTTTTTGTACCAATTGCTCAGGGGTAGGCCCATCTTCTGAGGAGTCAAGAGTCCTATGAGACTGATCTGGATATGGGCCCTCCAACTCAGTGCTCAGGCGACATCTCATGAGGAGTGTGATAACACGGCTTCAACTATCATCTCTATGCTGATGACATCCAAATCTACATCTCTGCCCCTGCTCTCTCTCCCTCCTTCCAGGCTTGTGTCTCCTCCTGCCTTCAGGACATCTCCATCTGGATGTCTGCCTGTGATCTAAAACTCAATATGTCCAAAACTGAACTCCTTATCTTCCCTCCCAAACCCTGCCCTCTCCCTGACTTTCCCATCACTGTAGACGGCACTACCATCCTTCCCGTCTCACAAGTCTGCGACCTTGGTGTCATCCTTGACTCTGCTCTCTTGTTCACTCCACACATCCAATCTGTCACCAAAACCTGCCGGTCTCAGCTCCACAACATTGCCAAGATCCGCCCTTTCCTCTCCATCCAAACCGCTACCTTGCCAGTTCAATGTCTCATCCTATCCCAACTGGATTACTGCATCAGCCTCCTCTCTGAACTCCCATACTCCTCCCTCTCCCAACTTCAGTCTATATTTCACTCTGCTGCCCAGATTATCTTTGTATGGAAACGCTCTGGGCATGTTACTCCCTCCTCAAAAATCTCCAGTGGCTGCCTATCAGCCTATGAATCAAGCAAAAACTCCTCACTCTCGGCTTCAAGGCTCTCCATCACTTCACCCCCTCCTACCTCACCTCCCTTCTCTCCTTCTACAGCCCAGCCCACACCCTCCGCTTCTCTGCCGCTAACCTCCTCATTGTACCTCGTTCTCACCTGTCCTGCCGTCGACCCCTAGCCCACGTCCTTCCCCTGGCCTGGAATGCCCTCCCTCCACAAATCTGCCAAGCTAGATCTCTTCCTCCCTTTAAAGCCCTATTGAGAGCTCACCTCCTCTAGGAGGCCTTCCCAGACTGAGTGGCCTTTTTCCTCTCCTCCTCCCCATCCCCCCAACCTTACCTCCTTCCCCTCCCCACAGCACCTGTATATATATTTGTACAGATTTATTACTCTATTTTACTTGTACATATTTACTATTTATTTTGTTAATGATGTGCATATAGCTTTAATTCTATTTGTTCTGATGATTTGGACAACTGTCTACATGTTTTGTTCTGTTGTCTGTCTCCCTCTTCTAGACTGTGAGCCCGTTGTTGGGTAGGGACCGTCTCTATATGTTGCTGACTTGTACTTCCCAAGTGCTTAATACAGTGCTCTTCATACAGTAAGTGCTCAGTAAAGACGACTGAATGAATGAGCAACATCAGCCACAAATACCAGCACCGTTTCAGAAAAAGAAGGGCTTTTCTCTGGCAGAAGGAGCTCAGGTCCATCACCAAGACTTTTTCTAACCTTTTTTTTGGCTCTCTGTACAAGAGGGACCCGGGGGCTCCCTCTACCACCCTTGCCTCAGCTGTGGGATAATGATGATGATATGATGATAATAATAATAATTATGGTACTTAAGTGCTTACTATGTCCCAAGCACTGTTCTAAGCACTGGGGTAGATACAAGTTAATCAGGTTAGCCACAGTCCCTGTCCCACATGGGGCTCATACTCTTAATCCCTATTTTACAGATGAGGGAACTAAGGCCCAGAGAAGTTAAGTAACTTTCCTGAGGTCACACAGAAGGCAAGCAGTAGAGCTGGAATTAGAACCCAGGTGTTCTGACTCCCAGGACCATGCTGGGTGCTTGGGTGCTTCTGGCTATCCAAATTTCACTTACACTTAACAATCTGGGAGCATGGAGACTGTGCCAGGATGTTCTGCCTAGAGCCCCTCGCCAGATTGACAAAATCGGGAAGCATCTTCTGCCCTCGGGGCTGTGTAACAATAAACCTACCCTGATTTACCCTTCACTGCCTCAGGGCCTGCCCATTAACATCACCAGACTCACATAAATGGAAATCTAAACCAGGTCTGCTCCATACTTGAGCAGCTGGGGATTTGGCTAGATTGCGACAGGGAAAACAAAAAAATCATCAGGTTTTAATCCTGCTGGTGAGGTGCCCTTTTCTGAGGTATAGCTTTACTTTTAGAATACAAAAATCCATACAACGAATTACTTTACACCAGCATGACTGAAACCTGGATGGTATTAAAACAATTTATTCCTTTTCCCTAGTAGGAGGTGAGCAGTTTCAAAAATTGGCATAAACACAAAAGCTGTTTTTTTTTTAAAAAAAAAACCTCAAAATAAAGAAATGTGAAAAACTGCTTTTTGCATCAAGAAAATATATTTATTTGGTACCATTAAAAGGAAAACTGATAGAGCTTTCAAAATGAACTGCAGTTCCCTACATCAGCCCATAAAGTAGATAAGTTCCCAGATAACCTCTTCATAAGGAGTTAGTGGCACAAATGGCCCTAATGGAAAAACAATTGCATAGGGAAAGAAACAAGGTTCTCTGTGCATTATCCACATATTCCCTGCTGCAATCACAATTTCACCCACTTTGGCAGAAGAAAATATTGAAGCTTTGTGAAAATACATAAAAGCAATGCCATACAGGCTTTTAGAAGGCACAAACTCAGCAGTTAGGATTTACTGGGTGTGCAAGAAATCAAGGAAGTTGGCATTATATCATATCCTACTGTGAAGGATATCATACACAGAAATGCACTCTTCAGCTGTCATCACCATAATTGAAATAAGTTTCCTTTCACAGCTAAATCCCTAGTAAATAGTAAACAACCTGGGTTGGTCTCAGTAGTTTTGTCTCTGGTCATAATAACGGGAATTGTTCATTTTAAAAGCACACAGTCTGCTGCCTTCTGGTTTTGTGCATTAGCACACATCCAGGGAAACACCAAGTGGCACCAGTTTGTCTTTGAAGGCAGGGATCTTAGAACAGTATTCTCCACAAAGCCTTTGACAAATGAATAAGATGGATTTTCTGGCAGTCACGTGATTTTAAGAGTTCCAATTCTAAGAGACTAAAATCAGCATGCAGGGTTGAACAAGCATGCGTGGCACATAGTAAGTGCTTAACAAATACTATTAAAAAAACAAACAAACAAAAAAAACCCTTGTCCTTAGTCTGGCAAAGCACTGCCTTTTTCCTCCCTTATCCTGGCTTGACTTCTCCTCACTCATAGGCATAGTTTGATCTGCCTCATCTTGCTCCACCCTGTTTCGTGCCTGACTTCTCCCTTATTTGCCTCAACTTAATTGCTTCTTATTGAGTCTTCAGGACTATGGCATAGGTCACTGATAATGAAGAGGTATCTGATGTGCAAATGTTGACTGCCAATTACCCCAATATGAGTTGCAATCATTCATCAATCAACAGTATTTACATTGATTACTCTGTTCAGAGCACTGTATTAAGCACTTGGGAGGGTACGCAATACAAGAGTTGGCAGACATGTTCCATGCCCACAAGGTGCTTACAGTCTAGAGAGAGAGAGAAAGACATTAAAATAAATTATGGATCCCTTCACAATGCTCTGCAACCAATCAATTACTTAGACTGTGAGTCCCATGCAGGACAGGGACTGTGTCTGACCTAATTAAGTTGTACTTTCCCCTGTGCTTAGAACTGTGTTTGACACATAGGAAGCACTTAAAATACCTTAAAAAAAATGAATGGTATTTATTGGGCACTTACAAGGTGCACAGCACTGTACTATGCGCTTGGGAGAGTAAAATACAACAGAATTAGTGGACATAATCCCTACCCATAATTAGCTTACAGTCTTACACACTGTACACAGTAAGTGCTCAATAAATACCACTGATTAAATGATTGATGAGCACCAGGATGATAGGGATCATCGCAAACCTGCACCACAATCATCATTTCCCTGGCTGCTAGAGAAAAGAAGGTGGGAGAAGAGCAAGGAGAGCAAATGAACTGAACCTATGAGGTTCAGTTAGCACAATCAGAAGGGGACGGGGGGGGGCATGGTGAATGAATATATGATAAATGAGGAGAACAAGGCTAAATAAGGAGAACCAAGCTATCTTCTGAGTAGGAGTGCTACCCATCACCCTGAAACCAACAACACTGAAGAAAGTTGGGCTGCCTTGCTGGATAATCTCAGGCTTGGCTCCTCTTCCAACATTTTGAGCTTCCCTGGAATGGGTCTTCTAAGTAGTTTGGTCTCTTCTGTATGTCTTTTCAGTGATCTCAGCACTGAACCTATGAGGTTCAGTTAGCACAATCAGAAGGGGACAGAGGTGGGGGCATGGTGAATGAATATATGATAAATGAGGAGAACAAGGCTAAATAAGGAGAACCAAGTTATCTTCTGAGTAGGAGTGCTACCCATCACCCTGAAACCAACAACACTGAAGAAAGTTGGGCTGCCTTGCTGGATAATCTCAGGCTTGGCTCCTCTTCCAACATTTTGAGCTTCCCTGGAATGGGTCTTCTAAGTAGTTTGGTCTCTTCTGTATGTCTTTTCAGTGATCTCAGCCTGCAGAATAATCCACGGTCTCCAAGACATGATTTAGACTGCGAGCCCCATGTGGGACAGGGATTTGTATCTTTCATTTACCCCAGTACTTAGCAGAGTGGGTGGCATATACTGAGTGCTTAACAAATACCAAATTATTATTCTGTGTCACACCTACGACTGCTCTTTGCATAGGACAGTGGGGATGGGAGGTGAGCTTGAATGCCCAATCCCCCACCTTTGATAGGTCCTGCTCCTGCTCTGTGCTGAAGGAAGCCACGGGGCTGTCCCAGGTCACTGGGGTTTTCAGGATTCTGGAGCCTGTTTTTTTTTTTTAATGGTATTCGTTAAACGCTTATATGGGCCAGGCACTATTCTAAACACTGGGGTAGATACAAGCTATTCAGGTTAGACACAGTCCATATGTCAAATGGGGCTCACGGTCAGAAGCAGCACAGCTTTATGGAAAGAGCATGGCCTTGGGAGTCAGAGGTCGTGGGTATTAATCCAGCTCTGCCACTTGTCAGCTGTACGACTTTGGGCAAGTCACAACTTCTCTGTGCCTCAGTTACCTCATCTGTAAAATGGGGATTAAGACTATGAACCCACGTGGGGCAACCTGATTACCTTATATCTACCCCAGCCCTTAGAACAGTGCTTGGCACATAGTAAGTCCTTAACATCATTATTATTATTATTTTACAGACGGGGTAACTGAGGCCCAGAAGTGAAGTGCCTCGCCCAAGGTCACAAAACAGACAAGTGGCAGACCCGGGACTAGAACCCAGGTCCTTCTGACTCCCAGCCCCATGCTGAATCCACTAGGTCATGCTGCCTCTCTTGCAGCCTGTTCTGCTTGCACCTCAGTGAGGGCTGGAAATCCAGGAGAGAAGCAGTAGCAGCAGCAGCCCCTCCAGACTGGAGTAAGAGCTGCTTGATAGATTTATTTATTTTACTTGTACATTTCTATCCTATTTATTTTATTTTGTTGGTATGTTTGGTTCTGTTCTCTGTCTCCCCCTTTTAGACTGTGAGCCCACTGTTGGGTAGGGACTGTCTCTATGTGTTGCCAATTTGTACTTCCCAAGCGCTTAGTACAGTGCTCTGCACATAGTAAGCGCTCAATAAATACGATTGATTGATTGATACAAGGTAAGGATGCACTCCCCCAGGCTCTCTTGGACTGTTCTTATCATCCCTGTATGGTGGGCAAGGAACGTGTCTACCAATTCTGTTATACTGTACTCTCCCTAGCACTTAGTACGGTGCTCTGTACACAGTAAGTGCTCAATAAATACGATTGATCGAAACGATTGGGGGAACTGGTATTTGTGTGCATGCCTGTAGGAGAAGGTGGTGGGGGAATCAGAGAGTTGTCCATGTTTCTTTCTCCTTGCCTATCTGGGCCTCCCATCTGGGTCTCTCTGGGTCTTGCAGTTCGAAGTCTTTGGAGCTCTCCCTGTGACACTGTCTCCCTCTTAGCATGTCTGTCTCTGTTCCTTTTCTGCACTTCTCTTTTCCTTTATTCTTAGACAATCATCACCACCCCAATGGTTACTTTGTCCACGAACACCATTTCTGCAAGAAAGCAAGTGAGGTAGTTTCATTCTCCTATTTAATTTCCTTTTGTGCCATTTGAAAATAATGTGCTAGACGGCTAATAATTTCACAAAATTGTCCTTGGTAATTTGCAGGTTTCTTAAAAGTACAGCCTATGTATGAATACGTGACCACATGTGCATCCCATCCATGGAAATGAGTGCTTTAAGGCAAAGTGAGGAGGGGTAGGCCAAAATTAGGAGGTGGGAGAAAGTGAGAGAGGAGGAGAATAGAGAAAATGGGCTGCAAAGAGTATTAAGTAAGAGAAAGAACCTCAGCCTATTGGAACAAGGCCCTATCAATGGGTTGGCGTTTTGGGGAAAGATGCCCACCTGCTTCGGGGAGGTAGTCCGATATGATAATACCTATAATTATCAGTGTACTGCCACCTGTTCCTTCCACATTACTACAGTGCTTAAAAGTTCCATGCGCATCTGTGATATCACTTCTATTTTGTTTGGTATTCTGTGGTTTGTCTTTGTTTTGCTTTTCCATTGGTTTTAACAAGCAACAAAAAGATCCCCACCACTTATATCCAAACCAGTGTCACATGCCACAGTAGCTTAGAGAAGCAGAGTGCACTAGTGGAAACAGCACAGGCTTCAGAGTCAGGAGACCTGGGTTCTAATCCCAGCTCTGCCATGTGCCTGCTGTGTGACCTTGGGCAAGCCACCTCACTTCTCTGTGCCTCAGTTTCCTCAACTGTAAAATGGGGAGTCAATACCTGTTCTCTCTTCTAATTAGACTGTGAGCCCCATGTGGGACACTAGTGTTTAGTACACTGCTTGGCACATAGTAAGTGCTATGGAAAAACAAATCAAGAACAGAATCAGATTGTCAGATGACCCTTTCTGAAAGTGCCCCCTCCCCACAGTATCATCAAAAACTGAATATCTCAACATTTTAATCTAAACCAAGCCTCTCTCCAAACAAATTAGCTTAGATCATAAAATACAAAGCTTACTTCCAATGTTTGGCTAACCAGCTTTCTCAAGTAGTTTATATCCTTTATCTCTGCAAGGGCAGAAAAAGTGTGAAGTACTATGCTAAGTGCTGATATGTACTAGCAGCGCTAAAAGCATTTTTTCCTCTGTTCATTTGATAAAGCCCGAAACTAACAGTTTTGCTATGTTTAGTGCACATAAACATTATTTTTTATTTATGATCTTTTAAGTGATCCCTTGCAAGAAGATCTCTGGTAAAAGATATCATATTTTGTAAAATAAGCCTGATTTTTGGAATTTGATCACCCATTTATTGTTGAGTATAACGATGGAGCCTGGCTCTGATGTTCCTCACTCAGCCTTGCTGCTCTTGGACAGTACCAATCTGAACAAAAGGATTCAGAAGTCTTTAATCGTGCTACCATATGATGACGACTACAACGAAGGTTATTCTGGAACACAAGGATGCTGCAGAGTCATCTCCCAAATGACTTATTTCAGCACATGTGAAACTGCCAGCTTTCTGTATTGTTCCACTAGAGGGCAATCAGCATTAAAGACAACCAGTGACTTAGAAAATAGAAAATTGGAACTTTTAATAACTGCAGGTAATTGTAATTTATTTATGAGGGGTTTGCAAATGGCAATTTTGCCTTCAGGAAAATCCGTTGGCTGCCATTTCTCAGGAAATTTTGAGAAAAACCCGTCAGGCAAATACGTAACTAAAAGACAGGGCTAGCGAAAAAGCTTAAATAGGGAGCATAGAGTTACTGCAGAAGTCTGGTGTCACCTGAGAAAAACATGTACGCACACACACAAACACACACACACACTCACTCACCATCAAAATTTCCTGGAATCCTTAATCATTCAATTATTTTCCATACTGAACTCCTATCCACTTTCCTTAGCTTGGCAGCTGGCTGTAGAAATACACCTTTCAAGTCAACATATTTGGGCATTTTTGAAACATTAAAGCTACTTAATTAGTGACAAAAGGAATAATAATTGATGTGGTGTTTATTAAGCACATTAGGGGCCAAAGAACTGCACTAAGCAGTGGGGTAGCTATGAGACAAACTGATCAGAGTTCCTGTCCCACCTGGGGATCACAATCTAAGAGATAGGATGATGAGAAAACTGAGGCATAGAGAGGTTAAATTACAGCCTAAGGCCACAAAGTAATAAAAGGGTGGCACTGAACTAACTGCTGGAGAAGATAATAATAATAATGATTATTATTTATTTATAATTATAATATTTATTTATTAAGCGCTTACTATGTGCAAAGCACTGTTCTAAGCGCTGGGGGGATACAAGGTGATCAGGTTGTCCCAGGTGGGGCTCACAGTCTTAATCCCCATTTTAGAGATGAGGTAACTGAGGCACAGAGAAGTTAAGTGACTTGCCCTAGCATAATCAGGTTGAACACATGAGACTCAAATGCTGAGGGGGAGGGAGGGCAGGTATTTAACCCCATTTTACAGATGAGGAAACTGAGGCACAGAAAAGTGACAAGACTTGCCCCAAGTGACAGAGCAATGGCAGAGCTGGGAGTAGTGCTTAAGTCTTCTGGGCTCCCCACCTGTGTTCTTCCCACTGACTTACCACAGCCTCCTAAAGCAAATAACTGTGAAATGCTTGGCGCATTGCATGAAGAATTCTCTTCACTCTCAGAAAAAAAATCCCACCATATTCTCAATATTTTTAAAAAAGAAAAATGTTCCCCTTTGCTGATGGAGAAATAACCATTGTCAGTGCTAAGCAGCTGGAGCAAGTAGAACATGATTCTGGGTGAGTTGTTCAATATCACAGTTATCTATCAATTGAGGTTCTTAGATTTCTGAAATGTCAGTTATTAACTATGAGGATGATTTAGCCTTGCTGTTGGTCCAGTGGAAGGAGCACTCCCCTGGGAATCAGGAGACCTGGGTTCTAGTCCTGATTCTGCCTGTTGGGCCTCTGCCATAAGTGATGAAACGTTCTGACCTAAGATTGACCTGGGGCATTCTGTGAGGTGGATTGGGCCAGGAAAAATCCTGAAAAAGCAGCAAGGCAGGAAAGTTCACATTGGCTACCAAAGTAACAGCCTCTGGAGCTGCCTGATCTTCTCCATTAGCCTTTAAGATCCTTGAAGCAGGACACCATTTGATATCTAACATACACGGCCCAATGCCCCCAACCCCCCTGAACTAGCCCCTAGTACAGAGTTATTATCCTGTGTACTTTCAATAACTGATGATGCTGATGATAATGATAATTCATTCAATCGTATTTACTGAGTGCTTACTGTGTGCAGAGCACTGTACTAAGTGCTTGGGAATGATGAGATGGGAATGAGCCACACAGAGAAGCAGCGAGGCTCACTGGAAAGAGCCCGGGCTTTGGAGTCAGAGGTCATGGGTTCAAATCCTGGCTCCGCCACTAGTCAGCTGTGTGACTTTGGGCAAGTCGCTTCACTTCTCTGGGCCTCAGTTACATCATCTGTAAAATGGGGATTACGACTGTGAGCCCCAAGATGGACAACCTGATTACCTTGTTTCTACCCCAGTGCTTAGAACAGTGCTTGGCTCATAATAAGCATTATTATTATTAAGACAACAGAGCAGGATTGTAGTGAGCATAGCTTTAGTGCTTGTTGGGCTGGCTGCTCTCCAGTCCTTTGTTAATTTAGATTGTTTGGCACTTGATGTTAAGCGTGATAAACAACTGAAGCTGATAAAATGTTCAAAACATTTTTCCACATGTGAAATCTAAAACAAGCCTTTGTCTCACAACTCTAGGCCATGACCCAAACAGAAACAACACTTTTTCTCTCATAATCTTACTGGGAATTTGAAAATCCTTCAAGACAGTCACTGAAATAAAGCCTTTTCTTAGCTACAAGCAGCAAAGGAATTGTTTCCTATCAAGACCTTAAGCTAACTGAGGAGGGACTGCAAACATTACCTAAATATTTCCCTTCATTACTTATTTTCATTGAACATACCCAAGCAACTAAATAATTTTCTGATGACAACAAAGAGAACTAATGTTGGCTGAAGCTATTCTGAGAATTACAGCCATAGGGATATTTAAGAAGTTTTTTTTATTTCTATTTTTCCAATTTAGGCAGCACATTCCTCAGGTAAATTTAATTAGCAATACCTTCCTTGGATAAAAAAAAAAAAACATCCATTCATATTAACTAAGTGAACCCATGAATTAGAGGAAAGATTTCTCCAAAAGCAATCTGTACTTACTCAAACCCACACAACAGCTCGGTTAGATGTTTTAAAATCATTAAATAGGAATTCCAAACTCCCACTGCATTAGAAACTAGGAAACGCTGCATAACCTTCAGGCGTGCACTCTTTTTTGACATCTCTAATTTAATTTTTGTCTTCCAAATAAATGCATATTAATATGATATGCAAAAATTAAATCTTATACAGAATAAACACTTTTCATTTTCAAACACTGGAGTAGGAGTCAGGAGACCATCCACTTGACTGGTAATATGACCTCAGGCAAATCATTTAAATTTGCTATGTGTCAGTTATTAATCTGCAAAATGGGTATCAAATGCCTGTTCTTCCTCCCACTTAGAATGCGAAATTTATGAGGAACAGGAACAGTGTCTGGTCGAATTCTCTTGTAGCTACCCTAATACCTCACACTAGTAAGTGCTTAACAAATACCACAATTATTAATTTAAAAGTTATCAAATAATGTAATCACAGAAATAACATCAGCACGAAATACAATTACTTATTAAGTGAACAACAATATGCTGTACCACTGCGCTGGGTAAGATATGACTCCTGGCCCACTTCACCTAGACAATATTTACTGCTGTGTGACCTTGGGAAAATCAACTTCGCTGTGTTTCAATTTCTTTATCAGTAAAATACCTATTGTCCTCCTTTTGTAACTGCCCCAGTGCTTCACACATTGTAAGTGTTTAACAAATACCATTATTATTATTATTATTATTATTATTATTATTATTATTATTATTAGTTCATATACTAACATGCACAGCAGTCCTAAAATCTGGATTAATTATAGGTAGGAAGGATTAGCCTTTGCATACTCCTGTATGGCATATTTCTGATTGTCTCTGACAATCACTGAATTAAAAACTTTTCTTCACTCCAAATAGAAACTCGGCTGTTTCAAATTCTTTTTGATACTATGAACTTACATAATTTTGGGATGAATTGGTCTGATTCTTCTCATTCTCTCTAATGGTAAGATAAGCACTTAGGGAGTGTTGCTGTATTGAGTAATGTACTTCATTTGAAAGATTTCTAGGCAAAATGGTTCCTGTACAATGACTCCAGTCAATTTAGAGTGAGCTTTGTTTGTGAAAATAACTACTGAAAATAATGATAGTCATTCATATGAATTACATCATCTTCTCAGTCTTCCAATAATTAGAACTCAGTGCGAGCTAGCTAGGGTATACAACTAAAGAAATACATTTTCTATGCCCTCTAGCTGGGTGACCAAAGGATCCAGAGCCACAGGGTTAAGTCTAGAAAGCTCTGCGCCAATCAGATGGATGAGGTGCATTAAGTTCATTGGGCTGGGCCAAAAACATCAGTTTCATCCATCCAGTGCAGCTCCCACTGATCAAGCCTTTAATCAGTAGAAATCAATAAGTACTTACTATGTGTAGAGCACTTTGGTTCTTGAGTAAAACACATACTGCTTATACTAAGCTCGCCCTGGGAAGATTTTGGAAAAAATATAATTTCCTTACAAAATTTCAAAATAAAATGTCTGTTCCATGAACACCCAGAACATTTATCAATCTCTCTCTTCTCTGTCTGTATATTTTTAAATTGTTTATGGTATTTAAGTGCTTACTACGTGCCACACACTGTCCAGAGCTTAGAACAGTCCAGCGCTTAGAACAGTGCTTTGCACATAGTAAGTGCTTAATAAATGCCATCATTGTTATTATTATTACTAAGCACTGGGACATATGCAAGCTGGTCAGATTGGACACAGTCCCTGTCCTACAAAGGGCTCACCATCTTAATCCCCATTTTACAGATGAGGTAACAGGCACAAAGAAGTGACATGACTTGCCCAATGTCACACAGCAGACAAGTGGCAGAGCTGGGATTAGAACCCAGGTCCTCTGACTCCAAAGCCCAGGCTCTTTCCATTAGGTCAAACTGCTGTTGTCCTGGTAAGGACTGGTAGGGTGTAGGGTCAGTCCCCCTTTTAGACTAGGAGCCCACTGTTGGGTAGGGACTGTCTCTATATGTTGCCAATTTGTACTTCCCAACCGCTTAGTACAGTGCTCTGCACACAGTAAGCGCTCAATAAATACGATTGATTGATTGATTGATTGATTGACCAGGCCTGGGGAGGGGGGGGAGAGTGGTGGTCCCTCCAGATTCCAACCGACGAGAGGGGAAGAATCCTCACTGTATATATGTTATAGATAGCTGCGTGCTGGGTGAATGTGTGTTTATATTATAATTAAATATATATTTCATATGTTAAATGTAGCTGAGCAACTGGGTGGGTCTACATTATATGCGTGTGTACATGTATGTATGTACGTATACACAAACAGTATATATCTGTGTATTATATATACATGGCTTTTATTCTTTAGGCTGTGAATTGGCATAAGTGTGATTCCTTCTGTTTGACAAACTCTGATTGCAATTTTACCAGGTTTTTCCAACATTATATATAAAATGAATTCTAGTCTACCCATCCACTTTCAGGATTTATTTTGATAATTGGGGAAAAGGAAATGATGGCAGAAACACAGATAAGGAAATGTTCTAGTTCGGCTTCTTAAATTATTTTGCCGAAGTCCAATTTTGACCCTGGACAGCTACTCATTTGCAGAGAAAAGCTGTTTTCATGACTGCTCAATTATGAATAAATCTGCAATAAATCTAGCACACACAAGTTATTTAAGGCAATAGCCAATTACCTATTGAGCTAAATTCTCCCCTTTGTTCCAGTCACTCCTTTGTAGTAAATTACCAACTACAGAAGTAGCAGACATCTTGCAGGCAGTTCCCTAAGGTCTGGTTCAGTGCAGCAAGCCTTCCTAAAGTACTTAACTTACCACAAGGAAGTGACTTAAGTGCTGGAGAGGTGCTCTCTAACGAGTCATTTCTATCTTCCTCTGAATGGGTAGGCATTTCACATGCATTTAATCAGCATGTATTTTTAATACACTTGTTCTCCTTCCTCCTCTCTCCAATCATAAATGAAAATGGTAAATAAGACTAAAATGAATACCGAACTGAGTGGCATCCACAAAACCCAACCTCCAGAGATATTTGACTTAAATTATCCAGTACATGTAAATCAATATTTAGTTTCCTTTTCAAATTTATTATTA
The DNA here is from genome assembly GCF_015852505.1 of Tachyglossus aculeatus. Lineage (NCBI taxonomy): Eukaryota > Metazoa > Chordata > Mammalia > Monotremata > Tachyglossidae > Tachyglossus > Tachyglossus aculeatus. Next base: position 132,087,153 of record NC_052066.1, read on the forward strand.
ACAGAATCTACCAGTTTGAGCCACGACACTGCTGAGTTAGACTTCAGTAATAAGAAATGAAAATTATATTTTTCAAAGATAAGGCAGCCAAACGAGAGACTGAAAAAAAGGCTGAAAGTCATATCACAATGTTATTTTACAGTACAGTAAGTGTCAAACCATACATACCACCTGCCACCCCACACACTGGTGCCTCGGACAAAGTAATAAAATGGGAATATGTTTCGTTTCATAAAAATAAAAAGCAACTTCAGTTGGTGCATATCACACGCAGTAGCCTGCCATGGTTGCTTAGCAACCACTTGTGAGTGAACTCCATAGAGGATGGAAGCTTGAAATGAATTTACAGTATGTGCAAGTTTGAAAACCTGAAGAATTGTCAGCAGTTAATCTATATTCTGGGTTGTCCATGGGGGGAGGAGAATATTTCTGTGAAGTAGTAACATTTGATAACAACTAATATTTGACAAGCACTGGCAGTGAATTAAAGCCAAGATTAAATCAGATCCTGGTCAAGTTTCATGGAAACTACAAGCAAAAGCATTTAAGCAAAACATGATTCAAGATATTTTCCTTTTGTTGTACTCTCCCAAGCACTTAGCACAGTACTTCACACTCAGTAGGTGCTCAATAAATACTATCAATTAAGGTGGTGTCATAGAAATATCATGAATTAGAGAATGAATACACCTTCTTCCAGATTGTTCCTAAACCTATCCAACAGTCTCCTCCATTTTACTTTCGCCATTTAATTTTCATGTTTACACTGCATTAAAATTATGTTTCACAGGGAAAGGAAAATAAAAGCAGGATATTAAAAATACTAGGTGGCTACAGGATCCTGTTAATTCTCACGCACTGGAAAAAACTCCCTCCATTTTGGATTTTGAGTTCACTCATTGCTTATGAGGAGAACAAGTTTTAACTCTTCCAAATACAACTCCCTTATCTTCTAAATTAGATTATGCTTCACATTACCTGAGATGATTGAGCAGAGGCTGTAGTCTTTCATCAGATTGTACAGCAGGCAGTGACCGGGCTGTTAGCTGCAAAAAAAATAAATTTTGATAAATTACTTAACCACAATCAGTACTAACTACATTTATTCAAAAAGTACTGTATGCTACTAGGTGTTTGGGAATTAGACAAAGTATGAAACGGGAACACAAGGAGTTAATAGTTGAATGATAAATCAATCAGTGATATTCATTGTACAATTACTATGTGCACAGCACTGTACTAAGCACTTGGGAAAGTACAATACAATAAAATGGGTAGACCCGTGAAGGTAAGCATGCTGATGAATGTTCAATAACTGAATAAACAAGATTAGCAATAATGATTGGTAAAAATATTTACTAGATTTTTAGATCTTCTTGTGAGAGTATGCTTTTCCATCACTTATTCTGTGTATATATAAACAAATATATACATACTTCTATATATTTATATTTATGAAGAGAGAGAACAAAAGAAAGAGACCATACAGAAGGCATGCTGTCAATGAATCAATCAGCAGTATTTATTGAGCGCTTACTAGCACATTGTGAGCAGGGATTGTCACTGTTTATTGTTATATCATTCTTTCCCAAGCACTTAGTATCATGCTCTGCACACAATAAGTGCTTAATAAATACAACTGAATGAACTGAATGAATGAATGAATGAATATGTGCACAGCACTGCACTAAGAGCTTGGAAGAGCACAATACAAGGTGGTAGATATAATCCCTGCCCACAGAGAGTTTACAATCCTGAGGATCTTACAGTCCACAGTTCTCTGATATCAAAGCTGACACTGCCGACAATGAGGTCCTGTCCATCGTACACGTGAGTGTGACCTAAAAGACAATGTGGGATTGACTCAGTCTCCCTCCTAGTTTATAAATATGGTAAAGTCCTAATTGCACAAATGGGTTTTTCCTCACATCGAGTCTGGGTCTGTTTTCAATTCTGGGACTTGCTATTCAATCTTCACAGAGATTCTGCTCAAGGCTACAATTCCCCTGCCAATTTCTGCCCTCCAGCTAGCCTGGCTGCTGCCAGTCTTCCCACCCCAATATATACAGGTGAGTCTCTTTTAGGTTGGCATTTGTCTTTTACGCTGTCTGTCCTGTGTTACATTAACTATGATTTGAATTCCAAAAAGTTTCCCTCTACATCCCAAACTTTCTCCCTAGTAATCCAGGTGGACCCCACATCCATGATTTTATCTAAACCCCTCTTGAACCTCCTGATTCATTCATTCATTCATTCATTCATTCATTCATATTTATTGAGTGCTTACTGTGTGCAGAGAACTGTACTAAGCGCTTGGGAAGTACAAGTTGGCAACATCTAGATACGGTCCCTACCCAACAACGGGCTCACAGTCTAGAAGGGGGAGACAGACAACAAAACAAAACATGTGGACGGGTGTCAAGTCGTCAGAACAAATAGAATTAATGCTAAATGCACATCATTAACAAAATAAATAGAATACTTTACTTCTCCGGGCCTCAGTTCCCTCATCTGTAAAATGGGGATGAAGACCGCGAGCCTCACGCGGGACAACCCGACCACCCTGCATCCCCCCCAGTGCCTAGACTAGACATAGTAAGCGCTTAACAAATACCCAGCGCTCAGTACGGCGCTCTGCACATAGTAAGCGCTCAGTAAGTACCATCGATGGATGGTAGGATCAATGAACTGACCGCCTGCCCGGGGCCCAGGCCCCCTCCGCCCATCAGCTCTCCTTAAGAGCAGTGTCATAATAACTCAGTTCTGCTTTGTTACTCAACCAGATAAAGCCGAGAGGCAAACAATTTCCGTTGCACTTCCTCAAATCAGTTTAATGCGTGCCAGAGGAAGATCCGGCCTCCTCGTGGTGCAGTCACGTCACAATCACACAAAACCACGGCAAAACCAGGCGGGTGCCAAACGCCCCGGCACAATCGTCAAAACACGCAATCGAGCGTCGAGGGGCGACCCCGGGGTGCTGGGTTCCAATCTCACCTCCCCGCCCGGTGGGCATCTAAGATGGCCCCCGGCCCTCCTCGAGGCCGATCCTATTGGGCATGTGGGAGGTGGTTGAGGGCTGGAGAAAGGGTCGGGATGGGCATACACTGAGAAGCAGCGTGGCTTACTGGAAAAGAGCCCGGGCTTTGGAGTCAGAGGCCACGGGTTCAAATCCCGGCTCTGCCACTTGGGCAAGTCACCTCACTTCTCCGTGCCCCAGTTCCCCCACCTGCAAAACCAGGACCAAGACTGCGAGTCCCCAGTGGGACAACCCGATCACCCTGCAACCTCCCCAGCACCCAGAACAGTGCAATGCACATAGGAAGCGCCCAACAAATGCCAACATCATCATCATCATCATGCCCCCCAAAGGGGTCACCGAAGCCCGAGGGCCATTCTCCTCGGCAGGTGAGGCGGGGGGGGCCGTGGAGAAACAGAACGCGCCTCCCTAATGCATTCGTTCATTCACTCGTATTTATTGAGTGCTTACTGCGTGCAGAGCACTCGACTAAAAGTGCAGTGCTGTGTTGATTACCTCTCGCTTTATAAGAATAATGCTAATGTTGGTCTTTGTTAAGCACTTACTATGTGCCAAGCCCTGTTCTAAGCACTGGGGGAGACACAAGGGAATCAGTTTGTTCCATGGGGGGCTCTCAGTCCCCATCCCCATTTTATTGAGGAGGGAACTGAGGCTCTGAGAAGTGAAGTGACTTGGCCAATGTCACCCAGCGGACAAGTGGCGGAGCGGGGATTAGAACCAGGGTCCTCCCATCTACCGGGCCCAGGCTCTATAATAATAATAATAATAATAATAATAATAATGATGGCATTTATCAAGCGCCCACCATGTGCAAAGCACTGTTCCAAGCGCTGGGGAGGCCACAAGGTGACCAGGCTGCCCCACTGGGGGTGCTCACAGTCTTCATCCCCGCTCTACAGATGAGGGAACTTATCTTCACCTACATAACTTTCTATTTTTATCATGTCCTTACCCTTTACTTTCTGACAAATTAGATTCTTTAAACCTATCACCTCGAACTCCAGTGCAAATCCTCTCATGATGGAGTACTTAATAGCGACAACTCTGAGTCTGCTCTGGTCACAGCCTTGATGACTCTGAAATCGTAAATTGGGTTCTTCTCAGTCTTGAAGGCAATACCAAATCAAGATTCCCCTGCTCATTCCAAAGCTTTCCATCTCCCTGATTATCTTGGTTGATTATCTCGGTATTTCTATGGGCCTCAGTTACCTCATCTGTAAAATGGGGATTAAGACTGTAAGTCCCATGTGGAACATAGACTGTGTCCAACCTGATTACTTTGAATCCGCTCCAGCGTTTAGAACAGTGACTGGAGCATAGTAAGCACTCAACAAAAACCATAAAAGAAACGGACTAAATTTACAAACTCATCTTCTATACCTGAAAGAAGCTAGGAAAACTCCAGCACTATATTAATCTCAGTTGGAAGGGTGGTGAGTCTGAATGATGTGATTTGTTGCTATTAGAAATATAATTCTAGGACAGGAGTCGGTGCTTCATACAGAACCACGTTCCCAGCAGTCTCTAAAGCCGGAGTTGTTAGTGACAGCTTCAAAAAAAAAAAAGCTGCTCTCTAGAATGTCTTTCTGGCACGGTTTGATGTGCCCAGAGAGCTCACATGGTGTGTTACTTGGAAGGTGACTGACAACCGAAGGACACCCTGAGGGGAGTTTATTGCAGATGATAAAAATAGAAATTACATTGACGGTGGTTAACATTTACTGAGCATCTCCTAGTGGCAGGTGCCAAAGCATATCCATGCAGCAATCAACAAGCATTGATTGAGCACCCAACAGGGACACAGCAGACCACACATTTTCTGGCATCAAGACACTGCTCAAACCACTCACACCTAGTGCAAACAATATAGCTCAATGCAGCCCTGATCATTTTCCATGTTTAATTTTCACTTCGATTTTTTTTTCCAATTTCTGCTCTCTTGTTTCATTTTCTATTTTTTCCCTAAAATCAGAGAGTTGGCATGGGTACCATGGAGACATGCAGTTACTAAATAGGGCGAAATTAAAAGTTTTCATCCAACTTGGTTAATATGGGAAGACTTACAGATGAGAGAAAAATCAACCCTCATTTAGATAAAAGAAATATTTTATACACTTCAATACGAATGCAAACTTGCAGTTTGGGTGGCAGGATTGTCTACAGCAATTGTAATCAATGTGGTATCAAAGATCAACTTCAGCAAGTCTATATAATGGGCCCAATTTTCCCCCCTTCGTTAGGTTATTTACAGTGGGAGGCCTTTGTGTCTCACCTTGTTGATAAGCAGGAAAGAAAAATAGACATACACAGTTGAATTACACAGATAATGGCAATTTTCAAACTTTAGAAGCATGGCCGTTGGCAAACCATGATGGAGCAGGGGGTGTACTTTAACGGTACCTTGAACTAGCCATCACGACTGTCCCAGATTTGCCGGTTCCGAGCTACATCTATGGGTGGCTGTGAATATGGCCACCTCGAAGACTAAGACCCCAGAATCAATTCTCCACTGAACTCAAAGAGTAACTCTGAGTTGAGAAAAGCAACTAAAGGAGGGTATTCCCAGCCACTCTGACAGCTTTAGGGGTGCAAGTTTCAAACTGCCAGTTATGCGGGGGGCGGGGGGGGGGGGGATGATTCAGGGTTACCATGGAAGAATTTCTATGAAGTAACAAAGAGATTCATAAAAATGTCACTGGCAGGATGGCCACTTTAGATGATATGGCACATAAACAATTTCATACGGCATCTGAGGCACTGTTACAATGAGTCACCCAGGAAGTAAGTGACTTGTACTCCGAAGCCAGTGGCCAACTCAGGAGTGGAACAGAATAGGATTAGGATGGATGGAGAAAGGAAGGGAACCTGAGGCTACTACAGCTTTTTGTAAAATTGATTTTCCTTCTCGGGGTTTCTTTCGGCAGTATCATCTCTGGTTCATCGTCAGTATCCTATCTCTGGTTCTCCTCCTATCTCGCTGGCTGCTCATTTGCAGCTTCTTTCATGGGCTCCTCCTCTGCCCCTCACACCCTAACTGTGGGAGTGCCTCAAGGTTCAGTTCTGGGTCCCCTTCAATCAATCGGTCAATTGTATTTACTGAGAACATTTATTACATGAACATTTATTATGTGAGAGTACAACAGAGTTAGCACACACATTCCCTGCTCATAACAAACTCCTTCTATTCTTCATTTACACCCACTCCTTTGGAGAACCCATTCGCTTCCATGGCTTCAACTACCATCTCTATTAGGATGATTCCTAAATCGACATCTCCAACTCTCATATCTCTCCCTCTCTGCAGTCTCGCATTTCCTCCTGCCTTCAAGACATCTCTATTTGGATGCCCTGCCATCACTTCAACCTTAACATGTCCAAAAGAGAACTCCTTATCTTCCCACCCAAACGCTGTCCTCCCCGTGACTTTCCTGCCATTGTGGACAGTACCACCATTCTCCCAGTTGCTTAAGACCATAACCTTAGTGTTATCCTTTACTCACCCTAAAAGCTCAATTAGTGAGCAGATTGTGGACAGAAGTACAAGCCAAAGAAACACACAATAGAAGTAAAACACGGTCCTGGCCGTCAATTCCACGAAAACTGAGTACTATCATCAGCACATGTAATGTGCGTTCTTATTTCCAGGACCGCTGTAAACTGGAAACTCTAGTTGCAGCTTGCGTTTCCATGGTTGTTCCTCTTCTGTTCCTTTAGTCACACTAGAGGAGATTCCTGACTCCTAATTCTGACTCTTTAGTGCATTTCTGGGTATCAAAGTAGCCAAGTCTCCAAATTCTAGGCTAGAAAAACAATAAATATGTTTCTAATACATCAGAGAAATGTTCTTCCCAAAGAGAGATATCTGAATCAATGGATTACATACTGAGATTCTGAGGGGAGTTTTCTGTAGTCACAATTATCAAATTAGTTTTCACTAGAGAAGTAGCATGGCTTTATGGAACGAGCATGGGCTTGGGAGTCAGAGCACTTCAATCATATTTATTGAGCGCTTACTGTGTGCAGAGCACTGTACTAAGCACTTGACTGTACTAAGCACTTGGGTTCTAATCCTGGCTCCGCCATTTGTCTGCTATGTGACCTTGGGAAAGCCGCTTAATTTCTCTGTATCTCAGTTACCTCATCTGTAAAATGGGGATTTAAAACTCTGAGCCCCAACCTGATTAGCTTATATGTACCCCAGAGATTAGAACAGTACTTGGCACATAATAAGCACTTAACAAACACCATAATTTTTTTACACATTTTAAACAATTTCAAAAGATCTGGTTTTAAATTCTTAAAAATAATCTACTTTGGGTTTGTAAAATAGCCTGTATATCATTCAAAAAAGCAATAATGTTTAACAATGTAGCTGGCTTTGTCTAGCCCAAGTACAATGGAGAAAACCAAAACGGGAGATAGCCAACAGACCATTCAGTTCCAAAAGAAACTCTGAGGATAAATTAGTCAATTGGGTTATCCAAGTGAAATATGGTTCCCAATGGAATCAGGAAGAGTAAGTCACCAAAATTTTAACATATTATATGAATATGATAAGTAAAGGATCACAATGAAACTGAATTAAATATGTCTGCAAATGAATGAATATCAGCTAAATTCCAGGGTGTAGATTAGTCTCATTTTACTAGTGAGATGAAAAATGACCTTACAATATTAATCCATTTCTTATAATCTGAATGTAGACATAAAACGAAGCACAAGTTCTACATTCAAATGTGAAAATAAAAAGCACTGTGTCATAGTATTTTCTTGAGATTAAATGTAGTTTTTATTTTCTTTAATTTTTCAAGTTGTCATCTTATTATGGATGATGTAAATGGCTCTCCCGGATCAATAGTTGGAAATTTGGGGGGGGGAAAAGAATGACTCAAGTGCTTGGAAATGATGAACATGGGGGCCGGCTTCACTTTAAAATAACAAATCCCTTCAGTTTGAACGGCTCACCCAACGGTGGCTAAATTAAAACACATAAAAATGACAGGAAAACAATGCTTACTGGGAAAATATTGCTCAATTTTGTTCTTTGGTGCTTTTACCCTCTACGGCTCACTTCAGTTTCTTCGTAAAACTCAAGAGAAATGACAATATACACTAATATCAAGCTGCACTAAAAGAAATTTCAAGATGGAGAAATCCAGAAAAAGTTAACCCCTTTCTTTCATGTGCAGAAACATGTCACTGTGCTCACACATAAACCCATACATATTAATAAGCTCATCATTATGCTTGAAGAAGATGCCACTGGAGGTGACGTTCACCTATGGGTGGGTGTTGGAGAGTGGAGGAGGGGATCCATGGACCACACAATCTCCATCACATTGTCCTCACACAAACATTGCTCCTTTTTATGTTGCTGGCTTTGTTGTTTGCAGCACCGAGGGCTATTTTTGTTGTGAGTTTTTGCCTAATGATCCTTAAGAAATATCCATTTGAATAAGGTGCCTTCTTGATTATAATATGTCACGCTAATCCAACTGTGACAATTGGCTCTAAGTTTTCATCTGAGATGCAGCATTGTCTGAGGCTTTCTTTCATTGAATTCTTAAATGCTTCACCTGTCCTTGTTTTTGGTTTCCCAATTTCAGCTCCCTGCATAGCATTTGTATGAGTATCCTTCACAGTCCATTTCCCTCGCACCTCACCCAGTGCAACTGAGAGAAGGTGAGGATAGCTTCAATGTTATGAGACTGACTTCATGATTTATGATCATGTTTTGTTTCGTTGTCTGCTCCCCCTTCTAGACTGTGAGCCCGTTACTGGGTAGGGACCGTCTCTATATGTTGCCGACTTGTACTTCCCAAGCACTTAGTACAGTGCTCTTCACATAGTAAGTGCTCAATAAATACAATTGAATGAATGTATGAATGAATGATCCTGTGTTGTCTTTTCATTCTGACTGAAGAGAGGTTCGAGATTACGCTGATGGACCTACTGGAGTCAAACGTTGCATTTGTGGAGAATCCAGATATTGCAGCCACAGCGAAGGTTGGGAAGGGCTTCTTTAGTAGTCGATCCAAAAGTACTCCAGCTAGGATCTGGCTAGCAATGGTGAGCAATGAGCTGCCTCGAAAACAGATGTGATCTGATCCTTCTCCTTTATTCTTGAAGAGGGCGATGAGGCGGCACCTGAGTTCCTCAGTGTTTCCATATGTCGAAAAGGACCTTGTGCAAATTTTTAAACATCATGTCTTCTCCATACTTGTAGTGCTCAGGTCCAAGTGCTTTGACATTTTTCATGGTTCTGGCTCCTACAGTGACTTTTTTGAGTTTTAATAAATGCCATTTCACTGCATGTTGGAATGAAACTATATTTAAGAGTATATAAGCACTGTCGTCATTTCCTCAAGATCCTTTCTTGTCTGTAATGAAGCTGGAGCCATATTCAATCTTTCAGACTGCTGTGATCATCATCAATCGTATTTATTGAGCGCTTACTATGTGCAGAGCACTGTACTAAGCGCTTGGGAAGTACAAATTGGCAACATATAGAGACAGTCCCTACCCAACAGTGGGCTCACAGTCTAAAATAGCCTGTGATAGCATTTACAGGTGCCTACAACATTTTTAAGTTCATGTTTTCATGGTGGTCTGTATGGCTCAAGGACCTAAGTCTCTTTGTCATCCTATTACCTATCATACATATTCATTCACATAACATATATTCAGGAAAGGATTCTGTAAGCCTGATTTTTGTCTGAGTCATGATGTGCTGAAGCTTTTTATTGTATCACGAGAATTCTTTTCATCTATGAGTTATTTGCTTGGAACCAATCTTGGTGACAAAGCTCAACCTTCCTTACCCAATGTCTGGGCTAGCTGTCTGGTAGTATGACAGAAAAATACCATTTTTGGTATATATTCTGGATCCCAATTTGAATTTTCTGTTTCAACGGGGATGCTGTAATATTACTTAAGAGCTCTTTGATGATATTTTTGTTCTCCAAGAGCTTAATGTTTAGAAGTCTCTGTGATTTGGGGGCCACTTTTTCATGAAGTGGGTTGTATAGTCAGTGTGACTTGGAGCATATCAAATGATGGGCCATACTGCATTCTTTTCCACATATGGCCTCTACGATCTGTATATTCCTCAGGTATCTCTGCCACACTACAGCAAAGTTAACGACATGCCACTGTTCAGATCAGGGATGCATGCAGACTGCTTTTCTTTTGTTTGTTAGAAGAAATATGGTGACTTCACTACTTCAATACCAGGAAAAATGAAACTTTTTCCCACTCTCTTGATGGTGATCTCCCCTGACTTAGAAATTTTTTCAGATATACAATTTTTTACATGTTAGTGTTTTAGTTGTTCTTTTAAGGTCCCCTTTCAGCAACTTGGCAAAGTATAAAAGCCAGCAATTTAAATACTCCATTCTAAAGCCAGTAATGGCTTATAACCCACCTCCCAAAGTCTTAAGATTTCATTATAAGTGAAGACTATGGCATTTTATGTTTATGCGTTCAGTTGTATGCACAAGTAAGAAGATTTTTATAAATCAATAAACTTTTAAAACCAAAGAATTAATAGCAGTAACTTCTGTTTCATCTCCAAACCTCTTTTATTTAAATGGATATTATGGTACCAAAGGAAAGAGCTTTTAATGAACAAGGTCTGCTCACCAGAAGTATAGCTTTTATTACCAGGATTAAGACAGATGCCAAGTGAAATTAACTTTTACAAGCAGCTGCTGTCTTAATGTCATTGATTTTAACAGCTGAAAGCCCTACATCTTTCTGAACTACAATTTTATAATACCAACTGATCCCAATTCCGCATCCCACACTGTGATATTCCATATTGTATCCATCCAAACTCCAAAACTAAATTTGCTCCTGAGCTCGATGTTTCTCACTAGCCCAGACTGAGATAAATGTGTTGTTACTACGCTGTGGTTTCATCCGCACAAAGCAGGGTACATGGAGATTACCCTATCAGCTGGGAGCAAACATGATATGTGATATGTAAGACTGAAAAACCGCTGTGACCTTGTCAAGCAAGAAGCCCAGCTTCCATTTGAACTATAAACATGCTCAAATAGTTTAATTTACAGAGAATATTAAACGGGGCAGAGTTAACAAGATATTTCCAGTTCAGAGATCCAGATGATGTGGAGGACTGACAAAGCAAACTCAGACAGCGCTTGCAGACATCCCAATTCTGATTTCATATCATGAAACCTCTGATGTGAGAAGTAGCTTGTTATACAGCCAGCCAAAGTCCCTCTCCAATATTTAACATCATTTAAAAAGCAAGCACTTGGGGAAAAAGGAACACATTATGTTCTATACAATAATAAACATATATGGATCACTATGCTGTTTCCTACTGGCACCTCATTTATAGCATTAATTTCCCCAAAATTTCAACTCCATACTCATGTCCTGAATCAATAAATGGTATTCATTCATTCAATCATATTTATTGAGCGCTTACTGTGTGCAGAGCACTGTACTGAGCGCTTGGGAAGTTCACGTCGGCAACATATAGAGACGGTCCCTACCCAACAATGGGCTTGCAGTCTAGAAGGGGGAGACAGATAACAATATTGAATGCTTGCTGTGAGCAAAGCACTTTACTAAGCAGTTGGGAGAGTACAATATAACAGAGTGGGTAGACACATTCCCTGCCCACCAGGAGTTAACAGTCTAGAGGGGGGAGATGGACGCTAATATAAATTATAAATATATACATAAGTGCTGTGGGGCTGATAGTGGCATGACTACTAAGTACTTAAAGGGTACACACCGAAGTTCATAGGTGACAAAGAAGGGAGACTGAGCAAGGGAAATGAGAACTTTGTTGGGAAAGGTCTTTCGGAGGAGATGTCATTTTCAATACGGCTTTGATGTTGTGGAGAGTGGTGATCTGCTGTGTTTGAAAGGAAGGGAGCTCCAGGCCAGAAGGAGGGCAGGGGCAAAGGGCTGGCAGCAAGATAGATGAGATTAAGGTACAGTGAGTAGGTTGGCTTTGGGAAGAATGAAGAGCGCAGGCCAGGTTTCAGTAGGAAATCAGGTTTGTAAAGTAGAAGGGGGCAAGCTGATTGAATGTTTTACAGCTGATGAGCTGATGGTAAGGAGTTTCTGTTTGATGAATCTTTTCAGTTCAACCTTCACAGCATTGCTAAAATCCGCCCTTTCTTCTCCATCCAAACTGCTACCAAGTTCACCCAAGCATTTAATCTATCCTGCTTTGATTACCAAGATGACCTCTACCGAATACTTAGCAACATACTGTCAAAGCTCTTAGATACTTTTTTTGGTTTATCAATCAATCAATAGTGCTTGAGTGCTTACTTTGTGCAGGGCACTGCACTGTGCACAGGGGAGAGTACAATAGAAATAGCAGACACAAGACCTGCCTTCAGGGCCTTTACTGTCCAAAAGGGGAGACAGGTACTTAAAAAAAATCACAGGTAGGAGGAAGCAATAGACTATAAATATATGACCATACATGCTATGGCTGATGTGGAGAGACTGTGAGCCTACTGTTGGGTAGGGACCGTCTCTATATGTTGCCAACTTGTACTTCCCAAGCGCTTAGTACAGTGCTCTGCACACAATAATCGCTCAATAAATACGATTGAATGAATGAGAGGAATAAGGGGTTGGCAGAACTTGGGGGTTGGAGGAAAGAATCGTGGGGATGATCAAAATGAAAGTAGGAAGTAGAAAAAGGCAACAAAATTCCACAGAAATCAGTCCAGAGAATCATTATAGGTCAGCAACTAGAAGACATGTGTGAAAGATATCAACGACAGGGCCTTCAAATTTTGCAGTGGTGTTGATGGAAGGGATGAGATGGGGGAAGTGGCATCAGTAGGTGAGAAGCAAAATCCTGAAATCATTATATTTTTTGTATTCCCTTGTGTGCAAGAGTGCAGCCACGAGCATATGCACAAAACACACACGATGTGGAAGTGCTTGTCCATCACTCATCAGCCTTATCAGCCACACTTGAACACAATGATAAAAATCTTTTCACCTGTTGTCCCATCTTCAAACCCTGAGCAAAGATAGCCTACAACAGAACCTTGCCTATTTTAACTGTTCTTTTTCTTAGAAATTTTGGCATGGTTCCTTTTCTTTCCATTTCTTTCATGGTATTTTATTCCTTTCTTCCCTCAAAAATACTGAAATGAGTGTCTATAAAGTGAAGGTCAACTACTTTAAGCTTATACAAAAAGACTTCTTTCATTCAATTTGCTACATTTACTTTCCTTAAATTGCTTCAAAGATATAGAACATTTGCATGAAACAAGATACAAAAGTATTACATCAAACAAAATTAAACTGTAAATAAAAAGTTATATGCACTTTTTATTAATATAAGGAAGCAGGCTGGGAGGCAAAGGGACTGGGTTCTAGTCCCAATTCTGTCACTTGCCTTCTGTGTTATCGTGGGCGAATCACTTAACTTCTCTGTGCCTCAGTTTCCTCAACTGTTAAATGGAGATTCAATATCTGTTCTCCCTCCTGCCTAGACTGTGAACCCCAAATGGGACAGGGACTGTGTCTGACCTAATTAATTTCTATCTGCCGCAGTGCTTGACACATAGTATGCACTTAACAAATACAATAATTTTAATAATAATTTTACAAAGTACATCTTTAAAAAACTCTCACTGAAACCATGTGGCCAAGCAAGGTCTGCTGCCCTAATTCACTGGATCTCCAAATTGGAAGGCAGGAGACTGGAGAAAGAGGACGTGAATCAATCAATCGCATTTATTGAGCACTTACTGTGTGCAGTGCACTGTACTAAGCACTTGGAAGTATAATATAACAATACAACACAGTTGGAAGACATATTCCCTTCCCACAACAAGCTTACAGTCTAGAGGTGGAGAAAGACTTCAATATAAATAAATTACGGATATGTATGTAAGTGCTGTGGGGCTGAGGTGGGTGGTGAATAAAGGGAGAGAAGGAAGTGGGAGAAGAGGAAATGAGGGCTTAGTAGGGGAAGATCTCTTGAAGGAGATATGCCTTCAATAAGGCTTTGAAGGTGAACTGTAAACTGGAAATGTGAACTGCAAACCATCATCCTTAAGAAAAACAAGTCAAGCACAGCCCTACTCTAATCTCAAAAATGTCCTACATCCGCATGAGTTTCAGGATAATGGTGATGAAAGGGGCAACCACACCACTCTGCAGCAAATGAATGTGTGAGCAGCCCCACTGCCACCTGTACTCTATCCTAAATTGGGATGGGGACTGGAAAAGGTGTCTCTGAAAATTGCTTGCCTCACCAAAACTACACTTTGATGACTGGTACAATGCAGTTTTACAATGGTACAATGTACAATGGTAAAATGGTACTGGTACCATTTACAATGGTAAATTATAAGAATTAAAGAAAACAAGACCAAGAGGAAAATGGCCTGCATAAGGACATACTATATGACAATCAAACAGTCATCAGTCTAAAAAAAAGGACAGCTTTTATGCTCCACCAATTGTCAGCTGTGTGACTTTGGGCAAGTCACTTAACTTCTCTGGGCCTCAGTTCCCTCATCTGTAAAATGGGGATTAAGACTGTGAGCCCCACGTGGGACAACCTGATCACCTTGTATCCTTCCCAGCGCTTAGAACAGTGCTTTGCACATAGTAAGCGCTTACCAAAAAAAACCCATCATATTTGAACTTGCCGGGTACAGTGTCGACATCACACCAGTACACAAAACTCGGCGACAGGATAAAACTAAGCTTAAATCACAGCAGCTGCCTAGGTGGGACTTGTGAGAAGAGCTGCCAACAGCAAGATGCTCTAAGACTGCACATAGTGATACTGAAATAGGAAAACCGAGAGAAAGAGGACAAAGGAAACATTTTTATTTTACGAATTCAGTAAAATGATGCCTCAGACATGGCACTTTATAAATCAAGAATGGAGAGGTTGTTTTTGAGCAGAAGTTTCACAAAATCAGGAGAAAAGGAGGCAAAAATAAAATCAGGGCCAGGCATTGACAATAAATGTGACAGTGGAAAAAGGGAAAGCCTCTGTGAGTGCCAGTTCAGGTCGGAGATACCAAATTGGCCTTTACAGTCTCTGTCTCTCTCTCTCTCTGTCTCTGTCTCTCTCTCTCACACACACACACACACACACACACACACACAAGCCCCCCACCCCCCCCCCCCCCCCCCCCCCGCCCCCAATACACACACACGAGAATTTCTCCTCCAGGGGCATCTTCTTTTGGTACAAAGGACAACTGTGTTTATTTCTATACATAAGCTATATATTCTTTGATCTCACCAACACCAGTTTAAACTCTTAAAAGACCTTGACATACATGGGACTGATTGGTTTTCCAATGTCATTATTTCTTACTTTTTTGGTACAATCATACCAGTCATGTTTGATGAATGACCAGACATGCAAAGGACAAGCCTGAGCAATAGCCATCTGTTATAAATGACATCTTTATGTTTTATTACATTTTCAGAAAAAAAAATGGAAAGGCAACAAGAGTTCAAAAAGATCCTCCTAGTCTCCCCTCCTGCAACATGATGCAAGATCTCTGCTACGAAGGACAGAGAGCTTTGTCCAAAAATCTTATAAAGATCAGATGCAATTAACTGCAATCCAGAATTCATAGAGATTTCAGTTAATCTCAAATTTCATATTTGAAGGTTAATCAATCAATTGTATTTACTAAGCATTTACTATGTGCAGACCACTGTATTAAGCACTTGGGAGAGTACAATATAAGAGAATTAGCAGACACATTCGCTGCCCATAACAAGCTTAAAGCCTAGAGGGAGAGACAGATATTAATATGAATAAATAATTCATTCATTCAATCATATTTAATTAGCCTTTAATAATAATAATAATGGCATTTATTAAGCACTTACTATGTGCAAAGCACTGTTCTAAGCGCTGGGGAGGTTACAAGGTGATCAGGTTGTCCCTCGGGGGGCTCACAATCTTAAACCCCATTTTCCAGATGGGGTAACTGAGGCACAGAGAAGTTAAGTGACTTGCCCAAAGTCACACAGCTGACAGTTGGCAGAGCGGGGATTTGAACCTACGACCTCTGACTCCAAAGCCCGTGCTCTTTCCACTGAGCCACACTGCTTCTTTATTGTGTGCAACACACTGTACTAAGAGCTTGGGAGAGTTTACAATACAACAACAGATACAATTCCTGCCCACAATGAGCTCACGGTCTAGAGCAGAAGAGAGACTTTAATATAAATAAATGAATGAATAAATTACAGATATATACATCTGTATATGTGATGTGGGACTAGAAGGAAGGATGAATGAAGGGATCAAGTCAGGGCGATGTAAAAAAGAGTGGGAGGAGAGGAGAGGAGGGCTTACTCAGGGAAGGCTTCTTGGAGGAGATGTGCCTTCAATAAGGCTTTGTAATAGGGAAGAGCAATTATTTGTCAGATATGAGGAGGCAGGGTGTTCCAGGACCAGAGGCAGGATGTGGGCAAGAGGTCATTGGCAAGATAGATGAGATCAAGATACATTGAAAAGGTTAGCAGTGGAGAAACGAAGTTTGTGAGCTGGGTTGTAGTAGGAGAGTAGCAAGATGAGGTAGAAGAGGGCAAGGTGATTGAGTGCTTTAAAGCCAATGGTGAGGAGTTTTTGTTTGATGCAGAGGTGAATGGGCAACCACTGGAGGTTCTTGAGAAGTGGGGGAACTTGGTCTGAACATTTTTGAAGGAAAATGATCAAGGCAGCAAAGTGGAGTATGGACTGGAGTGGGGAGAGACAGGAGGCAGGGAGGTCAGCAAGAAGGCTGATAAAATAACCTTGGTGGGACAGGATAAGTGCTTGTATCAATGTAGTGGTAGTTTGGAAGGAGAGGAAGAGGTGGATTTTAGAGATGTTGTGAAGGTAGAACTGACAGGACTTAGTAATGGCTTGAATACGTGGGTTGAATGACGGGTTGAATGACAGAGTAGTCAAGCATAACGCCACGGTTATGGGCTTGTGAGAGAGGAAGGATGGTGATGCTGTCTACAGTGATGGGAAAGGGAGCGGGAGGGCAGGGCTTGGGTAGAAATATGAGATGTTCAGTTTTAGCCATATGAAGTTTGAGGTGACGGAAGGACATCTAAGTGTGAGCAAATGAGTTTTCCAAGGGAAGGGGTGGCAGAGGAGAAGCCCACAGAGAGACCGAGAATGAGTGCCAGAGATATAGGAGGAGAAGCAGGAGAGGACAGTGTCAGTGAAGCCAAGGTTGGATAATGTTTCCAGGGGAAGGGAGGGGTCAACAGTGTCATAGGCAGCTAAGAGGTCGAGGAGGATTTGGATGGAGTAGAGGCCACTGGATTTGGCGAGCAGATCATTAGTGACCTTTGAGAAGGTGGTTTCTGTGGAGTGACGCAGAAGGAAGAGGGAGCCAGGGAAGGTCTCTTGGAGGAGGTGTAATCTCAATACAGCTTTGAAGGGCGGGAGGAAGGATGGTGGTTTGGCAGATATGGAAGGGGAGGGAGTTCCAGGAAGGGTCGACAGGAAATTGAATGAGATTGAGGCACATTGAGCAAGCTGGAGCTAGAGGAGTGCAGTGTGCAGGCAGGGCTGTAGCAGGAGATAAGCAAGGTAAGGTAGGAGAGGGGCAAGCTGATTGACGGCTTTAAAGCAGATCCATAGCTGAGTGTTTAATAAATTCTGTCATTGGCTGGCTCAGTATGAGAAGAGAAGGAAGCCATTCATTACTTTCAGTGAGGAAGTTAGTTGAAAAAAGTTTTAGATGAGGCAAGATTTCCAAGAGCTGCTTTAGTGTACGTTGAAAACTTGGCAAATTACAATAAGGAGGATGCTCCAAGCATCCTGTCCTTTACTAAATACCCTTTCAGTGTTCCCCAAAGCAGGACAAGCACTACGCATATCAAGCATTTCTTTAATGATATTCAGCAGTGATGCATAAGCAAATTATTCCGTGGTAGTGCTACATAAAATGGGGAAAAAAGGTCATTTTAAAGGCAACAAGAGCTAAAATTACATGGTAATGATGTGAAACTGTTCCTAAATTTGACCAAAAGTAATTAGAGCCTTTTAAAAATATGGAAGCCATTTTCCACATGACTACACATAGCGCCCATTGGTAGGGAGCACAAACTGGAAACCTGCAACAAGCATCACTGTCATGTAAAAGGTAATGGCTGTTGTTGCTTGTGTCCTATTTTTGTGTCCTATTCATGCCTCCCCTGTTGCTCACCACCTGCATCCCTCCCTACTAGTGCCACAGCAGCCTGAATCTGCAAGGCAGCCAGCTTTCCCCAGCCCTGGGGGACGCAACCCCACCTCTCCTGCTCCCTGGTCCCAAGCCCAAGCGCTAGGCTATTTTCACAGAGAAGGACTTGAGAAGTATTTTCAAGGTGTGGTTTCGATATCACCCACGAAAATAAGAGAGTTGCTTAATGAAGCAGTATAGTCTAGTGGAAAAAACACCAGCCTGAAGGTCAGAGGGCTTGGTTTCTAGTTCCAGATCTGCCACTTGCTTGCTGTGTGACCCTGGGCGAGTCATTTAACATCTCTGTGCCTCAATTTCTTCACCTGTCAAATGGAGGTTCGATGCGTGTTCTCCTTCCTACTTAGATTGCAAGCTCCATGTGGGACAGGGACTGTACTTGAACTAATTATCCTGTATCTTACCCCAGCACTTAGTATAGTGCTTGGCACATAGTAAGCACTTAAGTATTACTGTTATCATTATTGTCATTGAAGATCTACTGTTTTCCTTGTTCACTGTGCATATTTGGTGACTCTAAGACCATGCCACTATAATTCAGTGAGAACCAGACCAGCGACTCTACAAGCTTGAGCACATGATTTGCTGTACAGTACTAAAGTTATTTTGCCTTAGAAAAACGGCAATTATATGAAATGAGGTAATAGCTAGTGGTGGCAGACAAGAGGGAGTTATGGTTTACTGTAGTGAAACCTAAACCAGCAACAGAGAAACCCACTACATGATGATCAAAACATCAATTCATTGAATGGGGACTTTAAAACATGTGCTGGAAAAGAAGCATTCCTGACTGATTTTATGCTTCAAACACAAAATTAAGGACTTAAAAAGGAACATAATTACCCCCAAGTTTTTTTGTAGCCTTAGTCTTTTCAGTATAATTTTAGCAATAAAAGATTTTTCCAGGTGGACAAATACTGAATTGTCTGTTGCTTTGTCATTTTTCTTTCCTGTGTGCTGCATATTGTACACATGGGGTCCTCCTATACAGTGCCATATCAGCTCCTCAGCAGAATTCTCAGCTCCCTACTCAGCAATATGCTGGAAACCCTGAGTGCTGCACCTGAGACTCTCAACAATTCTCAGAGCATTGAACAATTATTTGCTTTAGGGTGTATCTGAACCAGAGAGAGTATAACTTCTTTCTGGTTCACCAGCAGCAATAACATGGTATTTGAACAAATTAAATGCTGTGAACATGAAGAAGTGCTGTTGAAAATCATTTGTGTCTTATGCTGTTACTGCAAATAAAAAAATCATCTATCTTCTTTTGCTGCAGCATAAACATTTACACAAAATACATACCACCCAGCAGAGTTCAAGCTTACCTGCCAACACAGAAGAATGAGGAAAGAGAAGTACACAGAAAGAAAGGTAACAAAAGAGAGAGGGACACAAACGCCTGGATTATTCTGACAGCTCTCCTAATTAACTTAAAAAAGATCAGATAACTTTTACTGATAAAATCTGATAACATGTTCTAGTTCTTTTTTTAGTGACTTGGATGCCTTTTTCACTTTTCCTGGGTAGAGTCAGATGACATGGACTTCAAATACAATTACAAGCTGTCCAATTAAAAGTTGTCCAATTACTTCATGTCAAAAACTTAACTCCCCATCTTCCCACCCAAACCCTGTCCTCCCTCTTTCTTTCCCAACACTGTAGACAGCACCACCATTCTCTCTGTCTCACAAACCTGTAAACTTGGCACTATCCTCAATTCATCTCTCTTATTCAAGCCACACATTCAGTCTGTCACCAAATCCTATCAGTTCAACCTTCACAACATTGCTAAAATCCACTCCGTCCTCTCCATCCAAACTGCTACCACACTGATCCAAGTATTTACCCTAACCCGAATTGACTACCGCATCAGCCTCTTTGCCGACTTCCCTGACTCCTGTCTGTCCCCACTGGGGTCAACACTTCACTCTGCTGCCCAGAATATTTTTCTAAAAAAAAAAAAAAAAAAAAAAATCAGTCCATGTTTCTCCAGTTCTCAGGAATCTCGAGTGGTTGTCCATCCATCTCCGCAGAATTGGCTTTAAGTACTCAATCACCTTGCCCCCTCCTATCTTACTTTGCTGATTTTCTAGTACAACCCAGCACATTTCTTCCTCCTTCTTAGAGGGTAAACCCTATTAGAGACAGGAACTGTGTTGCTCTGCACATACTGTACCTTCCCCAGTGCTTAATACAGTGCTCGACACAGAGTGAGCCCTTAACAGTACCATTATTATTATTAGTTATTATTTTTATAATTTGTGCAACCTCCTACCTAAATTGATGTCTTGTTTGCTAATTTGCCTGTTAGGAGGGTGCAGGAATCACGGAGGTGATTCCAGATTAGGGGAGCAAGGGAGTTGATTTTGGCAGAGAGGTGTGAGTTGAGGGTGCATGTGGGGGGTGGGGGGGAGAGAGACAGAGAGAGAGAGACACAGAGAAAGAGACAGAGAGAGAGAGAGACAGAGAGAGACAGAGAGAGATTGATTGGGTAAGGATTCCAAAGGGGCATGTGGGCCTAAAGAAAGTGGGTCCAAACTTCTGAAGACTCCATGTTGGAAGAGAAGCTTTTCAGGGAGGACACAGGTTAGGATGTTGTGGTAAGAGAGTGGGATTTCAGAATTAGTGACATTAGAAATTGTTACAGTGTCAAGTGATGATGAGATCCAGCATCTGTCCAACTCTGTAAATGGGTGAGGTGATGTGAAATGGAGTAGAAGTTCCGGAGTTGAGGAGTGAGAGGAAGCAGATGTCTTGGAGGTTGTCGGGAACATCCATATAATGCTGCAACCCCAGAGGATCAGTATACAGAGCAAAAGGGAGAGAAGAAAGGTAAGAGAGGCGTCAGAGTTGTTAAGAGAACTAAGAGTGGGGTGCTGGGGTGGGAGATGATAAAAGCAACTAATATCAATCAATTAATACATAATCTCATGTCTGCTCACTATTCCAGCCCTTTAATCCCTCATGAAAACCTCAGTGTCCCCACCTCCCTTGCCCCTGAAGACTTTGCTAACTACTTTGAGAAAATTAAAATCATCAGCTCCCCGAAATCTCCCCTTTTCTTTCCCAGCTCCCTTCCAACCCCTCAGCTACTCTCATCCCACTCAGCTATCTTTCATGAAGAGATCTGCCTGCCTGCTTTCAAAATCTACCTTGTCCTCCTGCATATCTGACCCCATTTCTTCTCACCTTCTAAAAACATTTGCATCCACTCTTCTTTTCTCCCTGACTGCCACTGTCATTCACCAATGGCCCCTTCTCCTTTCTTCCAATATGTCCACGTTCTCCTGTTGCCTTAAAAACCTCCTCTCATTCCTGTCCAAGCTCCTCAAATGGGTTGTATATACCCACTGGCTCCACTTTGCTAACTCCTTTCTTTACCCTCTAAAATGTGATTGCTGCCCCCTTCACTCAACCAAGATCACTTTCCCCCAAGTCTCAAATGTTCTCCATCTTACCACATCCAACAGACTTTAGTCCTTTTTAATCCTTCTCAATGCCGTAGGCCACTCCCAACACTTTCTGGGCCACTCCTTTATTCTGAAAGACTAATTAACCTTGTTTTTTCTGTGACATAGTTCACCCTTGGTTCTCCTCTTACCACTCTGCTGATCTGTCTCAAACTCTTTTGTCAACTCTTCCTCCCTCTCTCTAAATAAGGATATCCTTCAATGCCCCATATGGGGAACAGTGAGGCCTAGTGGATAGAGCATGGGCCTGAAAGCCAGAAGGACCTAGGTTCTAATCTCGGCTCCACCACTTGTCTGCTGGGCAAATCACTTGACTTCTCTGTTCCTCAGTTATCCCATCTGTAAAATGGGGAATAAGACTGTGAGCCCCATGTGGGACATGGACTGTGTTCAACCTAACCCAGCACTTAGTAGAGTGTCTAGCACATAGAAAGCACTTAACAAATATCATTAAACAAATTTATAAAGTGTGGGGTGGGGGGGAGGGACTGTGTCAGCCTGATTATACCTTATTTACTATGTGCTTGTCACATAGGAAGCGCTTAAACACCAATATTATTATTATCATTATTATTATTATTATGGCTCCTCTTCTCAATCTAGACTCACAATAATAAGCACTTACTATATGGAGAATCAATCAATCAATCAATCAATCGAATTTATTGAGCACTTACTGTGTGCAGAACACTGTACTAAGCGCTTGGGAAGTACAAGTTGGCAACATATAGAGACGGTCCCTACCCAACAGTGGGCTCACAGTCTAGAAGGGGGAGACAGAGAACAAAACAAGATGTACTAACAAAATAAAATAAATAGAATAGATATATACAAGTAAAATGAATAAATAAATAGAGTAATAAATATATACAAACATATATACATATATACAGGTGCTGTGGGGAAGGGAAGGAGATAACGCAGGGTGGAGAGGGGGAGGAGGGGGAGACGAAGACGGGGGCTCAGTCTGGGAAGGCCTCCTGGAGGAGGTGAGCTCTCAGTAGGGCCTTGAAGGGAGGAAGAGAGCTAGCTTGGCGAATGTGGGGAGGGAGGGCATTCCAGGCCAGGGGGAAGACGTGGGCCGGGGGTCGACGGCGGGACAGGTGAGAACGAGGCACGGTGAGGAGATTAGCGGCAGAGGAGCGGAGGGTGCGGGGTGGGCTACAGAAGGAGAGAAGGGAGGTGAGGTAGCAGGGGGCGAGGTGATGGACAGCCTTGAAACTGAGGGTGAGGAGTTTCTGCCTGATGCGTAGGTTGACTGGTAGCCACTGGGGATTTTTGAGGAGGGGAGTAACATGCCCAGAGCGTATCTGCACAAAGACGATACAGGCAGTGGCGTGAAGTATGGATTGAAGTGGGGAGAGACAAGAGGATGGGAGATCGGAGAGGAGGCTGATACAGTAGTCCAGATGGGATATGATGAGAGCTTGAAGAAGCAGGGTAGTGGTTTGGACGGAGAGGAAAGGGCGGATCTTGGCAATGATGCATAGCTGAGACCAGCAGGTTTTGGTGACAGCTTGGATGTGAGGGGTGAACGAAAGAGCGGAGTCGAGGATGACACCAAGGTTGCGGGCTTGTCAGACGGGAAGGATGGTAGTGCCGTCAACAGTGATGGGAAAGTCAGGGAGAGGGCAGGGTTTGGGAGGGAAGACAAGGACTTCAGTCTTGGACATGCTGAGTTTTAGGTGGCGGGCAGACATCCAGATGGAGATGTCCTGAAGGCAGGAGGAGATGCGAGCCTGGAGGGAGGGGGAGCGAGCAGGGGCAGAGATGTAGATTTGGGTGTCATCAGCATAGAGATGATGGTTGAAGCTGTGGGAGCGAATGAGGTGACCAAGGGAGTGAGAGTAGATCGAGAACAGAAGGGGACCAAGAATAGAACCTTGAGGAACCCCCACAGTAAGGGGATGGGAGGGGGAGGAGGAGCCTGCAAAAGAGACTGAGCATGAATGACCGGAGAGATAAGAGGAGAACCAGGAGAAGATGGAGTCTGTGAAGCCAAGGTTAGATAGCGTGTTGAGGAGAAGGGGGTGATCCACAGTGTCGAAGGCAGCTGAGAGGTTGAGGAGGATTAGGATAGAGTATGAGCCATTTGATTTGGCAAGCAGGAGGTCATTGGTGACCTTTGAGAGGGCAGTTTCTGTGGAATGTAGGGGACGGAAGCCAGACTGGAGGGGGTCGAGGAGAGAGCACTCAACTAGGCTCTTGGAAGAGCAGAAAAAGAGTAAGTAGAGATGAATCCTACCCTCGAGGAACTTACATTACACTCTAGCAGGGGGAGAAAGGAACTAAAACAAATTACAGGAAGGAGACAGCAACAGAGTATAAACATATGTACCTAAGTAGTATGAGACGTGTGAGTACACAAGTGCTGAAGGAGGAGTTGTGGGGATAGAGGGTGGGGAAATCAGAGATTAATCTGGGAAGACCTCCAGGAGAAGATGATTTCAAAAGGACTTTGATGGTGGGCTATCTCCCCTACTGCCCCTACTACCTCTCTCAGGGATAGACCCCTATATCAGCTACCCAAACTATAAGATAATTATAAAATCCAAAGTTTATAAGAAAGTCTAAAATGCTTCAAGAAGGTTTTACATATAAAAGTCAACCCTTCTCCATTATGAAGGGTCTTGCCCACTGACACACAGAGAGTAAATGGGCTTATTTCTGGTCATTTTCAAATAGTTGTCTCATATACACAAACACCATTAAGCTTCATATTAGTGTTAATGGAACCCAATTTCTGTCTAAACCAAGATGTGGTCCATCTGCTAACACAAATGAAAATACCCAGCTGGAAATATGTAAGCTAAGGGATCTATCTATTTTTCACTGATTTCCAGTCTGTTCTTGTCTGACTTTATTAACTGTACATGCATTATTTATTTTATACAAGAGACCATGCTTGAAGACATTGATTCAAAACCATTAGGCGTACCAAGAACTACAATCGGACAAGTGCTTGTTCCAATTAAAATTTAATACCAAACAAGCTTATTAGAAGATATTTCTTTGTAGTAATGTCTAGAGGAATGGTTAGAACTTGACTGGTGATCTTTTAAATCACTTATCAGATGTGACAGTCAGTACCTGCACAAACTAGATTATGAAATTAGGTCATCAAAAAGAACATTAAAAACATTTGTCACTTAGTACTCAAACACCTCTCTAGTCACTTTACAGAATACATACAAGCATTTTGCATATGGTTTGAATGATAGGTTAATAAATCAGAATATGAAAAAGCATTTTGCATAAGACTTCAAATGGTCATCTGAATGATCTGTCCCTTCAGGTTGTGACCCAGGAGGAAATCTGCAAATACCTGACTTTATCCCAATTCCACCCCAGGAGCAGCATGGCCTAGTGGCAAGAGCATGGGCTTGGGAGTCAGAAGTCATGGGTTCTAATCCAGGCTCTGCCACTTGTCAGCTGTGTGACTTTAGGCAAGTCACTTCACTTCTCTGTGCCTCAGTTACCTCATCTGTAAAGTGGGGATTGAGACTGTGAGCCCCATGTGGGACAGTCTGATTACCCTGTATTTACTCCAGCACTTAGAACAGTGCTTGGCACATAGTAAGCACTTAAAAATACCATTATTATTATTAATGCTTGGAGGAACTATGTAATGATTGTGCTCTCTTGATAATCATCTAAATTTTAAGGGAAGGACTATATTATTTACCTATTTCTTTTCTCAAAGTCCCTAACTTTATCTATAGTAGTACATTACAGACCTCTTGCCAGTGAATATATCCTTATTCCTCTTGAATCTGTTGATATTTTTCTTCTTGAAACTTCAGTATGTTTCCCCTTCATGGAATATGGTGAACAA
The DNA here is from genome assembly GCF_015852505.1 of Tachyglossus aculeatus. NCBI lineage: Eukaryota > Metazoa > Chordata > Mammalia > Monotremata > Tachyglossidae > Tachyglossus > Tachyglossus aculeatus. The sequence goes on from NC_052066.1 coordinate 132,112,734, forward strand.
TCTGTTCTCGACCTAGAGGATTTGCAGGCATAAATCATGTTCCTTTCCAGCCTCTGTCTTTCCACCCTGAAGAGTCCTAAGCCTTTAGCACCCATCCTACCAATGTGTAAAATATTAAGGAAAACAAGAGTATAATTCTTTAAGAAGATAAATTTATTTTAAAAACCTGCTATCTCCCTCTGGATTGTAAGCTCACTGTGGGCAGAGAACTTGTCAACAACCTCTGCTATATTGTTACTTGTCAACAACCTCTGCTATATTGCTATATTGTATTCTCCCAAGCTCTTAGTACAGTGTTCTGCATACAGTAAGCACTCAATAAATGTGATTGATTGATTGACTGATTGGTTTTCCAGGCAAGAAAGGCCCCATGCTTCACTGTAGGCTCAGGTGAATGAACCAGGGAGGGATCCCAAACAATGGGCAGAAGTTTTACATAGCTACTCCCTGAGAAGAGAGACGGGGAAAGCTCAAAGATCAGACGAGCTGGTTCCCACCTCCACGGCGCGGTGGACCAAAGAATCGTAGGACCAGAGGCCAAGACCCTGTACCTGAGATCCCAGTTACAAAGGATTTCTAGGGGAGCAGCGTGGCTCAGTGGGAAAGAGCCTGGGCTTTGGAGTCAGAGGTCATGGGTTTGAATCCCAGCTGCACCACTTGGCTATGTGACTTTGGGCAAGTCACTTAACTTCTCTGTGCCTCAGTTCCCTCATCTGTAAAATGGGGATGAAGACTGTGAGCCCCACGTGGGACAACCTCATCACCTTGTATCACCCCAGAGCTTAGAACAGTGCTTTGCACATAGTAAGCGCTTAATAAATGCCATTATTATGATTATTATTATTATTATGTGAACACTGATGACTTCTATCTGTGATCACTGTGGAGTGAAGAGGAGGAAATGAGCTTCAGTTAACTGAAATATTTGGCATGAATGTACAGAACAAATTCTCCAGTATCAGAGTGATAAAACATGAGAACAGAGCACAAAGAAAGATCATGAAATCTCCATAAACGGGGCATGTAGTCCCCATTTTACAGTTGAAGAACCTCAGGCAGAGAGAAGTTGAGTTGCCCAAAGTCACACAGCAAACCATCAGAAGAACTAGGATTAGAACCCAGAAACTATGACTCCCAGGCCTGTTCTCTTTTCACTAGGCCTTGCTGCTTCCTTCTGAAGTAATAATAATAATAATGATGATGGCATTTATTATGCGCTTACTATGTGCAAAGCACTGTTCTAAGCACTGGGGAGGTTACAAGGTGATCAGATTGTCCCACAGGGGGCTCACAGTCTTCATCCCCATTTTACAGATGAGGTAACTGAGGCACAGAGAAGTGAAGTGACTTGACCAAAGTCACACAGCTGACAATTGGCAGAGCCGGGATTTGAACCCATGACCTCTGACTCCAAAGCCTGTGCTCCTTCCACTGAGCCATGCTGCTTCTCGCTGCCACGCTGCTTCCAGTACTCCATCTGGAGAAAAACTTAATTACAACTATTGGGATCACTACGCTCAAGAAAAAGGACAAGAGAGTTATAGGCAGGTTATTCTTGAAGTGCTTCCAATTAACTTCCTTGTAGTTCATTTTAAGATTCTTTCTCTACGATAATCATTTTCTCATTTCAACTTTTCTACTCTGCTTTAAGAAACTTAGGGCAGGGAGATATCCAAGAGATCATCTAATCTACTCAGCGCCTCCAGGAAAAAAATAGTCCTGCACTAGACTGACAAAATCTACCTAGATTTTCATTACTCCACCACAATTTCTACCGGCCTGGGGCATCCAGGTTACCCCTAAAAGAAACATGGTAAATAGTGGCCAAATCACCTCAAATCACCTGCCTTATCAAACTATTAGGTGGTGATTTCATTCTTCCATCTAAGAGTGCTACCCAACTCACTAGAATCTAAAAATAAAAACCTTGCAAACTTCCTTTGAAATATACTGCGAAGTCACCATTTTTTATTTTTAGGAAATTGTTCCTAATTCTAATTTAATGCTCTCACATTGCAATAAGCGTATTTGTTAATTTGTTGTGTCCATAACTACTGCTTTTTAAACAGAGTGAAAATGTTAGTTTAAGTTTTTTATATGCTAAGTCCTTTAAATGTATATGGGTCAGGGAAGGTTAGAAAAACATTAATAATACAAGCAACATATCACAAATAAATATCGACTGGTAATTAGAACACCAGACTTCATATGACTGTTTGAAACTCCACTGAGTGCTTTTAAGTCTATAGAAAAATGCTATGCAATGCAAGAGAAATACCAGTTTCACTCCATCTTAAAGTCTCCTTATGTTATAGTCCCAAATTCAGTGACGTGTACATTCCCTTTAATTCAAAAGTCTTTTTCATAACAAGCTATTATTTAAATTAAATTACAAGAGTGTTATATTAACACAATATCATCTTAGAAGCTTACAGGGCATCCATCTTATATTTAGACCAATTCGAACTTGACCAACTGATTTCCCCTCCTCTTATGTAAGTGTTATTTACAAGAAAACTTCTGCTTGTGCTGTCTCCTACTCAGTTGAAAGACAAGGGGCAGAAAGGCCTCATTATTGCATTTTGAAACACACTCCACACTCATGGAAACAGTCTCACTACTGACAGCATCATCTTTGAAGGGAAGGACAGCTGTACTATCATCATCACCAATCGTATTTATTGAGCGCTTACTGTGTGCAGGGCACTGTACTAAGCGCTTGGGAAGTACAAGTTGGCAACATATAGAGACAGTCCCTACCCAACAGTGGGCTCCTTATTAGCTGACCACTGCAGTCTCAAAAATTTGCTTAGTCTTCCTCAATTTGTCTTTCATTTGGAGCTAAGTTAAGTAGTCACCTTGGGGTGGCACACAGTGGGGTAGGAATAATTCCTCTTACCCTTCCAAGATGGCTACCGCTTAAAACATTCAAGATGGATCCACGTTCGCACTCTGTGCTTGTGTGACAATTTCAGTTTTATTTTTAAATGGATTCTTTTCTTCCACACTCTCAAAAATAAAGAAGTCTTTTATGGAGATTCATTCATCAATCAATCAATCATATTTATTGAGCACTTACTATGTGCAGAGCACTGTACTAAGCGCTTGGGAAGTACAAATTGGCAACATATAGAGACAGTCCCTACCCAACATTGGGCTCACAGTCTAAAAGGGGGAGACAGAGAACAAAACCAAACATACTAACAAAATAAAATAAATAGAATAGATATGTACAAGTAAAATAAATAAATAAATAAATAGAGTAATAAATATGTACAAACATATATACATATATACAGGTGCTGTGGGGAAGGGAAGGAGGTAACATGGGGGGATTCATTCATTCAATCGTATTTATTGAGCGTTTACTGTGTGCAGAGCACTGTACTAAGCGCTTGGGAAGTACAAGTTGGCAACATATAGAGACAGTCCCTACCTAACAACGGGCTCACAGTCTAGATGTGACTTACTGAAGCAACAGGGAGCTTTTCACTCCTCCTCCCTCCTAAATTTCGAGCCCTAGAAATAACATCCACTTATTTCCTTTAAAATTTCCCTTAAAAGCCACTTTAAATCCCTGCAGCCACTTGATTCTTGAGAGCTGACAGAATCTCTTCATCCCAGACTAAGCCATCGGGCTGCCCAGGGCCTGGGTTCTGAGTGGGAAGGGGGTTCCTGGGCTCAGCTATCCCCATATGGGGATTCCCTGTACTTCCCAAGCGCTTAGTACAGTGCTCTACACACAGTAAGCCCTCAATAAATACGATTGAATGAATGAATGTATTCCCTGGGAGACTAAGTGGGGCAGATAAGCTGGGTCAAGACAGAAACTGGGGGCCGGGAGAAGGTGTGGTCAGAGGGGAGGCGAGTTGGCTGGTCCCTGGCCTGGAATGCCCTCCCTCCCCACGTCCTCCAAGCTAGCTCTCTTCCTCCTTTCAAGGCCCTACTGAGAGCTCACCTCCTCCAGGAGGCCTTCCCAGACTGAGCCCCCTCCTTCCTCTCCCCCTTGGCTCCCTCTCCATCCCCCCGTCTTACCTCCTTCCCTTCCCCGCAGCACCTGTATATATGTATATATGTTTGTACATATTTATTACTCTATTTATGTATTTATTTATTTTACTTGTACATATCTATTCTATTTATTTTATTTTGTTAATATGTTCGGTTTTGTTCTCTGTCTTCCCCTTCTAGACTGTGAGCCCACTGCTGGGTAGGGACTGTCTCTATATGTTGCCAACTTGTACTTCCCAAGCGCTTAGTACAGTGCTCTGCACACAGTAAGCGCTCAATAAATACAATTGATTGATTGATTGGTAGGGTGTAAAACCAAGGAACACTGGAGTTCGGGAGACAACAGGGCCACCGAAAGGTAAGAAGCAAAGACTAGCAGGCTGTAGTGGTCAATGTGCACAGGAGAGTAGCATGGAAGAAGGGAGGAGGACAGAGTGGGTGTGACAGTGCCAAAGGAAGGTGCCGCCACTGCAGAAAGGACCAGCTGCCTCAGCCACGTGCACTGATTGCTCTGCAGCCCAGATGGGGCTGCAGATGGCTCTGGAATTCAGCACCGGAGGTTTTGGGGGTTCACTAAAAATGAAAACCACTGTTTCACTCTGCGACAAACTTTAATAAATTACACAGGGTGCTGTGTGGCAAAATGGTGTGATTTGATTATCATGTGATGTCTGTCTCACTGCATCCTTTGGGTGTCACGGCATGAAACATCATCATGTGAGGATCGGCACTTTGACCTCCCCCCTCACAATTCTGCTTTCACTCATTATCTACTTACCCGCTTTTACTCTCTGCTAGTTGTAAACTGTTCTACAACTATCTCCCCCACTAAACTATAGTGTTTTTGAGGGCTTCTGTCTTCTAACTCTACTGTACTCTCCCAAGCACTAGTACAGTGCTCTGCGCACAGTAGGTGTTAAATGAATACTATTGATTGACTCCTCTGATCTTCCTCTTCTTTGTCAACTACATCCTATTCCTCCTGCAAAACTACTAAAAATCCTATTCTTCCATGTAACCTTTGTAGGGTAACTCCCCTTACAAGCTATCAAATCTCCCCCTCAAAAAAAAAAAGACCCTTAATACTATGTCATGCTAATGGTAAGGCATGCCATTCTGCTTTTAATTCTTGATTTGAAACAATGGTATTTATTGAGCACTTACTAAGTGCAGAGCACTGTACTAAGCACTTGGGAGAGTACAATATAATAAAGTTAGCAGACACGTTCCCTACCCAGCATGGGCAGCAGCTTGGCTTAGTGGAAAGAGCAGGGGCTTGGGAATCAGAGGTTGTGGGTTCTAATCCCAGCTCTGCCGCTTGTCAGCTGTGTGACCTTGGGCAAGTCACTTAACTTCTCTGTTCCTCAGTTACCTCATCTGTAAAATGGGGAAGAAGACTGTGAGCCCCACATGATTACCTTGATTACCTTGTATCTACCCCAGCGCTTAGAACAGTGCTTGGCACATAAGCTCTTAATAAATACCAACATTATTATTATTATTACCCACATTGAGCTTACTGTCTAGAGATCACCTGATCACCTGAATTGCAAGGGACACCTGAGAAGCACAGTAAAAGTATGCAAATGTGGAGGCAATTCTCTCTCAATGATACTCACACTTTTACAAGCAGCATGGCCCAGTGGAAAGAGCACGGGCCTAGGAGCCAGAGGACCTGGGATATAATCCACTCTGCCACTTGCCTGCTCTGTGAACTTGAGCAAGTCACTTCTCTGTGCCTCAGTTTCCTCACTTGTTCAGTGGGGATTAAATCCTACTCCCTCCTACTTAGATGTTGAGCCCCACAGGGGACCCAGGGACCAGATCCTGCCTGATTATCTTGTATCTACACCAGCACTTAAGTACAATTCTTAGTACATAGAAAAGGGACACCATCAGCAGCGTCATCTTCAAAACAAAAGGACAATTCTACTACTATCCTTGAGTGTCCTTAAAGTTTCCTCTGACATGAACTTAGGTACAATTACATAGTTGTGAATTTGGGTTTATACTGTCTTTCCTCCTAATGCTGTATTGCTAAAAATTTCTCAAATTCCATTTTGGAGATACAGAGAAAGGGCATTTAGATGGGCTCAACATCTGTGGCACTCTCTGCCTGTCATGGTCTTTCAAAGAGCCAGCTTATTAACTTTTAAGGCAAGATATAAAATTTATGTATTCAATATAAAAACCTACCCATATGGAGTAGTAACATGATATATGCTGTTTTATGCTGCTGGCTCTTCTGTTGGGATTGCTATTGTTTTCTGTTTAAATACTTTAGTGATTTTTCATTGTGCTTGTGTACCCTAAGGCTTTAAGTAAAGGGAGCCATTAAAATAAAAATCTAATAAATAACCAAATAAGTAATCCTCAGCAAAAACTATCTCACAAAAGCCAAGTTTATTCCTTGGACTCCTTGTAAACTTTTCCTATTAACAACATTCACAGGCAGACTAAAAACAATTGGCAGAAAAGCTTTGGTCAGTCTATAATAATATTACTAGCATCATAGTGGCACTGCATCTGATAGCAATAAGCAGCAGTCAGAGGTAGGACGATAGATTGCACGCTGGAACCTGCTTAGGGGAATAAACAATCAGTTCCACAAACCCAGGCTTTTAGCGGGGGGCTTTCAAAGAACACTCATTACAGTCAATATTTTAGTAGGTGATTCCAGGGAGCCCGCAGAGCAACCCTGCAATTTTCAGAGATTTAAAAGGTGCAACTCCATCAATCAATCAGTGGTATTGATTAACATCGCTAAAATCCGCCCTCTCCTCTCCATCCAAACTGCTACCACGTTAATACAATCACTCATCCTAACCTGCCCAGATTACTGCATCAGCCTCCTTGCTGACCTCCCAATCTTCTGCCTATCCCCATTCCAGTTCATACTTCACTCCGCTGCCTGGATCATCTTTCTATGGAAATGTTCAGGACATGTCACCCACCTCCTCAAAAATCTCCAGTGGTTGCCTATCCACCTCCATATCAAACAAAAACTCCTCACCTTTGGCTTTAAAGCATTCCAACACCCCACCCCCTCCTACCTCACTTGCTTCTTTCATCCTACAACCCAGCCGGCACACTTCGTTCCTCTGGTGCTAAGCTTCTCATTGTGCCTCAGTCTCACCTGCCTCACTGCCAACCCCGGCCCACGCCCTACCTCTGGCCTGGAACACCATCCCACCTCAAATCTGCCAGACAATTACTCTCTCCCCCTTCAAAGCCTTACAGAAGGCACATTTCCTCCAAGAGGCCTTCCCAGACTAAGCCCCACTTTTCCTCATCTCCCACTCCCTTCTGCATCACCCTGACTGTTCCCTTTGCTCTTCACCACCTCCCCACCCCACAGCACTTATGTATATAACTGTAATTTTATTTATTTATATTGATGTCTATTCCCCCCACTCTAGACTGTGAGCTCGTTGTGGGCAGATTGTCACTCTTTGCTAATGTATGGTGCTGTGCACACAGTAAGCACTCTATAAATATGACTGAATGAATGAATGCCTCAAGGAGGTTACAGAAGGAGCTTATGGCATAGAGATAAGCAAAATCTAATCATAAACTCACGAATCTAGGGAAATTCCGGCTTTTGTACAGAAATCACTCCAGGAAACAAACAAAAAAACCTGTTACATTTTTAAATAACCAAATTTTATATACAGCCTACTTCCCGAAGTACATGACAATGAAATCACTCAAAACAATAGCATTTACTGAGTTGTTTCTGTGTGTAAAGTACTCTACTGAGGGCTAGGAGTATGGAACAAGGATAAATAAGTGCTTAAATAGTACAGAATGTTAAAAAATACATGCAAAAATGCTAACGGTGGATGAATGCATAAGTGCTAAGGTGGTTGGGAGGATGGGGTGTGCAAAGAAGGAAAATTCAATGGGGGAAGAAGCAAAAGGAAGTAGAATTTCAAAAGGGGGTTGAAGATAGGGAGAGCTGTTTTGGGGCAGATGTGAACGGTGAGGGAGTTCCAGGTGTGAACAAGGGGTTAGAGGTAGGAGATTTGAGAACGAGCAGGGTAGTCAACCATTTGTAAATTCACAGGCCGTTAAAATGTACTAACATAAATGTGACGGGGCAAGAGAGGGCCAAGAAAGGAGGCGGTGAGTACAATGTGGACTCCAAAAAGCTGGCCACAGCTTTGAGATAATCAGTTTTGCCCTAACGTGGGTTCTCATTACACATTTTGGGAGAGAACACAATGGCAGAATTAGGGAATGGTCTCTGGACATGTGTCTGTCCGGACAGACCACAACTCTGTTGGAAAAAACTTGTATGGGGTAAATATTAAAATGCAAGTTTTCCTTAATGAAGAATTCAGCAAGAATAAAATCTCCACGTTACAGGAGAGCTGACTGTTCTGCCCTGCCCAATCGATCAACAAGTGTATTTATTCAATGCTTGGGAAAGTACAACAGAGATGTTCTGAAGGCAGGAGGAAATGCAAGAGGTCAGTTAGATTTGGAAATCATTTACGATGAGATGGAGACTGAAGTCTCAAGAGCAAATGAGTTCTGCAAGGAAGTGAATAGAGAATAGAAAGGACCCTTTGTGGGTAGGGATCATGTCCATTAACTCTATTGTACTCTCTCAAGAGCTCAGAAAAGTCCTCTGCACCCAGTAAACGCTCAATAAACATTACTGATTGATTGACAGCTCACCTCCTCCAGGAGGCCTTTCCAGACTGAAGCCTCTTTTTCCTCTCCTCCTTCCCATCCCTCCTCCCCTACCTCCTTCCTCTCCCCACAGCGCTTGTATATATTTGTACAGATTTATTACTCTATTTTACTTGTACATATTTACTATTCTATTTATTTTGTTAATGATGTTCATATAGCTTTAATTCTATTTGTTTTGACGATTTCGACACCAGTCTACATGTTTTGTTTTGTTGTCTGTCTCCCCCTTCTAGACTGTGAGCCCATCATTGGGTAGGGACCGTCTCTATCTGTTGCCGACTTGTACTTCCCAAGTGCTTAGTACAGTGCTCTGCACACAGTAAGCTCTCAATAAATACAATTGAATGAATGAATGACCCAGAACTGAACCTTGACGGAAACCCACAGTTCAAGGACGGGAGGCAGAGGAGAAGCAATCAAAACAGATTGAGAAGGAGCAGTCAGAGAGATGGGAAGAACCAGGAGGGGACAGTGTCAGCCAAGATTAGATAATGTTGCCAGGAGGAGAGGGTGGATCCACAGTATTGAAGGAAGAAGAGAGGTCGAGGAGGATTAGCACGGAGTTAAAATACACCCTTTCTTCTCCATCCAAACCACTACCACATTAATCCAAGCATTTATCCTATTCCGCCTTAATTATTACATCGGTATCCTTGCTGACCTCCATGCCTTCTGTCTCTCCCCACTCCAGTCCAAATTTAACATGTCCAAAACAGAACTACCCATATTGCCACCCAAACCCTACCCATCACTGTAGACAAAACCACTATCCTCCCTATCTCACAAGCCCACAACCTTGGTGTCCTCAACTCGTGTCTCTCATTTCACCCACTTAGTCAATCTGGAACCAAATCCTACTGGTTTTTCCTTCACAACCCTGCAAAAATCTGCCCTTTCCTCTCCAGCCAAAATGTTACCATGCTGACCCAAGCATTTATCCTATTTCCCCTTGATTACTGCACCTGCCTCCTCACTGACCTCCCCGCCTTCTGTCTCTCCCCACTCCAATCCATACTTAAATCTGCTGCATGGATTATTTATCAACAAATACATTCAGTTCGTGTCTCCCCACTCCTCAAGACCCTCCAATGGCTGCCCATCCACCTGTGCATCAAAGAGAAACTCCTTTCCATTGACTTTAAAACACTCAATCAACTCAACCCACCCTACCTCACCTCACTAACCTCCTACTACAGCCCAGCCCACACACTCTGCTCTTCTAGCACAAGTTTATTCACTGTACCTTATCTCATCTATCTCACCACCAACCCCTTTACCACATCATCCCCATAGCCTGGAACTCTCTCCATTCTACCTCTTCAAAGCATTCGTAAGGTCACATCTCCTCCAAGAGGCCTTACCCGATTAAACCTTTTTATCCCCAGCTCACTCTCCCTTCTGTGTTATGCATCTCAATCTGTGACCTTTGGACACTTCATACTCTTCCCACTTTCAACCCCACACGACATGTACATATCTTTAAATTACATATCATAAATTACTTATTTATTCATATTAGTTTCTGTCTCCCCCTCTACACAGTAAGATGGCTAAGGGCAGAGAATGTGTCTGCTAATCTGTTGTACTGTACTCTCCCAAGCTCTTCGTTCAGTGTTCTGCACATAGTAAGTGCTCAATAAATACCGTTCAGTCCATGATTTCCCACTCAAGAACTTCCAATGGTTGCCCATCCCTCACCACAGAGCACAGAAACTCCTTAGCATCAGCTTTAAATCACCTTGTCCCCTCTTTTTTTTTTTGGATGATATTTGATAAGCCCTTACTATGTGTCAAGCACTGTTCTAAGAATCGGGGTAGATACAAGCTAATCAAGTTGGACACAGTCCCTGACCCACATGGGACTCACAGTCCTAATCATCATTTTACAGATGAGGTAACTGAGGCACAGTGAAGTGACTTGTCCAAGGTCACACAGTGGACAAATGGAGGAGCTGGGATTAGAACCCAGGTCCTTCTGATTTCCAGGCCCATGCTCTATCTACTAGACCATAGTGCTTCTACCTCCTACCCTACCTCCCTGATTTCCTACCACATACCAGCACACACATGCTTCACTTCTCTAATGCCAACCTACTCACCGTACCTCAATTTCATCTATCTGGTCGCCAACCTCTTGCCCACATCCTGCCTCCGGCCTGGAACAAACTCCCTCTTCATATCCAAGAGACAATTACTCTAATGATAATAATAATAATAATAATAATAATAATGGTATTTGTTAAGCGCTTACTATGTGCCAAGCATTGTTCTAAGCACTGGGGTAAATACAAAGTAATCAGGCTGTCCCACGTGGGGCTCACAGTCTTAATCCCCATTTTACAGATGAGGTAACTGAGGTACAAAGAAGCTACGTGGCTTACCCAAGGCCACGCAGCAATCAATCAATCAATCGTATTTATTGAGCACTTACTGTGTGCAGAGCACTGTACTAAGCGCTTGGGAAGTACACGTTGGCAACATATAGAGACAGTCCCTACCCAACAGTGGGCTCACAGTCTAAAAGAGTGGGCTCACAGTCTAAAAGAGTGGGCTCACAGTCTAAAAGTGACTGCAGACAAGTGGCAGAGTCAGGATTAGAAACCATGTCTTCTGACTGCTCAACCCGGGCTCTTTCCACTAAGCCACGCTGTTTCACACTTTTCCACCTTAAGAGTACATCTCTTTGAGGAGGCCTTCCTTAATTAAGCCTTCATTTCCTCTCCTCCCTCTCCATTCTGTGTTGCCCTTGCACTTGGATTTGCACTCTTTATTCACCCCTCCCTCATCATCATCATCATCATCAATCGTATTTATTGAGCGCTTACTGTGTGCAGAGCACTGTACTAAGCGCTTGGGAAGTACAAGTTGGCAACATATAGAGACAGTCCCTACCCAACAGTGGGCTAACAGTCTAAAAGGGGGAGACAGAGAACAAAACCAAACATACTAACAAAATAAAATAAATAGCATAGATATGTACAAGTAAAATAAATAAATAAATAGAGTAATAAATATGTACAAACATATATACATATATACAGGTGCTGTGGGGAAGGGAAGGAGGTAAGATGGGGGGATGGAGAGGGGGATGAGGGGGAGAGGAAGGAAGGGGCTCAGTCTGGGAAGGCCTCCTGGAGGAGGTGAGCTCTCAGTAGGGCCTTGAAGGGAGGAAGAGAGCTAGCTTGGTGGATGGGCAGAGGGAGGGCATTCCAGGCCCGGGGGATGAAGTGGGCCGGGGGTCGATGGCGGGACAGGTGAGAACGAGGTACGGTGAGGAGATTAGCGACAGAGGAGCGGAGGGTACGGGGTGGGCTGTAGGAGAGAAGGGAGGTGAGGTAGGAGGGGGCGAGGTGATGGAGAGCCTTGAAGCCCAGGGTGAGGAGTTTCTGCCTGATGCGCAGATTGATTGGTAGCCACTGGAGATTTTTGAGGAGGGGAGTAACATGCCCAGAGCGTTTCTGGACAAAGACAATCCGGGCAGCAGCATGAAGTATGGATTGAAGTGGGGAGAGACATGAGGATGGGAGATCAGAGAGAAGGCTGATGCAATAGTCCAGACAGGATAGGATGAGAGCTTGAATGAGAAGAGTAGCGGTGTGGATGGAGAGGAAAGGGCGGATCTTGGCAATGTTGCGGAGCTGAGACCGGCAGGTTTTGGTGACGGCTTGGATGTGAGGGGTGAACGAGAGAGCGGAGTCGAGGATGACACCAAGGTTGCGGGCTTGTGAGAGGAGAAGGATGGTAGTGCCGTCAACAGAGATGGGGAAGTCAGGGAGAGAGCAGGGTTTGGGAGGGAAGACAAGGAGTTCAGTCTTGGACATCCCTCAGTCCCACAACACTTGTATACATACCTATGATTTACTCATTTATATTAATATTGGTCTCCTCCTATAGATTGCAGCTCGTTGTGGGCAGAGAATGTGCCTACCAACTCTATTACACTGCACTCAGTACACTCTGCACGCAGTAAGTGCTCAATAAACTAACTGGCTCATTGCGAAAGTTTACTGTAACACAGTTGGTACTAAAGACTTTGAGACTAAAGTCTTCAGTCTGGGCCTTGCAAGCACCTAGTAGAGTGCACTGCACCATGTGGGCACTCAATAAATGCTATTATTACTAGTATTCAAAAAAACATTTAATTTGTGATAGAGATAATTTCACATGTTGTGTAGAGATAATAGATAATAATAATAATGCCATTTGTTCAGTGCTTACTATGTGCAAAGCACTGTTCTAAGCGCTGGGGGGGATACAAGGTGATCAGGTTGTCCCAAGTGGGGCTCACAGTCTTAATCCCCATTTTACAGATGAGGGAACTGAGGCTCAGAGAAGTTAAGTGACTTGCCCAAGGTCACACAGCAGAGATGTGGCAGAGCCAGAATTCGAACCCATGACCTCGGACTCCCAAGCCTGGGCTCTTTCCACTGAGCCACGCTGCTTCTCTAGATATACATACACTATATATAGATAGATAGATAGATATACATACTATATATACGATCTCTAGATAGATATACAATCAACCTCAGTTATACAGGTGAAGGTATCCTTTTGGCATTCATTCTACACTCACCTTTAACCCAGCATGTCTTGGATGATAAAGGCATCATTTCTAAGGTAGTAGTAGGTGGAATTCGTTCCAGCACCTCAATATCTATGATGCTGCGGTGCCTCTTACTGAGGAGTCTAGCCTCTTAATACAGGTTTAAACTGCACTGACATCTTTAGTTGGACTTGATTTCCACAACTATGTAAAAAGCTGGGAGCACCACAGACTCACTGCTTAATTGCCAGTTTGATGTCATGTTGCTCCTATCTGAAAGGCAACCCAGGGACATGCTGGCCTTTTCAATTTGTGTTAGGGCAAACACTCCCTCTGTTTCCTCTGTCTGTTCTGTTCTATTCTTCCAAGACAACAGGTTCTGGAATTCTCAAAATTTAGGATTTTAGAGGCCTGGATTGGTTATGTGAAGAAATTATCTACAAAGGATAAAAGCATGTAGACAGACACATTATTTTGAGTTTTGCAAGGGAAGTCATTTGTGTCTGAACAGTTTGGGGAAAAGCATATTTGAAAAGATATTCCTTATAGTGATGGAAAATCCGTATATTTTAATGGATTCTTCAATTCCTAAGGAACTAAAAAAACAATAAACACTGTGAGCCCACTGTCTAGACTGTGAGCCCGTGGTTGGGTAGGGACCATCTCTATATGTTGCCGACTTGTACTTCCCAAGTGCTTAGTACAGTGCTCTGTACACAGTAAGCACTCAATAAATACTATTGAATGAATGAATTTTAATATGTTGTTTTTTGTATGGCATGGGTATGGGACCAAACTCTGTACAGATAACAAAATGGTAGGCATTTTTAAGTTAGACATACAGCAAAAATTTAGAGCATCTACACAGAAGCTGAATAAAAATAAATGGTCAAATAGGCCATTAAAAATAAATTTAGAAAAAGAACAGGAGCCTTCTATCCCGTCCCTCAAAATATCACCTTGAACTGGTGTCTGCACGTTCTGTGGTATTTGCTGAAACATACTGATCTCGGAACATCAACTACCTTGCTAGCACTGTAAGAAAATGTCAATGCAAATGTTATGCAACAAGGGAACTCAAAATAAGAGATACGGTTTGCATGCTGAGAAGGACACAGTATTTAGACAGCTGACATTTTAGCACTGATCAATTTCCTTTTCAAAAACTTTGGTTTAACCTTTCACAACAAGCTTCGGATCCCCACTAATATACAAAATTAATAAGCAACCGCCATGGTTCTATCCAGCTTATTAAAAATAAAGTACGTAACACTTATTCTGTGTGATATCTCAGCCAAAGGATCAGAGGGACATTTCACCACCAGTACCACCACTATTGAGAACTCTTTAGGTGAGTTGGGGTCCTATCGACACTCTTTCACAAAATAAATGGCATTGAAAATGTTTTGAATTGGAGGCAGTGAGGTCCAGAAGAAAAGGCACAGGACAGAGTCAGTTGATCCACGTTCTAGTCCTGGTTCTGCTAGTTTTCTGCTGTTTGACCTTGGACAAATCAATCAATTGTATTTACTGAGCACTTACTGTGTGCAGACCCCTTGGGAGAGTACAATATAACAGTTATAACAGAGAAGAAACATTCTTTCCCACAATTTTTGTACTTCTCTGTTCCTCACTGTAAAATGGTTAAAATCCTTTTTTCCGTCCTGTTGGAGATGGACTGTGATTGATTGGGTTATCTTGAATTTACCCCAGTGCTCAGTTTATAGCAAGCACTTAATAAAGAACAGTGCTCCCCCTCGTCCCCCTCTCCATCCCCCCATCTTACCTCCTTCCCTTCCCCACAGCATCTGTATATATGTATATATGTTTGTACATATTTATTACTCTATTTATTTATTTATTTATTTTACTTGTACATATCTATTCTATTTATTTTATTTTGTTAATATGTTTGGTTTTGTTCTCTGTCTCCCCCTTCTAGACTGTGAGCCCACCGTTGGGTAGGGACTGTCTCTATATGTTGCCAATTTGTACTTCCCAAGCGCTTAGTACAGTGCTCTGCACATAGTAAGCGCTCAATAAATACGATTGATGATGATGATGATTATTGTCATTATTGAATAGCATTGATATAAATGCAATAAATAGAAGAGAAAAAAAAGACCAGTGTTACGGAATTGTCAGAAACAGATATTGACTGCATTTCCACAGACAGCAGAGCACTGTATTAGGTTGCTTGGTGCAAAAAATTCTAACTTTAGCAGTGAGGTATTTTAAAACATCAGTAGAGAATTTCTCTCTCATGGATCTGTAGTTCACTCAAGTGGCTGCAATTGGTATTAATGTTGGGCTTGTCAGAAAGATCTGAAGCAACAAAAGCTTCAACTTGAAAAAAGATAGATTGCTTAAACAAAAGAATGTAATGCTTTTTCAAGGGCTACAAGAAATAAATATACTTTATGTGGCATCATTTGGTGGTAAAAATTTAACATTTCAAACTACTCTATACTGGAGTATTAATACTTGTGTGTTCAAATATTTTGTAAATACTGTAAAAATCATTCTCTCCAAAAATTCAACTTTGCAATATCAAGTCTAAAGTGTACTGGGCTAAATCTCTGATGTAAAAAATACTAATACACCATTTGTCCATTTTGAGCAAAAAGAAATATTCTAAAAGTAGTTGAAAATACATTTTTGATCTTGGTGCCCTGATCACATGCCAAGGAAAGTTTGCAGATATAAACAGAGTAAAATTCTAATAAGCAGATTTGCCTTTAGCAATTAATATGTCAATGCTTCTAATTTGTGATATCTAGGTTCCAGTATCCTTTTAGACTGAATATTTTAAATGTACCAATCTGTGAAAAAACTTGATTAGACTTGAAATTTTTAGATTTAGCAATCCGATACACCTGGTGGCTGATAGTAGTTTATTTGAAAATCCAGCTGACAGGTTTTTGGCATCCCAGAACCTGGACTCAATCAAAAACGCCACTATTCCGTTTCCTCTCTGTCATTTTCCTTCCCATTCACTTTTAGAAATTTTTAAGCAGATAAACGCCTCCCAAAAATGCGGCAAAGATTTTACCAGCAGCTGAACCAGACCAATTACCTATGGATCTAGTTCAATTTCAAGCGCTTAGTACAATGCTCTGCACACAGTAAGCACTCAATAAATACAATTGAATGAATAAATGAATGAACTGTTGACGAAATGAAATCAATCCCACCTTTTCCAAACACACAATCCATTTGGCTTTTTCTAAGAACAAAAATGGGGTTTGCTCTCATCTGTTTTGAATGAGCCCATGAGTCAGGAAGCCAAAGGCCCCGATCCAGGGGACGATGAATGGGAGCACTGGTCCCCCACAGAATACCACGGTTTGCACTTACCCAATAATAATAATAATGGTATTTATTAAGTGCTTACTATGTGCCAGGCATTGTACTAAATGCTGGGATGGATACAAGCAAATTGGGTTGGACATGGTCCTTGCCCCATATGGGCTCACAGTCTCAGTCCCCATTTTACAGATGAGGTAACTGAAGCTCAGAGAAGTGAAGTGACTCGCCCAAGGTCACACAGCAGACAAGTGGTGGAGCTGGGATTAGAACCCATGACCTCATGACTCCCAAGCCCGTGCTCTACCCACTACGCCATGTTGCTTCTCTAAACTTCTCAATACTACTAAATTATCTGATTAGAAAGATACCTCAGTTCACAGGATTCAGATAACAGCTTTTCTGCATTTGGTGGGTAGGGAACAGAACACATCTCCCAACTCTGTTAGTCAGTCAGTTGTATTTATTGAGTGCTTACTTGGCAGAGTACTATACTAAGCACTGGGGAGAGTATAACAGACACAGTCAGTACAACAAGCTTACAGTCTAGAGGGGAAGGTAGTAATTAATATGAATAAATTAATTTACAGTTATGTACATAACTGCTGTGGGGCTTGGAGGGGGGATGAATAAAGAGAGAAAGTAAAGGCAATGCAGAAGGGAGTGGGAGAAGAGGAAAGGAGGGCTTACTCAGGGAAGGCCTCTTGGAGATGTGCTTTAATAAGGCTTTGAAGGGGGAAGAATAACTGTCTTTCAGATACGAGAAAGAAGGGCTTTCGAGGCCAGAGGCAGGATGAGGAGGTCGGCAGCAAGATGGATGAGATCGAGGTACAGTGAGAATGTTGACATTAGAGGAATGAACTGCACAGGCTAGGTTGTAGTAGGAACGTAGCAAGGTGAGGTATGAGCGGGCTGGTGATTGAGAGCTTTAAAGGTGATGGCAAGGAGTTTTGTTTGATGCAGAAGTGGATGGGCAACCACTGGAGATTCCTGAGGAGTGGGGAAACATGGCCTGAACGTTTCAGTAGAAAAATGATCCAGGCAGCAGAGTGAAGCATAGACTGGAGTGGGGAGAGAGAGAAGGCAGGGAGGTCAGCAAGGAGGCTGATACAGTCATCAAGGCGGGACATGATACATGCTTGGATTAACACGATAGCAACCTGGGGAAGTAGAGACATAGTAAAACTAAAACGTCCTAGGTCTGCCTCTATATTGATTTGTGATGTTACCTCTCCAAACCCCCATTTCCTCAGCTGTAAAATCCAGATCATAATCCCTGCCTCTCCCTGCCTCATAGGATATGCTGAGGATAAAAACAAATAGTTAATGTGAAAGTGACTTGGAAGAAATATGGTAGTGTGGAGAGGAGACGGTAGATTTTAGAAATGTTGTGAAAGTCGAACTGACAGGATTTAGGGTTGGAATGAATAGGTGGGTGGAATGAGAGAGAGAAATTAAGGATAATGCCAAGATTATGGGCTTGTGAGACAGGAAGGATGGTGGTGCTGTCTAGTGATGGGAAAGTCAGGGGAAGGACAGAGTTTGGGTGGGAAGTTAAGGAGTTCTGTTCTACACATGCTAAGTATGAGATGACAGCAAGACATCCAAGTAAAGATGTCTTGAAGGCAGGATGAAATAAGAGACTACAGAGAGGGAAAGATGGTTTGGAAATCATTTTAAGAGGTGGTAGTTGAAGACACATGAGCAAATGAGTTCTCCAAAGGCCTGCGTATAGATGTATAACCACAGTTACGGGGTGGGAGGCAGAGGAGAAGTCCACGAAAGAGACTAACAATGAGTGGCCACAGTGATAGAAGGAGTACCAGGAGACGACAGCATTAGTGAGGCCGAGGTTGCTTGATGTTTCTAGGAGAAGAGGATGGTCAGTAGTGTCAAAGAGAGCTGAGAGGTTGAGGAGGATTAGAGTGCAGTAGAGGTAGTTGGATTTGGCAATTAACAGATTATTGGTGACTTTTGAGAGTGCAGTTTCTGTGGAGTGAAGGTAACAGAAGCCAGATTGGAGGGGGTCAAGGAGAGAACTGGAGGAGAGGAATTTGAGATAGTGGGTGTAGACAACTCACTCGCTCTGGGAGTTTGGAGAAGAATGTTAGAAGGGAGATGGGACAATAACTGGAAGGAAGGGTCAAGGAAGGGTATTTTTTAGAATAGGGGAGACATGGGCATGTTTGAGAGCAGTGGGCAAATAAGCCATTGGAGAGCCATTGGAGATGGCAGTTAGGGAGGGGGCAAGTGTTTTGATGAGGTGCAAAGGAACGGGGTCTGATGTGCAGGTGGAGGGAGTGGATTTTGAGAGAAGGTAGGTGGGGATATAGGGGGATATAGACATTAATTTGAAAAATAAGTAATTTATAATAAATTATTTAAAGATATGTGCATATGGGCTATGAGGTTGGGGCAAATGTCAAATATCCAAAGAAACTATCAGAGTCAAAGTTTACATGCTTATATTTAAAGGTACTATGGTTCCACATCACCAGGGCCAAATCGATTATCTGATTACACCAAGTACCTTGGACATATTGAAAGCTTGCTTGGAGAAATGGTTAGAAACAGGATTTAGTCTAACTCGCATATTAAACTCATTTAACTTCCCTTCTAGCTCCTCTGGCTGGGCCTCAGGAAAGTAGGCAAGCAGGTACATACAGAATACCCAGCAAGACAAAAACTGAACCCCCTCTTCTATTCTTTCTTCAGCCCCCATATGGGCTGAGACTTTCCCATTTTTGGCAATGGAGCCAGTTTCCTCCCAGAATGTTCTATTAGTAAGCTCCTTCAAGTCAATCAGTCAATCGTTTTTATTGAGCACTTACTGTGTGCAGAGCACCATACTAAGCACTTAGGGGGGTATAATACAAGAATAAACAGACACATTCCCACAACAAGCTTACAGTTTAGAGGGAGAGACAGACATTAATATAAATAAATTAGAGATATGTACATAAGTGGTGTGGGGCTAGGATAGAAAATGAATAAAGGGAGCGCCTTGTGGGTCAGGGATCACGTCTACCCTCCAATCTGGCTTCCGTCCGCTACACTCCACCGAAACTGCCCTCTCAAAGGTCAACAGTGACCTCCTTCTTGCCAAATCCAACGGCTACTACTCTATCCTAATGGTCCTCGACCTCTCATCTGCCTTCGACACTGTGGACCACCCCCTTCTCCTAAAACCCCTATCCATCCTCTCCTGGTTCTCCTCTTATTTCTCCAGCCGTTCATTCTCAGTCTCCTTTGTGGGCTCCTCCTCCCCCTCCCATCCCCTTACTGCAAGTGTTCCTCAAGGGTCAGTACTTGGTCCCCTTCTGTTCTCTATCTACACTCACTCCCTTGGTGAACTCATTTGCTCCCACGGCTTCAACTATCATCCCTATGCCTATGACACCCAAATGTACAATTCCGACCCTGCTCTCTCTCCCTCCCTCCAGGCTCATATCTCCTCTTGCCTTCAGGACATCTCCATCTGGATGTCTGCCCGCCATCTAAACCTCAATATGTCCAAGACTGAGCCCCTTATCTTCCCTCCCAAACCCTGTCCTCTCCCTGACTTTCCCATCACTGTAGATGGCATTACCATCCTTTCTGTCTCACAAGCCTGCAAACTTGGTGTCATCCTCGACTCCGCTCTCTCATTCACCTCACACAACCAATCCGTCAACAAAATCTGCTGGTCTCACCTCCACAACATCACCAAGATCCACCATTTCCTCTCCATCCAAACCGCTACCTTGCTGGTTCAATCTCTCATCCTATCCCAACTGGATTACTGCATCAGCCTCCTCTCTGATCTCCCATCCTCCTGTCTCTCCCCGCTTCAGTCTATACTTCACTCTGCTGCCCAGATTATCTTTGTACAGGAACGCTCTGAGCATGTCACTCCCCTCCTAAAAAATCTCCAGCAGTTGCCTGTCAATTTACGAATCAAGCAAAAACTCCTCACTCTCAGCTTCAAGGCTCTCCCTCACCTCGCCCCCTCTTACCTCACCTCCCTTCTCTCCTTCTACAGCCCAGCCTGCACACTCTGATCCTCTGCCGCTAAACTCCTCACTGTGCCTTGTTCTCACCTGTCCCGCCGTCGACCCCCGGCCCACATCCTTCCCCCGGGCCTGGAATGCCCTCCCTCCACAAATCCGCCAAGCTAGCTCTCTTCCTCCCTTCAAAGCCCTACTAAGAGCTCACCTCCTCCAGGAGGCCTTCCCAGACTGAGCCCCCATTTTCCTTCTTCCTCCCCATCGCCCTACCTCTGCACTACCTCCTTCCCCTCCCCACAGCACTTGTATATATTTTTACAGATTTATTACTCTATTTATTTTACTTGCACATACTTACTACTCTATTTATTTTGCTAAAGACGTGCATATAGCTATAATTCTATTTATCCTGATGGTTTTGACACCTGTCTACATGTTTTGTTTTGTTGTCTGTCTCCCCCTTCTATTCATTCATTCAACCATATTTATTGAGCACTTTCTGAGTGCAGAGCACTGTACTAAGCACTTGGGAAGTACAAGTCAGCAACAGGTAGAGACAGTCCCTACCCAACAACAGTCTCACAGTCTAGAAGGGGGAAACAGACAACAAAACAAAACATGTAGGCAGGTGTCAAAATCATCAGAACAAATAGAAGTAAAGCTATATGCACATCATTAACAAAATAAATAGAATAGCAAATATGTACAAGTAAAATAAACAGAGCAATAAATCTGTACAAATATATACGAGTGCTGTGGGGAAGGGAAGGAGGTAGGGCAGGGGGATGGGGAGGAGGAGAGGAAAAAGGGGGCTCAGTCTGGGAAGGCCTCCTGGAGGAGGTGAGCTCTCAGTAGGGCTTTGAAGGGAGGAAGAAAGCTAGCTTGGCAGATGTGTGGAGGGAGGGCATTCCAGGTCAGGGGAAGGACGAGGGCTGGGGGTCGACGGCGGGACAGGCGAGAACGAGGCACAGTGGCACATGGACGGTGCAGGCTGGGCTGTAGAAGGAGAGAAGGGAGGTGAGGTAGGAGGGGGTAAGGTGATGGAGAGCCTTGAAGCCAAGAGTGAGGAGTTTTTGCTTGATTCGTAGGTTGACAGGCAGCCACTGAAGGTTTTTGAGGACTGTGAGCCCATTGTTGGGTAGGAACCGTCTCTGTGTGTTGCAGACTTGTACTTCCCAAGCACTTAGTACAGAGCTCTGCACACAGTAAATGCTCCATAAATACGACTGAATGAATGAATGAATACCAACTCTGTTGTATTGTACTCTCCCAAGTGCTTAGTACAGTACTCTGCACACAATAAGAGCTCAGTAAATATGATCAGTTGAGTGACTGATTGGTGATTGGAAGTGAAGGCCTCTGCACCATGGAGTGTGTAGTAGTACAGACTCCCTTCCCATCAAGCCTCCTGCCAGCCATATTAAAACCCCCTGCACCAGCTTTGCTACTGCTCACTAAAAGACAGGCAGTAATCAAGTGTTACTTACAGTGACCCAAAATGCATTAATCATGTCATCTCCAGGATACAACTTGCCAGAGATAAAGATAAAAGTGCATCCCCAGGTTGTTGTTTTTCATTTTTTAAGGAACTATTCAGGTTTGGAGTCAGTATTCACCACACTGCACATCTTTGCTCGGACCAAACGTTCACAGGGAGTGACCAAACCATATAAGTGAGGCCGAGGCCAAAGGAGAAGTGGCCACAGATGATCTTCACAGGCCTATCTGTGTGTTGTGCCTCAGCAGTCACTACACGGCCTCTAGGGCTACAATTCCCATATGCTCATGCTTGGAAAAGTTTCATGTGCGTCAGCACCCCCTGAAAGATAATTCCTGGTTACTTCCAGTTTGGGTTGAGCTTACGGATGATCCAGCTTAGCATTCAAATGCCATGTAGGACTAGGCTGTCATGACAGAGGATGAAATAAGCTGGGCATGAGGAAGGACCAATTAAAGATGGAGACCCCAATAGGCAGATGAGGTCCAAGACTTCTATTTTTTGTAAAAGCCAAAGGCCTGGAAAATTGAGAAATAATATGTACTGATGCGAGACCGCAGCAGCATTTGGGAGAAGGGGGCTGCTCTCCTAGAACCAAGCTTTCGTATAAAAGCTTACCTAAGAGGCCAAAAAACAGAGGAACGACTCTGGGACAAATCCATGAATGCAGCAGGGGCCTATCCTCAAATACAAACAATACAGCAAGGTGTGTTGGTCATGCATAGGTCTATTCAAACACACACACTTGGATAGAGTCTTACTTAATAGTGCCAGCTTCATAGGACAGCTATATAAAATAGAACCAAAGGCAAATAAAAAGTTCTCACTGCAGTAAAAAAAACCTTGGAACAGACTCAACAAAACAAGGCTCACTGCTGAGGATAAGACCTAATGTAAGACATTCTTCTCCAAAAAGAGAATTTAGGTTCACTGAAGCAGAAAACTAAAAGCCTTTAATACAAAACTGTAATTAATGGGTATTATAAATCATAGTGGTGCATCTCTGATTCCAGGTTAGTGGGATGCGCTGCGTGGAGCACACAGTAATTCAACAAAAAGTGGCCTCCCGCATATAATTGCCTTTCTTGGAAAAAACTAATTTGATCCCGAAGAGGTAAGAAGGATTGCCGATAATTACACTCACAAAATCACTGCTTCCTGCTCTCAAAAACACACTAAAAAATGTGCTTTTATTTTCAGCCAAATTTAAAAAAATGCTTCACTGCCTAATTTTCAACCAAATCAGGTTATAAAACACATTATATTTTTAAAATTATATTTTTTAAATACATGACTTTCTCTAGGCTACATTATTTGGATAGTTACAAAGACTCAAACTCAAAAAGCTAAAGACTTCACTCATCTACCCATAGTATAGGAATTACAGAAAATTTATCTAACATAAAACTGCACCTCAACTATGATTTGTAAAAATCATTGCTGGAAAGTGAAAGGATAACAATCTTGTGCTCATTCAATTTTTCATTTCTTTTAGTGCCAGGCATGAAATGACTTACAGTCCAGGTCATCTAGACTATGATCTATTATTGAGACAACTGGTGAAGTCCTTAACCACTTCAAGTGAAAAGGAGAGTCGACACAATATTATCTGTGAAAGCAAGGCAATATGGTATAAAGCAGCCATCCAAAACTTTTTCTGCCAATGACCCCAATTGGCATTTGACTAACACCACATATTTATACTAGTTTCTCTTACTTTCCTTACCTTCTGCAAGACCCTTGAAACTTCTGTCTCAATTTCCTCTGCAATAAAAAGGATGATGCCAGCCAATAATTCTTATAAAGAAGGTAAGACAAATCCTGAAATAACCTCAGTAAAACCCTTTTAGTTTCTTGAAATAAAAGTTACACTGAATGCACACCACACCAAACTCTACTTTTTCCTGAATGGCCACCAGTCCTCCCATGTAATTTTAGGTACCTTACTGTTGGGCTTCTCTGGGGCCTCGAGTAGCTAAGAGCTATGGGTTTGAGGCCTGGGAGTTGGGCTTTCTGATGCTACTTTCCTCTATCAGACTGCAGAAACAACCAGCAGGAAGCATCTGAGAAAGTGGTCTTCCCAGCCCTTGAAATGTCAGTGAAAATGCCAATACTTCCAGACCCTGGCATAGTGAAGCCCTACAGTTGACAACTGTTTGGTCTGACATCATTTTGAATTGTTTAGTGGCTTGGTTCCTGCTTGGTGAAGGCATTCAACATGTCCCACCCAATTACAGATTACATTTCTCACTGCCTTGACAGTGGGTCTCAAACAGAGTTTATGGGAGATAATGCTGAGAGAAAGCCTGCCACCCCCCTGTCCCTCCTCTCAAGAAAGAACTGTACCAAAAATCTAGTGCCATGATGATCAGCAAAGTGAGAACTGTGAGCCTAAAGAGGCTTCTTTAGAAGACTCTCCCCCACTAAAATCCACCCATGTGAGGGTGGCTTTAGCTTCTTAGGTTCTACCTATGTGAAGCACAAGTTAAATGCTCATCCAACACTTAGATGTGGGATGGGATCACCATTCTAGGGTTTAATAATATTCTGATCACAGAAAACACTACACTTTAAAGGGATATTTTCTTCCCTTTGAACCGACTTAACTAGGTTCCTTCCGGTCATGTGATTCTCTGTTAAAGTCAAAATGTTGAAAGCTATCTTTTTTCATCCTTCCTCAGGGAGAAATTAGGCAAAACCTCTGAAGTTGTTGCCCACGGACAAGTCCTTCACTGAGCGACCTAAGAATATAAGAGATGTCTGCCCTGGAACAAGCCTATGATCTATCCCGTCCAATATTCTGTGCAAGTCTCCCCACTCCTCAAACACCTTTGTCACTGAGGCAATAAATATATTTTGTGATATGATCCGTTTGTCATTCTTCCTCATAATTAGGGATATACTTTTCAAAGTCACTACCTATCAGCCATAAAAGTGTCTAAAGTTCATGTTAAACCTAAATTTCCTCAAATAACCTCAAGCTTGGCTTTAATAATGTACTATGGACCTATCCATGGATTGCTCTAAATCTTTCTTGAATTTATTTTCTACCTGTACAACATCCTATGATAATGAAGGCAGTGTGCTTTGTACCAATTAGGTGATAAAGTGCTTCCTTTTGTTCATCATGAACCCACTGCCTTCAAGCTTCAGTGAATTTACCCATAGCCTCCCCTTCATGATATTGCAGACCTCAATCATGCCCCAGCATGCCTTATCCAAACTATCAGTATTAAATCGAAGTACATGTATCATAATTTGGCATTAGAACCATCCATTCCCAAGGCTTCAACTAACTCTTTGCAGACAACTCCCAAATCTAGCTCTCCAGCCCTGACTTCTCTCCTCCTCTGAAATCTGGCATTTCCTCCTGCTTTAGGACATCTCTGTCTGAGTGTCCCACATTCATAATAATAATTATTATAATGATGGCATTTGTTAAGCACTTACTATGTGCAAAGCACTGTTCTAAGCGTTCTAAATTCATCCCTACACATGTCCAAAACTGAATATATCTTCCCTCCCAACTCTACTTTCCCATCAATGTAGACAACACCACCATCCTTACTGTCTCACAAGCCTATAATCATTTTCCTTGACTCATTTCTTTCCTTCAACTCACATATTCAGTCAGTCCATAAATCTTGTTGATTTTATCTCCATGGTATCTCCAGAAGTTGCTCCTTCCTGTCCAAACTGCCATCCCACTAGTTTAAGCATTTGCATTATCCCATTTCATTAATTGCATCAGCCTGTTCATGAACTTTCCTGCACCTAGCCTCTCTGCTCTCCAGGGAAGCAGCGTGGCCTACTGGAAAGAACATGGGGCTGGGATTCAGGGGTCCTGGGTTCTAATCCCAGTCCACCACATAACTGTTGTGTGACCTTGGGTAAATCTGCTTAACTTAACTTCTCTGTGCCTCAGTTCCCTCAAATGTAAAATGGGGATTCAATACCTGTTCTCCCTTCTACTTAGACTATGAACTCCATGTGGGACCTTTATCTACCCCAGCACTTAGTACAGTGCTTGGCTCAAAATAAGCACTTGAATACCACAGTTACAATCATTACTCTCCAGTCCATACTTCATGCTGCTGGTCAGGTAACTTTTCTAAAAATAAAAATAAAAACAATTCTGCGTATGTCTCCCCACTCCAATGGTTGCTATCCATCTATACATCAAGCAGAAACTCCTCACCAATGGATTCAAGGCAGTCAGTTCTCCCTATCACATATAACCCAGCTTCTCTCCCACTACACTGCTCTAAGCGCTAGTAGATACAAGGTAATCAGGTTGTTCCACATGGGGTTCACAGTCTTAATCCCCATTTTACATATGAGGTAACTGAAGCACAGAAGTTAAGTGACTTGCCGAAGGTCACACAGAAGACAAGTGTTGAGCCGTGAGTAGAACCCACGCCCTCTGACTTCCAAGCCCATGCTCTTGCCACTAGGCCATGCTGATTCACGTCTACAGAGCTTACAGAAAACTCACGCTTTAGGATTTACCATGGTTGACCCAATGTGCCCAAAGTTTATCTTCTGATACCACAGTGTCCTCCTCAAATCTGAGAGACATTTACACTTCTCCCCTTCAAAGCCTTTATTGAGGCACGTATCCTCCAAGAGGCCTTCCCTGATGAAGCCCTCCTTTCCTCTTGACCTTCTGTGCCAAGGAGAGCTTTGCAAGAGGAGAAAAAAGCAGGTATACTTCGTACAGAGTATAAGTAAAATCTTACTTTGAAAGGCCTGCATTTCCATCCAAAAGCATAATGAACCAGAAACTAGGAAGTTAGAAGGCAGCAAGAAATATCAGACTACATTTTAGCACATTTAGGTAAAAGCCATCAACTATCTCCTAAATATTTAAGAAGTCCCTTTAAGCATAACATCCTTTAATGCTTCATTACTGAGAAATCACATTCTATTTAGAAAATAAGAAATGTTTCCCTCCAGCTACCAAAAGGGTCATATTCATTTCATGACATCACTACCTGCCTAATTTCCTTTGAATGTCTTTGGACTTGCCATACAGGCTATTATTAGCATGAAGTTATAGTGCATTGCAGGAATAGGTGATGTTGCCATGATTCATTACCTTGAGTATCAAGAAAGAAAAAAGAATGGCAGGTGGGTTATCCCAAATCATTTGAGAACTCTCAAGGGTAAGTGAAAGCAACCATTGAGTATGGTAGTTTTATGTGTGCTGCACTTCAAAAAGAACATCAGGCAGATCTCAAGGAATCCAGATTAGGCCACACAAATACAACATTGAATGGAAATTCAGCCTACACTCTCAAACCTTCTTTTTAACATCAGTTCAGTAAGAGCTCTTCCAAACAAACAGAAACAGGCACCAAAACACTCAAATAAATGGGGCCATTTTTATCCATTTGTTATCTGTAGATGCTAACCTTACTACCACTGCTTAATATTTCAGTCTAAAATTTTTAGGTATTTTAAAATTGATATTCATTATAAAATTGTCTATTATGAGCATTCACAATGAAAATCCTCACCTTTGCCTAAAGGAATCAATAACTTTAGATAGGGTCGATGACAATAATTCCATCACAACTCATTTTTAACTATTCAATCAATGGTATTTACTGAGCGCTTACTATATGTAGAGCACAGTACTAAGAACTTGGGAGAGTACAACAGAGTTGGTAAATGTCTTGCCTGCCCACAATGACATTATTTTCTTTTATCTTATTTTTTATATTGAGCTCCACTTAACTTTTTCTTTCTGTAACTTGTGAGTTTGCTACTTTTTAAGTGCTCTGGATTATATGCAGGACCACAATGCACCTAGGACGACTTTACTTCCAACCTATTATAGTCATACAAGGAATGGTTTCTGTTTTGTATGTGCTGGTGCAGTTTACAGGGTTCAGATGAATGCACTGTGGCTTAGTGGACAGAGCACGGGACTGGGTGTCAGGAGGACCTGGATTCTAATTATGGCTTTGCCACTTGTCTTCTGTGTGACCTTGAGCAAGTCACCTAACTTCTCTATGCCTCAATTACCTCATCTGTAAAATGGGGATTAAGTCTGTGGGCCCCAGTGCCTGTCATGCCACCAACCCCCAGCCCACGTCCTACCTCTGCCTTGGAACACCCTCCCTCCTCAAATCCACCAGACAATTACTCTCCCCCTTCTAAGCCCTACTGAAGGCACATCTCCTCCAAGAGGCCTTCCCACATTAAGCCCCTGTTTTCCTCATCCTCCACTCCCTTTTGCATCACCCTGGCTTGCTCCCTTTGCTCTTCCCCCCCATCCCTGCCCCACAGTACTTATAATAATAATAATACTGGCATTTGTTCAACGCTTACTATGTGCAAAGCACTGTTCTAAATGCTGGGGGGATACAAGTTGATCAGGATGTCCCACATGGGGCTCACAGTCTTAATCCCCATTTTACAGATGAGGTAACTGAGGCTCAGAGAAGTTAAGTGACTTGCCCAAGGTCACACAGCAAACATATGGTGGAGCCAGGATTAGAACCCATGAGCTCTGACTCCCAAGCCTGTGCTCTTTCCACTGAGCCACACTGCTTCTCTGTACGTATGTATGTGTCTGTAATTTCATTTATTTATATTGATGTCTGTTTATTTGTATTGATATCTGTCTCCCACCCCTCTAGACTGTGAGCTCATTGTAGGCAGGTGGACCTGGACTCTTTATTCTCTCTTTATTGCTGCACTGTACTTTCCCAAGCACTTAGAACAGTGCTGGCACATACTAAGAGCTTAACAAATACCATCATTATTATTACAGTGCTCTGCATATAGTAAGTGCTCAATAAATACCACTGAATGAATGAATGACATGGCCCTTGTATCTACCACAATGCCTGACACACAGTGAGTG
This sequence comes from Tachyglossus aculeatus, assembly GCF_015852505.1. Taxonomy (NCBI): domain Eukaryota; kingdom Metazoa; phylum Chordata; class Mammalia; order Monotremata; family Tachyglossidae; genus Tachyglossus; species Tachyglossus aculeatus. The sequence goes on from NC_052066.1 coordinate 132,141,656, forward strand.
CTTAACAAATACCAGCTAAAAAAAAAATGAAAAAGAATGGATAGGGCCCTTATAGTGCTAATAGAAACGTTTTTAGATTTTCCTGAAAAACTCTCTCCCCTCCAAAATGTACCTGTCTGGGCTAGGGCCTAAAATGTCTAGTGGGAAATACACCTCTGCTTACATAATTGCCAGAAGCTTCGGTTTTCAGAACTTGTCAGATCGAGAATGATTTAGTACTAGTTACAGTGTCCTCGACAGTGCTGTGTGATCTTGGGTAAATCAATTAACTTCCCTGTGCGGCAATTTCCTGATCTGAAAAATGGGGAGTCAATACCTCTTCTTCCTCCTACTCAGACTGAGAGCCCTGTGTGGGAAAGAGATGCTGTCTGACATGATGATCTTGGATCTACCATGGTGCTTAATACACTGCTTGGAACACAGTAAGTGCTTAATTAATACCACAGCTATCTCTATCCCCCATCGAGAGATGATGCCCATTTAATTTAAGGGTGTTTTTACATAATTACAATGGTGAAGGTATCTCAATCAACCCGTGATACTTACAGAGTGTTTATTTCAGGCTCTAAACTGAGATAACACTCCTAAAAAGGACTAACTTCAACTTAAAAAAAAAAGATAGAGATGACACAATTGGCTAAAACCATAAAACAGAGTTCCAGACGAAACACTTCTCAAAACATTTCTTTATATGGATGTCACAAAGTCTTGGGGACAAGCCAGCACTTCACCAGTATCACCTAGTAACAACCTCTTAATAGATTATAAAGAGCAATCTATGAAATTATGATGGGAGAAGTAAGGTAAGTAATAACCTAATTAGACAGTTAGCCTCCCCGCCATTCAAAGCCTTATTGAGGGCACATGTCCTCCAGGAGACCTTCCCTAACAACCTTCATCACCCCTTCCTCTTCTGCCACTCCCTTCTACATTGCCCTGACTTGCTCCCTCTGTTCTTCCGCCATCTCAGCCCCATGGCACTTATGTACATATCTGCAATTACTTTTTGTATTGATCTCTGCCTCCCTGCCTCCAGACTGTAAGCTCGAAGTGGGCAGGGACTATGTCTACTTATTGCTGTATTGTTCTCTCCCAAACGCTTAGTACAGTGCTCTGCACACAGGAAGTGCTCAAAAAATATAATTGACTGACTGACTGGCTTGTCCGTTGTGTGACCCTGGGCAAGTCACTTCACTTCTCTGTGCCTCAGTTTCCTCATCTGTAAAATGGGGATTGAGACCGTGAGCCCCACATGGGACAGGGACTGTGTCCAACCCGATTTGCTTGTACCCAACCCAGCATTTAGTACAGTTCCTGGCACACAGCAAGTGCTTAACAAATACCATAATTACTAGTATTATTATTATTATTGTTATTATGTGTCAGGCACTGTACTAAGCACTGGAGAGAATTTAAGACAATACAGTTGGAGACAATCCCTGTCTTTCACAGGCCCACAGTTTACGTACGAGGGAGTAGGATTTAATCCCCATTTTACAGATGAAGTAACTGAGGCACAGAAAGGATAAGTGGCTTTCATTCAATCATTCAATTCATTTGCATTTATTGAGTGCTTACTGTGTGCAGAGCACTGTACTAAGCACTTGGGAGAGTTCATTACCACAGTAAACAGACACATTCCCTGCCCACAATGAGTTTACAATCTAGAGGGTGGGGAGGCAGACATCAATGCAAATAAATTAAATTACAGATATGTACATAAGTGCTGTGGGTTTGGGAGGGGGGAAGAGTAAGAGGAACAAGTCAGGGCGATGCAGAAGGGAGTGGGAGATAAGGAAAGGTGGAACTTAGTCTGGGAAGGCCTCTTGGAGGGGATGTGCCTTCAATATGGCTTTGAAGGGGGAAAGTAATTGTCCGTTGGATTTGAGAAGGGAGGGCATTCCAGACCAGAGGCAGGGCATGGGCTAGGAGCTGGTGGTGAGACCGGCAAGATCGAGGCACAGTGAGAAGGTTAGCACTAGAGGAGCTAAGTGTGGAGGCTGGGTTGTAGAAGGAGAGAAGCAAGGTGAGGTAGGAGGGGGAAATGTGGTGGACTGCTTTAAAGCCAATAGTGAGGAGTTTTTGTTTGATGTGGATGGGCAACCACTGGAGTTTTTTGAGGAGTGGGGTGACACATCGTGAATATTTTTGTAGAAAAATGATCTGGGCATCAGAATGAAGTGTGGACTGGAGTCGGGGGAGACAGGAGGCTGGGAGGTCAGCAAGGAGGCTGATGATGCAATCCAGGTGGGATAGGGTGAGTGATTATATTAACGCGGTAGCAGTTTGGATGGAGAGGACTTTAGCTATGTTGTGAAAGTGGGACCAACAGATTTAGTGAAGGATTGAATTTGTTGGTTGAATGACAGAGAGGAGTCAAGGATAATGCCAAGGTTAAGGGCTTGTGAGACAGGAAGAATAGTGGTGTCATCTACAGTGATGGGAGAGTCAGGGGGAGGACAGGGTTGTCCAAGGCCGCACTGCAGATGAATCGCTTTTACTGTTGCCCCTATAATAACTGAATTTAAAATGTCACTCTAAACCAAGTGGATTATATAGAAGGTGAATTAGAGGTAAGAGCATACATCATAGCAGTAACAATTTTTTTTAATCTTATACGTCCCTTAAAAGGACTGGAAGATAGTCCTTTTCCATCCCCATCCTAGTGAAGGCTTCTCTTGCTGAAATGTAAAACAATGGCAAGCTCTCCTATACCTCGTAGTTAACACATTCATATGCACCTCAATCTGAGCATAAAATGACATTACCTGTCCCTACAAAACTGATAAGACATGCCACATCACTGAGATTCTATTCTGCGTAGAGAAAGCCAAGACCCAACAGACCATCTGGCAGTCAATGAAACATTAGAGATGGGGACAGGAATGGGGTAAATGCCTCCATCAACTCACTGGACAGTAAGAGATCCTACCAGCACATTGTTTGAGAACCACTGGCCTATGTTCATGGCCAAAATCCTCCATTTCCTAACTGTGCTGCTTCCTAATAATAATAATAACAACAGTAATAATAATAAAAATAATTGTGGTATTTGTTAAGCACTTACTAAGTGTCAAGAACTGCACTAAGCTCTGGGGTAGACACAAGCAAATTGGGTTGGACAAAGTCCCTGTGCCACATGGGGCTCACAGTCTTAATTCCTATTTTACAGATGAGGTAACTGAGGGACAGAGAAATGATGTGATTTAACAAAGGTCAAACAAAAGACAAGTGGCGGAGCTGGGATTAGAGCCCAAGTCCTTCTGATTCCCAGGCCAACGTGCTATCCACTAGACCATGCTGTTTCTCAAATTAACAGGCCATTTTCCCTATCACCACACAAAACAAAACAATTCCAGAAGCAAGTAACACCAATAGCAAAGCTTATAGAAACTTTTCTTCCCATTATTGAAGGACACATGAAGAAAAGAGGGCAGAGGAGGAAAAATGAGGAAAGGATTGGTTTTCCATCCTCTCCTCCTTAAAGGCCATTTCCCAATCTCTGCAGAAATGTGAGCAGCTTGCATATGCCCTAAGTGTCTGCAAATTATGGGCAATCTAGCAGGGTAATAACCAGCATTCAATTTGAAAGCCCCCGCAGAAGATAGAAGGAGGGAAAAACTAACTCTGGACCACCTAGGAGTCACAGTCACATTTCAACCCTTAAGGCAAAGAAAAGGAAGTAGCAGTGATTGTCTCCCTGCTGGGGTAAAACATGGTCAGCTCTTTGGCGAATGGAAACATTTTAAACTTAAGAAAATGCTTGACGCCAAGTGAAGTTGAAATAAATCACTACAAAGTACTGAATTAGATTTAGGGAACAAAGCTAAGCTGTTGTTACAACACAAGCTGTTTTGGCACTTTTACACAAGCACATGAAATTTCATTTGTAAAAGTACTGACAGACTCTCAAACTACATATTCTTCATTAAACACCCATGTGTATCACATGCAAAAGACCTCGAAGAATGTGTTTCTATAAGGTTAATGGAAAAGAAACCCTCAAGGATGCAGCCACCATTTTAAAAAGCCTATCAGGATGTAGAGATCAGTTAGATTCTTATTTCCTAGTTTCCAAGGTTTGAAGCAGAACTTAACTATTAGTCAAATATTGTTTTTAATTTTAATTCTGCTTGCATGATGGACCAAAAGAAAAGTAACAACATTCATCCCTAATTGACAAATCAGACTGAACAAATTTTCCACTTAAGAGAAGCAGCGTGGCTCAGTGGAAAGAGCACAAGCTTGGGAGCCAGAGATCATGGGTTCTCATCCCGGCTCCACCACTTGTCAGCTGTGTGACTTTGGGCAAGTCATTTAACTTCTCTGTGCCTCAGTTACCTCATCTGTAAAATGGGGATTAAGACTGTGAGCCCCACATGGGACAACCTGATTACCTCGTATTCCCCCCGGAGCTTAGAACAGTGCTTCACACATAGTAAGCGCTTAACAAATGCCATCATTATTTATTTACGTGACAGCATTTAGGAATGACATGTAAAGTGGTAGGTAAAAGTAAATGAAAAGAAATCTGAATTGCCTTTGGCATTTATCTTGCCCCTTTGTGCAATAAATTCCGTTTGGGAGTGATACATTCTGAATTTCCCCATTCAAGCACTAAATGAATCTGTCTCCTCCACGATGATAGTTCCAGTACAGCAGTGATACATATCCCCATTTTAATTAACCTAATGGTCTATTCACTGATCATACTTGGAGGTCTATTTCATTATGCTAAATTAACATTTTCTTTCCATTAAAGTTTCAGATAATAAAAAGACATTGCCTGCATGCGTAGTTTACAGCACATTGAATCTATAGTATTCCTTAGTTTAGCGATTACAACCACGTAAATGCTTTTGGAAAACCACTTAGGTATTCAAGCAGCACAGTGATTTATTTCTTCATAAGCAAGGACAGTGATTAATAACAATAAAGGTACAATATTTCAGAATCCAAAATACCTATACATTAACTCAACAAATGTGGTATTAGGGGAGAGTTTAGATCGACATCGTCCAATAATTTATTTTTCAATCAAACTAAATGGAGCTTTAGTCACGCAAGGCAGTTCAATAAAGACAAAAACCAATTCACTGCATTTTTCTCAAAATAAAGCTAAGTTTTTATACTTGAATCCGACACAAGAACAACAGAGTTGCTTTAATTTTGAAAGCGGAATTTTTACAGGCTTCTTAAAATTCTTCCATTTACTAATTTACTGAGGAATTATGTGATTTAAATTGTCTTTCACAAATTCACAACACCTGATAATCCCATGCCAAAGTATGAGAATTTGCAGGTGAGCAAAAGTTAGTGTTCGCTGGAATAAACAAGTTAATTCCTGTTTTATCAAAATGAAAATACCTCCCCAATTTGATACGATAATTCAAAATACAGTTCAAATTCTCTCTTCTCTACACTTGATTTACAAATTTATCTTCTGTAACAGACAAGCCAAAAGAGCAGCATCAGAGTAAGGTCATCATCATCAATCGTATTTATTGAGCGCTTACTGTGACTACAAAGGATGTTTTACACTACATTAGCGAACTGGATTCATTCATTCATTCATTCAATTGTATTTACTGAGTGCTTACTGTGTGCAGAGCACTGTACTAGGCACTAGGAAAGTATAATTCAGCAACAAATAGAGACAATCAACGGGCTCACAGTCTAGAAGGATGTACATGAGTATGTGGGATTGGGTGGTATCTACCTGGGAGTCCAAAGGAACTTGGAGGGAGAGTTTCTGTATTCCTGATAAGAGTGTGCAACCTACCTTTCCAAGTGGATATGGCATCAAAAGCACAGGCCTAGGAGTCAGAGGGCCTGGGTTTTAATCCCAGCTCTGCCACTTGCCTGCTCTGTGACCTTGGGCAAGTCACTTAACTTCTTTGTTCCTCAATTTTCTCAACTGCAAAATGGGGACTCAATACCTGTGCTCCTTCCTCCTTAAACTGTGATCCGCATGTGGGACAGGGATTGTGTCCAACCTGACAAACTTGAATCTACCCCAGTGCTGAGAACAGTGCTTGACACACAGTCAGCGCTTAACATATACATAATTATTATTACAGTTAAGATACAGAATAATCGGTTATTGGGTGTCATTATACGAATTCAGCATTCATGCAGCCTAATGTTCAGTGACTAAAGACAATGCTAAAACAAAGAGTCATGTCATCATCATCAATCGTATTTATTGAGCGCTTACTATGTGCAGAGCACTGTACTAAGCGCTTGGGAAGTACAAATTGGCAACATATAGAGACAGTCCCTACCCAACAGTGGGCTCACAGTCACCAAATAACTTGTCTTGATCACATGAGGATACAACATTCTGAAGAAAAAGCTAACACTACCAGAAAGCTATCAATCACCCTGAGGTATTTTATTTCCATTCTGCTCCACGGGAAATGAACCTTTAAATATTTAAATACCACAAAGCACAACATGCAGAAGAACCCTGGAAAAGTAATTAGCATAGTCAAATATTAATTCTATATTTTGTTTCTCACATCCTTGACAAATATATCAATCAAAAAATCAACTTGTCTAATCAAAACCAAGCTTAAAATATATTTAGGAAATACACATGCTGCAGTGAACTTGTCCAAAGTTATTTTATAATGCTAACATCTCTGTAAGTGGTGGAAAAGAACACATAATTTAAATTGAAATGCACTCTCCCTACCCCACCCACCCTTCCAATGTAGTCTTTCAGGAATATTATATTTTAAGTTGTAAATAAACAAATGGACAGGTAGGATAGATGAGCAACAGACAGATGAAAAGCTAATTCAAATTTAAGGCTGCCACCTGGATCCTTGGCTCCCGGCCTTTGATTAGCCGGCACTTCTTCTTTTGACTGGTGTGGAAGGATGTTGCAAGGCACACAAAGGTTGTAGTCTAAGAAAAGATATACCAGTTCCCACCTCCTACCCAGATAACCATAGGGAAAGACCCCTGGGAGGGAAACACTTCAAGATCCTCCTGCCCAGAGCACCTGCTGGCTTACCACCACTCATCCACAGGCCCAAGGGCACAAATTGATTCCTCCCACATCCAATACACATCACATAAGTCAATAAACTCAGTTCTTCTATAATGTGGGGTTATGTTCTTGACAAACTCCTCTGTAAGGAAAACTCACATTACATTATGCACCCATGTCAACCCTGCATGCATGCACATCAGTTTCCTCCAGTATCACAGAGATCTCTATCCAGATAGACACACATGTTCCCAAATTTCTAAAAATCACTTTATCCAAGCTCTAGTGAAAACACAAGTTATGGAAGAATGAATGTGTACATACAAACACTAATCATCAACATGCATACACCGATCCTCTCATCAATGCGCAAGGACGGAGAAAAACATGCTTATCTCTAGCAACTTGAAACAAAGACACTCAAGAGTAAGATACCCACATAGGAGTTGAGATCACTCAGTGAGTCAATCAGTGGTATTTATTGAGCCCTTACTATTCATTCATTCATTCAATCGTATTTATTGAGTGCTTACTATGTGCAGAGCACTGTACTAAGTGCTTGGGAGAATACAACAGAATTAGTAGACACTTTCCCTGCCCATAACAAGCTCAGAGTCTAGCGAGAGAGACAGGCATTAATATGAATAAATAAATAATTTGTAATGCATAATTTAAAGGTACAATAATGATGGTATTTGTTAAGCATTTACTATGTGCCAAGCCATAAGTGCTGTGGGGCTGGGGCAAATTCAAATGTCCACAGGTCACAGATCCAAGCGAATGGATGACAGAAAGGAGAGAGTGAGCTGGGGAAAAGAGGTTTAGTTAGGGAAAGCCTCTTGGAGAAGATGTGACCTTAATAATGCTTTGAAGGTGGAGAGAGTGGTGGTCTGGCATATGTGGAGGGGGGAAGGAATTCCAGGCGAGGGGGAGGACGTGAGAAAAAGGCTGGCAGCAAGATAGACAAAAGCTGATGCCATAGGAGCAGAGTGTGTGAGCCGGGCTGTAGCAGGAGATTTGTGAGGTTCGGTAGGATGGGGCAAGCAAATTGAGTACCCTAAAGTCAATGGTAAGGAGTTTCTGTTTAATGCAGAGGTGGATGGGTAGTCATTGGAGGTTCTTGAGGAGTGGGGAGACAGGGACTGAACATTTCTGTTGAAAAATGATCCGCACAACAGAGTTTAGTATGGATTGGAATGGGGAGACAAAGGAGGCCAAGACGTCAGTGAGGAGGCAGATGTAATAGTATAGGCAGGACTGTCGGAGGAGGAACCAGCAAAAGAAACTTAGAAGAAGCAGTCAAAGAAATATGAGGAGAAGCAAGAGAAGACAGTGTCAGTGAATGCCAGGTTGGATAAAATTCCCAGGAGAAGAAAGTGGTCTATAGTGCCAAAGGAGGCTGAAAGGTCTAGCAGGATTAGGATGGTGTAGAAGCTGTCAGATTTGGTAAGAAGATCACTGGTTACCTTAGAGAGGGCTGTTTCTGTGGAGTGAAGGGGGTGGAAGTCAGATTGGAGGGGACTGTAGGTATAAACAACTCTCTCAAGAAGTTTGAAGAGAAATGGTAGGAGGGAGATGGGCAATAACTGAAGGGAGCTTTGGGGTCAAAGGAGGGTTTTTTTTATAAGGAATACATAAGCATGTTTGAAAGTATTGGGGAAAAAGCCATTGGAAAGTGAACAGTTGAAGAAGGCAGTCAAGGAGGGAAGAAGGTGGGGGGGCAGGGGAGGGAGTGTTTTAAAAAGGTATTGAGGGATGGGGTCAGAAGTACAGTTGGAGGAGTTAGATTTGGAGAATAGGCAAGGGATTTCATCTTGAGTTACTGCAGGGAATATAGGGATAGTCAAAGAGGGTGGAGGAAGGGACGGGGGGATTGGAGAGCAGAAGGGGAGAGTTTATGGAGATCACACCTGATGTCTTCAATTTTGTTGATGAACTATGTGACCAGGTCATTAAGGGAAAGAGATTGTGGAGGCAGGGTGCAAGAGGTTTGAGAAAGATATTAAATGTCTGGAACAGCTGATGGGGACAGTGGGTATGGGAGTGAATTAGGAATGAAAAGCATTGCTGTTGGGCAGTGGGGAGGGCAGAACTGAAGCAGATAAGAATGAATTTAAGATCAACAAGGTCAGAGAGATATACAGATTTCCCCCAACAGTGCTCCACAGCTCGGGCAAGGAGCAGAGGAAATGCATTATGCCAGTCAGTCAGTCGTATTTATTGAGCGCTTTCTTTGTGCAGAGTATTGTACTAACCACTTGGGAAAGTATAACACAACAATAAACAGGCATATTTCCTGCCCACAATGAGCTTCCAGTCTAGAAGGACTGTGGAGGTGATCCAGAGTTGTGGGTTAGTGGTACGAGCGTGGCAGAGTGACACTGGATCAGGGGAGTTCAGTTCAGTGGAGTGGGTGGTGTTGAGTGTCAATCTGTGCATCAGGGGAAGGTAATAATAATAATAATAATAATGGCATTTATTAAGTGCTTACTATGTGCAAAGCACTGTTCTAAGCGCTGGGGAGGTTATAAGGTGACCAGGTTGTCCCACAGGGGGCTCACAGTTTTAATCCCCATTTTACAGATGAGGTAACTGAGGCACAGAGAAGTTAAGTGGCTTGCCCAAAGTCACGCAGCTGACAATTGGCATAGCCGGGATTTGAACCCATGACCTCTGACTCCAAAGCCCGTGCTCTTCCCACTGAGCCACGCTGCTTCTCTAGTTTGGGTATGGAGACCAAATGGGGAGGAATGGCTATAGAACAGTGCTCTGCACACAGTAAGCGCTCAATAAATATGATTGAATAAATAAATGAATGAATGAATGAATGAATGAATGAATGAACACTGGAGGGGGTCAAAAGAATGGAAGTCTCTGTGGGGGAAAAGGACAGATTTGCGGCGGGGGAGGAAGGGGTTGGGGTATGTATGGGAAAGAGAGCAGGTGAGCAGGTTGTGGTCAGATAGAGGAATTTCAGAATTGGTAAGGGTAGATATTGTACAGGTCCAGGAGATTACAAAATCAAGTGTGTGCCCAAATTAGTGACTCTGTGAGATGAGGTGGAGCAGGATGTCACTGGATTTGAGTGAGAGGAGGTGATTTGAGAGGCCCTAACACAGGGACACAAACACATACAATACCTGTACACACATTCAAAGATAGAATGCAGAAGAGGATACAATGAAGGTATTTTGACATTTTGGACAGAGATCCTCATGTTCAGCAAATTCCGCAAAGACTGACTGAAGCAGCTTCTCAAAATGACTACACCTTTTCCCAAATGTACTATGGTTCGGGTTTGGGATTGCTAGCCAAAAGAGGAGTGGGGTGAAGGGAGGAGTTAGGGAAGATCAGGGTCCTGCCTGGGGTTTTCACAGAGATTCATATGGAAACAGGGAAAAAGATTATTTTTCTGGGTTTCTTACTACTGGCTTGCAGTTTATTATCTGCTCACCTTCCTCTGTCTCCCTTGCTCTGGTTCCAGTAAGGAAAAAAAAGACATGGGGGATTTTTTGTGGAGCAGCAGGAGTAAAAGTACAGAAGAAAGTAATATTTTCTGCTTTCCTTTCCACTTTTTTGCAGCTTATTATCGAACTTCAAAAGGCACTGAAACTCTGCCAGGCTTACAAAGGAAGAAAAACACCTTTCTTTCTTCGACCACAAACTCCAGCAATAGCAACCAATTTGCCTCAGGTTCAGTACTGGAGATTGCTTCACTGGCATGGGAGACTCAAAAGGCAGATTTTTCTCACCATTCAGATGGCAGCTAACACTCAGGCTGATTTTCCCACCAATCATATTGTGGTTAATACTCAATAGGCAATTTGGCCTACAAATTAGATCCTGCCTGGAGAAACCAGTCTGAGAAGGGGGTGGAGGAGCAGATCATGAAGCAATGTTTTAATTGGAAGAATCGAAAGACCAAAGGTTTTCCCAGATGACTTTCATTTTTTGTGGAAGTCCTAGATTAGCAAGCCACAGATCTACCATGTACTCTAGAAGATAAAAACGTCAAGGAGTTCAGCTGTAGTGACAAAACACTCATGGAAATAGGTGCAGGAAGGAAAAAATCAAAAGGGAGAAAGAATAGGAAATACGTAATCTAATCCAAGGGTCGATCAGACATGTCTACTAATTATCTAACATTTATTGTATGTTGTCAGTCTAGTAAGTACTTGTGTTCATTAGGATGGGAAAATTATTACATAAAAAGTATTTCTATTGAAAAAGCCTCAATAAGTTTTAAACGTTTGCCAAAATGACTAATTAGCTAAATTGTGTTAAAGGTAAAACCAAATCACATACTGATGCAAAAAACCTACTTTGACAAGGAACAAAACAGTAGCTAAAATTAAGGGAAGCGGGAAGCAGAATCTAACATGGAAACTGACTCTTCCCTTGTTTCACCTACGTTTGCAATTTTTTGTTTTAGTTTTTCGATGAATTGAGGTTTCCAGAAAAAATTTTGCAGGATGGTGAAAATAAACTATGTCCTCACTCTGATTTAATTTTTAAACATTTCAAATCAATAGATTCCACAAAGTATTAAAACTCCTGGCCAAGAGACAAAATGCCATTATCCTGGATGAGGGACTATCCTTGCAAAACGGGAACTGAATGTTCCACGCTTCTACCATTTTTATTGCTATGCTATAGCTCACGTAATACATATTCAGAATAAAGCCTGTTTCAAGCAGTAATGTAAGTGGTTATCACCACTGCTGCAATCCTTAGCTCTAGAGAGAATGTTTGAAGACATGAGAAAGTGGATACCTCCTCTTTCAGTGAGAAAAATCTTGAAAATGAGAGAAGACATCTATCTTAACTCCTAGCATGTCTTCCATACTATTTCCATTATTTATCAGTTCACTCACACATATAATGCACCCAAGTACATCACGGAACTAGTCACATCAGAAAGTTGCACAAATTTAATTTTCATGCTGTTTTGTATGATTATGGAGAAATACAAAAACCAATTATTTTTACACAAAAATTTTGTTTCTGATAAGAGGGATCCAAGTAAACATAAAACAAGTGAATATATTTGATGAGAAAAAGAGCAAGTTTTTAAAAGAAATTTATCTCAAAGAATTACACTCTCATTTTCTTTAATATTTTACAGAATAGTAGGATAGGTGGCTAAAGGCTTGGGATTTTTCAGGGTGGAAAGACAAAGGCTGGAAAGGGACATGATTTACGTCTACAAAATCCTCTAGGGCAAGGATGGCAAGAACAGATTGTTCACCATATTTCATGAGAGGATACGTACTGAAGTTTAAAGGTGGTAGGATCAAAACAGTATATTGGGGAAATAATACATCGCCCAAAACTAGGTGAATATATGGAATTTTTTACCACAAGAAGTTGTGTAGAATAAAAATATCAACAGGTTCAAAGGGTAATAAGGATAAATTCATTCATGCCTATAATGTACTACTAGAGATAAAATTATGGACTTCAAGAGAAAAGTTAGGCAAATGATATAGTCCTTCCCTAAAAATGTAGATGATTATCAAGAGAGTGTTACTATTACATAGTTCCTCCAAGCATTCCGTTACCCCTATTGGATTAAGAATAATGGTCTGGAAGAAATACTGGTCTGATCCAAATGTGTTATTTATGGATTTATGTTGGAAAAATGAATGTTTGAAAAAGGTTAATGGCATCACTCAAACATATAGTTGAGTTAAATAAATAAAAAATGGCATTTAACTTGCAACAAATGCAACGGCGAAGCCCAGGTTTACAAAATAAAATAATAATGCCTATAAAAGTAATTTACACTTATTTAGTGTATTCATTTTTACAGTGTTTTATATTTTGCATTTAATGTAGTTAATAATTATAACAATTACGGTATTTGTCAAGTGCTTACTATGTGTCAGGCATTGTATTCATATATCCCAAGGATGTACGGGAATCTCGATTATTGTTGGATAAACTTGGGTCATGCAAGTTAGGTAGTCCACTCAAAGGTATAAAACACACAGGGTGTACCAGAAACTAGGATTAAAACCATTTAAGGAGTCTGGTAATTTAATGCTATATCATGGCCCCACTCTTTAACGAAGAGGGGTTTTACAAACATGACTTTGACACTAAAAACGGAAACACTAGACAATGGGAATTTCCCAGGATTTCTCTCACAAGATTGACCTCTTGTAAGTTCCAGCAGCTGCAGGGAGATTCCCTGCAGTTCTCCTCTTTCAGCACCACCCAGTTTCCTGGTCTTTGGGGAACTCTCTAAATCCACTCAAAGCCACCACAGGAGGCAGAGATGGAGTGTGTAAAAGACTAAAAGAATTCTGTCTATCAGAGAAACGTGGGGTCTTGGGGAGAGGACAAAGTTGGGATAAGTGGCATGAGCTTTGGTAATGATGTTTTTGTCATCATGGCTCAATGACTTTAGGCAAAGACCTGGTAAACATTCCCAATTGGTTTCTTAAAGTTGGTCCAGGCTCAAGTCATACTGCATGAATTTGGGAAAATGAACTAGAAGGTCACCATTTTGAGACCTGAAGCTTGAGAATGATGCAATTTACTCATTCATTCATTCAATCGTATTTATTGAGCACTTACTGTGTGCAGAGCACTGTACTAAGCGCTTGGGAAGTACAAGTTGGCAACATATAGAGACGGTCCCTACCCAACAATGGGCTCACAGTCTAGAAGATACTCATACTCATAGAATGATATCACGATGTCAAAATATAGATTAGGCAAAATCAACCTGGAAGTCTCAGAAATTAAAATAATAAAAATTCACAACTTGAGAAAAGAGGTTTATATGTGTGTGTGTAGCGGGGGGGTGTGGGTGTATATATTCATTCAGTGCTAATCTATCAAGATTTCAATGAACTACTTACTGTTCACTATTTTCTGAACATTACTTAATTACCATGATGATTCTCAGCATTTCGATTTATTGAGGAAAAATGCAAAACCAATAGGGAAAACAACCAATAATGCCAACAATAAGTGTGCGGGAATGGGAAAAAGCAGTAAAACTGCTCTAGAAACAAATACATTGAAATATGAAAATATTTCTAAAAGATAATATAGGCTTTCATGCCACGAGCAAAGATCAGGCACAAGAACAATTTTTTTAAGATGGCATATATTTTCCCCATTTCACAATTCATTCACATCCTAATAGGTATTGTGTTAGAACAGACTAATTCTGAAAATCACACACTGCTGCATCACAAGAAATGGAACCTTGAGCAATACAATACAATAAAAATACATTGGAAAAATGGACTTCTTACCCAGCGATACTCATCTATTTTTTGTTCTCTTTCTCAACAGATAAAGTCAGTCAATAGCAAAGTTAATCTGTTTATCACAGGGAATACTGACATTAAATCTGAACACTATAAGCACAAAACAAAGCATATTTTATTACCAGCCCTTTGCACATCAACATTCAAGTCCAATGGATTTGGTTTTTCCCTCAACTCCAAGCCCCAGAGGGCTTTATAAACCACAGGCAGTATAAATCAAGTCAGTCCTTAATTCACTCATGTTCAATACTGCTGATGAGATTTGATTGTTAAAAAGTTTTGAGATTCCAAAAGAGTTGAAACTCATTTTCCAAAGACAAATGAAGAGACATTTTTCTTCCTCACGTGATTAATGACCACCTGTCCCTTATAATGGGTGACACTTAACCAAATACACTGTGAACAGAGCAAACTGGTCCCCTAATGAGGGCTGGCAAAACATGGGAGTAATTTCCTTTACACTGCAGAGTACTCATAATGAACTGGTATATAGAAATAAAGTCATTCTTTCAGTCCAGTTCTCAAGTTCACCGCTCAAACACTATTATCAGAGCCTACACCACTTACAGGAAATGCAGAAGCAGAACCAAGGCCAAATACCAGCAGTTTCTCTCTGTAATAGACCAAAAGTTGGGAAGGGCAGACTCTTGAGGATGGCAAAGTTGGAAACACAGAGAAAGGAGAGACAGAGACATAAGAAAGAAGGAATTGCCAGGAAAAGAAGCAGTATAGAGAGATATTAGATTTTCAATTTGATTTTGAGATTGAGATCCACTTTTGTTCTGTCTCTAAAAATGAACTGGCATGGAATTCTCCAAAATTGGAAAGAGAAAACAACACTGAAGGGTTAAAAGTGACTGAGAAAGTACTGCCACAGGGAGTCACATGGTTTATGCACTAAAAAGCAAGATTTAAGGATAGGAATTGTACATAGAGACTAAAATGAATTGCAAATAGAAGAATAACTGAAAGAATTGATGGCCAGATTTTATCACAAGCTGAGTATTGTGGCAGCAAAAAGTACAGCTATTAAAATGGTATTTGAGTTTAAGTATACCTTATAGGTGATGAAAATAAACTGCCAGATATGATGGATTTGTTAAGGGCTTACTATGTGCCAGGCACTGTACTGAGTACTGGAGTAAATACTGGAGTAAATACAAAGTAATCCAGTTAGATGCATGGACATAATGACTTCACTAGTAGTAGTGGTAGTAGCAATGGTGTATTTTAGGCACTTGCCTTGTGCAGAGCACTGTATTAAGTGCAAGGAACAAAAACAAAAGATGATAATATCATTAAAATATCTTAAAATCCCTGCAGTATCCCATAGTGCTGCAGAAATCACAGGAGATTTCCTCATTTGCCTCTGCAATTCTATTTTCTTGCAGTCCTTTACATATCTAGAACTAAAACTTTGTTCAAAGGGATTCTTAAAAACTGACGGTATGCCTAATTTATCACACTGAATAAAGGAGATATTGGACAAGTTAAAAAATTTCAGAGAGCTAAAATAGGACAAAAATATCAAGATATTTGCCATCATCCTTTATATGTGGTACAAGAGTACTATTAGTGGCACACCAACTAGATAGGCCAAAGATTCCTTTTATCGCACAAAAAGCAATATATAGTAGCTCAGATTTTCTATAACATCATGCTGGAGAAAGGGCAGACAATGGTGACAGCAAGAGAAGGGTGTCATTTCCAGGGCTTAGAACAGTGCTTTGCACATAGTAAGCGCTTAACAAAAGCCATCATTATTATTATTATTATTATTATTTACGTTTCACATCTACGGCTACAGAATTGAGAAACTGTACCAATAGCTGAATAAAGGGGCAGAGGTTGTTTTCAGTATGTGACCTCAAAGGAGTGGGGCAGGGGGAGAAGTGCAATGTTTCCATAAAATAGCCAATAGTGTTTTTTAAAAAATTTGCTTGCTTTTATGCTTTTATTAAAAGGAAGAAGATAGCCTCAAATAAAAGGAAAGGAGGTCCAAGGTAATATTCAAGAAAGGGTTGTGAATGTATAGGAAAAAGAACAGAAGGAGCTAAAAGTGAATTGCAGAGTTGTCTTCGTGGAAAATAAAATCAAGGGGGTAATTGCTTAATTCTCCACATTCCTTAGACTTTTCAGGCCCAGTCAGCGAGATTTTCTGAGGTTTTTAAAGGAAGCAGTGGAAGGTGCTTGGAAAGTCTCAAAATGATGAAACGTGCAATGAACGCACAAAGTGGCTGAGATGGGGCAACCCTTATAAAGAGGAAGTGAACCTCAAACAAAACTTGTAAACGCTATACAATATGAAGGACAAAAATGGAAAAATATAGAGTCTAAGTCAAAATACAAGGGAAATCAAAGTAGCAAACTATTCCAGCAAGTTAATACCCCTAGTCCAATCAAAGATGCAGCAAATGATGAGCCCTCTGTTACATTTCTTCTGAAAGAATCAGAGTATTCTTCAACATTTGCTGAGATATCTGTTCAATACTGACTAGAGAAGTGGCCATTGACTACTTCGTACAACATATACGTACTATCATAATTTCCCAATTACTTATCGCCCTAGCATAATTCAAACCAAGATGTTTACTTCAAATTTATTGCTTAGATATAGCTGACAATAGCTATTTTACAGCACAATTATTTCTGAGTCTTAATATTTCACTTCCTATCTTGTCAATACCTCTTCTTTTTTTATTATTTTATAATTAGCTTCCTGGGACCAAAAGCTTAAATTTATGGTATTTCTTTTCTGTTCTCCTCTCTACATATAGTGTTCCTGCATTATATCCATTTAAAAATATTTTGAAGAATTACATGTTTCAATCAATGGTATTTAATGACAACTTTCTACAGATCACCTTTCTACAGAAACATTCAGGACATGTCACCCTCCTCCTCAAAAATCTCCAGTGGTTGCCTAACCACCTCCATATCAAACAAAAACTCCTCACCACAGGCTTTAAAGCACTCCATCACCTCGCCCCCTCCTTCCTCACCTCACTTATTTCCTTCTACAACCCAGTCCGCAAACTCCGTTCCTCTTGTGCTAACCTTCTCCCTGTGCCTCCATCTCAACTGTCTCGCTGCCGCCCCCAGACCACATCCTACCTCTAGCCTAGAATGCCCACCCTCCTCAAATTCATTCAATCATATTTATTGAGCGCTTACTGTGTTGTAAAGCACTGTACTAAGTGCTTGGAAAGGACAATTTGGCAACAGATAGAGACAATCCCTACCCAACAATGGGCTCACAGTCTAGAAGACGGGCTAAACAATCACACTTCCCCTCTTCAAAGCCCTACTGAAGGCTCACCACCTTCAAGAGGCCTTCCCGGACTAAGCCATTTTCCTCATCTCCTATTCCCTTCTGCATCACCCTGACTTACTCTCTTTCTCTTCCCCCCTTTCTCCACCCCACAGCACTTATGTATATATCTGTAATTTTATTTATTTATATTGATGTCTGTTTATTTGTATTGATGCCTGTCTTCCCCCCTCCAGACTGTGAGCTCATTGTGGGCAGACTGTCACCCTTTATTGCTGTATTGTACTTTCCCAAGGGCTTAGTACAGTGCGCTACACACAGTAAGTGCTCAATAAATACGATTGAATGAATTGAATGAATGAGTAAATAAACTTACTCTGTGAAGAGCACTGTACTAAGTGTTTGGGAAAGCACAATAGAGCAAACAGATACAAGGTTGGGCAGGACTCTGAGATTCTTCTATCAATTCCCTGCATCAGGCTAGCTTAAGCCTTCCCAAATAACAATTCTGTTTAGACTTCTTCAGTGAGATTTCACAAACTTGTTCAGAAACCCATTTTGATGTTTAAATTCATTCATTCATTCATTAAAAATCTCATCTCATCTGTAACATACGGAATAGGACTGCGAGCCCCGTATGGGCCATGAACTATGCTTAGAACAGTGCTTAGCACATAGTAAGCACTTAACAAATATCATCATTATTATTATCTTGTACCTACCTCAGTGCTTAGTACAGTACCTGGCACTTAGTAAGCACCTAATACCATTAAAAAAACCCAACCCAGTTAAGAAATGCATCCTTACCTCTAACCTAGTTTCTTCACACTGCCATTTTCACCCACTTGTTCTTGTTCTCTCTTTGTGGGAAGGAGAAAACACCTAATCACCACCATCTCCCTGACATCAGTTCTACTGATGGCTGGTGAATGATATTAATCCAGAAAAATGACAGCCCAAGTTATCCATGTTTTCATGGCTTTATTCATTCAATCATATTTATTGAGCACTTACTGTGTGCAGAGCACTGTACTAAGTGCTTGCACTGTACTAAGTGAACCACTCACATCCCTGACATATTTTGCTGCCTGTTCAAACTCTGGGTAACACAAGCACACGGTTTACTCCCCAACCTGCAGGGTCTGTGAACTGCTCAAAGAGGATATGGGTGGAATGGAGTGCTGAAGTTCTTGGCATTTTTTTAATCACATTTGATAAGTGTTTACTATGTGCCAGGCACTGCACTAAATTCTGGGGTTGATATAAGTAAATCATGTTGGACAAAGTCCTTGTCCCACATGGGGCTTACATTCATAGTCCCCATTTCACAGATGAAGTGACTGAGGCACAGAAGTTAAATGACTTGCCCAAGATCACACAGTGGACAAGTGGAGGAGATGGGATAAGAACTCAGGCCCTTCTGACTCCCAGTTCCATGCTCTATCCACTAGACCAAGCTGCTTCTCTGCTACGTGGGGCTGTGGAACTGAAAGTATACAGAAGAAGCCCTGAAAGAATGCAAAAATTGGTGCCACACCACTCAAAGAGGTGAAGGCACAGGAAGGGGCAACAGAATTCCCATCATCCACTAACAGTCACTAGATTGTTCATCATCAATGGCATTTATTATCAAAGGTATTTGAGTGCTTACTTTGTGTATAGCTCATTAAGTGCTTGAACAAGCACGGTCGATAAAAATAATGAGCACTGTGGAATTTGTTAAGTGCTTAGTATGTGACAAACGCTGTTCTAAGCCCTGGAATAGATACTAGTCTAAGGGTATTCATTCATTCATTCATTCATTCAATCGTATTTATTGAGCGCTTACTGTGTGCAGAGCACTGTACCAAGCGCTTGGGAAGTACAAGTTTGCAACATATAGAGATAGTCCCTACCCAACAGTGGGCTCACAGTCTAGAAGGGGGAGACAGACAACAAAACATATACACCAAATAAAATAAATAGAATAAATATGTACAAGTAAAATAGAGTAATAAATATGTACAAACATATATACAGGTGCTGTGGGGAGGGGAAGGAGGTAAGGCGGGGGGGAAGAGAAGTGACTTGCCCAAGGTCACACAGCAAACAAGTGGCGGAACCAGGATTAGAACTCATGACCTTCTGACTCCCAGGCCCGTGCTTTACCCGCTACACCATGCTGCTTCAATCAATCAATCAATTAATCATATTTATTGAGCGCTTACTGTGTGCAGAGCACTGTACTAAGTGCTTGGGAAGTACAAGTTGGCAACATATAGAGACAGTTCCTACCCAACAGTGGGCTTACAGTCTAAAAGGGTATCTATCAACCCACCCCTTTGCCTTCACTCCTCAAGTTTAATAACCTCAGCGTTCTACTAACCTTTGTACACAGATCTTATTTTCCAACCACTGAGTCATATTGGTTGGGTGCCTCAGAAACATCAAAGCTCTCCATCACCTTGCCCCCTCCTATCTCAATTCCCTTCTCTCCTTCTACAACCCAGGCCAAAAACTCCGCTCCTCTGGTGCAAACCTTCTCACTGTGCATCGTTCTCACCTGTCCGACTGTCGACCTCTGCCCCCAATCCTACCTCTGGCCTGGAATGTCTTCCCTCCTCAAATCCGTCAATCACACTTCCCCCCTTCCAAGCCCTACTGAAGGCTCACCTCCTCCAGAAGGCCTTCCCAGACTAAGTCCCCCTTTTCCTCTGCTCCCCCGACTCACTCCCTTTCCTCTACCCCCTCCCTGCCCCACAGTACTTGTGTATATATGTACATATTTATAATTCTATTTATTTATATTATGTATATATATCTATAATTCTACTTATTTATATTGATGCTATTGATGCCTGTTTACTTGTTTTGATGTCTGTCTCCCCCCTTCTAGACTGTGAGCCCATTGTGAGCAGGGATTGTCTCTATTTGTTGCTGAATTGTACTTTCCAAGAGCTTAGTACAGTGCTCTGCACATAGTAAGTGCTCAATAAATACAGTTGAATGAATGAATCAATCAATCAATAGTACATAATGAGTGCTTACTGTATGCCTTGCCCTGTAGGAGGAGCTTGGGAGAGACTGACACAACAGCATTCACAAAGAATTCATAGTCAAGATGGGGAGACAGACATTAAAATAAATTGCCTATAAGGGAAATGGGAGAGTATAATAATAACGAGGGCATTTATTATGTGTTTACTATGTGCAAAGCACTGTTCTAAGCACTGGGGAGGTTACAAGGTGATCAGGTTGTCCCACGGGGGGCTCACAGTCTTCATCCCCATTTTACTGATGAGGGAACTGAGGTACAGAGAAGTGAAGTGACTTGCCCAAAGTCACACAGCTGACAATTGGTGGAGCTGGGATTTGAACTCATGACCTCTGACCCCAAAGCCCGAGCTCTTTCCACTAAGCCATGCTGAAGATATGTACATAAGTGTTTTCGGGCTAGGGATGGAGTGACTATCAAGTGCCTAAAGGTACAGATCCAAGTGCATAGGTGACACAGAAAGGTGGATGACTAGGGAAAATCAGGGCCCAGTCAAGCAGAAACACTAACTGTTGACCTCTAGAATGAGTGCAACAGAGCACATATTCCTCAATTTCAATGTGTTTATGCCTCAACTTGAATAAAATCTGTTGCATTGGTTGATTGAAATAAGAATGAGCTAATTAATGTGTTGAAATTAGGTAATACTGCATTTTTTCAGTATACTGAATATTCTTAGACAAACCCCATTTTTACTCTCACCACTACTTCCTTTAGAGTACAATGAGCCCATAAAAATGTTCCCGTACTTTAATAATTTAAATGTTAATATATATTACACAAGACTTCTTAGTCAATTTCTGTCTCTGAAGTCTGCATTGTTGATTTTATATTCCCTAAACTTAATTTTGAGAAACAGTGGTGCAGTAGAAAGAAAAGTAAATAACTCTCCTTCTTGGTATCGATTTATATTCAATCTACTTCAGTGCCATTTCTGAAATAATTACATTTCAGCAATAAGACAATGCAGTAGTGTGATTAATGGACACCCTGTATGTGTAGTGAAGCTCAAAGCTCTTAGAGAAATTCTCTACACAATGTAAATAAATTCCTAAGCATTTTCTAAATGTCAATTTTTTAAAATCTTAAATTAACTACTATAGCTAATGTGTTCGTTTCAAACAAAATTAGCCTTTAATCCTCAAAAATCTCCAGTGGCTACCAATCAATCTGCGCATCAGGCAGAAACTCCTCACCCTGGGCTTCAAGGCTCTCCATCCCCTGGCCCCCTCCTACCTCACCTCCCTTCTCTCCTTCCACAGCCCACCCCGCACCCTCCGCTCCTCCACCGCTAATCTCCTCACTGTACCTCGTTCTCGCCTGTCCCGCCATCGACCCCCGGCCCACGTCATCCCGCGGGCCTGGAATGCCCTCCCTCTGCCCCTCAGCCAAGCTAGCTCTCTTCCTCCCTTCAAGGCCCTGCTGAGAGCTCACCTCCTCCAGGAGGCCTTCCCAGACTGAGCCCCTTCCTTCCTCTCCCCCTCGTCCCCCTCTCCATCCCCCCATCTTACCTCCTTCCCTTCCCCACAGCACCTGTATACATGTATATATGGTTGTACATATTTATTACTCTATTTATTTATTTATTTTACTTGTACATTTCTATCCTATTTATTTTATTTTGTTGGTATGTTTGGTTCTGTTCTCTGTCTCCCCCTTTTAGACTGTGAGCCCACTGTTGGGTAGGGACTGTCTCTATGTGTTGCCAATTTGTACTTCCCAAGCGCTTAGTACAGTGCTCTGCACATCGTAAGTGCTCAATAAATACGATTGATTGATTTAATCTACTGTTCCTGCTTTCTGGCAATAGGAACAGATTTTCCAATATCTTTTATAGGATGTCCCCATTTTCTGGAATTTTTCAAAACAAAGCAAAAAAAAAATGTTATTTTTGCAGCTTGAAATGAACAGCTAATCTTAGAAGAAAAAAATTTTAAGAATAAGTTCCGGGGTTATACTGTTCGTTTCAAGGCATGAATAAAACTCAATTATTTGAACCCCAAACAAGGAATCAAGAATTCTGACTATGAGTCCTTGGGTTTGCCAATAATGATAAAAATAATTATAATTATAATGGTATTTTAAGTGCTTACTATGTGCCAAGCACTGGGGTAGATATAAGTTAATCAGATCCCACTGGGGGCTCACGGCCTGAGTAGGAGGGAGAACACAGAATCTCCATTTTGCTTATGAGGGACCTGAGGCACAGAGAAGTTAAGTAACTTGCCCAAGGTCACAGAGCAGTCAAGCGGCAGAGCAAGGATTAGAAACCAGGTCCTCTACCTCCCAGGCCCAAGCTCTTTCCACTAGGCCAAAGTCAGAAACTTCATCCCTTTGAAAGTATCAGATCCTGAAATGCAGAACAGAATGCACTGGCCTTACCCATTGGTAGAGCTTACCCTTAAGTTGATAAAAAAAATACATTCGGCTCATCTTAGGGCTTTTCACTGGCTAATTGTTTATCATTATGAAATGCCAGGCTGCTGTCTAGAACTCACATTCTTGCCCCACTTTCACAGAATCAGAGTACTTTCCTCACGGGAAAATTGGATTTAAAGAGCAACTGGTTATACTGGCAAAAGTTTCAACCTGCTTTAATCAAGGCCAGGAAGTGAGACTTTCTAGTGTAGCCTGGAAGAAGTTCAATTAATGCAGGGAGGTAGGAAGCAGGGGGTGTCACACCTTACTGACCCTCTGTTTATTCAGGAGAGGTTTTCTATAGTAGTAGTAATAGTATTTATTAAGCACTTACTATGTGCAGAACACACTACTAATCACTGGGAAAGAATATACAGATGGGAATTAGACATGGCCCCTATCCCTAGGGAGGCTCACAACCTAAGAGTTTAGGTGGGGAAGAGGAGTGATGAAACATTAAAATAGAACACAAACAAATACACAAAAGCAGTGTTGCCTAGTGGACAGAGCACAGGCCTAGGAATGAGAAGGACCTGGGTTCCAATCCTGGCTCTGTCTCTTGTCTGCTATGTGACCTTGGGCAAGTGACTTCATTTCTCTGTGCCTCAATTACCTCACCTGTAAAATGGAGATTAAAACTGTGAGCCCCAGGTGGGACCTGGTCTGTGCCCAGTATGGTTAGCTTGTATCTACCCCAGTGCTTAGTACAGTGCCTGGCATATAGTAAGTGCTTAATAAATACCATAAAAAATAAGCGCAAAGTCTCGACAGCGATGGAGGGGTCCAAGAGGGCAGGGTGGCAGCTTTAACCCCCCAGCCTGGCATGCCTGGAACATGCCAGGAGGAAGAATACTAGGTGTGGGAGGGTGGGGGAAGAGGAGAAGATTATCATGATGCTATGTATTCTAAGAGGTGAGGGAGGGGACTGAGAGCATGTGAAAGCAGCTTTTAACCCCCTCACGGCTGTCCCAGAGTGAACCTGAGGCAAAGAGGGATCTTTGGTGGCGCTTCTATTGGAGATTCAGTTGATAAGGTAGTTTAAATGATGCAGTCTTAGGGGATAGGATGGAAGATGGAAGAGAGGTGAGGGGGTGTAGGAGGAGAAAGATAGACACTGAAAGTTTTAAGGCCCTACTGAGAGCTCATCTCCTCCAGGAGGCCTTCCCAGACTGAGCCCCTTCCTTCCTCTCCCCCTCGTCCCCCTCTCTATCCCCCGCATCTTCCCTCCTCCACAGCACCTGTATATATGTATATATGTTTGTACATATTTATTACCCTATTTATTTATTTATTTTACTTGTACCTATCTATTCTATTTATTTTATTTTGTTAGTATGTTTGATTTTGTTCTCTGTCTCCCCCTTCTAGACTGTGAGCCCACTGTTGTGTAGGGATTGTCTCTATATGTTGCCAGCTTGTACTTCCCAAGCGCTTAGTACAGTGCTCTGCACACAGTAAGCGCTCAATAAATACGATTGATTGATTGATTTTAGTGTTCTGGAATGAAGGGAACAGGTAAGCAAAATCAGAAACTGACTTTCCTGTAGTGACCAGTATGCGATAGAGGTGTGGACTCAGGAAGACAGCTGGGAGTCATCTTTTAATTTGTTTAACATGCAACATGAGTTTGGATGAGAGAGAAGGACAAAGACATCACTGGCATATGCAGTGTGGCTCAGTGAAAAGAGCACGGGCTTGGGAGTCAGAGGTCATGGGTTCAAATCCAGGATCCGCCGCTTGTCAGCTGTGCGACTCTGGGCAAGTCATTAAAGTTCTCTGTGCCTCAGTTCCCTCATCTGTAAAATGGGGATTGAAACTGTGAGCCCCAAGTGGGACAACCTGATCACCTTTTATCCTCCCCAGGGCTTAGAACAGTGCTTTTCATATAGTAAGTGCTTAACAAATGCCATAATTATTATTATATGTCGTCAACCAAAATAAGAAGAACAAGTAGACTCAACGAGAATAAATGAAGAATGAAAATGGACAGGACCCTGAGCAGGACTTGTGGTCAGAAGATGGCTGGAGAAAGATAGTCCACAAAAGTAGATTCTGAATACAAAGTAAAAGACAGAGAATAGATGGGTGGACTTGGGGGTGTTACAGAAATCAAACTGGGAGGGGGAATTAGAAAAATCAATTATATTTGCTAGGCATCTTCTGAGTGCAGAGCAATGTATTAAGCACTTGGGAGACATGACTCCTCAAGAGGTTTATGATCTAGCAGAGGAGATAGACACTAGAATAAAGTACAGACAAGAAGAAGTGGTAGAGTATAAAGCAACTGTACATCAGGGAGTGCCTCAGCAATACATGGCCTAGTGGAAAGAGCACAGGGCTGGGAGTCAGAGGACCTGGGTTCTAGTCCACATCAAACAAAAACTCCTCATCATTGACTTTAAAGCACTTAATCACCTCACCCCTTCCTACTTCACCTCACTACTTTCCTACAACCCAGTCCACACCCTTAGCTACTCTAATGCTAACCTCTCAATCTCATCTCATCTATCTTGCCACTGACCCCTCACCCAAGTCCTCCTTCTGGCCTGGAACACCTGCCCTCCTCAAATCATCATCATCATCAATCGTATTTATTGAGCGCTTACTGTGTGCAGAGCGCTGTACTAAGCGCTTGGGAATTACAAGTTGGCAACATATAGAGACAGTCCCTACCCAACAGTGGGATCACAGTCTAAAAGGGGGAGACAGAGAACAAAACCAAACATACTAACAAAATAAAATAAGTAGAATAGATATGTACAAGTAAAATAAATAAATAAATAAATAGAGTAATAAATATGTACAAACATATATACATATATACAGGTGCAGTGGGGAAGGGAAGGAGGTAAGATGGAGGGGGACGGAGAGGGGGACGAGGGGGAGACAGACACTTACTTTCCACCCCCTTCAAAGCCTATTGAAGGCACATCTCCTCCAAGAGCCCTTCCCTGACTAAGCACCCCCTTTCCTCTTCTCCCACTCCCCTCTGCACTGCCCTGACTTGCTCCCTTTATATTGTACTCTCCCAAGTGCTTAGTACAGTGCTCTGCAAAAAGTGGGCACTCAGTAAATTCAAGTGAATGAATGAATAATCCCTCTAGATTCTAAGATCTCTCTAGACTGTAAACTCATTGTGGGCAAGGAATGTATGTTTATTGTTCTATTGTACTCTCCCAAGAGCTCAGTACAGTACTCTGCACACAGTAAGCACTCAAATACATTTGACTGACTAATCATTCACTCAATCGTATTTACTGAGCACTTACTGTGTGCAGAGCACTGAACTAAGCGCTGGGGAAGTACAAGTTGGCAACATATAGAGATGGCCCCTACCCAACAACAGGCTCACAGTCTAGAATCCCAGCTCGCTCCACCACTTGCCAGCTGTATGACCTTGGGCAAGGCACTTAACTTCACTGTGCCTTATTTTCCTCATCTGTAAAGTGGTGATTCAATACCTGTCCTCCCTCCCCTCTAGGTTGGGACCCCCATGTGGGATAGAGACTGTGTCTTACCTGATTATCTTTTATCCACTTTTGCTAATCAGATGTTTCAAATACTTCAAGGATGTTCAAATACTGCAATTCTACTTTTAGCTAAGATCTTTGAAAATTAAAGAATTGAATGAATAACTTTCTTTCTCTTAAAAATAGTCTACAGCGAAAACATCAAGAGAAGGGAAAACCTGAAGTGTGACGATACCAGTCTTCAAGTATTTGACTAAAATTTTTATGGAGGATTTTAATTAGTTGCAGGATTTTAATTAGTTGCTACCAAAACTATTACTGTAACTGAAGATGAATCCTAATTTAAGGAGAATCCTAATTTAAATCCTAATTTAAGGAGAGATTTCATCTGTGCAAGTTTCCACCTTTAATAACCTCAACTGAATAGTGACCAACTGAATAGTGACCAACAACGGTGTGAAATTTCTCAAAAGCAATAATTAAAATCCTTAAGTGACAAAGCATCACAAACTTGGAAATTCCAAGATGCCTCCAAAATAATTGATACATAGCATGAAAGCTGAAAACGTTCTTCACTACATCACTTGCACAATATGTCAATAGAAAATAGTCAAAAGGGCAGAGCATTTTGAATAACATTTTCACTATATTGCCTAAGTTTTTACCTTACAAACCTAGTCTATGTCTGCTACAAAAAGTAACCCTTCACATTTTACTAGTGTAAACACTCGAGAACGCAATACCAGAAATGAATTTCAAAGGACAGGATTTTCACTGATCATCAAACATTAATGCCACAACATAAAGCCTTCAAATTCACTGCATGATATCTCAAGTAAATGGGGAAACCCAAAGAGCCACCTGCAAAAACTGCATGCTTTTATCTGATCCACCTTTAATGCAAAATGTATAGTCTAATGCAATATAATCTTCTATATCATCCACAAAAAGAGATGGATGAACGTTATTATGCCTTGAAGCTAAACTCTCATCATAAAACTAATTTTAAAAACCAAAGAATGCTCAAAAAAATACACAGAATCACTTTTGCTAATGCTTTAAAACAGTAGACCCAATAAACTGAACCTTGAAAAATGGAAAAACATTTGAAACAAAGTAACGGATGTTACAGTGTGTGTTTCAATAGCTGGTATATTGTTCAGAAGCTTGTCATATAACAGCCTGACTAGCCTATTAGACTGCTCGCTGGTCTGCCAGCCTCCCGACTATACTTCTGTCTGCTGAGTGGACCTTTTTTTCTAAAACTCACTTGCCCCACTAATGAAAAACTTGAATCATTTCCAATGCCTCCTCCCATCAAGAAGCACCTCCGATCATTCCCTTTTCGGTACTCCATCAGCAATCCTTCTTACTTATCCACTCACTTCTCCCATTACAGCCCAGCTCACACATTTCTCAACCTATCCTACTCAATGTGCTTTTTTTTCGTCTGTCCCTGCCCCCATTCATTTGCTCATGGCTTTTCTCATTCATTCATTCAATCGTATTTATTGAGCACTTACTGTGTGCACAGCACTGTACTAAGCACTTGGGAAGTACAAGTCGGCAACATATAGGGACGGTCCCTACCCAACAATGGGCTCACAGTCTAGACGGGGGAGACAGACAACAAAACAAAACATGTAGACAGCTGTCAAAATCGTCAGAACAAATAGAATTAAAGCTATATGCACGTCATTAACAAAATAAATAGTAAATATGTACAAGTAAAATAGAGTAATAAATCTGTACAAATATATATGCAAGTGCTGTGGGGAGGGGAAGGAGGTTGGGGGGATGGGGAGGAGGAGAGGAAAAAGGGGGCTCAGTCTGGGAAGGCCTCCTGGAGGAGGTGAGTTCTCACTAGGGCTTTGAATGGAGGAAGAGAGCTAGCTTGTTGGATGTGTGGAGGGAGGGCATTCCAGGCCAGGGGAAGGATGTGGGCCGGGGGTCGACGGTGGGACAGGCGAGAATGAGGTACAGTGTTAGCAGCACAGTAGCGAAGGATGTGGGCTGGGCTGTAGAAGGAGAGAAGGGAGGTGAGGTAGGAGCGGGTGAGGTGATGAAGAGCCTTGAAGCTGAAAGTGAGGAGTTTTTGCTTGATTTGTAGGTTGACAGGCAACCACTGGAGATTTTTGAATAGGGTCTCACTTCCCCTTCCCAACTCACCAGGCCACCACTGTCCCAGTCTCCAAAACTCTCCTAAAATTCCATTACTTCCCAATTATTTTTTCATCTCCCTAGGTAATATATCTCTAATTACACATCTGTGCCAACTCACACCCACTTCTAGCCCTTCTGAACATGTCAACTGACAAACTCTAAGCAATCACTCCTCTACAAATCCATTTTTCCAACCTCTTCTACCTGCTAAATATTTTGTCTGTCTCCCCTACTAGACTATAATAATGATAATAATGACAATATTAGATAAGCAGCATGGCCTAGTGGCAAGAACATGGACTTGGAAGTCAGAGGATGTGGGTTCTAATCCCAGCTCTGCCACTTGTCAGTCGTGTGACCTTGGGTAAGTCACTTAACTTCTCTGCGCCTGAGTTACTCTACCTGTATGACGGGGATTAAGACTGTGAGCCCGACGTGGGACAACCTGATCACCTTGTATCTACCCCAGCACTTAGAACAGTGCTTGGCACATAGTAAGTGCTTAACAAATGCCATTGTTATTACCCATTATAATTGTCATAACTATCATTATTATTATAATGTTAATAGTAATAATAATAATGGCATTTGTTAAGCGCTTACTATGTGCCAAGTACTGTTCTAAGCGCTAGGAGGATACAAGGTGATTAGGTTGTCCCACATGGGGCTCACAGTCTCAATCCCCATTTTTACAGATGAGGTAACTGAGGCTCAGAGAAGTTAAGTGACTTGCCCAAGGTCACACAGCAGACATGTGGCGGAGCCGGAATTAGAACCCATGAACTCTGACTCCCAAGCCTGTGCTCTTTCCACTGAGCCATGCTGCTTCTCTCATCAAGTGCTTATTATGGTGCTAATACACTGGGCCTGGGAGTCAAAAGGACTGGGTTCTAATTCACCTCCACCACTTGTCTGCTGTGTGACCTTGGGCAAGTCACAACTTCACTTTGTCTCAGTTACCTCATCTATAAAATGTGGACTAAGACTGTGAGCCCTATAATAACACTAATACTACTAATAATAATAATGGCATTTGTTAAGCATTTACTATGTGCCAGGCACTGTACTAAGTGCTGGGGTGGATACAAGCAAACTGGGTTGGATACAGTCCCTGTCCCACATGGGGCTCACTGTTTCAATCCCCATTTTACAGATAAGGTAACTGAGGCATGGGGAAGTGAAGCGACTTGCCCAAGGTCACCCAGCAGACAAGTGGTGGAGCTGGGATTAGAACCCATGACCTTCTGAATCCCAGGCCCATGGTCTACCTATCACATCATGCTGCTTCCCTAGTGGGACAGGGACTGTGTCCAACCTGATTAGCTTGTATATACCCTAGCACTTAGAACAATGCCTGGCACATAGTAAGTACTTAACCAATACCATAAACAAAATACCATAAATACCATAAATAAAAAGAAAACACCCTGCAGTAGAGTCAAGGTAAATACAGTCAAGATTGCATCTTACTCTATTGTACTCTCTCAAGTACAGTGCTCTGCACACAATTGGTACTAGGTACTCAATAAGTACTGAGTGACTTGTACTACTGACAGATGCTATCACTAAAGTTAAAACCTCAGATCTGCTTTTAATTCATTCATTCATTCAATCGTATTTTTTGAGTGCTTACTGTGTGCAGAGCACTGTACTAAGCGCTTGGGAAGTACAAGTTGGCAACATATAGAGATGGTCCCTACCCAACAGAGGGCTCACAGTCTAGATCTGCTCCATATCCAGAATCTGAAGACAGCTCCCCTCCCAGCTCTGCCACTTGTCTGCTGTGTGACCTGGGGCAAATCACTTCACTTCTCTGTGCCTCAGTCCCCCATCTGCAAAATGGGGATGGAGACTGGGAGCACCACGTGGGACAAC
Source organism: Tachyglossus aculeatus (assembly GCF_015852505.1). Classification (NCBI taxonomy): domain Eukaryota; kingdom Metazoa; phylum Chordata; class Mammalia; order Monotremata; family Tachyglossidae; genus Tachyglossus; species Tachyglossus aculeatus. Next base: position 132,172,170 of record NC_052066.1, read on the forward strand.
CCGATTTGCTTGTATCCACCCCAGTGCTCAGTACAGTGCCTGGCACACAGTAGTTAACAAATACCACAATGATTATTACCTATTATTATTAAGGCTTTAAGATTTTCCAGAACCCCAAGTGCTGGGACCAAATACAGCCAGCCCTGGGGAGTTTGTCCTGCAGTTCTGAGCCTCAGACCAGGATAGGAAACAGCAAATAACTGCTGAAGCTGAAGAGACTATTGGGGTGGTGGCAGCAGGTGAAAAATTAACCTGTGGGATTTGGAATAAGGCTGGTGCTCTCATGTGAGCTTTCCAAAGAGACAGTCTAGGGAGTGAGAAGTCAGGAGAGCTGGGTTCTTGTCTTGTTTCTACCCATGACTTGTATGTTGACCTTGGACTGGTCATTCAATCTCTCAGTGCCACAGTTTCTCCTTCTGTAAAATGGCCACTCCCAACGAAGCCACTGCATCTCTGAGCCCTGCAAGCCAGGATGCTGTCCTTCCCTAAACATTATAGAAGCAGCGTGGCTTAGTGGCCTGGGCTTGGGAGTCAGAGGTCTTGGGCTCCAATCCTAGCTTCACCACTTGTCTGCAGTATGACCTTGGGCAAGTCACTTCACTTCTCTCTGCCTCAGTTCCCTCATCTGTAAAATAGGGATCAAGACTGTGAGCCCCAAGTGGGACAACCTGATTACCTTGTTTCCATCCCAGCACTTAGAACAGTGCTTGGCACATTGTAAGAGCTTAACAAATACCATCATCATCATCATTCTGGGAGTCCTTACCCACCTTTCCTGAGCAGGGCAAGGAAAGGCAGCAGCACCTTCATCAATTTTAAGACTCTGGGAAGGTTTTGACTGTAAACTCATCCTTTAGACTGTAATCTCCTGTGGGTGGGGAACATGTCCACTAACTGTTATAATGTACTCTTTCAAGCCCTCAGTACAGTGCTCTGCAAAAAGTAACTGCTCAATAAATACCACTGATTGATTGACTTTGGCTCTTGCCTTATTCTGCCACTTCAAAGCCTTATCCTCTCCCTTCAAAGCCTTACTGAAGTCACATCTCCTTCAAGACCCCTTCCCTGACTAAGCCTTCTTTTCCTTTTCTTCCACTCCCTTCTGGGTTGCTCAGGCTTGTTGCCTTTATTCATCCCCCCTCCCAGCCCTATGGCACTTCATTCATTCATTCAATAGGATTTATTGAGCGCTTACTGTGTATAGAGCACTGTACTAAGTGCTTGGGAAGTACAAATCGGCAACATATAGAGACGGTCCCTACCCAACAATGGGCTCACAGTCTAGAAGCCCCCTTCTAGACAGACAGACAACAAAACAAAACAAGTAGACAGGTGTCAGTACTATCAAAATAAATAGAATTATAGCTATATACACATCAATAATAAAATATATGTACAAATATACACATGTGCTGTGGGGAGGTGAAGGAGGTGGGGGGTGATGGGGAGGGGAGGACAAGGAGGGGGATGTACATAGCTGTAATTTATTTATTTATACTAATGTCTATTGTCCCCTCTAGGCTGTAAGCTCATTGTGGGCAGGGAATGTGTCTGTTATACTGTCCTGTTGTACTCTTCCAAGTGCTTAGTACAGTGCTTTGCACACAGTGGGCAGGAATGTGTCTGTTATCATATTGTACTCTCCCAAATGCTTAGTAAAGTGTTTGGCACACAGTAAGCAAGAAATATGACTAAATGAATGAACAGTAAGTGCTCAATAAATATAAATACGATTGATTGATGTATTGATTGCTTGATCAGACCCTAAGGCAGCCCTGCTGGACTGGTAAAGAGCTTGAAAACTGTTTCTTCAGCCTCCATGTTCCAGAATTCCTTTCATATCTATTGTTATCCTGATGTGGTTAAGTTGTTCCATCTTTATCTCTTCAATCTTTCTTCATTTGCTTATTGCCAACCTCCCAACACTCCCTTTTAGACTGTGAGGCCCCCATGAGCCAGACACTACATCTTAGTTACCATATTATTCCACACTTCTTAGTGCAGTGTTTGTACGTAATAGGCGCTAAATATATATGACCACAAAAGACTACACTTTTTCCAAAGGGAGTCTTACAAATAGGATACGAATCCATCTTTCAAATGACAATGGACAGGGTGCTACACTGTGTGACCTCTAAAGGGCCCTTCCACTCCTATTAATACAAGGTTATTCTAGAAATTATATCAAATGCAATCCTTAAAGTTAAGCAATTTAACCTTCTGAAATGTTCCATTTAAAATTAAGGCCAAAAAAATTTAAAGTAGCATTGTCTTTACAACATATGTTCTTCTTTTTTTAAAAAATGAAGTAAATGAACCCCTCCCACAAACATTTCATAAATTTAACTAAATTATTGGGCTTACTTTACCTGACAAAATATGTTAATCGACTGTTAAAGTCTGCATCTGTTCTTCCTGATTCCATGCTCACACAAATTAAAACTGGCATCTTTCATTATCTCTTAATCCCTTAAATCTGGGAAGTTACTTTGGGTCCAACATTCAGAGACCATATGTTTTCTTTTGTAAAAAAAAAAAAAAAAAAAGAATAGAGCATCAACTATAAGAGCCAGTCCTTTAACAAAGAAAATGGAAAACTTCAGCAACAGAAAAGCTGAGTTTCCAATATACTAATAGTTCAAAGTATTTATTTCTAAGGAACAAAAACAATGCTGAGATATAAAGAAAGGGAAGACATAAGCTAAATTCAGCTCTTACTGAATAGTCTGGCAAAAATGGAAAGTAGGGTCAAACAATGAACAATGATCATTATGAAGCTTACGCAAGCTAACTGTTTAAATCCACCATAAAAGCACAGATGCTGCAAACATATGTACGTTCTTTTAACATTTGCTTATATCTTACACAATAATGCTTAATGAGCACTAAAAATTTAAGGCAAAACATTTTGCATAGGTTTTCACATTGGAGATCTGCTCTCACACCACTACAAAAGAATGTGATGCTACAGCTACTCCAGCAGGAATCCTTGCCAAATGAAACCATCTGACAGGAAGAGATCCTAGCTGATCTTGCTAGCATCTACAAGCAAAATTGAATTAGCAGAACAACAACCAAAGTCTGAGGAGGTCAAGACTTTCAAATTGTAACCTTATTTCCCTCATCCCTAATTTCAACATGCTTAAACACATATTTGCACTGTGTTTTTTTTTAATTAGAGCAGCATAGTTGTTCTATTTTTACCATATAGGAAATGTGTCCTTTATCTGGTCTCTGAACACTACAGTATGAACGAATGTAAAATGACATGATAAACATTAAAGACAAAATTTGTCCATGGAACTTTATTATGTACTTATGCAAAAAGAAGTAAACCTTCCTTAAAGAAGTCCGGCTTCAGAGAATGGCTAATACAGGGGTGGCCAAACTACGGCTCACAAGCTGTGGACAGCTCTTCATCACTTGTTATTGGGCTTTAGCATTTGTTTATTATTATTATTAGCAATAATAATAATAATAATGGCATTTGTTTAGCACTTACTATGTGCCATTTATTCAATCGTATTTATTGAGGACTTCCTGTGTGCCGGGCACTGTACTAAGAGCTTGGAAAGTGCAATTCAGCAACAAATAGAGACAATCCCTACCAACAATGGGCCAGGGACTGTAAAGACAAATTGGGTTGGATATACTCTCTGTCGGGTGCACAGTCTTAATCTCCATTTTACAGAGGAGGGAACAGAGGAACAAAGAAGTGAAGTGATTTGCCCAAGGCCACACAGCAGACAAGTGGCAGAGCAGGGATCCAACAGCTCCTACTCTATCCTAATCCTCCTCTACCTCTCAGCTGCCTTCAACACTGCGGACCACCCCCTTCTCCTTAACACACTATCCAACCTTGGCTTCACAGGCTCTATCCTCTCCTGGTTCTCCTCTTATCTCTCCAGCCATTCATTCTCAGTCTCCTTTTCAGGCTCCTCCTCCCCCTCCCATCCTCTTACTGTAGGAGTTCCTCAAGGGTCAGTTCTTGGTCCCCTTCTGTTCTCTATCTACACTCACTCCCTTGGTGAACTCATTCGCTCCCACGGCTTCAACTATCATCTTTACACTGATGACACCCAAATCTACATCTCCGCCCATTCTCTCTCTCTCTCCCTCCCTCCAGGCTAATATTTCCCCCTGCCTTCATCTGGATGTCTGCCCGCCATCTAAAACTCAACATGTCCAAGACTGAACTCCTTGTCTTCCCTCCCAAACCCTGCCCTCTCCCTGACTTTCCCGTCACTGTAGACGGTACTACCATCCTTCCTGTCTCACAAGCCCACAACCTTGGTGTCATCCTCGACTCTGCTCTCTCATTCACCCCACACATCCAGTCTGTCACCAAAACCTACCAGTCTCAGCTCCACAGCATTGCCATGAGCCGCCCTTTCCTCTCCATCCAAACCTCTACCTTCCTGGTTCAATCTCGCATCCTATCCTGACTGGATTACTGCATCAGCCTCCTCTCTGATCTCCCATCCTCCTGTCTCTCCCCACTTCAGTCTATACTTCACTCTGCTGCCCGGACTATTTTTGTGCAGAAACACTCTAGGCATGTTACTCCCCTCCTCAAAAATCTTCAGTGGCGGCCTGTCAACCTATGAGTAAAGCAAAAACTCCTCACTTTCGGCTTCAAGGCTCTCCATCACCTCGCCCCCTCCTACCTCACCTCCCTTCTCTCCTTCTACAGCCCAGCCTGCACCCTCCGCTCCTCTGCCACTAACTTCCTCACTGTACTTCATTCTCACCTGTGCCGTTGTGGACTCCCGGCCTACGTCCTTCCCCTGGCCTGGAATGCTCTCCCTCCACACATCATCATCAATCATATTTATTGAGCGCTTACTATGTGCAGAGCACTGTACTAAGCGCTTGGGAAGTACAAATTGGCTACATATAGAGACAGTCCCTACCCAACAGTGGGCTCACAGTCTAAAAGGGGGAGACAGAGAACAAAACCAAACATACTAACAAAATAAAATAAATAGAATAGATATGTATAAGTAAAATAAATAAATAAATAAATAAATAAATAGAGTAATAAATATGTACAAACATATATACATATATACAGGTGCTGTGGGGAAGGGAAGGAGGTAAGATGGGGGGGATGGAGAGGGGGACGAAGGGGAGAGGAAGGAAGGGGCTCAGTCTGGGAAGGCCTCCTGGAGGAGGTGAGCTCTCAGTAGGGCCTTGAAGGGAGGAAGAGAGCTAGCTTGGCGGATGGGCAGAGGGAGGGCATTCCAGGCCCGGGGGATGACATGGGCTGGGGGTCGATGGCGGGACAGGCGAGAACGAGGTACGGTGAGGAGATTAGCGGCGGAGGAGCGGAGGGTGCCGGCTGGGCTGTAGAAGGAGAGAAGGGAGGTGAGGTAGAAGGGGGCGAGGTGATGGACAGCCTTGAAGCCCAGGGTGAGGAGTTGCTGCCTGATGCGCAGATAGATTGGTAGCCACTGGAGATTTTTGAGGAGGGGACTAACATGCCCAGAGCGTTTCTGGACAAAGACAATCCAGGCAGCAGCATGAAGTATGGATTGAAGTGGAGAGAGACACGAGGATGGGAGATCAGAGAGAAGGCTGATGCAGTAGTCCAGACGGGATAGGATGAGAGCTTGAATGAGCAGGGTAGCGGTATGGATGGAGAGGAAAGGGCGGATCTTGGCAATGTTGCGGAGCTGAGACCGGCAGGTTTTGGTGACGGCTTGGATGTGAGGGGCGAATGAGAGAGCGGAGTCGAGGATGACACCAAGGTTGCGGGCTTGTGAGACGGGAAGGATGGTAGTGCCGTCAACAGAGATGGGAAAGTCAGGGAGAGGACAAGATTTGGGAGGGAAGACAAGGAGTTCAGTCTTCGACATGTTGAGCTTTAGGTGACGGGCAGACATCCAGATGGAGATGTCCTGAAGGCAGGAGGAGATGCGAGCCTGGAGAGAGGGGGAGAGAGCAGGGGCAGAGATGTAGATCTGGGTGTCATCAGCGTAGAGATGATAGTTGAAGCCGTGGGAGCAAATGAGGTCACCAAGGGAGTGCGTGTAGATTGAGAACAGAAGGGGACCAAGCACTGAACCTTGGGGAACCCCCACAGTAAGAGGATGGGAGGGGGAGGAGGAGCCAGCAAAAGAGACTGAGAATGAACGATCGGAGAGATAAGAGGAGAATCAGGAGAGGACGGAGTCTGTGAAGCCAAAGTCAGATAGAGTGTTGAGAAGAAGGGGGTGGTCCACAGTGTCAAAGGCAGCTGAGAGGTCGAGGAGGATTAGGACAGAGTATGAGCCATTGGATTTGGCAAGCAGAAGGTCATTGGTGACCTTTGAGAGGGCAGTTTCCGTGGAATGTAGGGGACGGAAGCCAGACTGGAGGGGGTCGAGTCTCCACATCCGCCAAACTAGCTCTCTTCCTTCCTTCAAAGCCCTACTGAGAACTCTTTTCCTCCAGGAGGCCTTCCCAGACTGAGCCCCCTTTTTCCTCTTCTCCTACCCATACCTCCTGCCCTGCCTCCTTCTCCTCCCCACAGCACTCGTATATATTTTTACAGATTTATTACTCTATTTATTTTACTTGTACATATTTACTATTCTATTTATTTTGTTAATGATGTGCATATAGCTTTAATTCTATTTGTTCTGACAATTTTGACACCTGTCTACATGCTTTGTTTTGTTGTCTGTCTCCCCCTTCTAGACTGTGAGCCCGTTGTTGGGAAGGGACCGTCTCTATATGTTGCCGACTTGTACTTCCCAAGTGCTTAGTACAGTGCTCTGCACACAGTAAGTGCTCAATAAATACGATTGATTGATTGATTGATTGAACCAGACTCAATCCAACCAGATTGATTTTCCATGTAAATCTAGATTGTGTTGATAATTGAATCACACAAGGACCAGTGACCGGCCTCCAGGCCACACACTGAAGATTGGTATGGCCCTGCTGTGTGACCTTGGGCAAGTCACTTCACTTCTCTCTGCCTCAGTTCCCTCATCTGTAAAACAGAGATTAAGACTGTGAGCCCCAAGTAGGACAACCTGATTCCAGGGCCATTTTGTGATAACCAGAGATTCATGCTTTGGGTTCAAGAGCCATAACTGAAGCTGAACATCTCTAAAATGAAGAAATTTCTTCTCCTTCCACCTCCTCTTTCCAGAATTCATTTGAAAGTTATGGGTCTGGTACTGCTTATTTCTACTTCTGAGTATAAAATGATCTGCCAACAACTGGGTAAACCCATCAAATGTAGAGTTCAAAAGCTAAAATACTGACACTTTCACTTATATACAACAGAAATTTGCCAGTTACTAATTTTAATTGTTATATATGGAAAAAAGGAAGAATCAATCAGTGGAATTTATAGAGTTCTTACTGTATGCAGAGCACTGTACTGACTTGAGAAAGTAGAATACAATATAATAGAGTTGGTAGTTTGCAATCCCTGACCACAAAGAGTTTACAGTCAACAGAAGGATCTTACAGTCTACAGGGGAGATTAGAGTCTACAGAAGGAATTTACAGTCTACAGGAAGAGATATAACAAAGGCAACTGACAGTTTCTCAATATTGTGAGGGTTAGAAATCCAACAAGGGTCCCATTTTCCAACATATATTCCAGTCATGGTAGATTGTAAAGACCAATCTCAAAATGGTCTTCACCCTGTCTTTTAAAGCTCTCCACCCTTTTAAACAGAAGGATGGGGTTAAAGAGTTGCATGGATCCCATGAGTCTCTGATAGAAGCAACACTAAAAACCCAACCCATCCTTTCCATTACTCGAGAAGAAAGGCTCCACAGTGCAGCACACAAGAGCAAAGGTGCCAAATGAGAGAACCCCCCCACTCCAAGGGAGGGGGGTCCTCTATTTTCCACTAGTGTATTTTCTCTCAGAGCTTAATACAGTGTTTCGCTAACAATAAGTGCTAAATGAACACTACTTCTGACATCAGTCCACATGTCTATGCCTGGGAATATTCCACCTGGGAATATTCCACCTATTTCCAACTCTAGAGTTTTCCTGAATTCTCATACATTTGGTTAATCCACATATCTAGCATTCCTAGCTTCATTCCCTTGAATTTACTTACAGGTTTATGAAGAGATTATAGGAAGAAGTACAATTAATCAGTGGGTTCAAGTATCAGACCTTCTACATTTCACAGCATATCATTTTTCATATTCCTTCATCGAGATATGGACTAAAATGAGGAAGGAGAAATAAACTGCATTTTCTCTATACCTAGAATAAATTAAGTGAAAAACTGCAGTTATCTTTTGAATGAAGGGCACTTGGAAATATTAATGTTTTATTAAAATGTAACTTCTTTATATATTTCCAACCACAATATGAATTCCATGGTAGAAATAAACATATCAAAGACTTGATTGAAAAAATAGGACTTTTTAAAAAATGAAAGTAGCTCAAATGTTACTTATTTGTACTTTCAAATATATAATTCATTCATTCATTCATTCGTATTTATTGAGCGCTTACTGGGTGCAGAGCACTGTACTAAGCGCTTGGGAAGTACAAGTTGGCAACATATAGAGATAGTCCCTACCCAACAGTGGGCTCACAGTCTAGAAGGGGGAGACAGAGAACAAAACAAAACATATTGACAAAATAAAATAAATAGAATAAACATGTACAAATAAAATAGAGTAATAAATATGTGCAAACATATATACATATATACAGGTGCTGTGGGGAGGGGAAGGAGGTTAAGGCGGGGGGTGGTGAGGGGGGGAAGGGGATAATGTGAAGAAACAATGTTTCAACAATGTATGGTATTATACCTGTACATTAATAGGCTTCATTAACAGCACTTACATCATCATGAAATCTGAAGTGGGGTTAAAACCCTCCAGCCATAAGTTGCTAAGAAGTATGCTCTGTTTATTCTTATTTTGTACTCTCCCAAGCGCTAAGTACAGAGCTCTGCTCATAGTAAGTACTCGATAAATACAATTTAATGAATGAATGAATATGCTAAAGAGTATCTTTCCCAAGGTGAACCCGTGGTACCCACCATCTCAAGATCAACTGCTATCTCATGACTGCCCGAGTCAGTAAGGTAGAACTCAGAAGCGCGGGTGGGATATCGACCACACAACCAAAACCGTTCGATTGACAGCCCAATCTGGGAATACAGACTGGGTCCCTCGCCCCCATGCCAATCAAATTAGGTAGGGAGGAGGGGGGAAGGCGGAGATTGAATAAACTAAGGCCGGAAGCTGGAAAGGCCTAGGTAATAAATACCAGTGGACTCTGACCTTCTGTGCAGTGCATCGAGACTTGCAGCAGCTGGCTACGGGTCACCTCTGCCCAGAGCATAGGATGTCTACTCTGTCTGCACCAAGTGGGGAGGTGTGGGATGGGTGAGTGTCCTGATGAATGCTCATGGGGCTGGAAGCTAGGCACTTCGCCATGGGTGTGTAATGCTTAAATGAATTCCTCCCAAGTGGGGAGCATTCATGGGTGGGAGCTAGCCGCCTCACCACGTGAGAACAAAACATAAGTGAATTCCTCCTGGGACCAGGAGGTTTTGTCATGCGCGACTAATACATAAGTATATTCCTCCCAATAGGGAAGCTCTAATATCATTAAATAATCATATTCCTCCCGAAAGGGAGGTTCAATTCGCCGCACCCAAAATAATCAAATAATTCAGTTTGCCTCACAGAATAAATTTTGTATAAAACTCAGCCTTTCTGTCCCTGGTCTCTCTCTCGCCCGCACTGATTCCCGAACGAACCCATCCCCGGGAGATGGGTGACATTGTCTTAAAACTGGAACCGGAAGTACTGGATTCAACTGGTGTCTCAGTTGAGTTCCATCCTATAGCTGAGGGATTCTCAAAGTTCTATCTCTAGGCTAGACTTTTGCAAAAATAACTGTTGGTGGTAACTCAAAATTTAGCCAGTTAGTAAAACAAATATAAAATACATTAATGTAGCTTAAGTTGTAAATGCTACATTATCATCATCAATCGTATTTATTGAGCGCTTACTGTGCGCAGAGCACTGTACTAAGCGCTTGGGAAGTACAAGTTGGTAACATATAGAGACAGTCCCTACCCAACAGTGGGCTCACAGTCTAAAAGGGGGAGACGGAGAACAAAACCAAACATACTAACAAAATAAAATAGAATAGATATGTACAAGTACATTGTTTCTACTGGATACAACATTACTATTGCATACAGGAAAAACTCAAGTTAAATATAAAGGAAGGTCTTTTTTTTGTATTCCATTATATTATTACACTAATATCATCCTTTTCAAATGAACAATTTGTATCCATTGTAAAGAAAACAGATCTAGGATTGTCATTTCAAAAGGACTACTATCACAGTTAGAAAGTTCCTACTGGCCATACTTCAACGACCACCCTAACTATCCCATTATCTAAAAATGGCAGACTCCAAGCAGAGGCCAACCCATAAGTTTAACTTATTCTGTTTTATTTCAACACACTGGAAGAAAGAAGACCATAAAACTAGTAAAATTTCCATTCAATTGCCAAGTATGAGTGCAGCCATCTAGATCTCAGCTAATCTATTACAACACAATGGATTTAAATCATTCCTCTACCAGGAATTTAACCTCATTACAAATATTTATAGCCCAAAGGTTATTACCTTGCATTGCTCAGGAAAATTTAATCCCACTTACATTACTACCACCTTCTTGCTTACAGAATGCAATAAATATAAAAAACTATTTCATAACACAGAGGAAACGGAGATGGTAACAAGTAAAATAGACATGCAACATTAGATGTAAACTGTGAAATTCCTAAAATTCAAAAGAGTACGCCAAGAACTCTACAGACATTCATGGAAACAATCTACAGGGAAAAAAAATTTGAGGGAACTGAAAGCAAAAAAAGGAGAGTTCATAACTGTTAAAAAAAATGCATTTTCAAAAACTAAGACCTAAGCAAAAATTCACTAAAAAATGACAGCTTATCTGGGTATAGAAACAGTCCAAAAAATGAATGGGAAGATAGATGGGGTTGGTAAAATTAGGGAAAGGGTAAATGAAAGCAATTACAAGCCGGGGTTTACTCCACTTGATGTCCTTCCAACACTTTAAACTTAACATGTCCAAAACAGAACTCCTTATCTTCCCACCCCAATCCTAACCGTCCCCTGATTTTCCTGTCACTGTAGACAGCACCACCATCTTTTCTCCCTCACAAGCTGTAACCCTGACATTATCCTAACTTGCAAAACCCACATAATCAATCTGTCACTAAATCCTGTCCTTCAAAATACCACTAAATTCTGTCCTTTTCTCACCATCCAAACTATCACAATTAATCCAAGCACTTATCTTATCCTGTCTTGATCACTGCATCAGCCTCCTTGCTGACCTCCCTGACTCCTGTCTCTTCCCACTCCAGTCCATACTTCACTCTGCTGCCCAGATCATTTTTCTACAAATTTGTTTAGTCCATGTTTCCCAAATCCTCAAGAACTTCCAGTGGTTGCCCATCCACCTCTGCATCATACAGAAACTCCTTACTTTATGTTTTAATGTGTTCAATTATCCTGTCCATTCTTGCCTTACCTCCCTGATTTCCTACTACCATCTAGCCTGCACATTACGCTTCTCTAATGCCAACCTACCCACTCTACCTCGATCACGTCTATCTCACCGCCACCTCTCACCCACATTCTGCCTCTGATCTGGAACACCTCCCTCTTCATATCCGACATACCATCAATCTTCCCACCTTCAAAGCATTATTAAAGGCACATCTCCTCCAAGAGGCCTTCCCCAAATAGGCCCTCATTTTCTTTTCTCCCACTCCCTTCTGCATTGCCCTTACACTTGGATTTGCACTCTTTATTCTCCTCTCCCTCAGCACCATAACACTTATGAACATATCCGTAATTTATTTATATTAATGTCTGCCTCCCCCTCTAGTCTGTAAGCTCATTGCGGGCAGGGAACGCGTTTACCAACTCCGTTATATCGTACTATTACCAGTGTTCAGTACTGTGTTCTGGACACAGCAAGCACTTAGTAAATATGATTGATTGACTCATACCACCAGCAGCTGGTGAATTTAACTGTCACCTATATTAAACACTGTTTCTATTCTGAATTTTCCTTTTCTTACTTCCTTAACTTTCAAAATAAAATGTCATTCAGTGATGTAACAGTTTCTCCTCTTCCCTGGAATCTCTTATCATTTAGTCACGTACTTTATGCGATAATCCTCATCAATTTAGAGTTCATTTACATTTCTTCTCTATATCTGGCTTGATTTGAACTGAGGCATTTTTTTCCTCTATGTGAAACTATTTATTTTGAGTGAATCATAGTTGCTACTTTCCTCTGCACTTCAGAACTCTAACTTAGTAGAGCAGATATCTCTACTGACCCAAAAAACTTTCATCAATGGCTTAAACCAGAAGATGGAAGCTGATTTTTAGACTGTGAGCCCACTGTTGGGTAGGGACTGTCTCTATATGTTGCAAACTTGTACTTCCCAAGCGCTTAGTACAGTGCTCTGCACACAGTAAGCGCTCAATAAATACGATTGATTGATTGATTGTGATTGCTTTCTTTCATTCCATTTAGAAATTAGAACTAGTAAATTATGAAAAATCCCAGTTGTAAAAAACAAAGGTTTTCAGTGAACTTGCTGTATAATTCAGTACTGGGATGATTATGCACAAACTAAACAATAATGGTATTTATTAAGCATTTAGTGTATGCCAAACACCAGGCTAAATGCAGAGGTATATACAAGAAAGTCAAATTAGATACGGTCTCTATCCTATTAGGGGCTTTCAGGCTAAAAGGGAAGGAGAACAGGTAATTTTATTTACCTCCATCATACATTTGAGGAACTTGAGGCACAAAGCATTTAAAGAAATGGCTGGTCCAGGATTATAACCTGGACTACCTGGGGCCTCCTAGGTCCTGCTAGGCCTCTATCCTTTCCCTATCTAAATTATAAAAAAAATCTATATTCTTCTTCACTGGGTAATAATAACGATGGCATTTATTAAGCACTTACTACGTGCAAAGCATTGTTCTAAAGTGCTGGGGAGGTTACAGGATGATCAGGTTGTCCCACAGGGGCTCACAGTCTTAATCCCCATTTTACAGATGAGGTAACTGAGGCACAGAAAAGTTAAGTGACTTGCCCAAAGTCACACAGCTGACAATTGGCAGAATCAGGATTTGAACCCATGACCTCTGACTCCAAAGCCCGTGCTCTTTCCACTGAGCCACGCTGCTTCCTCTATCCATGACATTGCATTTACTGTCACTTATGCAAAAATGAGTTTCACAGAATTTCCTATGGCAATATTTGCACTTTGGCTATTCAAGTTATTGAACCAAACTTCAATGTGGAATGAGGCAACCAAGATGATGTTTAGGATAGTTTATACAAATCCATATGCAAAAGAACGAAAGTCTACATTTAATGCTAAATTAGAAAAATTACAATTCCTGCAAATGTCCTTCACTTCGGTTTTCCTTGGAATTCACAAAATAAAATGCTAAACACCTCTGTCCAACCAAAAGGAAACAAGGTGAAATCAATAGCAACCTATCATCCAATCTGTGAATTACAATTCTACAATGAATTCATGAGTCACAGTGACATAATAAGCAAATGAATCAAGAGCTGAGTGTTTCATGATACCACAAACATCCTTAGATGTAATTATAACCACATAATTTATTTTTATAATAAACACATCATTTCACAATGAATATTAACAATGTTCATATTTAATGCCTTTAATTTTTCTCTCGATATACAATTACAGTTCTAAGTGTGACTTCTGCAATGAAAGAACTGTTGGAAATTAGAAAGGCTTATTTTGGCAGGAAGGAGAAATTGCTAGTCCTAAAGCATCACTCATGGAGAAGATAGCACAGTAAAACTTATGCCCTTTAGCAATGGCTCATGCATGAATTGCAATTTCGCACAATGCCCAACAATGAAAAACTATGAGTGCATTACCTTCTCAAAGTTATGCCATAACAGCCAGATTGTGCAAACTCGCATTTCCTCCTGCTCTTAGGACATCTCTACTAGGATGTCCCACCAACACCTCAAATTTAACATGACCAAAACAGAACTCATCTTCCCACTCAAACCTTGAACTCCCCTTGACTTTTCCATCACTGTCAACAGCACCATCGTCCTCCTGTCTCCCAAGGAAATAATAATAATTACGGTATTTGTTAATCACTTACAATGTGCCAAGCACTGTTCTAAGCTCTTGGCATCATCCTCACCACACCTCTTTCATTCAACCCACATATTCAGTCAGTTTTAGATTATGAGTTTTTGATTGATTTAGGTTGTGAATCCCACGTGGGACAGGGACTGTGTCCATCCTGATCACCCTGTAGCTATCCAAGTGCTTAGTATGATGTCTGTCACCTAGTAACTGCTTAACAAGTACTATGGAAAAAAAGATTGTATAATAGAGTTGCAAGAAGAAACATATGCCAGTTTGGCCCCATGCACTGTGCTAAATCCAGGTTAATACTGAATGGTCCAGGCCCACTACATGGTTCCCAAACATTATGGATGGATTAGTCCAAAGCCTAGCTCCTTTTTCTGGAAAGCCTGCCATTTCACTTCAAATCCCAATTAGCTCTACCCATGGATGAAATCACCATGTGCGCTAGAGTCTCCAAGAAATAAAGCCCCGGAACTTCTCACCCTACTCAAATCACATTCTGGTTTGGAGTAGTACAGCAGCATGGCCTAGTGGATAGATCCTGAGCCTGGGAGTGAGAAGGACTACTGCATCAGCCTCCTCTCTGATCTCCCATCCTCATATCTCTCCCCACTTCAATCCATACTTCACACCGCTGCCCGGATTGTCTTTGTCCAGAAATGTTCTGGGCATGTTACTCTCATCCTCAAAAATCTCCAGTGGCTACCAATCAATCTGCGCATCAGGCAGAAACTCCTCACCCTCGGCTTCAAGGCTCTCCATCACCTCGCCCCCTCCTACCTCACCTCCCTTCTCTCCTTCTACAGCCCAGTCCGCACCCTCCGCTCCTCTGCCGCTAATCTCCTCACCGTGCCTCGTTCTCGCCTGTCCCGCCGTCAACCCCCGGCCCACGTCATTCCCCTGGCCTGGAATGCCCTCCCTCCACACATCCGCCAAGCTAGCTCTCTTCATCCCTTCAAGGCCCTACTGAGAGCTCACCTCCTCCAGGAGGCCTTCCCAGACTGAGCCCCCTCCTTCCTCTCCCCCTCATCCCCCTCTCCATCCCCCCGTCTTACCTCCTTCCCTTCCCCACAGCACCTGTATATACTTATATGTTTGTACATATTTATTACTCTATTTATTTATTTATTTTACTTGTACATATCTATTCTATTTATTTTATTTTGTTAATATGTTTGGTTTTGTTCTCTGTCTCCCCCTTCTAGACTGTGAGCCCACTGTTGGGTAGGGACTGTCTCTATATGTTGCCAACTTGTACTTCCCAAGCGCTTAGTACAGTGCTCTGCACACAGTAAGCACTCAATAAATACGATTGATTGATTGATTGAAGGACTTGGGTTTTAATCCCAGCTCCACCACTTGTTTGTTGTGCGAACTTCTATGTTTCTGTGTCTTTGCAAAATGGGGATTCAATACTGGGTCCTCTCTCCTACTTAGACTGTGAGCCTCATGTGGGACCTGATGATTTTGTATCTAACACAGTGCTTAGTACAGTCTTGGCACATTGTAAGCACTTAAAAAATACTACCGTTATAATTACTATTATTATTGTTTTTATTTGAGGTTGGGCAAAGACATTGCAGTTCGGAAATTACCAGGGCCACCCAGAAAAGCTAGGCCAGGCCTTGAAATTGCAGCCCTTGCAAAGTTCTAAAACTCAGTACCGGATACTGGAGAATTTCCAGTTATTACAGCCATATAGTATTTGCTTCTCCATTTATCATCATGGGTTGCTTTAAGGAAGTAGATTTTACCTTCAGCAGTTAAAATACCTTTAGGAATTGCAAGCCAAAAATCTGTCTTCCCCACTTTGAGATTACAAAAATGCTGTCAGAATGCCCTAAACCTTTTAGATGTTTGCATCATCATCTGTTGTACAGTGTTCTGCACACAGTAAGCGCTCAATAAATACGATTGATTGATTGTTGTGAATACTGTGCAGATCACAGTCTAGGCTCCTTAGAGAGTAAAACAGAAGTACAAGGCATACATTGGTCAAAGTGATAATTGTTTGAATTGGAGAGTAAATGGTGGGTTCCAGAGGAGTTGTTACGGACTGAATATGTGAATTGAATGAGAGAGGTGTGCTAAGAAAATACCAAAGTTATGAGTTTGGGGGAAAAGAAGGATGGTGATACTATTTGGGAAAGTTTGGGGAAGATGGGGTTTGGGTGGCAAGGTGAGTTTTGTTACTTACACAGTCTCTTCAACAGCTACAATCCAGCTCACATTCTTCAATCCTCTCAAGCTAACCTACTCATGGTACTTCATTCCCATGTTTCCCAAGTCTGACCACTAGTTCACATTGTTTTTTCTGTCTAGAACTCTCTTCCCCTTAAAATCCACCAGACCACAGCTCTCCCTGTCTTCAAAGCCTTTTGGGTAGGCTGTGACCGAAGAAGGAAAAGTCACCGGCAAGCATTTTTCAACTCTCACCACTACCAGGAGGCCTTGCCAATGACTTTTGCTTCTCTCTAAGTCACAGCCTACCAACTGCCACCACTGCACAGTCATGCTACCTCTGTGCTTAAGCACTCACAACCACCTGTACTACTTCTGTACATTCAGATTTATGTATTCT
Organism: Tachyglossus aculeatus; assembly: GCF_015852505.1. NCBI lineage: Eukaryota > Metazoa > Chordata > Mammalia > Monotremata > Tachyglossidae > Tachyglossus > Tachyglossus aculeatus. Next base: position 132,188,961 of record NC_052066.1, read on the forward strand.
ACTATTTAAGCTTTTATTCACTCACATGTTCTCCTTACCATTCTATTTTTCCTCTTAACTGTAAATTATTTCATGTCTGCCTTGCCCACTAAGTTGTAAACTTCTTGAAGCACTCTGTCCAAAGAAGGCGCTCAACCAGTACTAATTGATTGGCTCTGCAAATTAAGAGTCTGAACTTAGATGGAGAGGGGATACCTGTACCTCATCACTGGATGTGAGTATCTATCTTCTCCCTTTAGGGACTGTGATAAGATTTTCATATATTTCCTAGGTTCCTGGGCCAATGTTCTGTACGTGAAAGATGCTCCTTAAATACTTATGAATAATGGGTCATTCCTTATTTCAAAATTTTCTTTTTATTTTTTTCCCATAATTATTTCCTCTTACTATTCCACACTGATTGGAAGACTGAGAACCGGTCAGTCACCTAACTTGGTAAAATCTGGCTGAATACTGGAAAAGGGTCTACTTTCTGCAACAAATTCTGCAAATTCTGAAAGAAACACTAGTTATCACTTTATCAATATAGATGCAGGAAAAAAAAGGGAAAATAACTTCTGTTCCACCCCAATATGCAAGAATGCACCATCCAAGGTTCTGAAGTGAATAATCCACCATAGCATATGAATTACAATACTTCTTCAGTCCTCCATCTAAGCGTTATTTTTATTGATGTCATTAAAATGGCAAAGAGCCCTTGGCCCAAGCAGGACTGGCTTGGCAGGACAAAAGACCAAGGAGAAGTTTCAATTTCAAGTCATTATGCACAATAAAGTGACAAAGATAGTAGAGAACAGCAAAAGGAAAATGTTAAACATAATGAATTTTACAAGCAAAGTGGGAAGTATGAGACTTTCAGCATGGAATCTGATGGTCTCTCATCTTTCTTCCATTGTGAAACGGAGATATTTCTCTCCTATCCTTTAAATCTAATCGAAAGTGGGGTCCTGAAGATTAATGAAAATATACTGTCCTTGCTTTAAGTATTTGGAAGGAAAAGCTATAAATACAATTTTTATTCTCTCTTTTCCAGACTATTGCTACAGTCACAAAAACTGCTTTGTCTTTTCCCCTATCAAGAATGAGCATTAATTTATTTTTTCCCATAATTTTTGACTCACAATTTAATAACCATGAAAATCTCACAGCCTATCTCACATCTTACAAGATAAAATTGAGGTAAATTACCATGCTTACCAATTCGCTTACTATTTCCACACTTGTCATTAAGCGATACATCTACACTTTATTCCAGGTTGGAGGCTCTAGTGCTAGATCATTAAGCTATTTTTATCTTGTTTTGGGAACCTCCCTGGCACTGCATATTTGGCTCAAATTAACAACATGATGTAACACTGTGCCTATAATGTCACTGGTCATTTGAAAGAAACAATTATGCAGGACATCTAAATTTTCTTTCAGGTCAGAGGCTGTAGATGCTAGATCATTAAGCTATTATCTTGATTTGGGAACCTCACTGGCACTGCATATTTGGCTGGAGTTAGCAACATGATGCAATACAGTATCTAAAATGTCACTGGACATTTGAAAGACACAATTACATTTATATTGCCTGCTTTTAAATAAACACTTTAAATAAAAATGCTTTCTAATGGCACTGTTCATATCTTAAATGCATGATAAATGCTCCTCATGTAGAACAGGCATTCCACTGCTGAACTATTAAAATCTAACAACTTTCCAAAATCAATTTCTAATAAATAGTTTTAATAAAGAGCACAAGAGCAAATCAGCTCTAATGAGGCTCTCTCTTTTGGGGGAAATTTTAACAGTCCATACAGAAAAAACTACTGAGCAGAGTAATGAAAAACTCTGATCAATCTCTCTAATTAATTCCTCCATTAGAATGCACCCAATCAGCCAAACTCAGCACTTCTATATCTTTCTATTTATTGTCTGTCTATAATTTACATGTTTCCTATCATTCTCAACTATCATATATTTATCCATTTATGTCTACTGTCTCATTTGAATTGGACTGTGATCTTTGCCCCTAAAAAGGCTACATTTAATACATTTTTTAACAGTATTTATTTTGGGGGGTTTTATGGCATTTGTGAAGTATTTACTATGTGCCAGGCACTGTACTAAGTGCTGAGGTTGAGGTTGGACACAGTTCATGTCCCAACATAGAGGTCAAAGTCTTAAACCCATTTTACAGATCAGGCACCTGAAACACAGAAAAGTTAAGTGACTTGCCCAAGGTCACATAGCAGACACGTGAGCCCACAGTTGGCTAGGGACCATCTCTAAGTGACCCCAAAGTCACTTCCCCCCCTTCTCCAACCCCCCGGCTCTCAACACTCTCTGCTACTCTCCCATCTTTCCCAGCAATATCCTTAGAGGAGCTCTCCTCCCTCCTCTCAAGTGCTACTCCGGCCACCTCTGCTTCTGACCCCATTCCTTCTCATCTCATGAAATCTCTCGCTCCATCCCTTCTCCCCTCCTTAACTTCCATCTTCAACCGCTCACTCTCCACTGGTTCCTTCCCCTCTGCCTTCAAACATGCCCATGTCTCTCCCATCCTAAAAAAACCCTCTCTTGACCCCACCTCACCTTCTAGTTATCGCCCCATATCCCTCCTACCATTCCTTTCCAAACTCCTTGAACGAGTTGTCTACACGCGCTGCCTAGAATTCCTCAACAACTACTCTCTTCTCGACCCCCTCCAGTCTGGCTTCCGTCCCCTACATTCCACAGAAACTGCCCTCTCAAAGGTCACCAATGACCTCCTGCTTGCCAAATCCAACAGCTCATACTCTGTGCTAATCCTCCTCGAACTCTCAGCTGCCTTCGACACTGTGGACCACCCCCTTCTCCTCAACACGCTATCTGACCTTGGCTTCACAGACTCCGTCCTCTCCTGGTTCTCCTCTTATCTCTCCGGTTGTTCATTCTCAGTCTCTTTTGCAGGCTCCTCCTCCCCCTCCTATCCTCTTACTGTGGGGGTTCCCCAAGGATCAGTGCTTGGTCCCCTTCTGTTCTCGATCTACACGCACTCCCTTGGTGACCTCATTCGCTCCCACGGCTTCAACTATCATCTCTACGCTGATGACACCCAGGTCTACATCTCTGCCCCTGCTCTCTCCCCATCTCTCCAGGCTCGCATCTCCTCCTGCCTTCAGAACATCTCCATCTGGATGTCTGCCCGCCACCTAAAGCTCAACATGTCGAAGACTGAACTCCTTATCTTCCCTCCCAAACCTTGCCCTCTCCCTGACTTTCCCATCTCTGTTGACGATGCTACCATCCTTCCCGTCTCACAAGCCCGCAACCTTGGTGTCATACTCAACTCCACACTCTCATTCACCCCTCACATCCAAGCCGTCACCAAAACCTGCCGGTCTCAGCTCCACAACATTGCCAAGATCCGCCCTTTCCTCTCCATCCATACCGCTACTCTGCTCATTCAAGCTCTCATCCTATCCCGTCTGGACTACTGCATCAGCCTTCTCTCTGATCTCCCATCCTCATGTCTCTCCCCACTTCAATCCATACTTCATGCTGCTGCCCGGATTATCTTTGTCCAGAAACGCTCTGGGCATATTACTCCCCTCCTCAAAAATCTCCAGTGCCTACCAATCAATCTGCGCATCAGGCAGAAACTCCTCACCCTGGGCTTCAAGGCTGTCCATCACCTCGCCCCCTCCTACCTCACCTCCCTTCCCTCCTTCTACAGCCCACCCCGCACCCTCCGCTCCTCTGCTGCTAATCTCCTCAACTGTATCTCATTCTCGCCTGTCCCACCATCGACCCCTGGCCCATGTCATCCCCGGGCCTGGAATGCCCTCCCTCTGCCCATTCCCCAAGCTAGCTCTCTTCCTCCCTTCAAGGCCCTACTGAGAGCTCACCTCCTCCAGGAGGCCTTCCCAGACTGAGCCCCTTCCTTCCTCTCCCCCTCGTCCCCCTCTCCATCCCCCCCACCTTACCTCCTTCCCCTCCCCACAGCACCTGTATATATGTATATATGTTTGTACATATTTATTACTCTAGTTATTTTTTTATTTTACTTGTACATATCTATTCTATTTTATTTTGTAGTATGTTTGATTTTGTCTCCCCCTTTTAGACTGTGAGCCCACTGCTGGGTAGGGACTGTCTCTATATGTTGCCAATTTGTACTTCCCAAGCGCTTAGTACAGTGCTCTGCACACAGTAAGCGCTCAATAAATACGATTGATGATGATGATGATGATCTCTATATGTTGCCAACTTGTACTTCCCAAGCGCTTAGTACAGTGCTCTGCACACAGTAAGCGCTCAATAAATACGATTGATTGATTGACTGATTATATGTTCCAAATACAAAGTCACCACAGCAGGTGTAGCCATGAAAAATGGCAAACCATACTTGCAGGGGCATACCTGAGGAGACTTATGAACATGGATGGGACACCTCCTTAAGAGCTGTCACAAGCTCTCTCAACATTTGGAACACTGAGGATGTGCTACAGGATCTTGCAGATGCCACCACAAATACTTTCGTTATTATTACCAAACCATTATACCATAACTTCTTAAGGTCAGGAATTCTATTTGTAACTCCACTGTACTCTTTCAAGTGCTTAATACAATATTGCAGTGACCATTCAAGCTAGCCCTACACAGAAGAGAGGGAAGGGAACTGAGGAAGAAACTCACTCCTAAGTACTCCTCCCTGAGGGGAGGTTAACCCAAGCATGTACCAGATCTTTTTAAAGTATTTCCTTGGAACAGAGCCTGAAGGAAGGAATGGGAGAAGATGAAGAGAAGAGAAGGGGAGCAAGTGGTTGGGAAAGGATCCCTTCTGTCATTTGAAGGCAGAAGGTTGGAGCCACAACCCTAGAAGGAGTCAAGAGAAGAGAGGGAATGCTGAGGTATATATGTATATACCTGACATACATATACCTGTATATATGTATATATGTTTGTATATATTTATTACTCTATTTTATTTATTTATTTATTTTGCTTGTACATATCTATCCTATTTATTTTATTTTGTTAGTATGTTTGGTTTTATTCTCTGTCTCCCCCTTTTAGACTGTGAGCCCACTGTTGGGTAGGGACTGTCTCTATATGTTGCCAATTTGTACTTCCCAAGCGCTTAGTACAGTGCTCTGCACATAGTAAGTGCTCAATAAATACGATTGATTGGTTGACTGATTGAGGTGATCCTTGAGGGTTACGATATGCAGGAGGTTAGGGGTCCAAGAGTTAGGACTGCTCCTGACGGGGAGGACTGGCAGCAGAATTACCCCGACATCCGAAGATCCTAAGGGAAGGACTGGAGTGGGGTTAAACTGAAACCTGGGACACTTCAAGATAAGAGGGGAAAGGACCATAACATATGCACCAAGGTCCCTTCAGGAAACTAGATAGAATTCAAGTGTTCAAGAAAGGGAAAAGTGGTTTGGATTGGAATTCTAATCTATTTGTGATCTAACTTTTGGGTAAATACTTGCAAAGTGGTTACTAAAAAACTATTGGGATTGCTAACCACTGTGTCTGTCTTCGATATCAGCTGGGGAAGTCCACATGCCCGGGAGATGCGTCTACCTGGGAGGCGGAGGGGGAGTAAGACCTTTCTTCTCCAAGCCTCCTGAAATCTACTCGAGGAGGGGGGATAGCTAGCTAGATTCATTGCTGCTCGGAGGGGTGCTGATTTGAGAATCAAGGTTGATGGCTGTGAATGAAGAGGTTCAGGGCTGTGGTTTGCTAGACAGGAAGCCCCAAATCCTGTCTTTTTAATGATATTTGTTAAGCATTTACTGGGTGTCAGTCACCAGACTAATACAAGCTAATCAGGTAGGACACAGTTCATAATAATAATGATGGCATTTATTAAGCGCTTACTATGTGCAAAGCACTATTCTAAGTGCTGGGGAGGTTACAAGGTGATCAGGTTGTCCCACGGGGGGTTCACAGTCTTAATCCCCATTTTACAGATGAGGTAACTGAGGCACAGAGAAGTGAAGTGACTTGCCTCAAGTCACACAGCTGACAATTGGCGGAGCTGGGATTTGAACCCATGACCTCTGACTCCAAAGCCCGGGCTCTTTCCACTGAGTCACGGTGCTTCTCAAATCAAAGGCATGAGTCTCTAGGACCACCCAAGGGCTTAGGACGGGGCGACCATCCCCTCCCCGCACCCCCAGACGACTATGTCAGCTCCACTTGGGCACTTTCCCCAAGTAGGCATTCGATAAATAAGAGAGGCAGCCTCAAAAACCAGCAGTAGGTCATTTCGAAACCCCAGGCCACAAGGGGCTCACAATCTTTTTTCCCATTTTACAGATGAAGTAACTGAGGCACAGAGAAGTTAAGTGACTTGCTTAAGGTCACAGAGCAAACAAGTGGTAGCCAGGATTAGAACGCACGTCCTTCTGACTCCAAGGCCTATGCTCGATCCACTAGGCCATGCTGTCTTCCCAGGAAGAATTGGAAGGTCTCAGGACCCAGCGGATGTTATCCAGATCCAGGCTCTCCCAAATGATTCCAGGGCTACTTAGGCCAGGATCTGGGGTTTAATGGGCCTCAAAACCACCACAAGTACTCAGTGAGTACAGGGAGTACAGTGTTGAGTAAGCAGTCAATAAACACTGTCACTGGAGGGACAGGGACCATGTCTAATTCCCATCTGAGCACTTGAGCAATTTCTTTCCCAGCAAGGCTTAGTTCAATGCTCTACACAAAGCACTTAATAGTATTATGACCAGTATTCATATTACTACTACCACTGTTGATTGGCTGAGTGATTATCAAGAAGATGCATCATACTATAACGGCCTCCTCAATTGTCACTCTTGTCTCTAAACTCTTCGCCCTTCTGTCTGTACTATACACCACTGTACAGATCACCTCTGTGAAATATTTCTTAGAATATATCTCTCCACGCCATAGAACTTATCTTCTCGATTGGCTTAACGGCTCTCCACCAGCTTTACTATATTACATATTGGTTCTCTCCAGCTTGCAATTTTCACTCCTCCTCAAGTTCATATTCTACTGTACCTGCACTTGACATGCCCGCTTCCAACCCCTTGCTTTCACTGTTCCCCAAGCTTGGAACTCTCTTTCCTTCCAAATCAACCAGACCTCAACTGTCCCCATATTCAAACTCCTCCCATAATCTCTTCAAGAAGCCTTTCTGCAAAATTCACCATACCCCAATCCCATCAACCTTTTGCTAAACTAAACCCTCATGTAGTTTTGTGTCTATCAACCCTGTTGTATGTACTCTCCCAGGTGCTTACAACAGTTCTCTGCATACAGAGAATTTGTTGCCGAATTGAACTTTCCAAGCACTTAGTACAGTGCTCTGCACACAGTAAGCACTCAATAAATACGATTGAATGAATGAATGAAATACAGCACTAAATAAATATACTATTGATGGAATGAATTATCTAATCACTTGTTACATTCTGATATGCTTATACTAACTCCTGGTATACTCCCACTGCTCCTGTTTCTCTTAGTATTTGCAAGTCTTTTCATTTGCCTCTCTCCCCCATTGAGTTCCTTAATGCCAGGGAATGTGTGCATTGCTTCTGTTGTATAAAACTTGTCTTTCAGTTCAAAGACATCATTGATGACTTTGAGATTGTATTCATTCATTCAATCATATTTATAGAGCGCTTACTTTGTGCAGAGCACTGTACTAAGCACTTGGAAAGTTCAATACGGCAACAAATAGAGACAGTCCCTACCCAAGAACGGGCTCACAGTCTAGAAGGGGGGAGACAGACAATAAAACAAAATAAAACCAGTAGACAGGCATCCAAAGGTGCGAATGTCACTCAGCCAAAGAAAATATAATAGTGCTCCTTTCCTAGCTCCTTGCCATTCAAGGTAAAACTTGATGAGAAACAAATAGTTACACAGAGTTTCATTTGTTGTTGTAGTATAGTAGCAGTAGTAGTCGTAATAGTAGACGTAGTGGTGGTGATGATTTATGCCAAGTCATCATTGCTGACTTACCTGCCCTCCTGTACCCAAAGACATACACTGTGAGAAATCTGTTAATGAGAATGGATGCCATCTACTGTCCTAAATAGAATGAAAGCAGACACCACTGTGCCCTCACCTATTTCATAAATCATTCCTTACTATGATACAGTAGCTTAGTACAGGCTGGGGAATCATCTTCTCTTTCTGGAAAAGGTAAGAAAAGCAAGACAAAACAAAACAAAATACAGTTTTCCTCCATTCAGCTAGATAGCTCAGAGCCATAAAATATATTTATTTATATATGTGTGTGTGTGTGTGTGTGTGTGTGTATTTGTGTGTGTGTGAGTGTGTGTGTGTGTAGAAATATATATACAAAAATCTCCAGTGGCTACCAATCAATCTGCACATCAGGCAGAAACTCCTCACTCTCGGCTTCAAGGCTCTCCATCACCTCGCCCCCTCCTACCTCACCTCCCTTCTCTCCTTCTACAGCCCACCCCGCACCCTCTGCTCCTCTGCCACCAACCTCCTCATTGTGCCTCATTCTTGCCTGTCCCACCGGTGACCCCCAGCCCACATCCTTCCCCTGGCCTGGAATGTCCTCCCTCCACACATCCGCCAAGATAGCTCTCTTCCTCCCTTCAAAGCCCTACTGAGAGCTCACCTCTTCCAGGAGGCCTTCCCAGACCGGGCCACCTTTTTCCTCTCCTCCTCCCCATCCCCCACCTCCTTCCCCTCCCCAAAGCACTTGTATATATTTGTACAGATTTATTACTCTATTTATTCATTCATTCAATCGTGTTTATTGAGCACTTACTGCGTGCAGAGCACTGTACTAAGTGATTATTTTACTTGTACATATTTACTATTCTATTTACTTTGTTAAAGATGTGCATATAGCTGTAATTCTATTTGTTCTGACGATTTTGACACCTGTCTACATGTTTTGTTTTGTTGTCTGTCTCCCCCCTCTAAACTGTAAGCCTGTTGTTGGGTAGGGACCATCTCTATCTGTTGCTAACTTGTACTTCCTAAGCACTTAGTACAGTGCTCTGCACACAGTAAGCACTCAATAAATATGATTGAATGAATGACAATGAATTCCCCGAGGACACATTCTCAGGACAAAACTTTCTTCATTAATGCTTCTGACACATACTATGCAGAATTGAAACAAACTGTAATTGTAGGAAATTTTCCTACCACAGCAAGTTAGTGTATAAAATACCATTATGGCTTTAAGGCCCTTGCAAATTTCATGAAATTTGTCAACATATTTTAGATGTGTCATAGAGAGTCCCAAACTGTGTCACGTGGATAGACAACTATCACCTAAATAATAATAATAATAATGGTATTTGTTAAGTACTTACTATGTGTCATGCACTATTCTAAGCGCTGAGGGAGCTACAAGGTAATCAGGTTGTCCCATGTGGGGCTCACAGTCTTTATCCCCATTTTACAGATGAGGTAATTGAGGCACAGAGAAGTTAAGTGACCTGCCCAAAGCTACACAGCTGACAGGTTGGTGTAGTCGTGATTAGAACCCACAACCTCTGACTCCTAAGCCCATGCTCTTTCCATTGAGCCACGCTGCTTCTAAAGTAATTTTTACCTCAGACATGAGGTGGTTTTACAACTTTGATAATCTCCTCAATTTGTTAAACAGTCCAACAGCTATTTAATGAACTAAGAGTGTGGGCTTTACATAGGTAAAAGACAAAGTGGCTCTATCTGCCCCTTCCAACATTCACTCTTTAGAATCAGAAGCAGAGTTCTCAAGCCAATGTCAGCTCGGGGTTTTCAGCCAACAGGGTATGTGGGAATCTTGGGGCACACAGGGAAAGGGAGGTGGGCTGGAGGAAGAATGACTAGGTCAAGAAGTTAACTGTGTCTAGAAAGGAAAGGTGGCTTGTTGCATTCAAGGCAAGTGGCTTAGAGCTCGATAAATACTATTGACGATGATGAAGTAGCTTCTATTATTGTAGTGGAAAGTTCTCAGGAGTTCCAATCTAAGCTCTTAAAAAAAAAAATCTATCCTAATGTCAATTCCTTTTCTGTGAAAACTGTATTAACTTACAGCAGTTTTTCAGGAACTGGGTGCTAGATAAACAAGCGTGAACCAGAACATGAGGAAGGGACCCCGTTAGATTATGTCTGGAAGCCCTTTCTTTTAGGATGGTGGCCTGTCAGGCCAAAATACAAGCAAAACTTTTGTGTGCCCCCCAGCGCTAACCTCAGAGCTTTATATTCAGTAAGCACTAAATACCATCAATATAAAAGGAAAAGCAACTTTGTGAACCCACTTTAAAATAAGCTCAAACTCTGCCAGAGCAAAGACAGACTAAACTTCCAAGTAGAAGCAGCACAATTGTGAAACAATGCAATGTGCTATCCTTCTGGTATTTCAAGAAGTTTGCTAAAAACTAGTGTCTTATTTTGATTCAGCTCCCTTTTCCTCCTATTTTCCTAACAATAGAGAACGAACAACTTACAGAAATTTAATACATGCACACACAACTCCACCCTTTGGAATGTCCAGTTGTAAAGAGAAATTACTCTCTACACTAAATCATCCAATAACATCCTCACAGTGTCAAATTTCCTCTATGCAAAAGTTTTAAATTGGAAGGTGTGCAGGTGATGCACACTTCTTTGTAGTGCTTGAATAAATTTTTGGTCTATGAAAGTGGAACTGTCAAAGAATTGAATTTACAAGTACAAAAAAGCTATTTCAGTATTCTGCAGTATCCTAGCAACTAGAATCAGCTGACATTTTCTCATCACAAGTGGGTAATACAGATAAAATCTGTGTGTTTCAGTGCAGTTATGTGTCAATGAAAGCAGTGCTGTTCAGCAAAAAGAACCAAGCTGTAATTTGTAAAACCACAAGACATTTGCTACCCAATCTAGACTGAAGTTTAAAAAAGATCTTTATGATGTTTAAATACACTAGCTGATCTAGCTATTTCAGAGAAAAATGTTTGATTTCACTTTAAAAAAAATCAAGAAGAGTTGTATAAAATCAGTTACTTAGAGACTATTCAATTATGAAGAATGAAGCAGGGAATGTGTCTGTTTGTTATAACCTACTCACCCAAGCACTTAGCACAATGCTTTGCACACAATAAGAGCTCAAATACGATTGAACAAATGAATGAAGCACGTCTCAAAAAAGCTGGAATTCATACTTGGTTTCCAGACCGCAGGTACAGAATCAATTAATGATATTTAATGAGTGCTTACTGTCTGCAGAGCACTGTACTAAGCTCTTGGAAGAGTAGAATAAAATTTCTGCTCTTAAGGAGTTGTTTGGGGCTGGATATTGAAGTACTACCTTAAGTAGTTGATAAATAGGCAATCTATAATTCAAAGAGTAGAAATACACCAACTAAGTCAATCCACAAACTGTCACTCCAAGAGAGCTTTTCCAGATACCTCTTCCCTTGGGAGCATCTGAAAAATTCCCCAGATATGTGGCTTCAAAAAATCCTGCATAAGCACTTTTGCACACGGAAAAGTCCACAAACCTTAGGGCTTCCTTCCCTTACCCATCCTTTCTAAAAGTTGCAAACTAGACTGAGTTAACAGACGTTTCATTCAATTCCTTCAGCATGAGAGGTTGATAATGATAATTCGATATGTTAAGCACTTAGTATGTGCAAGCACTGTACCAAGCACTCAGAAAACCAGTCAGGCACAGTCCCTATCTGTCCTACATGGGCTAACAGTCTAAGTGGGAGGGAGAACAGGTACTGGATCCCCATTTTACAGATGAGGAAACTGAGGTACAGAGAAGTTGGGAGCAGGCAAGTGAAGGAACCAGTATTAGAACACACATCCTCTGACTCCTAGGCCTGTGCTCTTTCTGCTTAGCATGCTGCTTCTCATGTCTGAAGCAAAGTTCAAGTAGGTGATGCTACAGTTGCTGAGTAGCTGAGTGAGCAAGCAGGTAGCTCGTGTCATTCCCGGAAAAAAAGAAACATTCATGTCTTGATTCAGGACCTTGAGTCCTGCAAGGGGCCTTACCAAAGAAAGTTCATAAAGTTGAACCTTTAGTTAGCATTGCACTGTAAAGATTTAAATAATGAAAGAATTGAAACACACTGGTGGACAAAATGGGTGCAATTTTTAATTGGTATAAACAATGTCTCAGATTGTGATTCCTCACTTCAGTGGCCTACACACTCTAATCAATAAGTGGTATTTATTGAGTGCTTACTATGGACAGAGCACTGTACTTAAGCACCTGGGATAGTAAAATACAACAAAGTTGGCAGACACATTCCCTGCCCACAACAAGCTTACACTCTAAGAAATGTAATGCCTTTGGGGAGCACAGCATGTACTAACAAATAAAAATGTCAAGGTTTTACCTTGTTGCTTCTACCAAGACTTGCAAAATTTTAGAGGTAAAAAAAATTTGTCACTTGCAAAAATCTACAATGCTGACAGAACTGGCTCTATCAAAAATGCTTATTGAGTCGTACCGTGGGATTTGAATGTGATCACTACACTTCAGACCACAAGTTCATGACAGTATGGCTCCTATAGCATCCAAGTTCATGGTCTGCACACTCTAGCATTCTGTTCTAGGTAAAGACAAGCAGTCACATTATTTGTGAAACAAATATCTGTCCTACATGGGCTCAAAGTCTAAATGAGGGAGAACAGATACTGAAAGGAAAGGAAATTTGCCACAAAGAACCATTTTGGTTTTAGATAAGGCTCTGGTTCATACCTATCGACAGCTTGAAAAATAAAGAGATTCCAAACTTTGGTGAAATTCTTTCCCATATCTGTGACCTCATTAATCTTTTAAATGGATCATGGAAAATAGTCAGAATAGTCAAGCACTTAGTACAGTGCTCTGCACACAGTAAGCGCTCAATAAATATGATTGATTGAAGACATTAATATCCAAACCTACTACCATATACTACAGTACGCTGAAATTTGAGGTTGATTAGGAGGAAATTCATAATTCTTTCATTTGAGATGAAATGAGATTTGGTTTTCAATAAAATATTAACAACAAAAAACTACACCCTTCATGAATAACACTATCCAGGAAACTGGAAATATCAGCCATTGGCCTAGCAGCTATTTTACAGTATTCAGAAGTGTTTAGAATAGTTGATTCTTCCTGAAACACCAAAGGAGGTGCTGGTGTATTCAGCACTGAACTAGGTTATGCATTTAAGTTATGTCAGATGTGTCATCAATCATAATTACTCAAAAAAAGTGACAGAAAGAAAGTGAAAGAATGAATTTCTATGATTCACACAAGCAGGAGGCATTTGGAAATTCATATGTGGGCCATACTAATGAAAGAAAAGAGAACCTTCTGAAAAAGAAACTAAATAAGCAGCATATAGAATAATTTCAACATTTCTATATTTCTTACTCTGTGCCTATTCCAAATGAGAAAAAAAATACTTGTTTCAAAGTGAACTGTATATATGTGCACAATAAACTAAATGGGATTTGTTTTGGCCTGAGCTGGGTATACATACGGCATGCAGAAATTAAGGGACAGATTGCTCTCCTTGATCAAAGACTTCACCAAGGTATAGACTTAGAAAGAGACATTGACCTGTACGGGACAAACCCATTAGTGCAGAAAGGATCTAGCCATAACTGCAAACAATTCAGCCCAAATAGCCAAATCCCATTGGTCTCTTCAGCCAGACTCGCACACACGCATAGACGCTTCCTGCCAGTAGCGTCACCTTCGGAGGCTGATGGTTATATATAGAATGTGCCTGTTCTGTTCTTTAATTTGCATATGTGGTGATTTAGTCAGGATGGTGGATTATCCACACTGACCACCTTGAACAATCAAGAGTGAACTGTACTTCACCTTGTTTTTATAGATTATCTGTCAATCCCCACCCAAGCAGAAGGGCAAACGAGAGAGATTACAATAGAGTCATTATTCTCAGAAAATCAATTATTCTTTTCCCTCAACTAAAGAGCCCCACAAACCATTTGCTTAGGAAGAATACACGTTTGCTTTACGAGGAGGTAGTGCTCTTTGAAAATAAAGAGTATTTTTTCAAGTTTCTACACTGAGTAATTCTTACTCATCAACATACAACATTTCTGTCTAAAAATAAATTACTGCTTTCTAAGAGTATCTGAAAACCTATGTAATTGAACAAAGAGGATAACACGCTTTCTGCCAATTATTGGCTTAGGAGCTTAGGAGCTTCCTCCTTCTTTGCTTTCTGTATGAACTGGAAATATATACAAATACAGAAGAGCAGTGTGGTCTAGTGGAGAGAGCATAGGCCTGAGAGTAGTAGGACCTGAGTTCTATTCCCGGCTCCATCATGTGCCTGCTGTGTGATCCTGGGCAAGTCACTTAACTTCTCTGTGCCTCATTTACCTCATCTGTAAAATGGGGATTCAACATCTGTTCTCCTTCCTATTTAGACTGTGAGCCCTGCGTGGGAGAGGGGTTGTGTCTGACCAGATTATCTCATATCTTCCCTGGTGCTTAGTACAATACAGTGCAAGCGCTTAGTACAGTGCTCTGCACACAGTAAGTGCTCAATAAATATGACTGAATGAATGCTTGGTATGTAGAAAGCACTTAATAAATACTGCAACTATTATTATTACTATTATTATTATTATTATATATTCTTTGAAACCTTACTCTCATATAATTGCTACTCTCCTCTTAAGGAAGATTTCAAAACAAAAGGCAAAATGAATAACTACAATTTAATGTAGGATCTGATGATCTGCCTTCAAGAACTTTAACAATTAATAAACCACATTTTGAGGGCAAAACTCATTTCTTTAACAAGTCATGTTTCAATCACTTTTACTTAAATGCAAGGAAGACAAAAATTAACTTTTAATATGTAATATAACAAATCTCCAACTCAAACAGGATAATGCTCTAAAGCACACAGAAGAAACAGTACAATTAAGTTTTTCTGGATTTTTCCAAATGGTTTTGCTGATGAAAACTACCTACAACCATACAAAGCATAAGGTTTAAAAACATAAGGTGCTCCATATAAGGTGCATATATTCAATTTATTGGAATATATGCATTATGTCTAAATATTCAATTTTCAGAACTACTGTAGCTGGGCCATCACTATCATAGACTCAGAGTGTTAAAAGTGTTTTGCCTCCTTCGGTTTAAAGTTCCTTAATGGGAATGATGGTCTCAGTATTTAGATTGTGTACACTGCACTACTCACTGACTGAACATACCAATTATACAGTATTGTATTGGGGGGGGGGGGGGGTAATTACACTACCACCAGAGCCATGATGTCCAGACACTCCATTCACAGGATTATCCTGCTTTATAATGATTTGGCCAAAGTCCGCACAATTTGTACATATCAGAAAGATGTCCTTTTTCCACTTTAGTAATCTGGTTTTATATTCTAACTGTACAGCTATCAAGAGATTCAAAGATATTTCACTCAAAACTCCCTTTTCAATTACAGCTACCTTTTAAAAAACACCCCCACACCATAAAGAAAACCTATCAAAAACAAGAACTTCTGCTTTTCTCAAGTATTTAACAAGAAAAAATCTTTGCTTTTAATAAAGATAACAATAATAAATTGGTATGGTAAGGTAAATAAAAAGGTGAGAATATTTTGATAAAATAAGTACCATTTAAACCCAAGATCTCCTGGGATGGGTTAACAGGAACATGGACATCCCTGTTGGTAAGCTGATGCTGCAGCTTTCCATGTGCTCCGATGGCCATGCTGATACATCTTGTGATGTCATCATCTGTAATAGCATATTGCAAGAGCATGCTGCCCAAGTAGCAGAATTTTTGCTGCCACCAACACTAATACTATCAGAATAAGCACTGTAGTGGGCACAGTGGTGGGTGTGGTGGAACTTGGTCTTTTTCACCGTGATTTTCAAATCAAAGTGAGTAGCAGCTCATGCAAGACTTTCAGTGATCCATGGTATGTCTCAAAGAGTGTTGGCCACTATTGTGCAAGTGGGTAATAGTAGTTCCCAGAGAGTCTTTGATGCTTTTGTGTGAAGTTGATGCAAATCAAAATCCACCATATAAGTGTTATTCCATGTTGACTGCACCTTCCACTCTTCTGAATGCATCAGGCAGCAAGGCTGCAAACATGTGGAAGATGCTTCAGTGTCATAATGCAGCCATGCTCAATGCCTTGATGTAAGCTCCTTGTGGCAGAGATGGCATCTACTATGTTTTATTGTGCTTTCCTAAGTGCTGAGTACAGCACCCTGCACACAGTAAGTTATAATACAGCTAATAACAAAAGCTGTATTTATTGAGCCCTATGTGGCAAGCACTCTGCTAACTGCTGAAGTAGACACAAGAAGATGTGAAGGAACTGTGTCTCGTCTCATTCTCTTGTGTCTACTATAGTGATTAGCACCGTGCTTGCCACATTGTAAGAGCTCTCAGTCTATGGGGGAAAAAGAGAACATGAATTTCAGCTCCATTGTGCCTGAGGAAACTGAAGTATAAAGAGCCTAAATGACTTGCCCAAGATCACACACCAGGGAAATGGCAGAGCCAGAATTAGAATTTAGGTCCTATGACTCCCATTCCTCTGCTTTTTCCATTAGGGCATAAGAGATAAGGAAAAGTTTTTGGTATATGCACCTACATGAAAAATGGTTTAATCTTTTAACAAATTGCATCTGAGTTTGTAATTTACCAGTGCTGAGTCATAGGAACTGGAGCCTTCACCTCTAGCCTCTTTCTAAATCTATGAGATCCAAAATCTTGCTTTCACCCTACTATCTAAATGAAGCTACCAGAAGGATGATAAAGTAACACATGCAAAGAGGTTTTTAAAAAAAAATAAAAAGCTAAGTGCTGGGTAATATAAATGCTCATTTACAAGCCAAATTTGGAAAATGACCATTTAAGTCAAGCAGCTACCTTTTCTTCAGGGATTTCCTTGAGATCTGGGCCAGATGAGAAGCTACAAAATGAGAAGCAGCTTTATAGCAAAAGAGTTCAGCAGTATGATAGAACAGTTTTTCATGCTGTCACTTCTGATTGGTATGAATGGAAGCCACATGGGAAACCTACTTAAATACGGTCACCAAATGCTATCGCACATCAACTTACAACTCAAATGAGGAACTGAGAAAAAACACCTGAAGTTCATAATAAATACCTTATTCCTCACAAAAACTGATATTTGAAATTCATAAATTACAAGGTGAAACTAAACCACAAGAAATGTTCAGGGCCCTTGATAATCTTCAACTTCAAAAAAAAAAAGACTTCCCTGAAATGACTATATTTGAAAAAACCCCCATCAGATAAGATCGCTGACAGTCATTTGTTCCCATCAGCACTCAGCACCAAATGAAAATGCAATGCCTCAGAAAGATGCAATGTAGCTTAAATTGATTTACAAATTTATTTTTTAAAACCAGCAATTAGTTTTACAAGTATAGGCATCTCTATTCTTATCACTTAATGGTTGAGCTTTCTACAAATTGCTTTAATTAGAATTTACTTTTCAGGTTATTCATCAACTGAAATGCCAATGCAGGCTACTTCCAATTTTACCATAGGCCATTTATGATGACATTAGCATAATATATCACTGTTTTCACTATCTCCTAATTGAATTCAAAGACCTACTCCTACTACAGATTCCATTCGTGAAGGAACTGGGACCATTATTTTTAGTCTTCTAATTTTGTTTTCACCCCAAAAACTATAACTATAAGAACTATAAGTCTGACTTTTATAACTCTATTACATCATCATTCTCAATACATTTGGCTTAAACTTTGATGTGAAACAGTTTTATCTGATACTCTCCATTATTCAAAATATCATTAGAGACCAAAAGGAGGAGCTAGTAAGTTAAAACATGCCTGAGTAGGGCAAGCTAAGGAGTAAAAAATTAACTACTAATTATTAACTCACCACATCATTCCACTACACAATAATATTTATGTAAATTCCTACATAATAATTCAAATACTATCAATCCAAGCAGGAGTAGGAATGATAACTTCTGTGAAAGAAATTTTTTATCCACGTGACCTGGTTTAATGATTATATCTACAATTAGTGTTGTATATAACATAGTAATTAGTTTATTTGTCCAAGATAAAAAAAACAGTTTAGAGAGAGAGATACTGAAGTACAAACAGTAACAAAAAATGTTAAAAATGCAGATAGTTTTCATGATTTGTAATTTGCTCCTCAAATCAAGACCACTAAACTTCATGAATTAATAATTTAAAGAATGAAACTTTAAAATGTCACTCTTTGATGTCATGGCTCTAGAAACATGATAAAACTTTTGCTATATTCCTACAAACAACTTTCTCCTCTCTGATAAAACATTCTGGTTGAGAGTGGATTTAGGAAACCTCATCCTAAGATTTTTTAAATGAAAATTACAGGAGAGGTTTATCACGCTTAATATGTCCTTGAAATAAACACTACTGATGCCGCTTACCCAAACTAATAAAGGTGCATTAACTCATGAACAATCACCATGCTATGCTAAGTGTTGAACAAAGGCAAATAGACTCAGTACCTGACCTTTGGGAGTTTAGAATCCACAAAACTGATGGAAAGAATTTATGGAGCACACAGGCAAATGAACCAGATTACAATTACGTAAAGTATACACGTGCATTTGATATGAATGCTTTCCAGCGGCTATTCTATATCACAGAGATCACAAGAGCATCAAGAACAGCAATCAATCACTGGCATTCATTGAGCAATTACTATTTGCAGAGCACTGTAACTAAGCATTTGGGAGAGTACACTACAACAGTCAGTAGACACATTCCTTGCCCATAAGGAGTTTACAGTCTCGAAGGAGAGAAACAGGCATTAAAATAAATTACAGATATGTAAATAGGTGCTTTGGGGATGATGGTGGGGTGGATATCAAGTGCTTAAAGGGTACATATCCAAGTGCGTAGGCAATGCGAAGGAGAGGAGTAGGGAGAATGAGGGTTTAGTTAGGGAAGGCTTCTTGAAGGAGATGTGAGTTCAACAAGGCTTTGAAGGTGGGGAGAGTGGTACTTCTCATATATAATAATAATGACATTTATTAAGCGCTTACTATGTGCAAAGCACTGTTCTAAGCGCTGGGGGAGCTTACAAGGTGATCAGGTTGTCCCACGGGGGGCTCACAGTCAATCCCCATTTTACAGATGGGGGAACTGAGGCCCAGAGAAGTGAAGTGACTTGCCCAAAGTCACGCAGCTGACAATTGGCGGAGCCGGGATTTGAACCCATGCCCTCTGACTCCAAAGCCCAGGCTCTTTCCACTGAGCCACGTTGCCTTTTACTTGTTCTAATATCTGTCTCCCCCTTCTAGACTGTGAGCCCACTGTTGGGTACGGATTGTCTCTACTGGATGCCAAATTTTACTTTCAAAGCACTTCTTACAGTGCTCTGCACACAGTAAGCACGCAATAAATACGACTGAATGAAAGGTAAGGAAGTTCCAGACCAGAAGGGGAAAGGGGCCAGAAGCAAGACAGATGAGACTGAGGCACAGTAGGTAGGTTGGCATTAGAGGAGTGGAGTGTGCAGGCTGGGCTGAAGTACCAGATGAGTGAGGTTAAGGTAGAAGGGGGAGAGGTGATTGAGTGCTTTAAATCAATCAACGGTACTTACTGATTAGTTACTGTGTGCAGAGCACTATACTAGGTAGTTGGGAGAGTACAATACAACAGAGTTGGCAGATATGCCCTCAGCCCACAGTTAATTGTAAGGAGTTTCTGTTTAATACAGTGATGAATGGGTAACTACTAGAGGTTCTTGAGGAGTGGGGAGACGGGAACTGAACATTTTTTTAAAAAATGATCTGAGCAGCAGAGTGAAATAAGGACTGAATGGGGAGAGACAGGAGGCAGGGAAGTCAGCGAGGAGTCAAGGCAGGATTTTAGAAGTGTGGGGTTATTTTATAGGTAGGTAGGTAAATCTCAGAATTGTATTCCACTGGGGGGAGATAGGGAACCAGTGTGGAAGTCAGAAGGACCTGGGTTCTAATTCCGGCTCCTCCACTTGTTGATTGTGTGACCCTGGGCAAGATCCTTCACTCCTCTGGGACTCAATTACCTCATCTGTAAAATGGGGATTACCCCTCTCAGGGTCGCACCTGGAGAGTTTCTGGTACTCTACTTGTCTCGACTGTGGGAGGGAGAGTCAAACAGAGGCATACCCATTCCATTCCTAGCTTGGGCAGTGGCTAGTGAGTGGCTAGTGAGTGGCAGGCAATCTGCTACAAGTCAAAACTCACCTAGGCTGGGAAGCAGCGGCATGGGAGAGAGTTGAGAGTGGAGACACACGTTTACTGCACAGAAGGAGACAATAGTAAACCACTTCCAAGAAAACTCTATGGGTACGCTACGAGAACAACTGCAGATGGAGGAGGTAGGGCGTTCGGGACGCAAGGCATCACTATGGGTAGGAGTCAACTCGACAGCACAACACAAGACTAGATTATTTTATATATGTACGCATATATAGATGGATAGATAGATAAAAATAATAATTCTAGTAGTCGTTAAGTCTGACAATGTGCCAAGCACTCTAATAAGTGCTGGTGCAAAGACAATTCAGTCAGATCAGTCACAGTCCCTATCCCACATGCAGTTCACAGTCTAAGAGTTGGTGGGGGTGGAGGGCAGATATGTTATCCCTACTTTATAGATGAGGTAACAGGCACAGAGAAGTTAAGTGACTTGCCTAAGGTCACACAGCAGACAAGTGGCAGAGCCAAAATTAGAACCCAGTTCCGTGGCTCCCAGGGTCACATTTTTTTCACTAGGCCAAACTTTATAGTTCACTTTCCCCAAGCACTGCAAGTAACAGTAGTTACAGTGCAAAAGAGTGGTCTTAATCCCAAAGCCAGGAACAGACCAGTGCTTCTATACACATGCAGCCAGAGCAGCTCATCCTACCTCCCTTGGATGCAGAAGTAGTTCCTGTGAGATGGCAGGAATGCAGTTCTTTCTTGAAGGTGGCAACAACACAGTTTGGGATTTAGGGTATCCCCAAGCATATGGCCTAGGAAAATGTGACAATTCCTTCCTCTTCACACATATGACTAAATATCCAGCACCTAAATGATGCACTTTTTTTTTCTCAGAACTCTGAAAGAATACTAACCTTGAATTCTTTTTCAGAGAGGTTGTGGAAGTGAATTTGAAAACCAGATTATGATGTTTCATAAAGCAGGAATTACAAAAAAGTAAATACACATATATGGGTAATAAAACAGTAAGCTCTATGTAAAAAAAAAAGTGAAAGGCTCAAGTGAAACCATCTCTAATTAGTGAAAATCAATTTTGGTTGGAGAAGAGAGAACAGAGGAGAATTTCTGTGGATTAGCAAATTCCAATTTCCATCAACAACCAATCATTATAGTTTCTATCCTGCCTCGACAATGCAGAGTAATGTGTAGACCCAGATAGGTGAATCCACCAGGTTACTATCTCAAAAGAAATATTAACTTCCTTAAGAGCAACAACTGCAAAAATTTTAACAATGTGCCCGATTGAGGTTCCAATTTTGTTTCATAGTGCGGTAAATGCTACTTAAAATTAAGCTCTTTCAGCTTATCTTCACAGTGAGGGTGTTTTTTAATATCTACAAACAACTGTGATAGCACTAGGCTGAAGTCTGAGGTTAGTTTTCTTAAATACACTCACCACAGTACTCTCACTGGTTTAGAAAACAATGAAAAGGGGTAAAAGCTCATAAGAAGCAACAGAAAACAAATCTGGCCAGGGAAATCAGTAGATCTACTTACAGCCAATGCTTTAGACAGTTTGATTCGATAGTCATTCAAGAGGATCACCACAATGTCCTGATGTGGTACGTAGGCACTGGAATTCTCCAAGTAGACTTTTCTTCCTCTAAATAAATCTAGCGCATCAGCAAAAGGGACCTAAATTTATTCAAAGAAAAAAATATGAAGGTCACACTACCATTTTGGGTAAATTCAAATTTCAAATGTATTTTTCCAGGCTCTTATCCATCACAATAGCTGGCAGCCAAATGAATGAACAAACTTACCATCCCTTAACCTTAAACAATTGGATAATGAGGGGGCATTAAATTGAGGAAGCAACTAATATAGAATGTTCAAATTCTCACTGCTAAAACATTCCACATTAGGTACTGCTGTTTCATTGCAGAAATGAAATAAAAGGTTCTAGAAAGACTCATAATCTTACTCTTTTCTAATCAATCTGTAGGAAATCCCAAGAAGTTCAGCTTCTCTGGCTCCTTATTCCTTACCAGTTCATTCCACTTTCTCACTTTTCATTCAGCATCAAGACAAACTCCAGTGATCCTGGCAAAGTCTCTGCTCCTGAATCCCATTAGAGAAGTGATTAAGAAACCTCCAAACTTCCCTACAACAATGCTCCTGCTCCCTCAAGTGTTGAATCAAGAATTTCTAAGAGCTTACTTCAACACCCACAAATAATGAAACATGCTTTATTATTTTGTTTTGCTCATACCTATGATTGGAGGGCTCGTGGTGTTGATTTGCCTGTTAATAACTAGTGTTATCAAGAAAAGGACACTAGTTGAATCAATGCCACAAATCAAGAGAAGCAACATGGCTCAGTGGGAAAAGCACAGGCTTGGGAGTCAAAGGTCATGGGTTCTAATCCCAGCTCATAGAATGAGGTAGAAAACTACTTGACTAGAGGGCCAATTGGGAAAATCTTGAGGTGAATAAAAAGTTTCAGGCAACATCCTCCCAGCCACCAAGATCAGGAGGAGAGAAAGAGAGTTTTAAGCGAAGTAAATGGCTGCTTCTTCCCTGGTACTGAGTCAGCCATAAACGTACTCAGAAACCCGGCATCTGCAACTCTGACAGCATGGATTTATTGGGTTTGCCAAATATTCACTTCTGCTTAACAGCAAGGTAAGCTGCTTCTTTCTAAACTGCCAAGTCAGAATGAATCAACTGGAGGGCAAGATCCAGCCCCGATGCCAAGTTTTGCCCAGCTCTACTCTAACACTAAGTATCCATGGCTGCCATCTTCTTTCAACACACAGAGGCACCATCAAGCCACAGAAGGCTGCAGACAGTGCTACAGTGTGATCTCATACTAACAACTTGAGTCTGGGGAGTCAGCTTTTCCTCAACTAGCATATGACCTGAAGCAAACAATTTTTCACACTGTACATCTGGATCTCCATCTCAAAAGTACACTAGGAAGTTCTGCACTATTTCAATTGTCCTCATTTTGAGAACTAGACTTTTGCAAAGTGCAAATTTTGTATGCCAAAGTCTCCTTGCAATTCGTTCTTATAGTCAATATGAAATCAGATCTTATTTGCAACAGTCAAGAATTCTACCAATGAACCAGTGCTACTGCTGAAGCAGACAGTAATATATGGTTCAAAAAGTTTGCCATATACCTTGTTCCATTTTTAGGAAACGCCATTTTATCTATTGAGTAAAATATGACCACAAACATCCTGAACTTCTAATGCCAGGGGAAAATTACAATCATTTTATAATATTAGAACCAAAGAAGAAATCAAATGGCATATGAATGATATTGAATGATCCCTCAAAACATTAAAGCAATAAATACAAGCTACATCATGATTTAACAAATGGTTAGGTAACATGTATATATGTAAATCCTATAAAATGTTGAAACATCCCTTTAATCAGGTTGCCACCTTCTTTTTCACACTGAAAAGTTCAGAATTTGGAAGCAGAGATTTCGAAGGAAGATCTGAAACTCAGGAGCAATACCAGAACTCCATGTCCAAATGTCAGACTAAAGAATTATGTATGCTCGAAATACACAATAAGGAAGTCCAGAGATTTCCCTAAGCAATCCAGAGCCTGGAGACTCCACTTGAATTCCGAAGACTCTGACAGTAACCCAAAGGGCTGCCCCCGAACCCATTTCACCTACCTTATAAATCAATTCGTCTTCCACTTTAAGTGCATTTAAAGATGGTGTTGATTCACTAATTAGCTGTGAAAGACGTGACTTCTCGTCTCGGCTTATCTAAAAAGAAAAATATTGGACTGATGAATAACTTAAAAGATATTATGCATATCCTAATAAAATTGCCATTTCTATGGACAGGTTTCCACATCTGCATGCAATGAAAAGAAAAACTGATATATCCAAGCCTTCTCCATTATGAAGATATCCAAACTGGTTACCTCTTACCTGACCCAGGGCTAAGGCTCATAGTAACAGCTTAAACATGAAAACTGCTACTGTCATGAATTAAATCAGATACAAAAGATAAAATCAATTTGGAATTTATATATGAAAATAAGAACCAACTGGACTAAACATCGAGAGTGTCTAGACTGTGAGCTGTTTTCCTCCCTTATTGACACCCATGCCCATCATCCCCGCCAGCTCTTCCGTATATTTAACTCCCTTCCCAGGGCCCCTGTTCCTCCCCCTCCTCCACCCCTCACCCCCAACGATCTGGCCTCCTACTTCATTAGTAAAATTAACTCTATCAGGTCTGAGCTCCCCAAAGTCACTCTTCCTCCTTCTCCAACCGCCCCGCTCTCAGTCCTCTTCGCTACTCTCCCATCCTTCCCAGCAGTATCTTCAGATGAGATCTCCTCCCTCCTCTCAAGTGCTACTACATCCACAGGTGTGCTTCAGACCCCATTCCCTCTCATCTTATGAAATCTCTCACCCCATCCCTCCTCCCCTCCTTAACTTTCATCTACAACCTCTCACTCTCCACTGGTTCCTTCCCCTCTGCCTTCAAACATGCCCACATCTCCCCCATCCTAAAAAAAACCTCTCTTGATCCCACCTCCCCTTCTAGTTATTGCCCTATCTCCCTCCCACCATTCCTTTCCAAACTCCTAGAACGAGTCGTCTACACCCGCTGCCTCAAATTCCTCAACACCAACTCTCTCCTTGACCCCCTCCAATCTGGCTTCCGTCCCTTACACTCCACCGAAACTGCCCTCTCAAAAGTCAGCAATGACCTCCTGCTTGCCAAATCCAACGGCTCCTACTCTAGCCTAATCCTCCTCGACCTCTTAGCTGCCTTCAACACTGTGGACCACCCCCTTCTACTCAACACTCTATCCAACCTTCACAGACTCCATCCTCTCCTGGTTCTTCTCTTATCTCTCTGGCCATTCATTCTCCATCTCCTTTGAGGGCTCCTCCTCCCCCTCCCATCCCCTTAGGGGTTCCTCAAGGGTCAGTTCTTGGTCCCCTTCAGTTCTCTATCTACACTCACTCCCTTGGTGAACTCATTCACTCCCACGGCTTCAACTATCATCTCTACGCTGATGACACCCAAATCTACATCTCTGCCCCTGCTCTCCCTCCCTCCCTTCAGGCTCGGGTCTCCTCCTGCCTTCAGGACATCTCCATCTGGATGTCTGCCCGCTATCTAAAACTCAATATGTCCAAGACTGAACTCCTTATCTTCCCTCCCAACCCCTGCCCTCTCCTTGACTTTCCATCACTGTAGACAGCACTACCATCCTTCCCATCTCACAAGCCTGCAACCTTGGTGTCATCTTCGAATCCGCTCTCTCATTCACCCCTCACATTCAATCTGTCACCAAAACCTATCGGTCTCAACTCCACAACATCGCCAAGATCTGCCCTTTCCTCTCCATCCAAACCGCTACCTTGCTGATTCAATCTTTCATCTTATCCCGACTGGTTACTGCATCAGCCTCCTCTCTGATCTCCCATCCTCTTGTCTCTCCCCACTTCAGTCTATACTTCATGCTGCTGCCTGGATCATGTTTGTGCAGAAACACCCTGGGCATGTGTATCGTTAAGGAGATACTTTTTTGCAGCTGCAGCAATTTAGAGGTTCTGATTGCCTAGAATAATGAACTCACTCATACACAGTGTGCCAAACCACAGATTTTATTGGGAATACATGGACAATATAACTGAGGGTGGAAACAGAACAGAAAAATGCAGATACATATAAAAGCTAAGATAATTATAAGAACAATAGATAAGATATACATCACCAATTAGGGAGAGCACCTACATCTGGTTTCAAGGCTGGGGAGTCCTGGTTACAGCTTCCAGAGTCCGGAATGGGAAAATCCCAAGCAGAACGTCTTCTCTATGGGTTAGACTCCAAAAAGTAAGGGACTAACATGGGACTTATACTGAAAATTAGACAAAGAAGGCACTAAGCCAAATACCAGAGTTAGTTGCCAAACTGTTGTGTGACCTTAAGTGATAATAATACTGGAGGACTGCCCAAAGAACTGGCTAGGTTCCCCGGACAGTCACTCCCTTAATCAACATTTTGCAGGATTCTAAGTGTCCTTGGGTCCCCCCCCCATGGGTTGTGGCCACAATCCCCAGGAGTGCCTCAAGAATATTCTTTTAACTTTATTCTTGCCTGGGAGTGAAGCCAACACTCCAAGGCAACAACAAAGTCCAACAGGTGGTCACGCTTAGACTGTAATAGGGAAGATCTTAAATTGATTAACACCTCATTCGGCCATAAGATCTGACATATCTATAGTATAAGCGATTAAAATTGGGGGGGGGTAAATTGGTGATATAGTCGTTTCATTTTGATATATATATATAGCAGTTACAACAAAATAATAATACAAGTATTGCAGCGAAAATCAATATAGGGTTAAACAATGCAGAGAAATACATTTGTGCAGTAACTGATCTAAAAAGGAAATCATACCAATGATGACCAGCATCAGAAGTAACCAAGTGTGATGCTTCTATCAAGTAATTACTAACGATTTGTGTTCTAATTTTATATTCATTCATTCATTCATTCAATCGTATTTATTGAGCGCTTACTGTGTGCAGAGCACTGTACTAAGCGCTTGGGAAGTACAAGTTGGCAACATACAGAGACGGTCCCTACCCAACAGCGGGCTCACAGTCTAGAAGGGGGAGACAGAGAACAAAACAAAACATATTAACAAAATAAAATAAGTAGAATAAATATGTGCAAGTAAAATAGAGTAATAAATACGTACAAACATATATACATATATACAGGTGTTGTGGGGAAGGAAAGAGGGTAAGGTGGGGGGGGATAGAGAGGGGAAGAAGGGGGAAAGGAAGGAGGGGGTTCAGTCTGGGAAGTCCTCCTGGAGGAGGTGAGCTCTCAGTAAGGCCTTGAAGGGAGGAAGAGAGCTAGCTTGGCGGATGTGGGGAGGGTGGGCATGGGGATGACGTGGGCCGGGGGTCGATGGTGGGACAGGCGAGAACGAGGCACGGTGAGGAGATCAGTGGCAGAGGAGCAGAGGGTGCGAGGTGGGCAGTAGAAGGAGAGAAGGGAGGTGAGGTAGGAGGGGTTAGGTGATGGAGAGCCTTGAAGCCGAGGGTGAGAAGTTTCTGCCTGATGTGTAGGTTGATTGGTAGCCAATGGAGATTTTTGAGGAGGGGAGTAATATGCCCAGAGCGTTTCTGGACAAAGACAATCCGGGCAGCGGCGTGAAGTATGGATTGAAGTGGGGAGAGACAGGAGGATGGGAGATCAGAGAGGAGGCTGATACAGTAATCCAGATGGGATAGGATGAGAGCTTGAATGAGCAGGGTAGCGGTTTGGATGGAGAGGAAAGGGCAGATCTTGGTAATGTTGTGGAGTTGAGACTGGCAAGTTTTGCTGACGGCTTGGATGTGAGGGGTGAACAAGAGAGCGGAGTCGAGGATGACACCAAGGTTGCGGGATTGGAGACAGGAAGGATGGTAGTGCCGTCAACAGTGATGGGAAAGTCAAGGAGAGGGCAGGGTTTGGGAGGGAAGACAAGGAGCTCAGTCTTAATTGTCGTTATGATCCAATAAAGCTTTAAGCTGTTTGGATTCCCGCAATATATTCATTAAAGGTTCTAAGGTTACATATAAATCAGATAAAGGCAAAGAGGGGGGTACTCAAGTCAAAGAAACATCATCCACTACATCAGGGGCAAAATAAAAGTCATCACCCTGCTAGTGGAGAAACTCTATTCTGTAGAGGCAAAGTGGGGGGTACGCAAGTCAAAGAAACATCATCCACTACATCAGGGGCAAAATAAAAATCATCACCCTGCCAGTGTAGAAACTCCATATTCCGTAGACAACCAGAAAAAGGAGCAGTTTGATTAATAGAAGAAAGATCAGTCTGATTACTAAAAGTAATACATATACGTTGCGAGGTTACTTCATAAGGCATCGAGAAATTAGTTATAGGATATATAGTCAAATCACACAAATTTTGAGAGCGGTCTAGTAGACAGGGCTCCATCTGCCTAGTAGCCATACCACATACTCTCCCTTGATCAGTGTCGGTACATTCTGACAATAAGTATGTCGCATTTTTTTCATCTATGTATTCACCATTTATATGGTGCAATGCAAAATAATTACTTAAAACAAAAGGAATGGTATGAAATTGACACACAACCTGTGCCCTCTTTACATCAAAATGACTCAAGGATCCAACACAGTGTTCATCAGTACATTTTACATACTGTATTTGAGTTCTTAGCCAGTGTCCCTCAGGAATATGGGGGTACAATATTCTTTTCCATAACGTGCCATCCCCATGTAGTAGTTGTCTCTGAAGTCTTTCCTTTTGGGTAATACTGTACAGATTTTGTAATGAACATGCAGTCCAAACTGATTATCTTGGTCAAGTCTAGGTCTATGTGTAAATTAATTAAAACAGACATTAAACAGAGTTAAAAATTATTTTTCATAATTTAATGAAAGTTGGTGGGGTAGGATCGTTGTGGGCAGCCACTGTGCATTTAAAGTCAAAGCTTGAAATATATCTTGCCAAATATTGCCAAAGCTTGCCAAATCCAACGGCTCATATTCTGTCCTAATCCTCCTCGACCCCTCAGCTGCCTTTGACACTGTGGACCACCCCCTTCTCCTCAACACGCTATCTGACCTTGGCTTCACAGACTCCGTCCTCTCCTGGTTCTCCTCTTATCTCTCCGGTCGTTCTTTCTGTCTCTTTTGCAGGCTCCTCCTCCCCCTCCCATCCTCTTACTGTGGGGGTTCCCCAAGGTTCAGTGCTTGGTCCCCTTCTGTTCTCAATATACACTCACTCCCTTGGTGACCTCATTCGCTCCCACGGCTTCAACTATCATCTCTACGCTGATGACACCCAGATCTACATCTCTGCCCCTGCTCTCTCCCCCTCCCTCCAGGCTCGCATCTCCTCCTGCCTTCAGGACATCTCCATCTGGATGTCCGCCCGCCACCTAAAGCTCAACATGTCGAAGACTGAGCTCCTTGTCTTCCCTCCCAAACCTTGTCCTCTCCCTGACTTTCTCATCTCTGTTGACGGCACTACCATCCTTCCCGTCTCACAAGCCCGCAACCTTGGTGTCATCCTCGACTCCGCTCTCTCATTCACCCCTCACATCCAAGCCGTCACCAAAACCTGCCGGTCTCAGCTCCGCAACATTGCCAAGATCCGCCCTTTCCTCTCCATCCAAACCACTACCCTGCTCATTCAAGCTCTCATCCTATCCCGTCTGGACTACTGCACTAGCCTTCTCTCTGATCTCCCATCCTCGTGTCTCTCTCCACTTCAATCCATACTTCATGCTGCTGCCCGGATTATCTTTGTCCAGAAACGCTCTGGGCATATTACTCCCCTCCTCAAAAACCTCCAATGGCTACCAATCAATCTGCGCATCAGGCAGAAACTCCTCACCCTGGGCTTCAAGGCTCTCCATCACCTCGCCCCCTCCTACCTCACCTCCGTTCTCTCCTTCTACTGCCCAGCCCGCAACCTCCACTCCTCCACCGCTAATCTCCTCACTGTACCTCGTTCTCGCCTGTCCCGCCGTCGACCCCTGGCCCACGTCATCCCCCGGGCCTGGAATGCCCTCCCTCTGCCCCTCCGCCAAGCTAGCTCTCTTCCTCCCTTCAAGGCCCTGCTGAGAGCTCACCTCCTCCAGGAGGCCTTCCCAGACTGAGCCCCTTCCTTCCTCTCCCCCTCGTCCCCCTCTCCATCCCCCCATCTTACCTCCTTCCCTTCCCCACAGCACCTGTATATATGTATATATGGTTGTACATATTTATGACTCTATTTATTTATTTATTTATTTTACTTGTACATTTCTATCCTATTTATTTTATTTTGTTGGTATGTTTGGTTCTGTTCTCTGTCTCCCCCTTTTAGACTGTAAGCCCACTGTTGGGTAGGGACTGTCTCTATGTGTTGCCAATTTGTACTTCCCAAGCGCTTAGTACAGTGCTCTGCACATAGTAAGCGCTCAATAAATACGATTGATTGATTGATTGATCTTGACCAGCACTGCACAGTCTGCTAGCCAAGGTCTCAAGATCCACTGAATTTATGAGGCCCAAACCTGTTCCAGTCCCACCAAGAAAAGTATCGTACCAGGCCCTTTTCCTTTTATTACAGTTTTGAAATACAGGAAAGGAGATGTTAACATTAAGTATATTCTTTTGATAATTCTGCATTACATTAATACAGCTTTTAGGAACTCTGACAATATTATTGTCTCTCACAGTGGGGAGTTTTCCTTCTGCTCAGGACTTTCCCATTCGGGACTCTGGAAGCTGTAACCGGGACTCCCCAGCCTTGAAACCAGATGTAGGTGCTCTTCCAAATTGGTGATGTATATCTTATCTACTGTTCTTATTATTATCTTAGCTTTTATATGTATCTGCATTTTTCTGTTCTATTTCCACCCTCTGTTATATTGTCCGTGTATTCCCAATAAAATCTATGATTTGGCACACTGTGTATGAGTGAGTTCATTATTCTAGGCAATCCAAACCTCTAAATTGCTGCAGCTGCAAAAAAGTATCTCAACTAAACAATATAGCATGTCACTCCCCTCCTCAAAAATCTCCAGTGGCTGCCTGTCAACCTGCGCATCAAGCAAAAACTCCTCACTCTCGGCTTCAAGGCTGTCCATCACCTCGTCCCCTCCTACCTCACCTACCTTCTCTCCTTCTACAGCCCAGCCCGCACCCTCCGCTCCTCTGCCGCTAATCTCCTCACCGTGCCTCGTTTTCACCTGTCCCGCCGTGGACCCCCGGCCCATGTCCTCCACCTGGCCTGGAATGCCCTCCCTCTACACATCCACCAAGCTAGCTCCCTTCCTCCCTTCAAAGCCCTACTGAGAGCTCACCTCCTCCAAGAGGCCTTCCCAGACTGAGCCCCATTTTTTCCCTCCTCCTCCCCATCCCCCCGACCCTACCTCCTTCCCCTCCCCACAGCACCTGCATATATGTTTGTACAGATTTATTACTCTATTTATTTTACTTGCACATATTTACTATTCTATTTATTTTCTTAATAATGTGCATCTAGCTTTAATTCTGTTTGTTCTGACGACTTGACACCTGTCCACATGTTTTGTTTTGTTGTCAGTCTCCCCTTTCTATACTGTGAGCCCATTGTTGGGTAGGGACCGTCACTATATGTTGCCAACTTGTACTTCCCAAGAGCTAAGTATAATGCTCTGCACACAGTAAGCGCTCAATGAAATATGATTGAATGAATGGTAGGGATTGTCTCTGTTGCTTAATTGTACTTTCAAGAGCTTAGTACAGTGCTCTGCACAAAGTAAGCACTCAATAAATATTATTAAATGAAATACCATTGAATGAACATCCAAGATTAGGAATTATTGTTGAAATTTGCATGTAAATATTTCTGATAGATAATCTTCCAGGAAGGGGCAACTGTTACACAGATAACTTATAGGGTGATGAGGCAACACAGCTTCATTGCATATTGGGCCTTCTTCCCATGGAACCAACAGGAAAGATCCAAGGGAAAAATTACTAAAAGAAAATTGTAACTTGGCAAAATATGCACTGAAAGCCACTGTATCTGTTCTCCATCTCTGAAATCACTGCCAGTGATAACCTGCCCCACCTAATCCTTTGTTAAATGCCATTTGACCACATTCCAAAACCAGTTGCAGTCCAGAAGGAAGAAAACCCCTCATTAGAGCCTGAGCTTGTGAGTGAAGGAATTGTGTTTTAAACATACACAAAATCTCAGGTTTCACCAAGCACAGTAACTAATAATATATGACTGAAATACCAATCAATGGACAAGAAAGAGTCAATTTTCCAAACTAATCAAAATCAAGATTAATTCAGATATTTGCAAGTTGGGATAACCAAATAAAATTGAATTTGGCCATTTCACACAAGCTCACCCCTAGCTTGGTTCACTTACTGAATATTTTGCTCAATCACTTGAATTAGTGTTATTTCTGAAAAATGATAAAATGGTCATTTGGAGGACAGACATAACTAACTGAATTTATAGGTTTTTATTTGTAGTCGTTTTTTTATTTTTAAAAAGTTGTTTGGCTTCAGAAAGATTTCACTTCCCCATTTTATAATCAAAACAAAGTTCCAGCTTCAATTCAGACCTTGTATTTTACACACATTCTAAAAGTATTTCAATATTGTTTTACAAAAAATTACCAAAAGAAAATTTTAATTTACCAACTCTATTATATTGTATTCTCCCAAGTGCTTGGTACAGTGCTTGATTGATGGATTGAATTTTTTTTTCTTATTATGCTGATTTAGGGGCATTTAATCCTAATGCTGTTTACTGAATGTTATACACACAAAACCCAGGGGCAGAGAGGCTGATTTGGCCTACACTTCTCAGAAGTTTCCAATCCCCCCATCTTACCTCCTTCCCTTCCCCACAGCACCTGTATATATGTATATATGGTTGTACATATTTATTACTCTATTTATTTATTTATTTATTTATTTTACTTGTACATATCTATCCTATTTATTTTATTTTGTTGGTATGTTTGGTTTTGTTCTCTGTCTCCCCCTTTTAGACTGTGAGCCCACTGTTGGGTAGGGACTGTCTCTATGTGTTGCCAATTTGTACTTCCCAAGCGCTTAGTACAGTGCTCTGCACATAGTAAGCGCTCAATAAATACGATTGATGATGATAATGATGATGATGATGATGACAAAATGAGACTGGCTACTGGACCAATAGTTGGGAAGCCCCTTCTCTGGGCAATTGGCTGAGTTTTTCCAATGGTATTTGCTAAGCACTTACTATGTAAGTGTACTGTACTTCACTTACACTAAGTACTGTAAGTGTACTTAGCACTGTACTAAGCACTGGGGTAGATACAAGCTAAACAGGTTGGACACAGTTCATGTCCCACATAGAGCTCAATCTTAATCCCCATTTTACAAATGAGTTAACTGAGGCACAGAAAAATTAAGTGACTTGCCCAAGGTCACACAGCAGACAAGTGGGAAAGTGGAATTAGAATCCAGGTCCTTTGACTCCCAGGCTTGTGCTCTTTCCACTAGGCCATGCTATTCTCAGGGGAAACCTAGGAGAAGGTAGTCAGTTATTTGAGGCTTCCTGAGCACAGCTGTGGCTACCTGTCTGCTCTCCTGAAATCCAGGCAGAAGAGCTTTACCCCTGGCGATGTTTTCTTCCAGGTTTAAATTTTGCATGGGATAAAAAAGGAATGTACCCCTCCAACTGTGCCTCTGACCTCATCCCTTCACACTTTAGCAAAACACTTGCCCCCTTTCCTGCTTCCCTCCCTGCCCACCATCTTCAACCGCTCAATTATTTGTTACCGAATTGTACTTTCCAAGCACTTAGTACATACTCTGCAACACAGAAAGTGTTCAATAAATACAACTGAATGAATTACCAATGGTTTCTTCCCTGATACTTTGGAACACACTATCTCCCCTGTCAGAAAAAAACAAACCCTCCCTTGACCCTATAGCTCCCTCCTGTTATCACCCCATCTACCTACTACCATTCCTTTCTAAGCTCCTCAAGCATGTTGTCTACACCCGCTGCCTCCACTTCCTCTCCTCCAATTTTCTCCTTGCCCCACTCCAATCTGGCTTCTGTCCCTTCCCTAAAGGGAAGTCACCCTCTCTAAAGTTTCAGTTTGGTCACACTTCTAATCTCCACCTACAATCCCTCCCTTGGAAAACTCTCTTGGGTAGGGACCGTCTCTATATGTAGCCGGTTTGTACTTCCCAAGCACTTACTACAGTGCTCTGCACACAGTAAGCACTCAATAAATACAATTGAATGAATGAATGTATGAACTCATTCACTCCCATGGCTTCAACTGTGATCTCTAAACAGATCATTCCCAAATCTACCTCCCAAGCCCTGACCTCTGTTTTTTCTTCAGTCTTGCATTTGCTACTGCCTTCAAGACATCTCCAGTTACATGTCCTACTGACACCTCAAAAGTAACATGTCCAAAACACACCTCAAGAACGGACCTGTGAGTCAGAGGGCATAAGTTCTAACCCGGCACCACCACTTGTCTGCTATGTGACCTAGGGCACGTCATTTAACTTCTCTGTGCCTCAGTTACCTACTTTGTAAAATAAAGACTACGACTGTGAGCCCATTTGGCACAGGGACTGTGTCCAACCTGATTATCTTGTACCTACCCCCGTGCTTAGTATCATGCCACATATAGTAAGAGTTTAACAAATACCATTCAAAAAAAACCAACAAAAAACCAGAACTCATTTTTTCCACCCAAACCCTGTCCCCCCCCCCCGACTTTTCCCTCAGTGTAGACAACAGCACTATCCACCTTATAAACTCAAAACTGTAGCACTTTCCTTAATTCATCTCTCTCATTCAACCCACATATTCAATCTGTCACCAAATCCTATGAGTTCTACCTTTACCACAAAGCTACAATCCTGACTTTCCTCTCCATCTGAACTTCTACTATGCTGATCCAAGCACTTGTATCCCACCTTGACTAGTTCATTAGTCTCCTCACTGACCTCCATGCCTCCAGTCTCTCCCCATTCTAGTTCATACTTCAATATGCTTCCCTGATCCCTATCCTGAAGGAGTTTACCATCTGAATGTATTTCCTAAATAATAATCGTCCTTCTCAAATGTGCTCTGAGAATAATTTTAAATCAGAAATTTAATTTCCAAAAAATGATATATAAATACCACTGATTGACTGATTGATAGATCAAAGAAATATCCATAGAGTAAAACAGGAAAGAAAACCAACTTGGGGGGAGAGATGCCAGGGAGAAATGACCACAATTTGTAAATCTTGGAGAATTAAGCAACAGCTTGAAAGATTAATTACCATTACATATCCAAATGTTAACTAATCAAAATTAATATAAGTACTATTCCACACTTATAACTTTAGCCATTCCACCTAACTGCTAAAAGAAAAACTGAATGAAAGATATTTTAATGGCATTAGGGTCTAACTAGTAAGTTCATGGTTCTGTAAAAAAGAAAGCCAATTAATTCTGGAATCAATGGTCCGATTACTTTATTGCCACTTTATGTTTTTCAGTGCACATAGAAACATTTTGAATACCATACTGAACATTGCAAGGTAAAGATAAATCACCTGTGCCATGGCCTCTGCTCATTACCTGAGAAAAGGCAATTTTATTCTTTTAAAATTAAATGGGCTATACAGAAACCTTGCAAATAAGGATTAAAAATTTACTTGCCTTCCTTAACTCCTTGGAAGAACCTACCTGGTCAAATAAGTGAAATGAGCATTCCTTTCTTTTAGCCTGACCTAAATCATCATTTCTCTTTAACAAATGGCTAGGTACAAGACAGATATATAATAGCCCAATCTATTTCAGTTACTAAAAGAAATTACAATAATAATGAATGTCTTTTTTAGAAAAGATTTACTTTCCTTTTTAACATAACCCGGTAAATTTAGGATTTAAGAAAATCCCAATTTCAAAAGGCACAACCTGTGCATTTACTCAGACTGTAAGCTGGTTATGAGCAGGGAACGTGGATGTTAATTCTGTTGTACTCTCCCAAGTGCTTACGACAGTGATCTGCCCATAATAAGCGCTCAATAAATATGACTGACTGATTACCACTCAGGAAAAAACATCTAAATGACTGATGGCATACTAGAGCTCCATCCACAATATAAGGCAGCCAAGAGGAAAAGACCCATCTACGAGCACAACCCAGAATTATCCCAGCTCTTGTGTCTTCTCCAGAATGAAGCTGACCTGTAGTCCATTTAAACTATATCTCCACGTCCAGGCAAATGCTCCCAAAACTACCTCTAACTGCATTGCCTCCAAGAGGTTAGACATAGTAGCACTACTAATAGTATTGGTGGAGTACTTAGTGTGTACAGAGCATGCACTTAGTGTGTGCAGGTGGAAATTGGACATAATCCTTGTCTTTGTGGGGCTCACAATCTAAAAATCAAAATGATAAACAGTGGAAATGGTGACAGGTTACAGATACATAAAGAGAAACATAAGGTTAAGTAGGATGTCTTTCCCCAGGGACTGGACCAAAATACCAAGAAAATCCTAATAGGCCAGTGGCCCCTGAATGACTCTGTCAGGTCTGGAATTGAGCAGCTCCTTCCTTACTCAAAGCCAGTTAGGTGCACAACAGGCTTAGTACAGTGCTCTGCACACAGTAAGTGCTCAATAAATATGATTGAATGAACGGGTAGAGATTCAGGAACTTCTGCTCCCATTGCCCTCAACTGCTTATGGCAGTACTGCCCAGCAAAGCTTCCTAAACCAATCAAGACTTTCACTGTGGGCAGGAAACATGTCTGCCAACTCTGTTGCATTGTACTCTCTCAAGCGCTTAGTATAGTGCTCTGCACATAGTAAGCACTCAATAAATACCACTGATGATGATGAGTCTCCCTAACCTCCACCTCACTATAGGACTAACGTTTGCTCCGTGCAGAGCACTGTACCAGGTGCCCAGGAAAGAACAATAGCGCTACTAGACATGATCTCTGTTACTGTGTAGGGGGCCTCATTCACATTAAATCCATTCTATGGTGGAAGAGAGTGGAAGCAATAATGTAAACTTCTGCAGTAAGACCCAACTTTAAAGACATGAAGTTTAAATTTCCATATCTATTTATGGCATTTACAAAGGAAACTATTAGGTAGATACAACACCTACCTTAACAATTAAAACACCCAACTTGGCTCAGGAGGCAAGAAATGAGAGTGGTAGAGGTTCCACTAAGTGAAGATGGCCCAAGTTCTCCAAAGGTTTCTCTTTCATGGGCACAGACCAAACATCACTTTCCATTTAATCCAGCCTCCCGTTCCTGATTTACCCCACAAATATGTCCATTAATCCCTAAAATGACAGCACTTTTCTAATGTAGATATTCAACAATCGGTGCCTCTATAAAACTACCAACTGCAAGAAGAACTTACTCATTACTGACCTCAGATGAATTCAAAATGACACTTTAAAAGGTAAATGTCATATATTATGTGCCATCAAAAAACAGTCTTGTATTTTAAGGTCAGTCTCTTAATGTTACTAGGCAACAGGTCCTGTGTGTTTAGATTCCTAGAGACAGATGTAACTACATTTTCAAAATGTTACCACTCAAAATAAAGCCTCTTTCTCTAAATTATATTTCTTGGATGTGAAGAGCTCTTCATTTGTTTCTGTATTTAGTCAGTTTCCAATATCATTCAACTTTCTGTTGAAGGAATTACATTCATCAAGGCCGTTTTTCTCAAAAACCTCTCAATTTAGAACTGTGACAGTTTTTCAAAGGAATAGATGTGATGGAGGTACTAGATGAGCTCTTTCATTTAATTCTCGCAACTATGGAAACAAATGTTAGATGTAGTCTCCACAGTATTTAATGTTATTAAGGTTACTTATGTTTTAGTAAAACTGATCCAAATTGTGATGGTTTGGACAGAAGATACCAGAGGAATACTCAAAATTAAAAATTTGAAATCATCCTTGGGTTCTCAACTGTTTCAGCTGCAGTCAATCCTGACTTAGTTTCGTACCCCAATTTTTTCCAAGTGAAAGGGATTTGCCCCAAAGAACAGCACAGACTGTAGTATTTAGCAAGGTGAATGATGGAGTTCATCAGAATAAAATTTATAATCAATCCAAATCATATTTGAGTACTTACTGTGTACAAAGCACTGTACTAAGTGCTTGAGAGAGTACAATGTTACAGAGTTGGTAGACATGTTCCCTGCCCACAAGGAGCTTACAGTCTAGAGGGGTAAACCGACATGAAAAGAAATAACAGATGTATTCGTAAGTGCTGGGGGTTGAGGGGGGTGAATAAAGAGTACAATCCAAGTGCAAGGGCAATGCAGAAGGGAGAGGGAGTAGGGGAAATGAGGACTTAGGGAAAGACTCTTGGAGGAGATGAAGCTAGGGATAGTGATCGACTGTCAGACATAAAGGGGGAGGGAGTTCCTGGCCAGAGACAGGATGTGGGTGAAGGATAGGCAACTAGATAGATGAGAATGAAGTGCAGTGAGTACACTGGCATTAGAGGACAGATGTGAGCATGCTGGGTTGCAACCAGAAAGAAGCAAGAAAGCACAGAAGAGAGCAAGGTGATTGAGTGCTTTAAAGCCATTGGTAAGGACTTTCTTTGGGTAGTCAACCACTGGAGGTTTTTGGAGTGAGGAAACATGGGCTGAACGTTTTTGGTTTTTTTAATGATCCAGGTAGCACAGTTAAGTATGGACTGGAGTGGGGAGAGACCAGAGGCAGAGAGGTCAGCAAGGAGGATGATGCAGTAGTCAAAGTGGGATAGGATAAGTGCTTGCATCAGCATAGTAGCAGTTTGGAAAGGAAAGGGCAGATTTTAGCAATGCTGTGAAGGTAGAATTACCAAGATTTGGTGACAGACTGAAAATGTGGGTTGAATGAGAGAAAAGAGTCAGGCTTCTTGTCCAAATCTATTGTACAAACCACTAGATTGTAACTCTGTTGCATTGTAGTCTCTCCATAGTAAGAAACAATAGCTTTACTTCTATTTATTCTGATGACTTGGCACCTGTTCACATGTTTTGTTTTGTTGTCTGTCTCCCCCTTCTAGACTGTGAGCCCGTTGTTGGGTAGGGACCATCTCTATATGTTGCCAACTTGTACTTCCCAAGTGCTTAGGACAGTCCTCTGCACACAGTAAGAGAGGAAGGAAGGAAGGAAGGAAGGAAGGAAGGAAGGAAGGGAGGAAGGAAGGGAGGAAGGAAGGGAGGAAGGGAGGAAGGAAGGAAGGAAGAGACACCACTGATTGACTAAATCCTTTGAAATTCTTCTCCTGGCTTTTCTAACCTTGTAATTAGGAAATAATTTAGATGCACTGCATAGCTCTGATGTAAAAAATGAACAAAAATAAACTGAAAACACTATACACATACAAAAAGGCTACATAAATATTGAAATGATATTTTTAATAACAAAAATATTGTCAGTTTCTTTTGAAACTTGCTTGAGAAGACCTGTAATTTACATTTCCTAACATCTAAGGAACACCAATGTGAAATAGCAAGCTCTGCTTAGAGAGGAGACATCTGAAGCATGTTTTCACCAACAATTTTACTCCCTGCCTATTTTGGGGAAGATTGTGAACTCATCCCTCCAGCAAAAGTAATGAAGATAAAAAAAGATAGCTATCTAATCTCAGGTTCCCACAAGGACTGGATCTCTTTTGGAAACACACTCCCCAAAAGCATTATTTTCTTGGACAAAATTCACCACAAGTATTTAGAAATATTAAGGAAGATGGTCTCAGAAGCATCACCAAAAGTGGTTGCTGAGTCCCTACAGATCAAATGTGAACAGGTTATAGTTCTTAACTGATGCTACTCTTACTACTTCCCTACTGTTATTATTTGCAAGCTACATGTTCAAGAACAGTTGAAGTCAAACTTGCTTGTTAATTTGCACTCTCATTTATTCATTCATTCATTCAATTGTATTTATTGAGCACTTACTGTGTGCAAAGCACTGTACTAAGCACTCTCACAAAATAATTTGTGACTGAAAAACAAGTCATGAATTCTGAAAATATAGACCTTCACCTACTGCACTGGATGGCATTTTACTCCAACCAATCCATCAATCATGTTTATTGAGCACTTACTGTGTAGAGCACTGTACTGCTGCACAATACAACAGAATTGAGACATATTCCCTGCCCATAAGGAGTTTACAGTCTGGGTAAGAAGGGGAGGGGAGACTGACATTATTTTAAACTGTGGATATGTACATAAGTGCTATGGGGTTGAGGATGGGGTGAATACAGGTTACAGATCCAAGGGCAAGGGCAACGCAGAAGGGAGAGGGAGTAGGGGAAATGAGGACAGTCAGAGAAAGTCTCCTGGAGGAGATGTGATTTTTATAAGGTTTTTATGGTGGGGAGAGTAATCATCAGTTGGATATGAAAAGAGAGGGCATTCCAGGCCAGAGGTAGGACGTGGACTAGAGGTCAGCAGCCAGATAAATGAGATCAAGGTACAGTGAGTAGCAAACAGTGAGTAGCAAACTGAGCATGTTGGATTATAGTAGGAAATTCTCGAGGCAATATAAGAGGGACCACGGTGATTGAGTGATTAAAGTCAATGGTAAGGAGTTTGATGTAGAGGTGGACAGGTGCCCACTGGAGGTTCTTGAGAACTGGGGAAACATGGACTGAACTTTTGTATAGAAAAATGATCAGGGCCATCAGAGTGTGGAATGGACTGGAATCCAAGATTACCAAAGGCACACTAAAAAATCAGAATATAGAGATAAAAGGAAATTTCACATTGTGCCTCAGTTTTATAGACTGTAAACCCTACATGGGACTGGAACTGTGCCTGATCTGATTATCTTATTTCTATTCTAAAACTTAATACACTGGTGCATAGTAGGTGCTCAATAAACAACATCATTATCATCATTAAGTACTAGCAAAATTAACCATGCTTTTACCAGGAATAAAAGTACACAAAGATAGAAGTAACCGTGCAGCACTTCAACATCATCACCAACATCAAGAGTTTTAAGCACCTGCTGTATGCAGAGCACTGGAAAAGGTGGTTGGAATATAATGAATGTCAAAACATCATCCTCGCCCTCAGGGAGGTTACAATCTAATAGCAGAGACATGAGCAGATTCAAATTTTTAAATATAAATTAGGCAAAAGAACAAAAAACTGGGATTAAATTACTAGAAACAAAAGTAAGTAAACATACAACAAGAAGGTGACTTCTTGGAGGATTTGATAACTGGAAAGGAATGTGCTCTAACAGAGCTGGAAAGGGAGGGAGTTTCAAGTGGAAGACAAGGAATGAGAAATAAGTTAAACAGAAAAGTTGTGAGCAAGGTATAGCTGGGTAGGAGCAAGAGTCCAAGAGAGGTGGTAGAAGAGAATTGCTACGGTCATGAGAAAGGAGGTGTTCTAAAAGTAATGCTAACAAGGGATTGTGTCAATCTACTCTATTATACTGCACTCTATTATACTGCAGAGATGAGCAAGAAGTGCTCAATAAGTATCACTGATTGATTGACTGAATATGGCACCTGATCACTGCAATCAATTTTCCACAGAACACTGTGGGACTTCAAGAGAAGTATTAACATACAAAGATGAATCATCTCTAGGCCCATGTTTAAGAAAACAAAATAGAAAATATTTACCTTAATGATTTTTGACTCGCAAAGCAAGCCCAAACACACATGAAGTTCATTTTGCTTCTTTAGTGCTGAAGGCAAGTTTTGAAATCTGACCGTTTCTTAAATTCCAAACTATTCATTTTAAGCACCCAGTTAATTGACAATGCCTCTGCCTTTCCAGAGCTTTCCATTACTGAGTTTCAAATATTCTTCTTTATGACATCTCCCTTATGTTACTTTATGCTGCAACATTTTGGTGCAGAGAAAGTCTCCTAAATTCAAGTTTCTATAAGGCTGGCTTAACTGGAAATTTTTTTTTTTTAAGTGCAATATACATCCCTCATATTTCCCTTAAAGCCCAGTAAAGGCATTTTTTTTCACATCTACTTTGTTCTTGGCAGCATTTTGTCCATTTTTATAGG
The DNA here is from genome assembly GCF_015852505.1 of Tachyglossus aculeatus. Taxonomy (NCBI): domain Eukaryota; kingdom Metazoa; phylum Chordata; class Mammalia; order Monotremata; family Tachyglossidae; genus Tachyglossus; species Tachyglossus aculeatus. The sequence goes on from NC_052066.1 coordinate 132,230,758, forward strand.
TTAGACAGATACTCTCAAACTTTTATTCTTCAGGCACACAATGATTCTAAGGGCTCTAGGCTCAGAGATTTAGCAATAGCATATAATGAAAGAGAGTTTCACTTAGCTGAGAAAGAAAGAATAAAGGCTGCTCAGAAACCAAAAGGACAGATCGTGTTGCCATGGTTAAACATCACCATTTTCACACATCGGGATTGAAATAATGGGGTAACAGCAGAAAGAGGCCAAGGCAAGACAATTGATTCAAGAGATTTTATATCAAACCTCACTAGAATTCAGTGGGTCTTTTCCCCGGAACACCTTATGAAAGAAACAGATGCAATCTGAAAGCACTCAATTCAACATCCCATCACTTGCTTCCATTTTAATTAATGGTACCAGAAGGTCAGCCCTGAAGATTAAACTGTTCCCACCAAATAGAAAACAGGTAAACTCACAAGCTACTTCCTAATGCCCTACAAACAAGAGAAAAATAATTAGGTTTGGGAGAGATAGGGCATCCTAGAGTGACAACTGAGTTTTCAGACTATCATATTTGATGGTTTGCTTATCATAATTTGGTTTGGTATTTTAGCTTTTTGAAGAGGAAGGTGAGGAAGGGTAACTGTGGAGAAGGGTTTCCCCATCTTTATTCAGTTACTATTACAAGATGACCAAGAAAGCAGGCAAAAAACAGATTCAAGACCAATAGTTTTTCCACTTTTTGTACTCCTAAGTCTAGCAGACCCCATAGCCCTAACTCATAATAATTTATCTTTTCTCTCAGCATTATCAAAAACTCCTCATCATTGGCTTTAATGCACTCCATCACCTTGCCCCCACCTACATCACTTCACTTCTGTCTTTCTACAACCCAGCCCACACACTTGGCTCCTCTAGTGCTAACCTTTTCACTGTGCCTCGATCTCCCCTGTCTCACCACCAACCTCTAGCCCACATCCTGCCTCTGGCTTGGACACTCTCCCTCCTCAAATCCAACAATCCTTGAACGAGTCGTCTACATGCGCTACCTCCAATTCCTCAACACCAACTCTCTCCTCCACCCCCTCCAGTCTGGCTTCCGTCCCCTACATTCCACGGAAACTGCCCTCTCCAAGGTCACCAATGACCTCCTGCTTGCCAAATCCAACGGCTCATACTCTATCCTAATCCTCCTCGACCTCACAGCTGCCTTCGACACTGTGGACCACCCCCTTCTCCTCAACACGCTATCCAACCATGGCTTCACAGACTCCGTCCTCTCCTGGTTCTCCTCTTATCTCTGCGGTCATTCATTCTCAGTCTCTTTTGCAGGCTCCTCCTCCCCTTCCCATCCCCTTACTGTAGGGGTTCCTCAAGGTTCAGTTCTTGGTCCCCTTCTGTTCTCGATTTACACTCACTCCCTTGGTGACCTCATTCACTCCCATGGCTTCAACTATCATCTCTACGCTGATGACACCCAAATCTACATCTCTGCCCCTGCTCTCTCTCCTTCCCTCCAGGCTCGCAGCTCCTCCTGGACATCTCCAGGAGGAGATGTCCAAACCGCTACCCTGCTTGTTCAAGCTCTCATCCTATCCCATCTGGACTACTGTATCAGCCTCCTCTCCGATCTCCCACCCTCCTGTCTCTCCCCACTTCAATCCATACCTCACGCTGATGCCCGGACTGTCTTTGTCCAGAAACGCTCTGGGCACATTACTCCCCTCCTCAAAAATCTCCAGTGGCTAACAATCAACATACGCATCAGGCAGAAACTCCTCACCCTGGGCTTCAAGGCTGTCCATCACCTCGCCCCCTCCTACCTCACCTCCCTTCTCTCCTTCTACAGCCCAGCCCGCACCCTCCGCTCCTCTGCCGCTAATCTCCTCACCGTGCCTCGTTCTCGCCTGTCCCGCCATCGACCCCCGGCCCACGTCATTCCCCTGGCCTGGAATGCCCTTCCTCCCCACATCCGCCAAGCTAGCTCTCTTCCTGCCTTCAAGGCCCTACTGAGAGCTCACCTCCTCCAGGAGGCCTTCCCAGACTGAGCCCCCTCCTTCCTCTCCCCCTACTCCCCCCTCCATTCCCCGCACCTTACCTCCTTCCCTTCCCCACAGCACCTGTATACATGTATATGTTTGTACACATTTATTACTCTATTTATTTATTTTACTTGTACATATTTATTCTACTTACTTTATTTTGTTAATATGCTTTGTTTTGTTCTCTGTCTCCCCCTTCTAGACTGTGAGCCCACTGTTGGGTAGGGACCTTCTCTATATGTTGCCAACTTGTACTTCCCAAGTGCTTAGTACAGTGCTCTGCACACAGTAAGTGCTCAATAAATACGACTGAATGAATGAATGAATGAACAAAAGTTACTTTCTGCCCCTTCAAAGCCTTACTGAAGGCACATCTCCTCCAAGAGGCCTTCCCAGACTAAGACCCACTTTGCCTCATCTCCCACTCCCTTCTGCATCACCCTGAATTGCTCCCTTTGTTATTCCGCCCCTCCCAGACCCACAGCACTTATGTACAAACCTATAATTTTATTTATTTGTATTGATGCCTGTCTCCCCTGCTGTAAACTGTAAGCTCATTGTGGGCAGGCATTGTCACTGTTTATTGTTGTACTGTACTTTCCCAAATGCTTAGTACAGTGCTCTGCACACAGGAAGCACTCAATAAATACATCTGAATGAATTAATGAATAACCTTGGCATCTAGTAAATGCCTAATAAATGGCAATTTATTCATTCATTAAAATGGTTTTTCTCTATTCCCCCAACTGTTAACACACACCCCAAAACTAGCTGCTAACAGAGAGCACACCTATTTTGGAATAGTATCCTTATTAATGAAGCTTCTTTAACTTGAAAAAATGAATAAGTTTAAACAACAGACTCAAAAATCCATTTTTAGTACTGTAATTTTTGATGGCATAATACATTATTTGTAAATTACCTTGAATTGAATTGTACTGAAAGATGTCAGTTTGTATTACAAGTTGTTTTTAAGTTTGGAAAAAAAAATTATAGAAGGGTCCATTTAGATTTCTATGGATATTCATCATGTCTGTAACCAAACTGTTACAAATTAAAAATTTTAATTACCTTTCTGTATGATTTAAACAAATTATGCTTCATTATATTTTAAAAGGGTGAGATGGGGCGAATACAACAGTTGCATATGCTTAAAATGTGTTAATTATTTCATTTCAAAGTTTTATAAGATAGAGAAAAAATTAAATAGGTGAAAGATGTCACAGGTTGGGCTGAAATTTCAGTCCTATATAATGTGCACTCATTTTAACCTAGAAAAATGTGCATGTTTCAATTCCCTTGTCTCTTCACACCCTTACTGTACAAAAATTAAGCTTTGTTTTTTTTGTTACATAGTGTTGCAGGATCCAAGTTTAACTGAGCAAGGCACTCAATCATGCTTCTTTAAGAAAGAGTTCTCATAAAAATGAGCTGGCCTGTCAACTTTCATAGAGAGAAACAAGGGGACAGACAGCAGAGTAGCAGCACATTCATTTCAACAAACCAATATGACACAGTAGTTTTTCCCCAAGAGCTTCATGATCTTGCCCTCAGGTGTTTATAAATACATATAGTTTAAAAATTATAGGACACGTATCTTTTTTTTACTTATTCATATCACAAACATACCCTTTGAAAAGTAATGCAGGCTGCTTTTTGATTACACCATAAAAGATTATTTTTTATTAAACTCATGGTTTTCACTAGCCAAATGTACACTTTTTTAAAAAAAGGTATCAGTTTCTGATCTACAGAAGCATTTTTCAGAACAAAGACCCTAGGCCCAAGAAATATCATTAATAAAAGGAAAGTGTTCATAAATTCAAAACTACAATGTTCTTATTAATTTGGATGATAATCTATTAAAAATAGAAATCCTGATTAAATATAGCCCAACAATTGTTCATCTGTGGGGGAAAGAACTGATTTTCATTTTGCTTAAGAATTGTTGCTAAAATAATACAAATTTTCGGTAAAGTATAGCACTGTACTACAAAGAGTGGTGGAGAGCTATTATTTAGATCTTAAAACCCTAAATATGTTAAAAATCTAAAAACCTTAAATTCCAACCTGATTACCTTATATGTACCCCAGCAGTACAGAGCCTGGCACATAGTAAGCACTTAATAAATGCCATTTTTTAAAAAAAAGAATTAAGAAATCCATTTCTTCTGTCACTGGGGCAAACATGTGTTGACAAATTCTGCCTCAATCCAAGAGCTACTTTTGAACATTTCATATGGTTGCTTTCTAGCCAATACATAAAAAAGTCCAATTTGAAACACTTTCAATTTTGAAATGGTAAATCATATCTATCTATAAATACTAACATTTCAACTATCAAGCAGCTGAAGGACAACTAAAATGCTAACATGAGACATTTCGCTAGATATTTCATTTTATTTATGCTGATTAACAACCTCTCCCCAAGTCTGTTCTATTAAAGTAAAAGGAGCACACACATAAACGCGCGCACACACACACACCCACAAAAAGCATGAATTTCAATTAATTGCATCAAATGCGCTTGTTGTTGGTTGCAGTTGTGCTACAGAGCTCTGGCTCCCCCATTTGACACTTGCAGGGCATATCATTCCTATGACAGCACAACACAGGACTACTATAAAAAAAAGTTACAAATTTGGCTAGATTTTGAAAAGTTCACTCTAATTTCCAACTCTTACATGCTGACCTCACCAAAGTATCAAACTAATGGTGTGCATATTACTGAAAATAGAAACCCAAACGTCGAAAGACAAAGAAATGCAACTCTGCCTTAATAGGATCTTAGAAGCATCTATCCATTTAGCTTCAAAAGAAGAGAGAATAAAGAAATTCATGCTGAATCAATGGTATTTATTGCGCACTTACAGTGTGCAGAGCACTGTACTATGCACTTGAGAGAGTACAATACAGCAGAGTTGGTGGACACATTTCCTGACCACAACAATCTTACAGTCAAGAGGGAGAGACAGGCATTAAAATATATTAGAGATTACAGATCGCTGCAGCTGAGGGTGGGATGAACATCACGTGCTTATAGGGTACAGTTGGAGGGATGGCACAGGAATATGAAGTAGAAGGGAAAAATGGGAAAAGGAGAATGAAAAATTAACCATACAACGACTGATTTTATTTAGTACACAAGAGGTGCCCACGGAACTGCTCTGTCACATGTCAGATGACATCTGGGATAAATCCCAATCTCACAGACATTTATGTAGAAAGCTCAACACAACAGGGGCTCAACACTTTCACTTTGGTCTATACACGCCACACTTAGTGGAAAGAGCACAGGCTTGGGAGTCTAATCCCGGCTTCGCTGCTTGTCAGCTGTGTGACTTTGGGCAAGTCACTTAACTTCTTCTTCTTAACTTCTCTGTGCCTCAGTTACCTCATCTTTAAAATGGGGATTAAGACTGTGAGCCCCATGTGAGACAACCTGATTACCTTGTATCTACCCCAGCACTTAGAACAGTGCTTGGCACATAGTAAGTGCTTAACAAATACCATAATTATTATTATTAATCAATCAATCATATTTATTGAGCGCTTACTGTGTGCAGAGCACTGTACTAAGCGCTTGGGAAGTACAAGTCGGCAACAGTCCCTACCCAACAGCGGGCTCACAGTCACAGTATATATTACTTATTATACGCACTCAGTCATTCTCCAAAGATATCTGCTGCCTTTCTTAACTGTAAATTCAATGTGGGCAGGGAACATGTCTACCAACTCTGTTATATTGTACTCTCCCAAGTGCTTAATACAGTGCTCTGCAGACAGGCTCTGCACAGAATAAGCACCCAATAAATACAATTGATTTATTGATTTATTGGTTTTCTATCTCTTCACTGGGGAAAACCTGCCTAGGAAGCAGAACTTAGAGATCACCATTGTGTTATTAGGCTGAGCCTGCGCCTTGCCAAGTGCAGGCTGATATACAGTCTAAATCTTTTTTCTCAATGGTTAAGCACTGGGGTAGATACAAGTTTATCACACTGGATACAGTCTCTGTCACATTTGGGGCTCACAGCCTTAATTCCCATTTTACAAATGAAATAACTAAGGCACAGAGAAGTTAAGTGACTTACCCAAAGTCATATAGCAAGCAATTGGCAGAACCAGGATCAGAACAAAGGTCCTCCATTCCCAGCCCCATGCTCTTTCCACTAGGCCCTCCTGCTTCTTCAGATGAATTATCAATCCACTTAGCTTGGCTGACAGAGAAGCAGCTCATATTCATTGACATGTTTTCATGGGTGGGGAGTTCCACAACACATGTATAAATTAATCTAGAATTACTAATGATGTCCACAGCCCTACTGAATTGAAAAAGTTACCCAGAAAAGAGGAATCCAATTCTGAAAGCAGCTTCCAGATTCCTTCTTGTACTCACAACACAATTCTGAAGAATATGTTAAGCAAGAGTGGCCCTACATCCTCTAGACTGTGAGCCCACTGTTGGGTAGGGACCGTTTCTGTACGTTGCCAACTTGTACTTCCCAAGTGCTTAGTACAGTGCTCTGCACACAGTAAGCGCTCAATAAATGATTGATTGATTGATTAGTGATAGAAAAAGGCTCTTCAATTCTGATGTAGCAGTCAGTCATTCAGTTATATTTATTGAGCGCTTACTGTATGCAGAACACTGTACTAAGCATTTGGGAGAGTACAAAATAATATAAAGACACAATTCTCTGCCCACAGTGAGTTTACAGTCATATCATCACAGAATAATCTGGGAATTTTTGATTAACTTTTCATACAACTCGTAACAATGATAATAATAATAATAATGGCATTTGTTAAGTGCTTATTATGTACAAAGCACTGTTCTAAGCACTGGGGAGGATACAAGGTGATCAGGCTGTCCCATGGGGGCTCACAGTCTTAATCTCCATTTTACAGATGAGGTAACTGAGGCACAGAGATGTCAAGTGACTTGCCCAAAGTCACATAGCTGACAGTTGGCGGAATCGGGATTAGAACACATGACCTCTGACTCCCAAGCCTGTGCTCTTTCCACTGAGCCACACTGCTTCTCTATGAACTCATCTAATTTTAAGAGCTGTCAATCTCCAGGCTTATGCATAGGACCAATCAATTGCTTACTGTTTATGAATACTAGTGATATTGATCTCAAAATACAGTCCTCTAGACTGGAAACTTGTTTCTTTTATAGGGTTTTTTTTTTGTTTCTTTGTTTCAGTGGTATTTGTTAAGTGCTTACTGTGTTGCCAGACACTGTACTGAGAGCTGGGGTTGATACATGATAATCAAGTCAGACATAGTACACATCCCAAATGGGGCTCACAGTCTTAATTCCCATTTTACAGATGAGGTAACTGAGGCACAAAGAAGTTAAGTGATATACCCAAGGTCACACAGCATTCATTCATTCAATCGTATTTATTGAGCGCTTACTGTGTGCAGAGCACTGTACTAAGCACTTATGAAGTACAAGTTGGCAACATATAGAGACGATCTCTACCCAACAGCGGGCTCACAGTATAGAAGGGGGAGACAGACAACAAAACAAAACATATTAACAAAATAAAATAGAATATGTAAATATGTATAAGTAAAATAAATAGAGTAATAAATCTGTACAAACATATATACAGGTGCTGTAGGGAGGGGAAGGAGGTAGGGCAGGGGGGTGGAGAGGGGGAGAGGAAGGAGGGGGCTCAGTCTGGGAAGGCCTCCTGGAGGAGGTGAGCTCTCAGTAGAGCTTTGAAGGGAGGAAGAGAGCTAGCTTGGTGGATGTGTGGAGGGAGGGCATTCCAGGCCAGGGGGAGGACGTGGGCCGGGGGTCGATGGCGGGACAGGCAAGAACGGGGCACCGTGAGGAGGTTAGCGGCACAGGAGCAGAGGGTGCGGGCTGGGCTGTAGAAGGAAAGAAGGGAGGTGAAGTAGGAGGGGGCGAGGTGGTGGAGAGCCTTGAAGCCGAGAGTGAGGAGTTTTTGCCTGATGCACAGGTTGACTGGTAGCCACTGGAGATTTTTGAGGAGGGGAGTAACATGCACAGAGCGTTTCTGCACAAAGATGATCCGGGCACCAGCGTGAAGTATAGATTGAAGTGGGGAGAGACAGGAGAATGGGAGATCAGAGAGGAGACTGATGCAGTAATCCAGCCACGATAGGATGAGAGACTGAACCAGCAGGGTAGCGGTTTGGATGGAGAGGAAAGGGCGGATCTTGGCGATGTTGCGGAGCTGAAACCGGCAGTTTTTGGTGACAGATTGGATGTGAGGGGTGAACGAGAGAGCAGAGTCGAGGATGACACCAAGGTTGCGGGCTTGTGAGATGGGAAGGATGGTAGTGCCATCTACAGTGATGGGAAAGTCAGGGAGAGGGCAGGGTTTGGGAGGGAAGATAAGGAGTTCAGTCTTGGACATACTGAGTTTTAGATGGCGGGCAGACACCCAGATGGAGATGTCTTGAAGGCAGGTGGAGACATGAGCCTGAAGGGAGGGAGAGAGAGCAGGGGCAGAGTTGTAGATTTGGGTGTCATCAGCGTAGAGATGATAGTTGAAGCCATGGGAGCAAATGAGTTCACCAAGGGAGTGAGTGTAGATAGAGAACAGAAGGAGACCAAGAACTGAAACTTGAGGAACCCCTACAGTAAGGGGATGGGAGGGGAGGAGGAGCCCGCAAAAGAGATGAGAATGAACGTCCGGAGAGGTAAGAGGAGAACCAGGAGAGGACAGAGTCTGTGAAGCCAAGGTTGGATAGCGTGTTGAGGAGAAGGGGGTGGTCCACTGTGTTGAAGGCAGCTGAGAGCTCTCAGCCTATCAAGCTCTCATCCTATCCCATCTGGACTACTGCATCAGCCTTCTCTCTGATCTCCCATCCTCGTGTCTCTCTCCACTTCAATCCATACTTCATGCTGCTGCCCGGATTAGCTTTGTCCAGAAACGCTCTGGGCATATCACTCCCCTCCTCAAAAATCTCCAGTGGCTACCAATCAATCTGCGCATCAGGCAGAAACTCCTCACCCTCGGCTTCAAGGCTGTCCATCACCTCGCCCCCTCCTACCTCACCTCCCTTCTCTCCTTCTACAGCCCAGCCCGCACCCTCCGCTCCTCCACAGCTAATCTCCTCACCGTACCTCGCTCTCGCCTGTCCCGCCATCGACCCCCGGCCCACGTCACCCCCGGGCCCGGAATGCCCTCCCTCTGCCCATCTGCCAAGCTAGCTCTCTTCCTCCCTTCAAGGCCCTGCTGAGAGCTCACCTCCTCCAGGAGGCCTTCCCAGACTGAGCCCCTTCCTTCCTCTCCCCCTCGTCCCCCTCTCCATCCCCCCCATTTTACCTCCTTCCCTTCCCCACAGCACCTGTATATATGTATATATGTTTGTACATATTTATTACTCTATTTATTTATTTATTTTATTTGTACATATCTATTCTATTTATTTTATTTTGTTAGTATGTTTGGTTTTGTTCTCTGTCTCCCCCTTTTAGACTGTGAGCCCACTGTTGGGTAGGGACTGTCTCTATATGTTGCCAATTTGCACTTCCCAAGTGCTTAGTACAGTGCTCTGCACATAGTAAGTGCTCAATAAATATGATTGATGATGATGATGATGATGAGAGGTCGAGGTGGATTAGGATAGAGTATGAGCCGTTGGATTTGGCAAGCAGGAGGTCATTGGTGACCTTTGAGACCAGCAGAAAAGACCAGCAGTAAAGTGGTAGAGCTTGGATTAGAACCCAGGTCCTTCTGACTCCCAGGCCCATGCTCTTAGCTACTAGGCCACGCTGCTTCTCACTGTGGGCAAGGAATGAGTCTACCAACTCATAAGAGTTGGTCTACCAACTCATAAGAGAAGCAGCGTGGCTCAGTGGAAAGAGCATGGGCTTTGTAGTCAGAGGTTTTGGGTTCAAATCCCGGCTCCGCCAATTGTCAGCTGTGTGACTTTGGGCAAATCACTTGACTTCTCTGTGCCTCAGTTGCCTCCTCAGTAAAATGGGGATTAAGACTGTGAGCCCCCTGTGGGAGAACCTGATCACCCTGTATCTTCCCCAGTGCTTTGTGAGCCCACTCTCGTAGACTGTGAGCCCACTGTTGGGTAGGGAATGTCTCTATATGTTGCCAACTTGTACTTCCCAAGCGCTTAGTACAGTGCTCTGCACACAGTAAGCACTCAATAAATACGATTGATTGATTGATTGATTAGAACAGTGCTTTGCACATAGTAAGTGCTTAACAAATACCAACATTATTATTGTTATTATTACCAACTGTTATACTGTACCAAGCACATAGTACAGTGTTCTGCACACAGTAAGCACTCAATAAACACCACTGATTGATTAATATGATTGATTAATATTGTTTTCAGCACTTGATTCTCCTGAGCCTAGACTGCAACAAGGAGCAGCATGTCAGCTGAGCTCTCCTGGGTTCATAAACCCCAGTGAGATTCAGGGAGTGCAGAGTCAGTGATGCTCTTCAGGACAAAGAGTCAGGGGGACAAGGATCCTGCCCACAGTGCAAAGCAATGAGAAAACCAATGGGTCTCCCACAAACCCTCTCATCTTTCTTTTACAAGCCATCTTTGAAATCACTTGGCATTCCCTCAGTATTGCATATATAAAGGAAGACTTGTACACAGCTTTTTGGGCATACATCATCTCCTCCTTGCCTTGTAGATCTTGGCAGATCTGGGAGTTTTACCATTCGTCTAGGCCTCCTTGTAGTCACTTTAGTGACTTCATGAAACAATGAGGACACAGCCATATCTTCAACCGCTGACAGGCCTCATCCTCAGTAGTAGGGAAACAGCATGCCCTAGTGGGTAGAGAATGGGCCTGGGGGACAGAAGGACCTGGGTTCTAGTCCTGGCTCCACCATTTGTTTGCTGTGAGGCCATGTCACTTAATTTCTCTGTGCCTCAGTTACCTCATCTGTAAAATGGGGATTAGGGCTGTGAGCCCCATGTGGGACAGGGACTTTTGTTCAACCTGATCAGCTTGTATCTACCCAAGTACTTAGAACAGTGCTTGACACACAGTAAGTACTTAACACTATCATTACTATTATTATTAGTGGAAAGTTTATTAAATGTTGCAATCTCTTTGCCTACCATGGGGATTCAATACCTGCTCTCCCTCCTACTTAGGCTGTGAGTCCCATGTGGGACAGGGATTGTCGAACATGATCAACGTGTACTTACTCCAGCGCTTAGAACAGCTCTTGACAACAGTGCTTTATAAGCACTTAACGAAGACCATACTAATAATAATAATGAAGGTGGAGCCATATCATCTCTTAAATCTTGCTGTGGCAGCACGTATAGCAGCAGTCCTTCGTATTCAAAGAAGAAGCCCACTGAGGGGAAGTTCACCTATGGATGTGTCTGTATGGTTGAAAAGGCCCCAAGCAGGAACCCCAGGTTCGGCCACAGCTTGTACACATACCTTGGTTTCTATTTGTGTAGCCTTAGATTACTTTGCCCCACCTTGCTCGTTAGAACTACTCCTCTGTGTGCTTTCCTTTTTCTATGTCTGCTGTTCTCCCATTCTCCAAGAGCATGGTAAATATATTGAGGTATGGGCTGATGCTATGCAAGAGAAGGCAGACTATGAGGAGAGCAGTTCTGTTAAGGTGACAGTTTGAATTTCAGCCCCTCTTCTTGCCTTTCACTCTCCTGAGGATGAAATATCCAAAAGGCAGTCAAGAGGAAAAAAAGCAAGAAACTAAGCACCTTGATGATTCACCAACTCGATAATTATTATTATTATTGTATTTGTTAACCAATCAGTGGTATTTATTTAGCACTTACTGTGTGCAGAGCACTGTACTAAGCACTTGGGAGAGTAAAATACAACAGAGTTGGTAGACACTTTCCTTGTCCACAACAAGCTTACAGTCTAGAGTCCTACGTGCCTATACCTCCCAATGATCTGACATAGCTCTGTCCCAGAAACGTGGATCCATATAATGCCCATAAACCATATCAATATTAATGGTAAGAACTTAGTACGTGTCAAGCACTGTTCTAAGTGCTGGAGTAGATAAAAGTTCATCAGGTTGGATGCAGTCCATGGCCCATTTGAGGCTCACAGTCTAAACCGAAGGGACAGCAGGCATTTTATCAGTCCCACCTTCACAACATCACTAAAAATCTGCCCTTTCCTCTCCACCCAAACTGCTATCAAGTTAATACAATCACTCATCCTATCCTGCCTGGATTACTGCATCAGCCTCCTGGCTGATCTCCCAACCTCCTGTCTCTCCCCACTCCAATCATCATCATCATCATCAATCGTATTTATTGAGCGCTTACTATGTGCAGACCACTGTACTAAGCGCTTGGGAAGTACAAATTGGCAACATATAGAGACAGTCCCTACCCAGAAGTGGGCTCACAGTCTAAACGGGGGAGACAGAGAACAAAACCAAACATACTAACAAAATAAAATAAATAGAATAGATATGTACAAGTAAAATAAATAGAGTAATAAATATGTACAAACATATATACATATATACAATCCATACTGCACTCTGCTGCCCAGATCATTTTTTTACAAAAACATTCAGGACCTGTCACCCTACTCCTCAAAAAACTCCAGTGTTTGTCCATCCACCTCCACATCAAACAAAAACTCCTCACCGTTGGCTTTAAATCACCTCATCACCTTGCCCCCTCCTACCTCCCCTCGCTACTCTCCTACTACAACCCAGCCCGCACACTTCGCTCCTCTAGTGCTAACCTTCTCAACGTGCCTCAATCTTGCCTATCTTGCCACCAACCCCTCGCCCACATCCTGCCTCTGGCCTAGAATGCCTCCCTCCTCAAATCCGACAGAAAATTACTCTACCCCGCTTCAAAGCCTTTTTGAAGGTACATCTCATCCAGAAGGCCTTCTCTGATCAAGCCCCTGCTTTCCTCTTCTCCCACTCCCTTCTGCATCACCCTGACTTGCTCCCATTTTTCTTCCCCCATCCCAGCTCCACATCACTTATGTACAGATCTGTAATTTATTTATTTAACATCTTTACCCCCCCACAAGACTGCAAGCTCATTGTGGGCAGGGAATGTCTCTGCTTATTGTTGTACTATACTCTCCCAAACACTCAGTACAGTGCTCTGCACACAGAAAGTGCTCAATAAATATGACTGAATGAACGAAAATCTCCATTTTACAGTTGAGAAAACAGGCTCAGAGAAGTTAAGTCACTTGCCCATCAACCAATTGGCAGAGTACGGATTAGGACTCAGGTTTTCTGACTCCCAAACCCATGTTCTTTTCCACGAGGCCATGCTGCTTCTCATCCACTCTGGCATAATTGAGGCTTGCCTATGTATGATGTTTCCCCTAAAATCAGAACACACACTGAATATTCAATATGCCAATTTATCTAAAAGTATCTTTTAATATATCTTAGTTTCCATTTTTTGCAAAGAACTGTCAAGCATCTCAGCTGCAGTAAAACATTTTGGTAAAATTATTTTTAATGCTTTAATCTCCTGAATTAATGTAAATCTTAAAATTGCACACCTGTGTTTGCAAAGTCTTTTTGATGGGTCCTGTCACCTTAGATGTCAGCATTTATTCCACTTCACTTAAATGCTAAAGACTGAGTATATTCGTGTTGTAAAGAAGTTTCCTCGAGATTTAGCAACATGCTATTTACAAAATTCAAAATACATTTTCGTGTCTGGTTCTTTAGTAACATTTGGTTTTAGCAAATCCTTTCAGAGAGAGGGAGACAACAGATAACAAAAATAGGAAAACAAGATTATAAAACATAGAAAACAAAACACGGGACACCCTTCTTATAAAATCCTGGCACCTCTTCACATTGAGATATTTAACTACAAAGACTATTAGAGACACCAGATTATGAAAAGTGAGTTTCTTAACAGGATCATACAGAAATTTCTTACTCTCAAAAACCTCGATGACAATTCGGGGGATCACTGCCAATGCTGTTTTATACAGGCACTGATATTTTTAGCATTCAACAGCTTTACAATCAGTCATCCTGAGTTCTTTAATTATGAATTTTGAGCATAACAACTCACTTGAAAGCAAAAATAAGTAGCATTAACTTTTAAGAAGACATGGGCTCAGATGATTTCTTAGTTTCAAGATATTTTTTAAAAATCACCTTCACACATGGAAGCAGAGCAACACTAAGCCAAATTGGTACAAAAATCTAATAACCCAACAAAAGATCCTAATAAGTGTGTCTTTGATGTGCTTTAATAAGACAAAAATTAAATTTAACAAGTTGTCTTAAAATTTGCCAAAAGGAAGTGTACTCACTTTCAAAACCCAAGCTTAAATTTTAAACTACATTATCTTAAGGCACATACTTCAAAATGCTGGAGAATAGGACAAGAAAAATTTTAATGAACAAGGAACTTATGAATTCACACCACTTCTATTTAAAGATTAACACATTCTAGTGTACTACAAGCCAGATTTTAAATTATCAACTTCATTTGTTATCTTAGTGAGACCCTCTGTTACCTCAAATTATTCATTCTTGGAAATTCATTTTAGCAAAGAACTAGATAGTGCATGTGGCCAGTATGTCTGTCATTCTCAGAAATTACTTTTTTTACCTACTGAGTTAAAAGTTCTCTATATAGTACTGATATAGATCAGCCTCACAAAAAGGCAAGCAACAGATTAATTAGGATGTGAATGGGATCAGTGGTTTCCAAGGTAAATAGTTTATTTGATGAATTTACTCAAGCAAAACTTAATAGAATGAATTTGCATACCTTGTTTGCTTTCGTGGGGGGACGGTGGGAGGGGGTTCAGCTAAGAAATTGAAGCCAAGCATAATTCACTCAGCATTTATGCTGAAATTCCAACCCATTCAGCAATTTCCTATTAAATGCAGCATGCCACCTCCACACCCGCTATTTCCATCAAAAGGAACTGCCCAAGAGGAACTCCAAAAATTCAAAGAGCATGGAGTTGTTAAATTCTTTGAATCAGAGCAGCTCAGAAATTGCTAGGTACTTGAACCTTCCCTAAAAGGGCTGAGTGAAAAGCCACTAGCTCTGTTCACTTAACCTTTACTATTCACTTGTAGACAATCAGTCAATCAATAGCATTTATGGACTGGAGAGGGAAAAATAGGAAGCAGGGAAGTCTGCGAGGAGGCTGATTCATTCAATCATGTTTATTGAGCGCTTACTGTGTGCAGAGCACTGTACTAAGCATTTGGGAAGTACAAATCGGCAACATATAGAGACAGTCCCTACCCAACAACAGGCTCACAGTCTAGAAGGGGGAGACAGAAGACAAAAAAAAACCCAACAAATCAAGTAGACAGGTGTCAATACCATCAGAATAAATAGAATTATAGCTATATACACATCATTAATAAAATAAAGAGTAATAAATATGTACAAATATACACAAGTGCTGTGGGGAGGGAAAGGGGAAGGGCAGAGGGAGGGGGGCGAGGAGAGGGAGGAGGAGAGAAAAAAGGCGCACAGTCTAGGAAGGCCTCCTGGAGGAGGTGAGCTCCCAGTAGGGCTTTGAAGAGAGGAAGAGAGCTAGTTTGGCAGATGTGTGGAGGGAGAGCATTCCAGGCCAGAGGTAGGACGTGGTCCAGGGGTCAATGGCGGACAGGTGAAAACGAGGCACAGTGAGGAGGTTAGCGGCAGAGGAATGGAGTGTGTGGGCAGAGCTGTAGATGGAGAGAAGGGAGGTGAGGTAGGAGGGGGCGAGGAGATGGAGAGCCTGGAAGCCAAGAGTGAGGAGTTTTTGCTTGAAGTACAGTAGTTGAGGCAGGATAGAATATGTGCTTGGATCAACATGGTAGCAGTTTGGATGGAGAGGGAAGGGCAGATTTTAGCAATGTTGGGAAGGTAGAACAGACAGGATTCGGTGATAGGCTGAATCTGTGGGTTGAGTGAGAGAGATGAGCAAGGATAACGCCAATATTACGGGTTTGTGAGACAGAAAGGATGGTGATACTATCTACAGTAATGGTCAGAGAGAGGACAGTGTTTGGGTGGGAAGACGAAGAGCTCTGTTTTGGACATGTTAAGTTTTAGGTGTCGATTGGACATCCAAGTGCAGACGTCCTGAAGGAAGGAGGAAATGCAAGGCAACAGAGAAGGAGAAAGACCAGGCACGGAGATTTAAGTTTGGAAATCATTTGCAGAGAGGTGGTAGCTGAAAACATGGGAGTAAATGAGTTCAGGGAATGAGTATAGATGGAAAATGGAAGGGTCCCAGAATTGAACCTTGAAGGACTTCCAATGAGGGGTGGGAGGCAAAGGACCCAGAGAAAGAAACTGAAAAGGAGCATCCAGAGAGATAGGAGGAGGACCTGGAAAGAACAGTGTAAGGGAAACAGAGGAGGATAGACAGTGTTTCCAGTAGGAGGGAGTGGTCCACACTGTCGAAAGCAGCTAAGAGGTTTAGAAGGATAAGGTCGGGGTAGAGGCCATTGGATTTGGCAAGGAGATCATTGGTGACTTTAGAGAACAGTGGGTGGAAGCCAAATTGCAGGGCATCAAAGGAGAGAATTGGAGGAGAGGAAGTGGGGGCTGTGGGAGTAAACAACTCTCTCAAGGCATGGGGAATGGAATGGCAGGAGAGAGATGGGGTGATAATTGGAGGGTACCATGGAACCAAGGGAGGGAATTTTTAGGATAGGGATACACGTGAAATTTTGAAAGCAGTGAGGGGAAGGAACCGTGGGAAAGTGAGCAGTTGAAAACTGCAGTCAGGGAGGAGGCAGGTGTTTTAATAAGATGTGAAGAGATGGAGGCGTGAGACTTTAAAGAGATCTCTTGTGACACTGGGAAGAAAGAGAGTTGTAGGACAGGTGGGAGGAAGATGGGGCTAGAGAGGAGCAGGGGAAATTTTAGAGCGATCAAACCTGATGCTTTCAATTTTTTCAATGAACTACGTGGCAAGGTCATTAAGGGCAAGAGCTGTGGAGGCAGGGGGATGAGGTTTGAGGAGGAAGTTAAAAGTCTGAAACAGCTGGTGCAGGCAAAGGCACATGGGAGCCAGTACAAAACCCTCCTACAAAAGCACCTTCTTCAGTAGGGACTCTGATTAATCCCCATCACCCTAATCAGGTCATCCTAACCTCCCACCTCTTAGCTTTCATTTGTATATGGGATTATTTATTCAACTTTATCCATTCATTTGCTGATTTTTTGGTAATTTTTGTACTTAGCATTTAATGTTTCCCCCTTGTCGGCAGTTTGTCCACACCATCCCTCTGACTCGGAACTCCTTCCCCCTTCATATATGACAGACCACCACTCTCCCCACCTTCAATGCCTTACTTAAAAAATCACATCTCCTCCAAGAGGCTTTCCCTGACTAAGCCCTCATTTCCACTACTCCCTCTCCTTTCTGCATCGCCATTAGAGTTGGAGCCGTACCATTTAAGCACATGAAATCCCCACAAGCTTGAACCCCATCATACTTACATACATATCCATTATTTCTTCTAATATCTGTTTCCCCCTTTAGATTGTAAGCTTTTTGTGGGCAGGAAGTATATCTACCAATTAAGCTCTGCCTCATAGCATTTGGTTGCTGAACTAGATCAAAAACCAATTCAGGCCCAACTGGAAGAACTATGCAACTGTTATACTGTACTTTCCCAAGTGCTTAGCACAGTGCTCTGTATATAGAAAGCCCTCAGTAAATATCATTGATTGGTATAACATCTTTATTGTCTGTCTACCCCCATTATATAAGTAGCTCCCTAAAGACTGTCATTTTCTTCCATTTTATTGTATGTTCCCAAGTACCCGTGTGTTTGTCATAAAGGTGCTCAACACATACTAATGATGATGATGCTTTCACTTTATGCTCGGCAGTTACAGTAAAATGAAAGTGGGTGCCTATTATGTAAAAATATAAAAATTATATTACCATTTCACATCTGTTCTTGGACTTGAAAAATAATATTTGTAACAGTTTCTTCACACTAATCTTCCAAGAACAAATTATAAATCTTATTACAATAGTATAAGCATATCTGAATTCCAAATTAGCTGACCTACTTCCCTAATATACTTTAAATGGAAAACCATTTGAAAAGATACATTTTCAACTTAAAATATGACATCGGTTAACAATTAATAACACATATCGTCATCTAAATGACAGTGATAAACACTACAAAGCTGCACTATTTTAAATTGTTCAGATCTAGTAAATTTTGCATTAATTCCCACAATTAAAATGTTTGATCGGAGTGTTCAGCCTTCTAATTGACAATGAAGATATAATTTTGAATTTTAAAATGACTGAGGTTCTCAAAACTGATATTTACAACTTTCCAAAAATTTCCTGTTTTCATAGGTTACACACAAATGACCCAAAATAAAACTGCTCACCTGATTCATTCATTCAGTCGAATTTATTGAGTGCTTACTGTGTGCAGAGCACTGTACTAAGCGCTTGGGAAGTACAAATCGGCAACATATAGAGATGGTCCCTACCCAACAACGGGCTGATGGCCACAATACAGAAAGAAATGCTTTGTGATATCACCTACCTTTGCACACAGGTTCCTCCTCAATGTGGAGTTAGTGGCCTCCACAACTGTTTAAGCTGCATTTCGAGCCTTGCCCACCCCAGAGCTCTGCCGAGATCTGACAGTTTCCAATCGGGATCATAAAGATCTATTATAGTGGTTTTCTGGCCTATCAGCTCTTGGAAGCTTGATTCCCCATTCCTGTCCCCCGTCCCCCTAAATCCCTGCCTCCTTTTGGCTCAAAATAAAAAAAGTTGGAATCGGTTTCTAGGAATTGCCCCTACTTATATACTTCACACGTGACCTTTGATGACCTAAAATTCTGCTTAAGCAATGATGGTAGAAGATGATATACTGATCTACATGGGGACGGCATACAAAATAAAAGCTGCTATTTACAAGAAAAATTGTTTTCAGCGACAAGGCTTTTCCCAAATGGGCAGATTTGGGGGATCATGAGAGATGAGTGATTATGTATCGAGGGCACCAGACAAATGGCGAAAGATGGAAGAGTTGAGAAAACTACTAAAGGAGTCCTAGAAAGACAGATCAAGAGAAAAATGTAGTTAATCTTAAATATTTTACAGACTCCATGAATTTGCATTGAAAAAATAAAATCCACATCAACTCTCACAAACAGGCTCAAGTTTTAGAAGAAGAGTGCCAGGGTTATGTCCTACTCCATGATCTAGTGGAAAAATCCTACTTCCGAATCAATAGGCTGGGTGGGATCCATTACGCTACCACATTGATACAGTACTTATTGGCCACCTTTCAGAGTGAAAATATACAACAGGGTTTCCCTTAATTTAATCAATAATCATTAAAAAGTACACTACAATGAAGAAAAAACAATCAAAAAGAACCTATCATCAACCCACATTGGGTACTTGCCAGATTGTCTCTTTTCCCTCTACAGTCAACACTCAGATAACCATGAATGAATTATTCATAAAATGGATTATTATCTGCGGGGCTCATAAATGTATTCACCTACTGCCAGTGTTGAATAAAAAAAAAATCAAGGTTCACTAACAGGTAACCCTTTGAGTAATTTGCAAACACCAACAGAAGCAGAGATACTGAGATACGATATGAAACAAATTCAAACAAATAAACTACGCAGCACCCCGGAGTTGAGGCAAAAAAAAAACTTACCAAAATAATTTTGTTTAACTGGAGAACAAAACTAACATTTGTTATGCTTTGATTGCTTATAAAATTATGAACAATTGTGGCTGGGTCCCAGGTCACTGAATTAGAGCTTTTCAGCACGTTAAAACGAGGAAGAGGGAGGAGGGATGATGACAGCCTTCTTTGAGACAAGTGTTCTCCTCTCCCTCCCAAGCTATCACATATATGTCCCCGACAGTGGATCCCCAAGCCTCCCTTCACACTACTGAGGTCTAACTCTATGGAAACCTGAAGGTTTCTCTCCCCAACACCTCCGGAATGTGGGGACAAGAGGGTCACAGCCTTTCTATCCTACCTAGACAAAACATCCACAATACCTAAAGCTATAGCCTTTACTCTCCCTGTGCATCCACACACGATTGTCACTTGTTATGATGTCTTTTAGTTCTCCCCTTCCACAAGAGCAGAGAAAAGCAGCGATATGAGGCCCAATTCTGAGAGGCCAAGCTTCTCCGACCTCCTACCCTGGGCACTGGCAACTGGTGTGTGGACCAGGGCATCTACCTGTCAAAGCAGGAAAGACACTGGAGTGACACAAACTGATGCCCTCAATACCACCCTCTCCACTGAACTCAACTCCCTTGTTCCTCTTTTACTCACCCATCTCGTACTACTAACTTGCAACCCTGGATTACCTCCACAGTGCATTTTCTTTGGTCCTGTGCAAGAGCAGAGTGCTGCTGGCTGAAATCCAGATACCTGGCTAACCTCATCCATCTTGAAATTCATCCTCACCAGCTGTAATTCAAAGCTCTCTTCTGCCCTGCAAAGCACTTCTCTATCCTTATTGACTGCCATACCAATTGTCCCAGCTG
Source organism: Tachyglossus aculeatus (assembly GCF_015852505.1). Taxonomy (NCBI): domain Eukaryota; kingdom Metazoa; phylum Chordata; class Mammalia; order Monotremata; family Tachyglossidae; genus Tachyglossus; species Tachyglossus aculeatus. The sequence goes on from NC_052066.1 coordinate 132,251,266, forward strand.
CTGTTTCAGAATTTAACTCCCTCCTCAAATCTCCTGTCCCCTCCACCCCTCCCAACTTGCCCCTAATGACCTGATCACACATTTATTGATAAAATTGAAACCATTAGTTGTGTTTTCCCTAAAAATCTTACCTGCTCTTTTCCAGTCCCTCCCTCCTCCTGCACTCTTTTCAACTCTCCAAATTTTCCCTGCAATATCCCACGGAATCTCTCTCACCTCCTCTTAAAATCTACTCCCCGCCCCTTGTGCCTCTGACCCCATCCCTTAATACCATAACAGTTGTCTCCTCCCTTCTTCCATGCTTGACCATCACCCTCATTTTCTCTTTCCAATAGTTTCTTCTCCACTGCTTTCAAACATGCTCACGTATACTCTACCCTACAAAAAATGTCCCTTGACCCCATGGCCCCCTCCAGTTATCACCCCATCAACCTCCTACCATTCCTCTCCAAACTCCTTGAGCAATTTGTCTACATCCACTTTCTCCACTTCCTCTCCTCCAATGCTCTCCTTGACCTCCTCCAATCTGGCTTCATCTCCTTCAATCCACAGAAACTGCCCTCTCTAAGGTCATCAATGACCTTCTCCTTGCCAAATCCGACAGCCTCTACTCCATTTGAATCTTTCTAGACCTCTCAGGTGCCTCTGACACTTTAACTACCCACTTCGCTTTGAAACATTACCTAACTTGGCTTCACTGACAACAACCTTTCCTGGTTCTCCAACTGTCTCTACGACCACTCCTTCTCAGTCTCTTTCATGGGCTCCTCCTCTGCCTCTCCCACTTCCAACTTTCTCTTTAAATTGGGTTCCTTCAAGGCTCAGTTCTGGGTCTCCTATTCTCCATCTAGATGCACTCCCTTTTAGAAAACTCATTTATCCCCATGGCTTCAACTACCATTTTAAATTGCATTATTCCCAAATTTATCCTTCCAGCTCTGACCCTTCTTCTCTTCAGTCTCACATTTCCTATTGCCTTTAGGTCGTCTCTGCCTAGATATCCTACCAACATCTCAAACTTAATATGTCCAAAGCAGAACTCCTCATCTTCCCATCCAAACACTGTCTTCCCCTTGTCTTTCCTATCACTGTAGAAAAAACTCTTCCTAACTCACAAGCCCATAACCTTGCTATTACCCTCTATTCATCACTCATTCAACCCAAATACTCAATGTCACTAAATCCTGGCAGTTCTACCTTTACAACATTACTAAAATCCACCCTTTCCTCTCCATCCAAACTGCTACTACACTAAGCACTTATCCTATCCACCCCAACTATTACTGCCTTTTTGCTGACCTCCCAGCCTCCTGTCTCTCCCCACTCCAGTCCATACCTCACTCTGCTGCCCAGATTATTTTTCTATAAATCCATTTAGTCCATGTTTCCCAACTCTTCAAGAACTTCCAGTGGTCGCCAATCCGCCTCTGCATCAAACCTAAACTCTTTACCTTCAGCTTTAAAACAAAGACCTCTCCCCTTCCTTTCTTACCTCACTAATTTCCTACTACACCCAGCCTGTACACATCACTACTCTAGTGCCAGCTTGCTCACTGTGCCTAAATCTTGCCATAAACCCCTTTCCCACATCCTTTCTCTGACCTGGAACTCCCTCCCCCTTCATATCTGACAGATCACCACTCTCCCCATCTTCAAAACCTTATTAAAAAATCACATCTCCTCCAAGAGGCCACCCCCAATTAAGCCTTCTTTCCCCTATTCCCTCTCTCTTTTGCATTATCTATGCATTTGACATTCACTGCACCCTTAGCCCCACAGTACGTATGCACAGATCATTATTTATGTTAATGCCTATCTCCCCCTTTAGACTGTAAACTCCTTGAGTGTAATAACAATAACGATGATGGTATTTGTTAAGCGCTACTATGTGCTACACACTGTACTAAGTGCTGTGTCCATCAACCATTTTGTACTGTATTATCTCAAGTACTTAGTTCAGAGCTCTGCAAACAGTAAGCACTCAATTATCATTGAGTAATTGACAGGTGTTTCTGCTAGTTATGAAATGTCAGAATTATTGCACTACCAACAATATGTCATTTTAGTTAAGGATCAAAGACAATACAACAATCTTAACTCTTAACTAGATTTTTAGAGCAGAAACAAAGCATGAAGCATCCAGAAATACTTAAGTAAACTTGCAGAGAACAGATGGTGATATTTCACTGGACTCCACAACTACACCTCTATTCCTTGGTAATGGATGAAATAACAAGATTAACCAGAGGATGATCCCACATCTAATTAGACAACACAGCAATGAGACAGAGTGGTCAAGGATAACTAAATTAAAAACCAACAGGTAAGCCAAAGAGAGCAATCAAAATAAATAACTGAATATACAACTGAATGAACATATACACATTAAGTGCTGGAGATGGCTGATGGGTTTATAACATGGGGATAGATGCTGGGTATTAATCAGGGAAGGTTTGTTGGAGGAGTTGGTCTTTCAGAAGAGTTTTAAATATGGGGAGAGCTGTAATCTGTCAGACATGGGGAGAGAGGGAGGGAGGAAGGGAGTTCCAAGTCTGGGAAATAACATGAATGTGATGACGTAGATGGGAGAATCTAGACTATGAGCTCGTTGTGGGCAGGGAATATGTCTGTTTGTTGTACTGTACTCTCCCAAGTGCTTAGTACAGTGCTTTGCACACAGTAAGTGCTCAATAAATACGACAATGAATGAAATGAATGAGATTCAAGAGTAAGATACAGTCAGAAGGCTGGCTTGGGAGGAACAAAAAGAGCAGGTGGAAGAGTAGTGGGTGAAAGGAGCAGTTAAGTAAGGTGGAGTCAGATGGTGGAGAACCTCCATGTTGATTGTGAGTAGATTTTGCTTAATGTAGAAGGACACAGGTATACAGTGGAGGGTTTAGAGAACCAGCAATATGATCCTTGCAGTGGCATGTAGTTGTGGTGAACCACAACAAGCTGCCTTTTTAGTGACTGTCTGTGATCCCGTGAACAACAGCAAGGACTGATGCACTGATGGGCTCTACCTGAGACAAGTGATTGCTGGCCTGTGGGGGTAGAGCGTGGAGAGAGGCGGGGCTTTCTCTCCCTGTTCTACCTGGTAATGGGGCTGGAACAATCAATGACCACCACATTAAAGCCACAACTGCCATGCCTGAGGCAGCACACAGAGGTACATGAGCATACTGTAGAGCAGCAGAAAAGCAGCACTTGGAAGCAGACAGAAGACACTGGCAGAATAGGCTTCTTTGTCCATAGACTGGAATTGGACCCCTGGATGGTGGAGTGAGTATGTATGCATGTGTCATTCCTTTGCATGTTGGTAAAACTAAGTAAAAAACTGTTCACAGTAACCTTGGTGATCAGGGGTGTGGTTTGAACTCTACTACGTGTCACTGAGGCTCCTCTGATCCAGAAAGGTCCTGGTTGGTACCAACTGGGGGCTCGTGACAGTAGTGTAGATTGGAAAGGGAAGAAGATGATATAAAAGTTTTGCTCTAACATGACCAGAGCTGGAACAAAGTAGTAGTTGCTTGGGAGAACAGAGGGGGATGGATCCAAGAGAGGTTGTGTAGGGAAAAGAAAATCAGCAAGATTTGATTGAATGTGAGAATTGAAGCAGAGTAAAGAGTCAACGATGATGCCAAGGTGGCAAGTGAACAATTTTCTGTATCCACAGGCCTGGAAGAGTACTAACAGGTACTCTTCACCAAAATAAACATCTCCAGGATTCATCAAGTTAAAAAAAAAAGATTATTAGACCCTCTTTTGACTGCATGAAATAATTCAAATGCTTCAGAAAAAAACAAAAAGGTTAAGTGGTGATTTTAATGAAACAACAAAACAGATTTTCTTTAGTGAGCTAAAGCACTATGCCAAGTGCTGGGATGAGTGAAAGATAAACAATTCATATCTCTCAAGTCTGTAGCCCACAGGGGGCTCCCAATCTAGATGGGCAAGGACAGATTCATGGGAGACATAAGCAAGAGACAAGAAATTACAGACAATGGGAGCATTTACTAAAAACTAGGCTCAATAACTACAGGCCAAGTTACAGGGATAGAGATGGATGGTCCTGATGCTCCACCCAGCTCCAGACCAGTAACTCCTTGGTTCTCCTTTCAAAAGGTTACTCTAGTAGAGGCTAGCTCCAGTGTCACACATTGAGTCAACAGAAGTGCAAATCAGTTGTTCATTTTTCACTGTTCAATCTCTAAAAACAATTTCCCAAAGCAAACACTTCAAATTTGTGGTTTCTCTGGCCTATGTAAATAAAAAAAAGGATTTATACAAAGCTAAAAGACTACTAGTGTACTTACAGATTCAAATGGAAAACATGTATCCTTTAAGAACTCTTGAACTTTAGTAGGATGCATTTCAATGAATCGAAATCGAAAGAGATCCATTTCTTGTTGAATAAACCAACGCCTGAGATCTTCACTGAAAGGAAGAAAAATGGATTCACTGAACCTTTAACGACTAACTATTAATTTTGATAAAAGAATACTAACCCAAACAGGATGGAATCATGTTGGCAGCCACAGAAAATTATATTCACATTCTTGTATGAAGACAGTAAAACTGCCATACGTTAGCATTTCTGCTAATTCTGTTGTATTGCACTCCCCCAGGTGCTTAGTACAGTGCTCTGGCATTGACCCATTTTCCAAGAAATGACTAACATAGCCATTTTATCAGGAAATAGTCCATCTTAAGCCCCACTTATAAGATTCAGAAATTAATGATCTCTTACACTGAAAATATTTCACAGAAAAAGGTATGTCGTGCAACAAAACACGGGGTTTTGAAAATACAGTACAGTTGTTTCATCCCCAAAACTCAACATCCATTAACAGATGCTGAAAGTATACTACAGTGATTTTTCTCTGACAACTGTTCAGAGAAAGTTTAAGGAGAAGCAGAGAGGCCTAATGGATAGAGCACAAGCCTGGGAGTCAGAAGGACCTGGGTCATTATCCCAGCTCCACCACTTGTCTGCTGTGTGACCTTGAGCAAGTCACTTAACTTCTCTGTGCCTCCGTTACCTCATTTGTAAAGTGGGGATTAAAACTGTGAGCCCCATGTGGGACAGGAACTGAGTCTAAACCGATTAGCTTGTATACACCTCAGTGCTTAGAACAGGCACATAAGTGCTTAACAAATGTCATTTAAAAAAAAAAACCCTCTGCTTTGAGCTTAGGAAAATAAAACATACATAAGGCTCTAACATTGTTGCTACTAAATTGAAAAAAGACATATGCTTCTCTCCAAATCTAAAGTATAGGAAGCATTGCGCTCCAGTTATTTCTCACAGCTTTCAAGATCTTTCCAATCTAATACGTCTATAACCGAAATAAGGAAATAGTTCTGAATAGAGGTAATATTAAATCAGAATTTATTCTAAAACCCAGCAACAATGTTAAACTTCTTCCCCCTCTGGGTGGCACTACTGCCTTACTAAAGAGGAACTAAAATCATTTCAAAACAATGCAAGCACTAACACAACCATTGTACGGCAAAGCTACAGTTGAGATGAAGGCTACTTGATCAGAAAATTTTGAAAACTGCTAAACAGCCAACCACCATTTCTCCAGCTAAAACTTCTACCGCTGATTCCCATAAGTGTATATTGTTCTTTTCATAAATGTGTCTGTCACATTTCAACTGCATGTTGATTATGGGAAAAGTCACATGGGCAATAACCTTCCTGGGGTTCTAAAAACCTCTTCAACACTTTTTTCCCCTTAAAATACAAATGATCCACAAATGGAACCAAACTGCTAGCCACACCTCAACTTGTTCAGAGTGATTACTAAATTTGGCCTGGTGAGTGGATAGGGCTGCATTCAAGTCTTAAAAGTGACTGAGATTAAGTTCTTCAGGACTTTTAAAGAGCCCCTGTGGCTATTGCAAACAAGAAGGCACCCAAATCTGCAGCGTAGGGAGTATCACATAGCTGGGGGAGCAAATAAGTCTGGGAACCAACAACAAGCAGCAGTGAGAATAAGTGGGAACATACGTGACGGCAAACTCCCCAAGTACGTCTTGGACAAGCTGGCTAAATCTTCCCCTTATTCCTTTGCTCTCTCACTACCCTTACAGGTGATGGAGCACCTCTCCAGGCCCTCATCCCCAAACCCTAACCCCTTAAGGTCCCTGTCACCTAAAGCCAGATAATCATGGCTGAGCTGGGGGAACTGACCTTTTCTTTACAGTTGAACAGCAACGCTGATGGAAGAATGTCAAATGGCTCTTGATTCTGCCAATTCATTGTACTGAGAACCTGCTCAAAGTGCTATTTTTATCCTTTTTTGAAGAATTGGGGGGAGCTACAGAATATAATCATTCAGTCAATTAATGGCTTTCATTGGGGCACTTACTATGCACAGTGCACTATACTAAGTGCTTGGGAGAGTACAATGCAATGTAGTTGATAGACATGATCCCTACCCTCAAGAAGCTCACAATCTAGTTGGGAGAGAGAGACAATAAAATAAATAACAAAGTGAAGTGGCAGAGTATACAGATATGTACATAAATGCTGTGGAATGAGAATCAAAGTGCTTTAATGGGTACAACCCAAGTGCAAAGGTGATGCAGAAGAAAGTACGAACAGAGTGGGGAAATGAGAGGTTAGTCAGGGAAGGTTTCTTGGAGGAGATGTGATTTTAGTAGGGATTGGAAGATGGGGAGTGTGGTGACCTGTCATATGTGGAGGGGGAGGGAGTTCCAGGCCAGGAGGATGTGAGCAAGGGGTCATCGTGAAATAGACGAGATAGAGGTACAGAGAGTAGGATGTTGTTAGAGAAGTACAGTGTACGGATTGGGTTGTAGGAGATCAGAAAGGAATTGTATGAGGGAGAGAGCTGACGGAGTGCCTTAAACCACTGGTAACGAGTTTCTGTTTGAGCAAATGAATGGGCAACCATTGGAGACTTCTGAGGAGTGGGGAAATGTGCAGAGAACTTTAAGAAAAAAGATCTGGGCAGCAGAGCGTAGCACTGACTGCAGTGGGGAGAGACTGGAGGCAGAGAAGTCAGCCAGGAGGATAATGCAGTAGTCACAGAAGGATTTGATAATTACTTGACCAGTGTGATAATTTGGATGAAGAAGGTGCAAATTCTAGAAATGTTCTGAAAAACAGATAGGATCTGGTGACAAACCACAACAACTGTGGGGGTTTTTAAGCACTTACTATGTGCCAAAACTGTACTTAGCACTGAGTAGAAACAAGATAATTAAGTCAGTTACAGTCCCCATCCAACAAGGAGCTCACACTCTAAGTAGGAAGGAGAACAGGTACTGCTCATTTTACAAATAAGGTAAGTGACAGCCAAACTGCTTGCCTACTGTCACAGTAGGAAAGTGGCAGAGCTCAGATTAAATACCAGGTCCTATGGACTCCCAGGACTGTGTGCTTTCATATTTCTTGATTTTTACATCACGATAAAATTTTCAAGTATTTCCAATTTTTTTTAATAGCATTTGTTAAGCATTTATAATGTGCCAGACACTGTACTAAGCACTGGGGTAGATACAAAACAAAGAAGATGGACCCAGTCATCTGTTCATTCATTCAGTTGCATTTATTGACTGCTTATTGTGTGCAGAGCACCAATAAACAGATGGGCAAAGTGACCACAAACTGCTGACTGAGCCCCATGTAGGACAGGGACTGTGTCCAATTTCATTACCCAAGGCTTAGTACAGTGCCCAGAACATAGCAAGCACTTAAATACCACAGTTATTATCAACATTATTATGATTTTCACTTAAGGGCCAAGTTTTGTGAGGATCCGATTTGCAGGGACCGCCACACAACTGACAATATTGGGCAGGCTGTAGCCTGGACTGGTGGAAGAAGCCATAGCTGCAGTTGTGACTGTAGACTCTGTGTCACAAGAAGCCCAAAACTTTGCTCCTCTAGCCACAGTACCCAACAGCTGTTTTTGTATTTATCCTTGTCTATTATGTACTTTTGGTATCTTTAGGCTTTCATCATTCCTTTCATGTCTGTGGCCAATGTGAGCCCAAAACAAGGTCCAATTCTTCCCCAGTGCTTAGTACAGTGCTTGCACATAATAGGTGTTTAATAAATACTATTACTACTGTGAGAAGAAATTTCATGGGGTCACCTGAGTGTTTTGACTGTATCTAGGCAGAACTAATCCAAAACCATGCCAGAAACAAAGTTACCTACTCAATGGCTAGTTATTCCCCTCAGTAATGTGGTCATGGATCTAACTTCCCAGGATGAAACGGTTTTGGTAGACTCTGAGAGAAGAGAAACAACTATGAAATGCCACTCTACCACTCACCTCAGCCCGGCCCGGGTGAGGCTCCAGACTCTCTTGTCTGGTTAAATGCTTCAGCCCTGATACTGCATGGCCTTTATGGCACTGGTGGACAATTAGGGAGGGTTCCACTTGCAGCAACTCTTTTCTGGTTTCAAGCAAGGTAAAGATTTAGTCAGTCAGCCCCAGGCACAGCTAACCTATGGGGATAACTGTAACAGCACCTAACTCTGAACCATGGAAGTGTCACCATGGGAGGAAGGTGCCAGCTCAGAGCCAGGGCGGCCTAGATCAAACACAAGCCAAAGCAAATCACTGGCACATATTTAGCCCATCCCACCTCAAGGGCATCGCTATCTTAGTGTTTCAAGTAGGAGAAAAATACGAGCACTTTGGAGGTACCAAGGCTTTGCTGGGAGGCATCCCATTCTGCTTTTTCTTTGAACCATAAGGAACCTGCTTCTCAATATTGGCATTCGGCAGGAGAGGAAAACTAGAAGCCTTTAGATTACTATGTGCCAGTAAACCACCAAGCACTGAAGGGCCCTTTAAATTGTATTAGAAGACAGTGATGAAAATGTCACCATTAGAGAAAGCAGCAGAAATAAGAACACTTCAATTGAAAATTGGGAATTTGACAGTATCACAGTAAATTCCGGGGTTACTTATTTCTGCGCCATTTTAGAGAAAGGTTAGTAAGTAGAAAATGAAAAGAATCAAGCAAATAGAAAAAGATAAAAATATGTGAGAATATGATTTTCCTTAGACCATGTACTCTAAATACTCTAATTACAAAAAGCCACTAACAACATCTTAATAGGATACATTATGACATGTATTAGTATGGCTGTTAATCTAATTAAACCAGATTATGCAAATTGCCTGAAAGTTTTTCAAACTGCTTACATTAACTTTATTAAGCAGCACTTACTCTCACCTTTCAGGAGCTAAAAGCAACTCAGGATGACAGACTAATGAAAATATTACATGAAAAAACATTCATTGCACACTTACGACTGACAGTAAGCAAGGCGCAAGATAAAGTGTGAAATATGATCCTTCCTCCTTGCTTCATATTCATCTTCCATCATAGACTACAAAGTAAAAAGTAAGAATATATATCAAATTCAACAACAAAAAAAGAAAACACGAAAATGCTTAAATCAACATGAAAATAAAATGCTATACAGAATTCTGCCACTCAGAATTTCCAGATTGTACTGTCATTAACATTTAACATAGGTTAAAACATATATTGCATTTTTATTAGGTTTCCTTTTATACATAAGCTTATGTATATTTTTATGTCTATAAATTCATGTGAGGAGTGGTCTGCTGTGTGACCTTGGGTGAATCACTTCACTTCTCTGTGCCTCAGTTAATTCAACGGTAAAAAGGCGGTTAAAAGTGTGAGCCGTTTGTGAGACAGGGACTGTGACTAACCAGATTAACTTGTATCTACCCCAGAGTTTAGCACAGTGCTTGGCATATAGAAAGCATTTATTAATAATAATAATAATAATAATAATAATAATAATAATGTGGTCAAAGTGGACTTCCAATTAGTGTTCACCAAATCCCAAACTCCAGAATGCACTAAATCCTGCTCAAGTTTGAGCGTAGGAATTTGGGGAAAAAAAAAAGGAAATAATTCTTCTCATGGCAGAAGGGAAGATTTGAAATTTACAACTACAGAAAATTGTGCAGGTCAAAAATATTAACAGGTTCAAAAGAAGTTTGGATGAATTCATGAACACATGGTTCATACTGGGTGACTTTAGCAATGCTTTGCACACAGTAAGAGCTCAATAAATACCATGGATTGATTGAATAGAGGGACAATGAGGGCTGCAGACTGTGAGCCCACTGTTGGGTAGGGACTGTCTCTATGTGATGCCAATTTGTACTTCCCAAGCGCTTAGTACAGTGCTCTGCACATAGTAAGTGCTCAATAAATACGATTGATTGATTGATTGCAGGGGAGAAAAGCAAGGAACGTTAGTGGATCATCACTAGATGTTAAATATCAAAGAAGGAAATCACCCCACAATGCCTCCAAGGATCCCATTGTCACTGTCAAACACAGAATACTGGACTAGATAGACCATGAGGCTGACTCATGAATGAATGGCACAATGTACCATTGTACAGCACATGTTCAACAATCTTGAACTTGGTTTTCAAAAATAACCTTTGTACTATAACAAGCTCTACATTTTCAGGGTTGTTTACGTAACCACTCCTCAAAGCAAACAATATGTATACCTTCACTTTTGAAATAGGTCTTTAAAAGTACAGCTACAGTGCAAATGAACTGAAAATATCAGAAAGAGCAACAAAAGGAAACTTTCACAGGCACCAGTTTTAAATCAAAATCAGGTACAATTTAAAAGAGACAACCCAGGAATGGGTAACTAGTCCCTGTCTACCTGAGTCATCAATTGATCAATACAATGCAAAGCAAGCACTTGGGAGACTACAATAGAGCTAGCATACATAAACCCCTGATTTGAGAAGCAGCATGGTTTAGTGGAAAGAGCACCGGGCTTGGGAGTCTGAGGGCGTGGGTTCTAATCCTGACTCTCCCACCACTTGTCTGCGTGTGTGACCTTGGGGAAACCACTTAACTTCTCTGTGCCTGTTACCTCATCTGTAAAATGGGAATTAAGACTGTGAGCCCCACCTGGGACAACCTTAGAACAGTGCTTGGCACACAGTAAGCACTTAACAAATACCATAATTATTATTATTATTACAATCTAGTGATTGTTAAGACAGACACTAAAATTTCAGTAAGGCACCACCTGTTCAATTCCTGCACCCTTATGAGAATCACTCATTTTGTAAAACAAGAACTACCCCACTAAAGTACCTAGAAAGAAAAGCAAAAGGAGCCTTTCACCATTCCGGGAATTTGAAAGAAATAAAGGAGACGTGAAATCTGGCTGAAAACTGAAAAGGAACTCTGCCTGAGCCAACACCAGAGTGATAAAACTTGGATTAAACAGGTCTAAGGAGTTAGACTTTCATCAGAATTTAAAAACCATGAAACAGATCCTCAACTACCACTGTTCTGACCTACCCTGTCAAACTCACTGTGGGTATTGTCTAAGCCTTATTGAAGGCACACCTCCTCCAAGAGGTCTTCCCTGACTAAGCCTTCATTTCTTCTTCTTCCACTCCCTTCTGCACTGCCCTTGGATTTGCACCCTTTACCCCCCGCACCCCCAGCCCCACAGCACTTATGTACATATCTGTAATTTATTTTATATTAACATCTGTCTAAGTTCATTGTGGGCAGGGAACATGTCTACCAACTGTTATATTGTGTGCTCCCAAATGCTTAACACAGTGCTTTGCACATAGTAAGCACTCAGTGAATACTGATTAATTGATCCAGGAATGTGTCTGGTACTCTGAACTATACTCTCCCAAGCGCTCATACTGCACATAGTAAGTGCTCAATAAATACTATGGATTGCTTGATAAAGAGATTTCTTACAATGAGGCACATACTTCTAAAAGCTGAAGGAAGACCACTTCAGCATACCAGAACCAGGGAAAAAAGAGAGAGGTTTTGCTTCAGCTGCCTTCCCCACAAGACAATTCTGGGGGCTTGACTCCATCCAGGAGAGAGTGCAAGTATAAAAGAGATTCTCTCTCAGGGGGCACTCACACTCAAGGATACAGTCTCACCACCAATAGTGTCATCTTCCAACAGAAACACAACTCAACACCACCCATGGTCAATTATATTTATAAATCAATCATATTTATTGAGCACTTACTGTGTGCAGAGCACTGTACTAAGCGCTTGGGAAGTACAAATTGGCAACATATAGAGACAGTCCCTACCAAACAGTGGGCTCACAGTCTAAAAGGGGGAGACAGAGAACAAAACCAAACATACTAACAAAATAAATAGAATAGATATGCACAAATAAAATAAATGAATCAATAGAGTAATAAATATGTACAAACATATATACATATATACAGGTGCTGTGGGGAAGGGAAGGAGGTAAGATGGGGAGGATGGAGAGGGTTTACTAACCCTTCTATTTGGGTCAATCATATTATCCTTAACCAATCAGTGCACAGTCATACACTGGAAGGAAAAGCAATGTCAAATAAATATAAATGTAATTGACCAAACAAAATACCCATAATTAGGGTCCAGGGTAGGTAACACTAGCTAATTCCCCTTCTCAACCTAGTCCGTTATGTTTATGACTGCAGCTTGATCAGAGGGCAATGCCTAAAGAAAAAACCTAAATTGTATGTTTGAGTTACCAAAAGTTAAGATTAAAAGTACAGTTAATACTAATTATGAGAGTGACTTGAACTTAATTTATTTTTCAACAGTTTGCACAGACAAAGCTGACCTTGAGAGGAATTCTCCACATGAGAATACAAGGAAAAAATATAATCTCTAAAACCCACCTCTCCCTTGAGAGAGTTACCAGTTTCAAGAGTTCAGGAGTTCATATCTGGGAGCAAAACCAAACCATCGAGACCTCTCTGTTCTACTGCATCAAGGATCCATGAAAACCAGGAAGCTGTGATTCTACTTACTCTGTAGCAAAATTTGAGCTTTCGAAGTTCACTCTCCAGTTTGCTTCGGTAGTCGTCGGTGCTTTTCACATAGTTGATCCCAAGGTTTTCAATGGTTTTGAGGACTACCACAATTAACACAAAAAGACAGCAGAGTAAGACACTTTCTTTAAAACGATGCTACACCCAAATACAAAAAAAAATCCAAAATGTTGGAAAATTATCCCCACTATCAGATTAATACTGTCACCATTTTCTTGAGAAAAAAACCCAGGCATGAACCAGTTATTTTGCCCCATAAAATTACCCCGAATAGCATCTAGTGGATTTTCGGTTGCAGAAGGAAGTACAGTCCCATATCAACAGTCTTCCTCTGTTCTTACTCCAACCCCTCTTTTTTTCTTCTCTCTCTCTCTCTCTCCCCCCCTCACCCCCAAGCCCTCGTAAATGGCATATGTTAAACACTTACTATGTGCCAGGCACTGTACTAAGCGCTGGGGTAGATACAAGCAAATCAGGTTGGACACAATCCCTGTCACACATGGGGCCCCATTTTACAAATGAGGTAACTGAGGCCCAAAGAAGTGAAGTGGCTTGTCCAAAGCCTCCCAGCAGAGAAGTGGCGGAGCCTGGAATAGAACCCATGCCCTTCTGATTCCCAGGCCCATGTTGTTTCCACTAGGCCACGCTGCTTCTCTGCTTAATTTGCCAGCACAGCTCTAACAGAGTAAAGCCAATTTTCTGGACTGAGTCAGGGTGGGCCCACAGAAAACCACACAACCAGACTGGAATCTGAGAAGAGAGATCAGTAACAACAGTAACCACACTCAGGGTGGCTTTCCAACTAGCAGCACTGCTAAATCTGCATAATGACCAACCTTCCTATTCCAGCAAGTCAAGGGCTAGGACTCACACACTCCCGAAGTTCCAGAGAATGAATAACCCTAAATTACCTTCACCCCTAAAAGTTCAAATGTAATTCAGTTCTGACAGAAGAGTCACTCACGTTTAAGCCTGTCAATGGCGAGACTTTCAAACTCGATCAGAGAGATATTTTCACATGGAGGCTGCAGGTAGAATTGAAGGCTATGAGGATACAGAGAACCTCTCTTGTCACCTGCCAGTCTTATCCTCGGCCTCTTTGGTTTAGAAAACTCCATTTCTATTACCCTGTACAGAGAAAAATCAAAAGTGAACCTAAGGTCCCAGAAGTTTGGGGACTTCCATGTTTAAACCCCTTGATCTGGGCACTCTAAAACTACCCAATAAGCTTTTAAGACGAGCTATAAAATGAAGTTGTAAACAAAGTCTGCAAAACCAGTATCCCAGGGTGAGCCCTTTTTGGCTGGGTAGCAGGTGTGCCAGTAACAAGTTCCTTGAACTCAGCTGAGCTGGAAGAAAGTCACATCTCCTGAAGGAGTGAAGGGCAGCTAGACACCCTGGACCATTTAGCTTCTCTTTCTCTCATCAGTGCCTTTGGCAGTAGTAGTGGTAACAGCTTTTATTGAGTGCCTGCTGGGCAAAATACACTGTATTAGGCACTGGGAAAGCACAGAACAAGCAAGTGACACACTCTCTACCCACAGGGAGCTAACAAACTAATGGAGGAAACAGACATTACAGTATTTACAATCCAAGAGATCAAAATAAGTTAATGAATGCACAACTGAAAAATACAGATACATATTTTATACATACCAAGTAAATGCTGAGGATGGGTATAAGTATGGAAGTACTAGAGATGGCTGATGGATTTATATGACTTGGGATCCTGTGAATTAATTGGGAAGGCATGTTGAAAGAGGAGGGTTTTCAGGAAGGGTTTGAATATGGTAAGGTCCATGGTTTTGATGTTCATCCCAGTCCCAAAGCACTTTTGTAAAGATCCTTTTATAGGACTATTTCTTCTACTGTAATTTATTTTAATGTGTCACCCCTATAAACTGTAAGCTCTCTGTGGACAGGGATTGCATCTACCAACTCTATCATATTGTCCTTTCCGAAGTGCTTAGTACAGAGCTCTCTAGACAGTAAGACTCCTAAGACTGTAAACTCATTATGGGCAGGAAACTTGATGGCTAATTCTTTTGTATTGTACTCTCCCAAGCACTCAGTACAGTGCTCTGCACGTAGTAAGCGCTCAATAAGTACCATTGATCAATTGATTGCTCTGCAAACAGTAAGCACTCAATAAATACCACTGATTGATTTGTCAGGCTTAAGGCGGACGGGGGTTCCAGGGAAACAGCGTGAGTTAGAGAACAGAGGTCCAGTTAAGTTACCTAGGGAGGAACAAAAGAAACAGGAGGGGCAGAAGAGGGTGAAGAGACCAGATCTGTATACTGGGGTGAGTTGAAACCAACTGTGAGGAGATTTTTTTTGATGAGGAGGGGCCTGGGAAGAAGTTTTGAGAAGCAGAGGGTGAGTAGAGCATCAATTTAGGGAGATTCATTTATTCATTCATTCAATCGCATTTATTGAGCGCTTACTGTGTGCACAGAACTGTACTAAGCGCTTGGAAGTACAAATCAGCAACATATAGAGACGGTCCCTACACAACAATGGGCTCACAGTCTAGAAGGGGGAGACAGACAACAAAACAAGTAGGGAGATGACACCGAAGCGAAGCGTCATCAGCGGTGTCATAAAGAAGGTGTCAGAGACGCTGTAGTGGATAGAGCACAGGCCTGGGAGTCAAAAGGTCATGGTTTCTAATCCTGGCTCTGCCGCTTGTCTGCTGTACGACCTTGGGCAAGTCACTTCACTTCTCTGGGCCTCAGTTCCCGCATCTGTAAAATGGGGATTGAGCCTGTGAGTCCCACATGGGTCAGGAACTGTGTCCAACTTGATTTCCTTGTATCCATCCCAGTGCTTAATACAGTGCCGGGCTTAACAAAGTGCTTAACAAATACCGTAATTAGGTGTGGGTGAAGAATATCCTCCTGTTCCACACCACCTGCAAAGCACAGTAAGGTACTTTTCATTCTTCTATCTCTCTGTATTTCATCAAGAAACACTTAAGAACTATAAAAATATACAAAAATATAAAGATCATTAATTCTAATGAAACAGTAATAATAATGATGATGGTATCTGTTAAGTGCTTACTATGTGCCAAGCACAGTTCTAAGCACTGGGGTAGATACAAAGTAATCAGATTGTCCCACGTGGGGCTCACAGGCTTCATCCCCATTTTACCGATGAGGTATCTGAGACACAGAAAAGTTAAGTGATTCGCCCGAAGGCAAAGCTGACAAGTGGCAAAGGCAGAATTAGAACCCATGACCTCTGACTCCCAAGTCCGTGCTCCTTCCACTAGGCCACGCTGCTTCTCCTAAGAAAGGGATCTCCTAGACCTCATTAGTTATGGTATTTATTATGTATTTATCTATGGTATGTATAGATGCCGAAAGGAGGGGTGAATACAAAATAATCAGACTTGTCCCCTGTCCCACAAGAGACCTACAAACTAAATAGCCTGATTAGCATCAATGATATTTATTTGATCTAATTACCCCGCCAAGACTGCGGGTATAAACTGTCACCTCCTGCATCTGGATTTGCCCCTTTTATTCATCCCACCCTCAGTCCCACTTAGGTCCATAACCATACTACATATTAATGTCTGTTTTCCCCTCTAGGTTATAAGCTCCTTCTGGGCAGGGATCAGTGTCTCCAACTCTATCATATCATAGTCTCCCAAGCGCTTCGTTCAGTGCCCTGTGCACATTTAAGTGCTCAATAAATACTACTGATTGAATGCTTTACAAATCAAGGCCCCTAAGTCTGCCCTCTTTCCTGGGCCGCCCATGGGCGATCACATCCAGGTCCCGGTTGGGAGACCGACACTGTAATGAACGCAATGTCGCCGACAACCCGGTTCGAGGTCTTGAACTGGGCGAGATACCTCAGGCAGCAGCTCCTCGGCGTGGGCCCCGACCAACCTGATCCCCCGGCCCGCGGCATATGAGAAGCAGCATGGCCTTGTGGAGGGAGCACGGGTTTGGGGGTCAGAGGTCGCAGGTTCTAATCCCGACTCCGCCACTTGTCTGCTGTGTGACCTTGTGCAAGTCACTTCACTTCTCTGTGCCTGTTACCTCTCCTGAAAAATGGAGAGTGAGACTGTGAGTCCCACGTGGGCCAAACTGATTACCTTGTATCTACTCCAGTGCTTGGCACAGAGTAAGCGCTTAACAAATACCGTCATTATTATTATTATTCATCGCACGCTTCCTCTGCGCAAAGCACTGTACGAAGCGCGTGGGGAAAGTCCGATTGGGTTAGTGGCCACGCTCCCTGCCTGCGGGCAGAAGGTCGTGGGTTGTAATATCCCCTCTGCCACTGCTGTGTGACCTTGGGCGAGTCACTTACGTTCTCAGGCCCTCAGTGATCTCATCTGTAAAATGGGGTTGGAGACTGTGAGCCCCACGGGGGATGGGGACTGTATCCAACCCGATCTGCTTGTGTCCAAACCGAGCGCTTAGTACGGTGACTGAATGGTAGTAACTGCTCAAATTCATTCATTCAGTCGTATTTACTGAGCGCTTACTGTGTGCAATTTATATGTATATATGTTTGTACATATTTACTACTCTATTTATTTTACTTGTACATATCTATTCTATTTATTTTATTTTGTTAGTATGTTTGGTTTTGCTCTCTGTCTCCCCCTTTTAGACTGTGAGCCCACTGTTGGGTAGGGACTGTCTCTATATGTTGCCAATTTGTACTTCCCAAGCGCTTAGTCCAGTGCTCTGCACACAGTAAGCGCTCAATAAATATGATTGATGATGACGATGATGATGCAGAGCACTGGACTAAGCGCTTGGGCAGTACAAGTTGGCAACATACAGAGACGGTCCCTACCCAACAACGGGCTCACAGTCCTGGTGCTTCCTTGCTGGTGTGGGACACGCATCATCATTATGTGTGTCTCCCCCTTTTAGACTGTGAGCCCACTGTTGGGTAGGGACTGTGTATATGTGTATATGTATATGTGTATATGTATATCCTGTATATCCTGTATATATGTTTGTACATATTTATTAATCTATTTATTTGTTTATTTATTCTACTTGTACATATCTATTCTATTTATTTTATTTTGTTAGTATGTTTGGTTTTGTTCTCTATCTCCCCCTTTTAGACTGTGAGCCCACTGTTGGGTAGGGACTGTCTCTATATGTTGCCAATTTGTACTTCCCAAGTGCTTAGTATAGTGCTCTGCACACAGTAAGCGCTTAATACACACGATTGATGATGATGATGATGCACAGCACTGTACTAAGCGCCTGGGAAGTACAAGTTGGCAACATATAGAGACGGTCCCTACCCAACAACGGGCTCACAGTCCTGGCACTTGCTTGCTGGTGTGGGACACGCATCATCATTATGTGTGTCTCCCCCTTTTAGACGGTGAGCCCACTGTTGGGTAGGGACTGTGTATATGTATATGTGTATATGTATATCCTGTAAATATGTTTGTACATATTTATTAATCTATTCATTTATTTATTTATTTTACTTGTACATATCTATTCTATTTATTTTATTTTGTTAGTATGTTTGGTTTTGTTCACTGTCTCCCCCTTTTAGACTGTGAGCCCACTGTTGGGTCGGGACTGTCTCTATCTGTTGCCAATTTGTACTTCCCAAGCGCTCAGTACAGTGCTCTGCACACAGTGAGCGCTCAATAAATACGAATGATGATGATGATGATTTATTTTATTTTGTTAGTACGTTTGGTTTTGTCCTCTGTCTCCCCCTTTTAGACTGGGAGCCCACTGTTGGGTAGGGACTGTCTCTAGATGTTGCCAATTTGTACTTCCCAAGCGCTCAGTCCAGTGCTCTGCACACAGTAAGAGCTCAATAAATACGATTGATGATGCTGATGATTTATTTTATTTTGTTGGTACGTTTGGTTTTGTTCTCTGTCTCCCCCTTTTAGACTGTGAGCCCACTGTTGGGTAGGGACTGTCTCTAGATGTTGCCAACTTGTCCTTCCCAAGCGCTCAGTCCAGTGCTCTGCACATAGTAAGCGCTCAATAAATACGACTGATGATGATGATGACTGTTTCTATATCTTGCCAACTTGTACTGCCCAAGTGCTCTGCACACAGTAGGCGCTCAATAAATACGACTGCTTGATTGATTGATTATTGCGATTAGAGAGGCGCGCTCCTGCCGCCCGCCGTCCCGATTCCTGGCCATGCACGGCAAGTAGGAAAAGGGGGGATGGCGGAGGGGTGGGGGGACCGGAGCCCCGACAGACAGACAGACACAGACCGGCAGCGGGACATACCTTCGGGCAGAGCAGGGCAGAGCAAACGAGGGCGGCTCCGGCGGCAGCGGTTTCCGAGGCCCGGAGCGCCGGGAGGAGGGGAACGGCGCTGTGGCGGGAGATTTCGGACGGCAGCGGAAGCCGTCGGGACCGGTCAGCTCCGCCCCCTCCGCTCTCTCTGCCCTCTCCGCTCTCCCCTCCTTCTCCCTCTCGCTCTCTCCGCCCCCTCGAGATCTTTTCCCCCCCCCCCGCTATCTCCACCCCCTCCTCTATCTCTTCCCTCTCCGCCTCTCTCTCCGCCCCCTCTTCCTTCTGCCCCTCCTCCGCTGTCTCCGCCTCCTCCTCTTCCTCCTCCTCCTCCTCTTCCTCCTCCTCCTCCCCCTCCTCCCCCTCCTCCTCCCCCCCTCCTCCCCCCCTCCTCCCCCCTCCCCCTCCCCCTCCCCCTCCTCCTCCTCCCCCTCCCCCTCCTCCTCCTTCCCCCTCCTCTCCTTCCCCCTCCTCACCTCCCTCCTCCCCCTCCCCCTCTTCCCCATCCCCCTCCTCCTCCTCCCTCCTCACCCCTTCCTCCTCCTCCTCCCCCCTCTTCCCCCCTCCCCCTCCCCCCTCCTCCTCCTCCCCCTCCCCCTCCCCTCCTCCTCCTCCTCCCCCCCTCCTCCTCCCCCCTCCTCCCCCCCTCCCCCTCCCCCCTCCTCCTCCTCCCCCTCCCCCTCCCCCCCTCCTCCTCCTCCCCCTCCCCCTCCTCCTCCTCCTCCCCCCCTCGCCCTCCCCCCTCCTCCTCCCCCCCTCCTCCTCCCCCTCCTCCCCCCTTCCTCCCCCTCCCCCTCCCCCCCTCCTCCTCCCCCTCCCCCTCCCCCCTCCTCCCCCCTCCCCCCTCTTCCTCCTCCTCCCCCCTCCCCCCTCCTCCCCCTCCCCCCTCCTCCCCCCCTCCCCCCTCCTCCCCCCCCTCCCCCTCCTCCCCTCCTCCCCTCCCTCCTCCTCCTCTCCTTCCTCCTCCTCTTCTCCCTCCTCCTCCCCTTCCCCCTCCTCCTCCTCCTCCTCCTGAAACGCCTGCCGAGTCAGTCCCACGTGCTCCCCGCCGCCGAACTGTACTTTCTAAGCGCCTAGTTCAGTGCTCTGCACACAATAAGCACTCAATAAATAAGATTGAATGAATGAAGGACAGGGACTGGGTCCAACCCCATTTGCTTATATCCACCCCAGTGCCTGGCACATAGTAAGCGTTTAATCAATCAATCAATCGTATTTATTGAGCGCTTACTGTGTGCAGAGCACTGGACTAAGCGCTTGGGAAGTACAAATTGGCAACATATAGAGGCAGTCCCTACCCAGCAGTGGTCTCACCTTTTGAGAAGCTGCTTTTGAGAAGCAGCGTGGCTCAGTGGAAAGAGCACGGGCTTTGGAGTCAGAGGTTATGGGTTCGAATCCAGACTCCACCACATGTCTGCTGTGTGATCTTGGGCAAGTCACTTAACTTCTCTGGGCCTCAGTGACCTCATCTGTAAAATGGGGATTAAGACTGTGAGCCCCACATGGGACAACCTGATCACCCTGTATCCTCCCCAGCGCTTAGAACAGTGCTTTGCACATAGTAAGCACTTAACAAATGCCAATTATTACCCCCTTCCTTCCTCTCCCCCTCGTCCCCCTCTCCATCCCCCCCATCTTACCTCCTTCCCTTCCCCACAGCACCTGTATATATGTGTGTACATATTTATTACTCTATTTATTTTACTTGTACATATCTATTCTATTTACGTTATTTTGTTAGTATGTTTGGTTTTGTTCTCTGTCTCCCCCTTTTAGACTGTGAGCCCACTGTTGGGTAGGGACTGTCTCTATATGTTGCCAATTTGTACTTCCCAAGCGCTTAGTACAGTGCTCTGCACATAGTAAGCGCTCAATAAATATGACTGATGATTGATGATGGGCTCACAGTCTAAAAGGGGGAGACAGAGGACAAAACCAAACATACTAATAAAATAAAATAAAATAAATAGAATAGATATGTACAAGTAAAATAAATAGAGTAATAAATATGTACAAACATATATACATATATACAGGTGCTGTGGGGAAGGGAAGGAGGTAAGATGGGGGGATGGAGAGGGGGACGAGGGGGAGAGGAAGGAAGGGGCTCAGAATAGATATGTACAAGTAAAATAAATAAATAAATAAATAGAGTAATAAATATGTACAAACATATATGCATATATATACATATACATATATACACACATATACACATATACACATATATGTATATATACATATACATATATACAGGTGATATAAATAAGATTGAATGAATGGAGGACAGGGATTGGGTCCAACCCCATTTGCTTATATCCACCCCAGTGCCTGGCACATAGTAAGCGTTTAACAAATACCATAATCATTGTTATTATTATTATTATTACCATTATTATTATTATTATTATTCTGGCTGTCTGCTCTGGTAATAGCCCTCCCTGGAGAGTGTATCGTTTGAGGTGTTAGGGAGCAAGCAGTGAAAGACGGTGTAAGAAAGACAGTGCACTCTAGCAGCTTTGTAATCTACGTGGCAAGGAGATCTCCCACAAAAGTGTCCTCCAAGAAATGTTTCCTAACTTGCTCGGAGATGCCTGGTTTCCATCAAAGCCAGCACTTTATCCTTCTTGAGCATTCATTCATTTCTAGACTGTGAGCCGGCTGTTGGGTAGGGACCGTCTCTATATGTTGCCAACTTGTACTTCCCAAGTGCTTAGTACAGTGCTTTGCACACAGTAAGCGCTCAATGAATACAATTGAATTCAATCGTATTCATTGAGCGCTTACTGTGTGCAAAGCACTGCACTAAGCACTCATAAAACTACCCCTCTAGATGGTAGCTAGTTGTAGGTAGGGAACGTCTCTCCCAAACTCTGTTATATTGTACTCTCCCAAGTGCTTAGTACAGTGCTCTGCACCAGTAAGCTCAATAAATGATTGGTTAAGCCTGATGTATGGGGCAACAGACGAAGAGGGTGTGTGGCCCCGGGACAGAAAATGGATGTCCTTAGGACCTAGCACAGGTTCAAGATTGACCAGCATCCCAGATTTACTGGTGTTATCAATTTCAATCATCTAAAATTTGCCACCACTAAAGATAAAGTTCTGATTAGTTTCTGAAAATTTGGACTGGTTCTTCATACCACCAATGTTTGCAAAGTGAAACCAGGACATCTTAAGGGAGAAAAAATAATCCTCATCTGCTGTGACTAACTCCCGTCACCCCATACTCTAGAAAGTTCTGCAGCCCACTGTGACTGGCAAACATTTGAAATCCCATTGAGACTATGCAGATCTAGGCGGGGGCAAAAAGTTTGCCCCTTGTTTCTCAGCCTTAAGTTATGGCTTTCTCCCTTCGGATGAGAACAAGAATGAGCTATCCACTTAAAGCCAATTTAACAGTAGAGAAAATAGTAAGCAGAGGCCAACTGACAGCTCTGACTTCTTGCTGAACAACTTCCTAAGCATTTGGTCTTCAGATAATTATAGAGGGACAGGTCCAGTTAGACATTTTATTCATCATCATCATCATCAATCGTATTTATTGAGCGCTTACTATGTGCAGAGCACTGTACTAAGCGCTTGGGAAGTACAAATTGGCAACATATAGAGACAGTCCCTACCCAACAGTGGGCTCACAGTCTAAAAGGGGGAGACAGAGAACAAAACCAAACATACTAACAAAATAAAATAAATAGAATAGATATGTACAAATAAAATAAATAAATAAATAAGTAGAGTAATAAATTTGTACAAACATATATACATATATACAGGTGCTGTGGGGAAGGGAAGGAGGTAAGATGGGGGGGATGGAGAGGGGGACGAGGGGGAGAGGAAGGAAGGGGCTCAGTCAGGGAAGGCCTCCTGGAGGAGGTGAGCTCTCAGCAGGGCCTTGAAGGGAGGAAGAGAGCTAGCTTGGCGGATGGGCAGAGGGAGGGCATTCCAGGCCCAGGGGATGACTTGGGCCGGGGGTCGATGGTGGGACAGGCGAGAGCGAGGTACGGTGAGGAGATTAGCGGTGGAGGAGGGGAGGGTGCGGGCTGGGCTGTAGAAGGAGAGAAGGGAGGTGAGGTAGGAGGGGGCGAGGGGATGGACAGCCTTGAAGCCCAGGATGAGGAGTTTCTGCCTGATGCGCAGATTGATTGGTAGCCACTGGAGATTTTTGAGGAGGGGAGTGATATGCCCAGAGCGTTTCTGGACAAAGATAATCCGGGCAGCAGCATGAAGTATGGATTGAAGTGGAGAGAGACACGAGGATGGGAGATCAGAGAGAAGGCTGATGCAGTAGTCCAGACGGGATAGGATGAGAGCTTGAATGAGCAGGGTAGCGGTTGGGATGGAGAGGAAAGGGCGGATCTTGGCAATGTTGTGGAGCTGAGACCGGCAGGTTTTGGTCACGGCTTGGATGTGAGGGGTGAATGAGAGAGCGGAGTCGAGGATGACACCAAGGTTGCGGGCTTGTGAGACAGGAAGGATGGGAAGGATTCATCTGAGAAGTCCCTGCTTTCCTTTGTTCTGTCTCTACAACTCTATTGTTTTAAATAGTCCAATTGTCTTAACCAGTGATGCTGCACCCATCCAGATGCGTGGGGCGAGGATTAATTACTATCAACTCATGGACCCAAAACAGTTAATTTCCAATCAACTATATCCACTTCCCACTCTCTCAGATTTGCTCATCAACTCCAACCTGCTGAACACTTCCTTTGTTCCCATTCCATTATTCTAAGAACACTAATCTGGGAAGTAATGTGGCCAAGTGGAAAGAGTGCAGGCCTGGGAGTCTGAAGACTTAGGCTCTAATCCTAGCTCTGCCACATACTTACTGTGTGACATTGGGCAAGTAACTTAACTTCTCTATGCCTCAGGTCCCTCATCTGAAAATGGGAATTCAATACCTGTGCTCCCTCCCACTTAGACTCTGAACTCCATGTGGGACCTGATTGTCTTATATCCACCCCAGTGCTTTGCACAGATTTGTATTTGGCACATCATAAGCATTTAAATATTACAATTATTCAATTGTATTTATTGAGCACTTACTGTGTGCAGAGCACTGTATTAATTGCTTGGGAAAGTACAATACAGCATTAAAGATAGACAATCTCTGCCCATAACAAGTTCAAAGTCTGGGAATCGGGGCGGAGACAGTCATCAATATAAGTAAACAGTATAAATAAAATTACAGATATATAATAATTGCTTTGTGGCGGGGAGAGGGGGGAAGAGCAAAGTGAGTGAGTTAGGGTGACGCAGAAGGGAGAGGAAGATGAGGAAAAGTGGGGCTTAATCTGGGAAGGCTTCTTGGAGGGTATGTGCCTTCAGTAAGGCTTTGAAGAGGAGAAGAGTAATTGTCTGGAGGATTTGAGAAAGGAAGGTGTTCCAGACCAGAGGTAGGACATGGGCCAGGGGTTGGCGGTGAGACAGGCGATTATGATTATTCTATTCCCTCAAATCTACTAAGCACATTCAAATCCATGCTTCAAAGCCTCTCTCAACTCTTAACTAGTCAATGATACTTATCGAGTACTTTTTCTGTGCAAAGCATTTATTAATTCATTCAATCATATTTATTGAGCACTAACTGTGTGCAAAGCAATGTACTGTTTGGGAAAGTGCAATGTAACAATGAACTGACACATTCCCTGTCCACAACGAGTTTACAGTCTAGAGAAGGAGAAAGACATTAATTTAAATAAATTACAGATATGTACATAAGTGCTGTGGACTGGGAGTGGTGCAAGTCAGGGTGATGCAGAAAAGAGTGGAAGAGATGAAAGGGGGGCTAAATCAGGGAAGACCCCTTGGAGGAGGTGTGCCTTCAAAAAGACTTTGAAGCAGGGGAGAGTAATTGTCTGTCAGACTTGAGAAGGGAGGGCAATCCAGGCCAGAGGGAGGATGTGGGCGAGGGGTTGGCGGTGAGACAGTCGAGATCGAGGCACAGTGAGAAGGTTAGCTGTCTTGTAGTAGGAGAGTCACAGGTGAGGTAGGAGAGGGCAAAGTGATTGAGTGCTTTAAAGATAATAGTGAGGAGTTTTTGTTTGATGTGGAGGTGGATAGTCAACCACTGTACTAAGCACTTAGGAGGAGTACAACAGAGTAAGTAGACAAAAACACTGCCCTGAAGGAGCTTAAAGTCTAGCAGGGAAGAAAAATATTAGAATAAATAGCAGGCAGGGGAAGCAACTGAATTCCAGGATATCCACATAAATGCTGTGAAGAGTATTAATAGTCCTTGGATGCAAAGTACTAAGGGTAATACACTGAACTAAATGCTTAGAAAACCCAAAACAAACAAAATGCTCCTTGCCTACAAGGGACTTTTATTTTTTTGTTGCTGTTGCATCTTTTAGGTGCTTACTGTGAGACAAGCACTGTACTAAGTGCTGGGGTAAATATAGACTAATCAGGTTGTACATAGTCCCTGTCCCACATGGGGCTCACAGTCTTAATCCCCATTTTGCAGATGAAGTCACTGGGGCACAGAGAAGTTGTGACCTTCCCAAGATCACCCAGCAGGCAAGTGGCTGAGCTGGGATTAGAACCCCAAGTCCTTCTGACTCCCAGATTTGTGCTCTATCCATTAGGCCTCACTGCTTTCCCCAGTTACACTCTAATGAGGGAGACAGGCATAAATATTTTTTTAAAAAATAATCAAAATAAAGAATTGAATAAACATATATACCAAAGTACTGAAGGTGGGTACAAATATAAAAGCTAGAGATGACTGGTGGATTTTTAGAATTTTTGCTGCTGGGAACTAAACAGGGAAGGCCAGTTGAACCCTCCGCTCCTCTGCCGCTAATCTCCTCACCGTACCTCGTTCTCGCCTGTCCCGCCATCGACCCCCGGCCCACGTCATCCCCCGGGCCTGGAATGCCCTCCCTCTGCCCATCCGCCAAGCTAGCTCTCTTCCTCCCTTAAAGGCCCTACTGAGAGCTCACCTACTCCAGGAGGCCTTCCCAGACTGAACCCCTTCCTTCCTCTCCCCCTCGTCCCCCTCTCCACCCCCATCTTACCTCCTTCCCTACCCCACAGCTCCTGTATATATGCATATATGTTTGTACATATTTGTTACTCTATTTATTTATTTATTTATTTTACTTGTACATATCTATTCTATTTATTTTATTTTGTTAGTATGTTTGGTTTTGTTCTCTGTCTCCCCCTTTTAGACTGTGAGCCCACTGTTGGGTAGGGACTGTCTCTATATGTTGCCAACTTGTATTTCCCAAGCGCTTAATACAGTGCTCTGCACACAGTAAGCACTCAATAAATACAATTGATGATGATGATGATGAAAGAAGTGGGATTTCAAGAGGGCTTTGAATGTGACGCGAAGGGTAGTGGTGCCATCTATAGTGATGGGAAAGTCAAGGAGAGGACAGGGTTTGGGTGGGAAGATAAGGAGCTCTGTTTTGGACAGGTTAAATTTGAGGTATGAGAGGACATCCAGGTAAAGCTGTCTTGAAAGCAGGAGGAGATGCAAGCCTTGAGTTAGTAAAGTTACAGTGTTAGGGTTTAGCACATTTAATCCAGTCATATACTGACTGGATTACTGCATCAGCATCCTTTCTGTTCTCCCAACCTCCTGCCTCTCCCCACTTCAGTCTATACTTCACTCTGCTGCCTGGATTATCTTTCTACAGAAATGCTCTGGGCATGTCACCCCCCTCCTCAAAAATCTCCAGTGGTTGCCTATCAACCTTTGTATCAAGCAAAAACTCCTCACTATTGGCTTCAAAGCTCTCCATCACCTTGCCCCCTTTTACCTCACCTCCCTTCTCTCCTTCTAAAGCCCTGCCCGCACACTCCACTCCTCTGCCACTAATATCCTCACTGTGCCTCGTTCTCGACTGTCCCCCAATCGACCTCTGGCCCACATCCTACCTCTGGCCCGGAATGACCTCCCTTCTCACATTTGCCAAACTAGCACACTTCCCCCTTCAAAGCCCTACTGAAAGCAAACCTCCTCCAGGAAGCCTTCCCAGACTGATCCCCCCTTTTCCTCTGCTCCTCCTCCCCTCCTCATCGCCCTGAATCACTCCCTCCGCTTTACCCCCCTCCCCGCACCACAGCACTGTGTATATATGTACATATTTATTATTCTATTTATTTTATTAATAATGTGCATTTATCTATAATTCTATTTGTTTATATTGATGCTATTTATGCCTGTCTACTTGTTTTGTTTTGTTGCCTGTCTCCCCCCTTCTAGACTGTGAGCCCATTGTTGGGTAGGGATTGTTTCTACCTGTTGCCGAATTGTACTTTCCTAGCACTTAGTACACTGCTGTGCACAAAGTAAGCACTCAATAAATATGATTGAATGAATGAATGAATAAGAGAGGGAGAGAGATCAGGGGAGGAGATGCCATCATGTCTCTTGGAGTAATAAGCCACATAATTCAGCTGGTTCCAATAATATAGGCTAAAAATCAGTGCACAATTCTTTCCTGTTAAAGAAATATGGCCTTTGAACATCAGCACCATTTTCATTTTCTAAATTTTACCTCTCTTTATTTCCTCCTGTCTAGTTAATCTGGCCCAAAAGATTGAAATTCTAACTTTTATTATACTCCCTATTAGAAACCAAATATTTAGATTGTTTCCTAGTACATTTAGGATATTTGGATGGGATCTGAAGAATAAAAACATTCAATTATGATATATTTGGCATCCTTCTCTTCTTTATTTTGTTTCTTGGTTTTAAATGACTTTCCAGACTATACTTTTAGACTGTGAGCCCAATGCTGGGTAGGGACTGTCTCTATATGTTACCAACTTGCACTTCCCAAGCGCTTAGTACAGTGTTCTGCACACAGTAAGCGCTCAATAAATACGATTGATGATGATGATGATGATAGAAAATAGGATGTTTCACCACAAAGATAATGCGCAAATGAAAAAAAGAGATATGCCACTGTAAGAGCCCCCAAATTATGAATCTGCACTTCAATTATGACTTATTCTTAGCACTTCCAGGAAAAACTGGTTCTTGCTCAGAGAAATACTGTCTTGTTTTTAAATCAGAGAAGTGGAATCATTTTTGGCACCAGCATTTTGGAAACTTTTCTCCACACCAGCTGCATAGCTTTGTGGAAAAATAGATCACACATATTTGGGTGGATGTGCTGCTGGGATTTTTAGCAAGTTCTAGTTGGAATAACGAAGGGTTCACACTAGTTATTTACTTATTTGAACTTTCTAAAGAATCTGAAGAATAAAAACATTCAATTATGAGATATTTGGCATCCTTCTCTTCTTTATTTTGTTTCTTGGTTTTAAATGACTCTCCAGACTATACTTTAAGCCTAAATTTTTAAGTACAGAATTAAAAATCCTTTTCAGAGTGTGCATCATCCAAGTGAATATGCCAAAACTAAGCTATTGGCAGTATTGCAATAAATTCCAGCTGACCTGATGTGCTTACATCCTTTCAGAGTAAAGAAAATCATCCCCAGACTTAACAAATATCATTTAGTAAAGATTGTTTCAGGAAAAAAAAGACTCTTGGTTTAGTCATGTCATCACACCTTCTTTTTCTCTCAGAGAATGTTCTTCCCTAATTGATAATTGTATTTTCTCTGTATAAATGAAGCATTCTATTTCTGTCAAATAAGAATAATTTTAAATAAGCATAAGTTTTTTTAACAACTCCAAGAAGAAGCATGGCCTAGGAGTTAGAGGACATGGGTTCCAAGTCCAGCTCTGCCACTTTTCTGCTGTGCAACCTTAGGCAAGCCACTTAACTTCTCTGGGCCTCAGTTACTTCATCTGTAAACTGGAGATTAAATCCTCCTCCCTCTGATTTAGACTGTGAGCCCCATCTGGGGCACAGACCATATTCAACCTGATTGTTTTAGAGCTACCCCAGTGCTTAGAACACCCCTCGACGTGTTAGTAAGCACCTAACAAATTCCATTAAAAAAACCCACAACTACTGTCCTTGTAATTTGGGGATTTTTTTTTAATTCTATCAGATCCCCAAATCACAGTTTTCTTGAATTATTTTCTGAGGACTTGTGTTGTGCAGATATTGTACTGGGTTCTGAATTAATCAATCCATCAATCAATGGTATTTATTGAGCACTGTATTAAATGACTGGGAGAGTACAATACATCAGAGTAGGTGGATGTGTTTCCTGCTCATAAAGGGGCTTACTGATTGGAAGGGGAGAGAAATACGAAAATAAATTAAAGCACTCCACCATCTTGCCCCCTCCTACCTCCAGCGCTTAGAACAGTGCTTGGCACATAGTAAGTGCTTAGCAAATATCATAATTATTATTACCTCACCTCGCTACTCTCCTTCTACAACCCAGCCCACACACTTTGCTCCTCTAATGCTAACCTTCTCACCGAGCCTCCATCTCGCTTATCTCGCCACGAACCCTTGGCCTATGTCCTGCCTCTAGTCTGGAATCCCCACCCTCCTCAAATCAGACAGACAATTACTCTTCTTCCCCTTCAAAGCCTTATTGAAGGCACATCACCTCCAAGAGGCCTTCCCAGCCTAAGACACTCTTTTGCTCTTTTCCCACTCCCTTCTCCATCGCCCTGAATTTCTCCCTTTGCTCTTCCCCACTCCCAGCCCCACAGCATTTATGTATGTATTTGTAATTTATTTATTGGTATTGATGTCTGTCTCCCCACCTCTTGAGTGTAAGCTTGTTGTGGGTAAGGAATGTGTCTGTTTATTGTTGTACTCTCCCAATAGCTTAGTACAGTGCTCTGCACACAGTAAGTGCTCAGTAAAATCGACTGGATGAATGAATGAAATGGACGTGTACATAAGTACAATGTGGGTGGGGTGAAAATCAAAGTGCTTAAGGGGTGCAGACCCAAATGCAGAGGCAACAGAGAAGGGAGGGCTAATGCAGGAGGTGAGAGCTTAGCTAGGGAAGGTTTCTTGGAGGAGATAGGATTTTAGGAGGGTTTTGGAGGTAGGAAGAGAGGTAGTCTGTCAGTTTTACCCTCACAACCTTGCTAAAATCTGTTGTTTCCTTATCATCCTGCTACTACATCGATCCAATCATTAACCAAATCCAGCCTTGATTACTGCATCAGTCTCCTCAGTGCCTCTCCCCACCCTAGTCCAGACTTCACTCTGCTGCCAGGATCATTTTTCAAAAAAATCACTTCAGTCCATATCTCCCCACTCCTCGAGAACCTCCAGTTGTTGCCCATTCACCTCCATATCAAACAGAAACTCCTTGCCATCAGCTTTATGGTACTCAAACAGCTTTCAATCAATCAATCAATCGTATTTATTGAGCGCTTACTATGTGCAGAGCACTGTACTCTCTACCTCACCTCGCTAATCTCCTCCTGCAACTCAGCTCACAAACTTCACTCCTCTAATGCCAACCTATTCAGTGTACCTTGATCCTATCTATCTCACCAAGGACACTTTGACCACATCCACCTTCTGGCCTGAAACTCTTTCCACCTTCATATCTGACAGTCTGCCACTCTCCCCACCTCAAAGTCCTAATAAAATCACATATCCTCCAAGAGGCCTTCCCCTACTAATCTCTCATTTTCCTTACTCATTCTCCCTTCTGCATTGTCTAGGCACTTGAATCTGTACCCTTTAAGCACTTGATATTCATCCCAACCTCAGCCCCACAGCATTTATGTACCTGTCTGTAACATGATTTTTTTTAATGTCTGTCTCCCCAAGTAGACTTTAAGCTCCTTGTGGGCAGGAAAAGTGTCTGTCAGTTCTAATGTATTGTATTCTCCCAAAGAATAAAATGATCTGCACCCAGTAAGCGCTCAATAAATACCACTGATTGATTGATCTGTCTTTTGGATATGAATGGAGAGAAATTTCCAAGCCAGAGGGAGGATGTAGGCAAGGGTTCAATGTGGAGAAAAATGAGTAGTTTGGCATTAGATGAGTGAAGTGTGAGGGTTGGGTTGTAGTAAGAGATCATTCAGGTAAGATAGAGGGGGGCTAGTTGATTGAGTGCCTTAAAGTTGATGGTAAGGAGCTTCTGTTTGATGTAGAGGTGGACAGGTATGCCCTGAAGCTTTTTGAGACATGGGAAGATGTGGGCTGAGCCTTTTTATAGAAAAATGACCTAGATGGCAGAGTGAAGTATGGACTGAAGTGAGGAGAGACAGTAGACAGGGAGCTCAGCAAAGAGGCAGATGCAGTAGTCAAGGCAAGATATAATAAGTAGTTGGATCAGAGTAGAATCCCTTTGGATGGAGAGGAAGGAAGAGTTTCTAGAGCTATTTAGAAAGTAGGCCTGACAGGATTCAGTGACAGACTGAACAAGTGGTTTGAATGGGAGAGATGAATCAACGATAATGCCAAGGTTATAAATTTGTGGGATGGGCAATCGCGGTGTTCTCTACTATAATGGGAAAGTTGTGAGAAGGGACAGAATTTGGGTGGGAAAGCTAGGAGTTCTGTTTTGGACATGTTAAATTTGAGATGTCAGCAGCATACCCAGGTAGAGATGTCCTGAAGGCAGGGTGAGATGCAAGACTGAAGAGAAGGCAAGAGATCAGGACTGGAAGCTGGGGGCATTGCAGGAGAAGATGATACATGTGCAGTGATGGAGAGCTAGAAGTCAATTATCATATCTTGATATTAATGGAATCCACTTGGGGTATTAGGAGGCAGAGAACAATGTAATCAGATTGGCATTCCAAAAGGTGATTGTTGCTAGTACATATCGGGTATTGGAGAAGACTGCAGGCAGGAAGAGCAGCAAGGGAAGCTGTTATGGTAGCCCCTCAGCTTGTATCAGGGATTTGGTTAATGTGAGGAAAACCACAAAAAATCATTGAAGAAGCAGTGTGAACTAACAGAAAGAGCATAGGGCCTGGGAGTTAAAGGGTCTGGCTTCTAATCCCAGTTCCACAACTTACAGGCTGGGTGACCTCAGGCAGCTCACTTAACTTCTCTGTGCCTCTGTCACCTCATCTGTAAAATGGGGATTAAGACTGTGAGCCCTATGTGGGACAGGGACTGTGTCCAATCTGATAATTTTGTTTCTACCCAGTGCTTTGTACTGTGTCTGGCTCACAGTATGTTCTTAACAAATACCATTAAAAAAAAATAATCAATAGGACTTTGTGATCATTTGAGTATATAGAACAAATGAAAGATCATGCCAAGTTCTGAGCAAATGCAACAATGAGAATGGTGATGCCCATTATTTTTTTTAAGGTATTTGTTATGTGCTTACCATGTGTCAAACACTGTTCTAAGTACTGGGACAAGTACAGGTTAATTCAGCTGGATATGGTCCCTGTCCCACATGGAGTTCTCAATCTAAGTAGGAAAGAAAATAGGTATTGAGTCCCCATTTTACAATTGAGGAGACTGAGGCACAGAGAAGTCAAGTGATTTGCCCAAGGTCACACAGAAAGCAATCGGCAGAGCTGAAATTAGAACCCAGGTCCTCTGACTCCAAGGCCTGGGCTATCTCCACTACGCCACGCTGCTTCTTGATAAATTGCCATAAAATAACAAAACCAGTATTTATTAATAATAATAATAACAATGTCATTTGTTAAGCGCTTACTGTGTGCAAAGCACTGTTCTAAACTACAAGGTGATCAGGTTATCCCACGTGGGGCTCACAATCTTAGTCCCCATTTTATAGATGAGGTAACTGAGGCTCAGAGAAGTTAAGTGACTTGCCCAAGGTCACATAGCTGACAAGTGGCGGAGCCAGGATTAGAACCCATGACCTCTGACTCCCAAGCCCGTGCTCTTTGCACTGAGCCACGCTGCTTTTCTAACAAAGTGCAATCTTCTATGAGTTTAAATTTGAAGTTAAACCTGCCTAGAAGCCCATCATTGAGAAGTCATGGAAGAAAGGCAGGTGGCTGCAGCTTTAAATCATCCTTCGTAGCCTTCTCCAGTCTAGTTTATTCCACTTTTCTTATTTTCTTGGCTTCCTTGAATATTTGTAACCCCAGCCCCAGTCACAACCATTCCAAAGCCAGGTACCCACAGCAGGCATCTGATTTAGGAAAGATTCTAATTCATTCATTCATTGTCAGTCAGTCATATTTATTGAGCACTTACTATGTACAGAGCACTGTGCTAAGCGCTTGGGAAGTACAAGTCAGCAACATATAGAGACGGTCTCTACCCAACCAACAATGGGCACTACCCAACAACGGGCTCACAGTCTATAGGGGGAGACACACAACAAAACAAAACAGATGTCAAAATCGTCAGAACAAATAGAATTAAAGCAATATGCACATCATTAACAAAATACCA
This sequence comes from Tachyglossus aculeatus, assembly GCF_015852505.1. Lineage (NCBI taxonomy): Eukaryota > Metazoa > Chordata > Mammalia > Monotremata > Tachyglossidae > Tachyglossus > Tachyglossus aculeatus. The sequence continues at coordinate 132,284,678 of NC_052066.1, forward strand.
GCTCCTAGGGAAGAAGAAGAGCACGGGCCTGGGAGCAAGAAGGTCATGGGTTCTAATCCTGCTCCGCCACTTGTCTGCTGTGTGACCGTGGGCAAGTCACTTCACTTCTCAGTACCTCAGTTGCCTCATCTGTAAAATGGGGATTGAGACTGTGAGTCCCACATGTGACAAGGGACTGTGTCCAACTTGATTTGCTTGTATCCACCCCAGCGCTTAGCACAGTGGCTGGCACATAGTAAGCGCTTAAAAAAGTACCATAATTATTATTATTATTATTAATAATAAGATAGACTGTGGAAAGGGGGCTGAAGGGAATGAGGGAGAGATGCTGTGTTCCGTAAGAGAACTGAGGTGTGTTGGGAAGGAGATGAGTGATGGGAAAGGGAATCTGCCGACAGCTGGAAAGTAAGGGCAGAAAAGGCCGGTGGCAGTCAGGCTCCTGTGCTTTTTAGACAATTGGCTTATTGTTGGTCTTTTTAGATGATGATTCACTTGTAAATTAACAGGTAGGCAACTGAACATTAGGTAACTACTAATTTCAGCTAATTAAATTCCAATTGTTCTATTTTGAAGATCTGTATGTCCTCTGTGATTTTTTGAAATTTTTAATTACCCCAGATCCTTCACTATGCCATTAGTATCCCTAACATTTATGATACCCATGTAAATTCTGGGCAGAATGGGTAAATTAAACTGTAGGTGATAATGAAAAGCTAGGCTGAATCAGAAAAGTCTTTTTGGAAGTTTTAGGTGAAAAAGTCTTCAACAATGGAAACATATTAAAAGGGAAAATATTCACTGTATTCTAGATAATAGAATTTTTTTAAATTCCACCTAATGTGTAATGGAAAAATGACTGATTTACTAGTGAACTATTCATGTAAAAATCAAGGTTCTGTTTATCAGTCAACCAATGAATATATTTATTGAGCACTTACTGTGTAAGATCACTATACTAAGCGCTTGGAAGAGAACAACACACAGAGTTGGCAGACACATTTCCTGCCCACAACGAGCTTACGTTCTTGGTGGGGAGGGGAATGACAGATATTAATATAAATAAATTATGACTATGTAAATAAAGTGCTATGGGACTGAGGTTAGGGTGACTATCATGTGCATTCTATTCTATTGTCTTAACATTACCACATACGAAAAAATGTTTTATTGCCTTGCAATTGGATGGTCCAAATTTTCTTGGCAATTTCCTGATTGGTTATGGGTGAGGAATGTGTCTGCTAATTCCGTTGCATTGTACTCTCAAAAGCGCTTAGAACGGTGCTCCACACATAGTAAGCACTCAATAAATATCACTGATTTATTAGCAGAACATTTTATTTTAGGCAGAATTAAGTGGTTTATTTGTCCCAGAGTTGAAATTTAAAAGGACAACACCATCTAGTGGGTATTCTGGCTATTACCACTCTATAATAATGATAATAATGATGGTATTTGTCAAGCGTTTATTCATTCAATCGTGTTTATTGAGCGTTTACTGTGTGCAGAGCACTGTAATAAGCGCTTGGGAAGTACAAATCGGCAACATATAGGTACGGTCCCTACCCAACAACGGGCTCACAATCTAGAAAAATAATGATGGTATTTGCTAAGCGCTTACTATGTGCCAAGCACTATTTTAAGCACTGGGATAGATACAAAGTAATCAGGTTGTCCCATGTGGGGCTCACAGTCTTAGTCCCCATTTTACGATGAGGTAACTGAGGCATAGAGAAGTTAAGTGATTTGCCCACAGTCACACAGCTGAGAAGTGGCAGAGTCGGGATTAGAACTCTTGACCTCTGAATCCCGAGCCCATGCTCTTTCCACTAAGCCACACTGCTGCTTACTTTGTGCCAAGCATTGTTCTAAGCACTGGGGTAGATACAAGGTAATCAGGTTGTCCCACGTGGGGCTCACAGTCTAAAGCCCCATTTTACAGATGAGGTAACTGAGGCACAGAGAAGTTAAGTGGCTTGCCCAAGGTCACACAGCAGACGAGTGGCAGAGTCAGGATAAGAACCCACATCCTCTGATTCCCAAGCCTGCGCTTTTTCCACTAAGCCACGCTGCGTCTCGTGCTATAGAATTTATGAGCACCTACTCACCTACTACATGCAGTGCACTGTGCTAAGGTCTGGGGAGGCACAGTAGATTGAGGAATGATGAAACCTACCCACAAATAGTTTACAGTCTAGTGGAGAAAGCAGACATAAATAATTTACAGATAAGAGGAAGAAGTGCTCAAATAGCAGAAGATGTAAATTGATCTGGATAAAAGTGCAACTGGAGGTTGTAAATGCACAGTGGTGTGAAAGTACTAATTTGATCGTTGGGATGATGTGACCCATAGAGAAAAAGAATTAGAACACCAGTTCAATTTTTAACTCATTAATCATTTTCAGGACTTTCTACTGCACCCATCTTTCTTAGTGTGCCAGGACCAAAGCTGCCCAGAATTCTAGAAAAGTTCTGTCCTTTGCTGAGCAGGTCTTAGGGTGCTTAAGGACACCACTCAATGAATCAGTGAATCAATGGTACTTATTGAGCACTTGTTATATGCAGAGCACTGTACTATGCACTTGAGGGAGCACAACTCAGCATAATTAATGGACGTGTTCCCTGCCCTTAATGAGCTTAAAGTTTAGAGTGGGAGACAGACATTAACATAAATAAATAAGTAGTTTATAATATATAATTTAAAGATATGTACATAAGTGCTGTGGGGCTCGGAGTGGGGCAAATATCAAATGTCCAAGAGTCACAGATCCAAGTGCATAGACAATGCAGAAGGGAAAGTGAGCCAGGAAAAAGAGGGCTTAGGGAAGACCTCTTGGAGGAAATGTGACCTTAATAACTCCTGCTTATATGGTCCAGAATTATCTTTACTTCTGTACATTGCAAATGAAAAGAGAACAGAATTTTGTATCTACTGTCAATAAAAACATTTTTTTTCAAAATACCTCTAATTTTCACTATATCATCATAGGTCTGAGACTGACTGCACAGGTTTTTTTTTTTAATGGTATTGATTAAGTGCTGGAGTGAGTCACCTACACTCACTGCCTTGAATTTCTCTCCTCCAATTCTCTCCTTGATGCCCTCCAATCTGGCTTCCATCCCCTCCACTCCACCAAAACTTCCCTCTCAAAGGTCACCAATGACCTCCTTCTTGCCAAATCCAATGGCTGCTACTCTATCCTAATCCTCGACCTCTCAGCTGCCTTTGACACTCTCGACCATTCCTTTCTCCTCAACACGTCATCCAACCTTGGCTTCCAGGACTCTGTCCTCTCCTGGTTCTCCTCTTATCTCTCTGGCCGTTCATTCTCAGTCTCCTTCATGGGCTCCTCCTCCTCCCATCCCCTATCTGTAGGCCTTCCTCAAGGGTCAATACTTAGTCCCCTTCTGTTCTCCCTCTATACTCACTCCCTTAGTAAACTCATTTGCTCCCACAACTTCAAATATAATCTCTACGTGGATGGCACACAAATCTACATCTCCTCCCCTGTTCTCTCTCCCTCCCTCCAGGTTCGCATCTCCTCCTGCCTTCAGGATATCTCCACCTGGATGTCCACGCATCATCTAAAACTCAACATGTCCAAGACTGAGCTCCTTATCTTCCCTCCCAAACCCTGTCCTCTCCCTGACTTTTCCGGCACTGTGGTCGGCACTACCATCCTTCCCATCTCACAAGCCCGCAACCTTGGTGTCATTCTTGACTCCAATCTCCCTTTCACCCCACATATCCACTCCATCACCAAAACCTGCCAGTCTCACCTTCACAACATTGCCAAGATTCACCCTTTCCTCTCCAACCAAACCGCTACCACATTAGTACAATCACTCATCCTATTCTGACTGGATTTACTGCATCAGCATCCTTTCTGATCTCCCAACCTCCTGTCTCTCCCCACTTCAGTCTATACTTAACTCTGCTGCCCAGATTTTCTTTCCACAGAAAAGCTCTGGGCATATCACCCCCCTCCTCAGAAGTCTCCACTGGTTGCCTATCAACCTTCATATCAAGCAAAAACTCCTCACTATTGGCTTCAAAGCTCTCCATCACCTTGCCTGCTTTTACCTCACCTCCCTTCTCTCCTTCTACAGCCCAGCCCACACACTCTGCTCCTCTGCCACTAACCTCCTCAGTGTGCCTCTTTTTCACCTGTCCCACCATTGATCCCTGGCCCATGTCCTACCTCTGGCCTGGAATGCCCTCCCTCCACACATCTCCAAACTAGCTTTCTTCCTCCCTTCAAAGTCCTACTGAGAGCTCACCTCCTCCAGGAGGCCTTCTCAGACTGAGCCCCCCTTTTACTCTGTTCCTCCTCCACTCCCCATTGCCCCTACTCCTTCCCTCTGCTCTACCCTACTCCCTGCCCCACAGCACTTGCATATATAGGTGCATATTTATTATTCTATTTATTTTATTAATGATGTGCATATATCTATAATTCTATTTATTTATATTGATGCTATTGATGCCTCTCCACTTGTTTTGTTTTGTTTGTTGTATGTCTCCCCCCTTCTAGACTGTAAGCCCATTGAGTAGGGATTGTCTCTATTTATTGCTGAATTGTACTTTCCAAATGCTTAGTACAGTGCTCTGCACACAGTAAGTACTCAATAAATACAATTGAATGAATGAAGGCAGACAAGTGGTGGAGTCAGAATTAGAACCCAGGTCCTTCTGACTGCCAAGCCTATGCTCAATCTGTAAGGCCATGCTGCTTTATTTCAGAGCTGAAGTCCTCTTGACAACAATAAGAGTTGTCATTAGTATTTAAATAGTTTAGGAAAATATATTTTTTAACCTCAGGGTCTCTTGGCTTATGACTGAGAGAGATTTTTGCCCTGAAAAGCTACCATTTCCTGAAACATGCTAAGATTTCTTGTAAAATGCTTAGCACTAGATGATATTTGACTATACAAAACTCCAGACATAGGACTTTGTATCAAGTGTTACTTGAATTCATATATATTTATTCAGAATGTACTCACATGAAACTAAAAGAAACTAAAATTTATTATTTTGCAAAACTAAAAATTGCCTATTCAATTGTCTCATTTATTATACCTCCTAAATAACAGTCAGACATCCAGTAAAGTTTAGTTTTCTGATTGCTTTTTCTTTCCTGTTTAGTTTTATCAGCTACGTTTTCCCTGTCTTCTCTCCTCTTTTTATAGGTCTGGGCAAAAAACAAGTTTCCTTGTCAGCGATGAGCTGACCCAAATCTGACAACACATTAAAGAGAAGCTGGGATATTTATTGGCAGGAGATAGACTCTTGGAAAAAAAATAGAGTACTGTAGTAGTACTTGGAGAATGAGTCAGTGTCTGGGATCTAAACTGTACTTGACTCACAAGGATCACACCAACTGAGCAAGTGGAAAATGACTGAAATTAAATTTAAAGTAAAACTGCATATGAAAAACGGAGTTTGAACATATATAAAACTTTATCAATTGAGGACAAACTAGCTCTTCAATTATAAAAGTTATATTTAGGTCATGCCAACAGCTTCTAAAGGTTATAACATAAATAAATTGCTTTACTTTTTTCCCTGAACCTAATTTATTAGTTTTAAAAACTGAATGTAGCACTGAGCCACTCAGTGACTATATTCTATGGCTCTTGAATGGGTCTGGGGCAAGTGGTAAAATTTCCCTGCTTAGCAAATACTCTAAGTGGAAAATCCTAGTACAGGCTTTTGATAAGCTTTCTGGTTTTGTGATTTGTATTATGAACATATATTCATTCATTTATTCATTCAATCTTATTTATTGAGTGCTTACTGTGTTCAGAGCACTGTACTGAGCGCTTGGGAGAGTACAGTACAACAATAAACAGACACATTCCCTGCCCACAATGAGCTTGCAATTCTGCCCAGGGCTCGGGGCTGTAGGCGAGAATGAGAAGTACAAGTCCAGTGACAGAAAACAAGGCCCAGACATCCCTTTCTTTCCCCAAAGTCCATTCCCCAAACATTAGTAATTAAAAACAGAAGTACCTGTAAGATACACTGCCCACTCACAGGTCTTTATTCCTGACAGCCTGTTTTCTGCCTTCTCTGTCCCCTATCAGGTGTGGCTACGGCATCAGGCACCTTAATTTCTGGTCATTTTCTTTCCAACATCCAACCCCCCTCTGGTTGGACTCCTGCTGTTAGGTCCCCTGGCTCAGAAATAATGGTCATGTTGGCAGGGACCTAGGAAGGCAGGGACCTAGGAAGGGAATGAAATGATGCTGGAGCACGTGGGAGGGGAGGGCTCAGGGGACAATCATTGACAACAATAATAACAATAATAATATTCATGGTATTTGTTAAGTGCTTACTATGTCCCAAGCACTGTTCTAAGCGCTGGGGGAGATACAAGGTTATCAGGTTGTCCCAGGCAGGGCTCACAGTCTTAATCCCCATTTAACAGATGTAACTGAGGCACCAAGAAGTTGTGACTTGCCCAAAGTCACACAACTGACAAGTGGTGGAGCCAGGATTCAAACCCACGACCTCTGACTCCCAAGCCCACACTCTTTCTACTAAGCCACACTGCTTCTTGGCAGATGTGCTCGGCAGCTATATACAGTCTGCAGACTAACATAAACAATCCATTCCTGTGTGAGCCTGAGACACCATTACATTATGCGATAGCCCTGGATTTCTTTAGTACCATCCATCAATCAATCAATCAACCAGCGGTATTTATTGAGCAGTTACTGTGTGCAGAGCACTGTACTAAGCGCTTGGGAGAGCACAATTTTTTATGGCATTTGTTAAGTGCTTTATTATATGTCAGGCCCTCTCCTAAGCACTGGGGTAGAGACAAGCTAATCAGGTTGGGCACTGTCCATATCCCACAGATTAAGGAACATTCCCTACCTACAATTGGTGGCCCCCTTATGTTCCCTGCCTCCCAGTGGGAACCCTCATATTTTGTGAGGGGGGGGAGGGCAAGAGCACCCCATCCCCCTAATTTTCTCAGTCCCCTAATAGTTACTCTCCAGGATGTACAAGTGCAGCAGTCCAGACCCTTCATGGGCAGGATGTATAGGCAAGGGGGGCATGATCAATAGCTGACCTGAATCTAGGGTGGCTATTCATCCAGTTATATGGCAAGCAGTCTGATTTCCTCGTTGCCTGTCTCTTGTGTGGTACCAATACAGAACCAGATGTTTTTATGACTCCTTTTAACATTTTAAGCCACAAACTTTCCTCCACCTAGGCCCCTGCTACCAACCTCCATGACTGACACAGAGTGCACAGAGATTTGGGAGAGCTCTGGAGTCAGTTAGGGGGGCGAGGGGAGGGGAAGGCCAGGATCCCCTTGGACAAATGTTCTAGGGTTAGGCAAACTCAGGGGTACTTCCTTGTAATAGTGCTTGTGACATCTTCCACTGCATGCCCAGTGTAGTGTAAATGGCATGACGAGTTCCTCCTTGTCCAGAAATTTTCCAGGTCCTTCTGTGGCCAGCTTACTGAGTGTCAGGCTCACTTTGACCTCTGTGCCTACCCTAAATAGCAGTATAAGGCAAAGACATAAGCATAATAGCACATGGGCCTCTACTGATGGCTTGGGAAAGCATCTAAACGTTAAGATTCTTCATCAGTCGTCATAGACTGTGAGCCCCTCAAAGAGTGGGGCCGAGATCTGACAAATTCCCACCTGCACATTAGTACAGTGCTCTGAACATGGTGAGAGTTTAATGAATACTACTACTATTACTAATACTACTCAATCAAGGTCATCCCTAAGGCAATATTCCTTTTGTGTCCATCCTCCTCCCAGCAACTCCTTGTCCCTGCATGTCTCTGTCAATGTCTTCCCTTCTTTCTGCCACCCTGGACAGCTATCAGGAATACCTTCCCCAGGGGCAGCAGAACCCCTTTGGGGGCAGGGAGGTGGCAGCGAAGGCTCTCTTAGAAGCTCTGTCATTGCTGCCCAAGCCAGTCTGGTGGTGTAGGGAGGAGGGAGATAGTGAAGACCACTCCACCGCTCCCATCCCAGGATGGTCACCCCGAGTTCAGAACTCCCTTAGGCATGGCACTGACTTAATACTTACTGTCTCCTGGGTGTCTGGCACAATATTATGTTTTTTGGTGTTTATCTCCTTTTCATCATTGGGTGACAAAATTTTGCCTCCAGACTAAGTCTATCACCAATATGAATCTGCACTCAGATTTTAGATAACTTTTAGTTGGACTCTTGTTTACCCTTTATGAGTAAGAGACTGGAAAACTGCCAGGGCTGGGGCAGAATGCTCATCTCATGAATGGCTATTCTAATCATTTATGTCTGAGGAGCATCGTGGCTTAAGGGAAGAAACCTGGACCTTGGAGCCAGAACACCTGGGTTCTAATCCCAATTCCACCACTTGCCTTCTGTGTGATCTTGGACAAGTCACTTAACTTCTCTGTGCCTAGACTTAGTACTTAGGCTGTGTGCCCTGTGTGGAGCTGTGACTGTGTCTAACATGATTACATTATATCTACCCCAGTGCTTAGAACAGTGCTTGACACTTAGGAAGCCTTTAAGAAATATATTACTGCCATCATTATTATGATGAACAAATGGAATGGGGTCCACCTCAATTAGAAAGTAAGCTCCTCGGTGGGGGGGGGGGGGGGGGGCTTGAGAGTGAAGTCTGTGTCAAATTCCCACCTAAGTAGTCTTTCCCAGCACTTAGTAAAATCCACACCAACCTTTTTAATTCTGTTGCAAAATTATGTAATCAATTAAAATGACTTCTAGTTAGCTTCTGTATACCAATTCCAAACCAAGGGCATTCACAAAAGTACCTGAAACTTTTACAATTTGTTGCCAATATTAAAAAATAGCAGTAGTAATGGTATTTATTAAGCACTTACTGTGTGCAGAGCCTGAGCACTGGAAAAGAGTATACAAATTCATTCAATCGTATTTATTGAGGACTTACTGTATGCAGAGCACTGTACTAAGCACTTGGGAAGAACAAGTCGGCAACATATAGAGACGGTCCCTACCCAACAACAGGCTCATAGTCTAGAAGGAATCAGACAATTCCCCTTAGGGGCTCACAATAGAAATGCAAGTGGGAGGAAAGGACTGGTGAAAGATACATAAGGATAAATAAAACAAAGCACAAAGACAACATAGACAAAAAACAAAGACAAGAAGGGTACTGTGGCTACAGGAGCAGAATTTCAGGTTCCTTGTGGCTTAGAGTCCACAGTCACAACCACATCCATCCTCCATTATGTTGCCAACTTGTAGTTCCCAAGCACTTAGTACAGTGCTCTGCACACAGTAAGTGCTCAATAAATATGATTGAATGGATGAATGAATGAACAGCAGCCATGGTGACCCCTAAAGCAGCAGCTGCTGCAAATGAATGAACCACAGCCGTGGTGATCCCTAAAGCAGCCGTGGCTGCACTTCCCAAGGATTAGAGGAGGTCATTCCAAGGCTGCAGCTGCTGCTTTCTGTCCTACTGCAGTGGTATAGGACAGGTCAGTGTCGAGTCTCCTTGGCAACGTGGAGGAGCAGCCGGTGAGGGGTCCCGAGGAAGGAGCATGGCTGTCCAGTGGTAGAGGAGCCGAGAACCCTGGATGTGGCATGGGAAGGTGGCTGTCATGGTGGATTCAGTTGTCTGTCTGGTGGGGAGAGAGGCCTGAGGCATGATCTGCAGTGGCTTAAATCCTTACCATCCATTGTGCACAGGGCAGGCTGCGCGCTGGCCATCATTTTGCTCTTTTGGTTTGGCTTCCTGATCTTTGAAAAAGGTTCTCAGAGCTGAATCATCATCATCATCATCATCAATCGTATTTATTGAGTGCTTACTATGTGCAGAGCACTGTACTAAGCGCTTGGGAAGTACAAATTGGCAACATATAGAGACAGTCCCTACCCAACAGTGGGCTCACAGTCTAAAAGGGGGAGACAGAGAACAAAACCAAACATACTAACGAAATAAAATAAATAGGATAGATATGTACAAGTAAAATAAATAAATAAATAAATAGAGTAATAAATATGTACAAACATATATACATATATACAGGTGCTGTGGGGAAGGGAAGGAGGTAAGATGGGGGGATGGAGAGGGGGACGAGGGGGAGAGGAAGGAAGGGGCTCAGTCAGGGAAGGCCTCCTGGAGGAGGTGAGCTCTCAGTAGGGCCTTGAAGGGAGGAAGAGAGCTAGCTTGGTGGATGGGCAGAGGGAGGGCATTCCAGGCCCAGGGGATGACGTGGGCCGGGGGTCGATGGCGGGACAGGCGAGAACGAGGTACGGTGAGGAGATTAGCGGCGGAGGAGCGGAGGGTGGGGCTGGGCTGTAGAAGGAGAGAAGGGAGGTGAGGTAGGAGGGGGCGAGGGGATGGAGAGCCTTGAAGCCCAGGGTGAGGAGTTTCTGCCTGATGCGCAGATTGATTGGTAGCCACTGGAGATTTTTGAGGAGGGGAGTAATAAGCCCAGAGCGTTTCTGGACAAAGATAATCCGGGCAGCAGCATGAAGTATGGATTGAATCATGCTGTTGATATTCTGTTTCCACTTCTGAGAAGCAGTGTGGCTTAATGGAAAGAGCACGGGTGTGGGAATCAGAGGTTGCGGGTTCAAATCCCTGCACCACCACTTGTCAGCTATGTTACTTTGGGCAAGTCACTTAACTTCTTGGTGCTTCTGTTACCTCATCTGTAAAATGGAGATTAAGACTGTGAGCCCCATGTAGGACAACCTGATAACCTTGTAACTAGCCCAGCACTTAGAACGGTGCTTGGTACATAGTAAGCACTTAACAAATGCCATTAGTATTATTATTATTATGGTTAAGAGAGAGGACCTCACTGAAAGCACAAAGAACATTACAACGATTGAATGAATGAAGGACTTTTTATGGTATTTATTAAGTGCTTATGTGCTAGGCACTGTACTAAGTGCTGGGGTAGATACAAGTTAATCAGGTTGGACACAGTCCATGTCCCACATGGGACTCACAGTCTTAATCCCTAATTTACAGATGAGGTAACTGAGGTAGAGGAAATGAAGTGACTTGCCCAAGCTCACAGAGCAGACAAATGGTGAAACTGGGATTAAAATCCAGGTCCTTCTGATTCCCAGGCCTTTGCTCTTTCCACTAGGTCATGCTGCTTCTTCTTTCCTTCAAAACAAAAGGGAACCACCGAAGTAAGGAGCAGAGGAAGTGAAATGCTGCAGTGATAGCTACCTAATAGCAGTGAATCTGCAGTACTGGCTATCCAGGATGCTGCCAAGAGCCACACCTCACCCTATTGCCAGCAATGAGGTGGAGCTCATTTCTCTGGCATCTGTTTCTGGTGATGTTGACTCTGCTGGCAGGTACAACAAAGAGTCATATGTGGCTGCATTCCACTCTGAACACGTATTGCTGATGGAAAGCTTAGCCCTCAGGAAATGCCCTCCAACAGCTGAGCCAAGGATTGTCAAGCGATTTACCAAATTCTCTTTCAGACTACAGTCAAGAGTACATCTAAATCCACAGGGTTCTACAGGAGGTTAATCTTGCTTTACAAGAGAAATGAGAGTAAAGATCATGACTTTTATCTGGTCTTTTTGAGGAAAATATGGGTACAAACTGAGCATTGTCCCTACCCAGCTACGGAGGCGGTATGAGTAGGGAAATTGTCCCTGCTTTATTCTGGGGCAAAGAATCAAGCAATCATACATCTGGAAGGAACATTCAGAGCTCAGTCTGTTGCCTCTTCATATTTCAACTTGAGTCACCCATAGCAAGAAGTCATCCATTCAAGTACTTTGGGGAATCTGTTTCATATTACCTGTTCTTGCAGGTATATAACCTGGCTCTCATTTCTCAGTTACAAGGGTCATCTCACAGAGGATCTTCATCATTGATTCAAAGCCAGAGGAACAAACATGCTCTGCAAGTTTAGGCTGTCATTAAGCCCCTCAATCATAATATATCAATCATTCAAATTTCTTGGACACCGTAATCAGCACTTGGGAAAAGAGACTAGAGTTAGAAGTCAAAATACCTGCCTTCAGAGAGCTTACAGTCTAGCTGGGGAGACCAACACAAAATAAATTACAGAGAGGAGGAAAAAGAGAAAAAGAAAAAGGAAACAGATGAGTAAAAGCATAAATAGTAGCATACGTAAGTTGATACATACTGTTATGCTATAGGTGGCTGTGAATGAATGTGTGGAGGTGGTTCAAAAATAATGAGGGGATAATTGGGAGGATATGACTTGAGGAAAAGAAAAAAAGTTAATCAGAGAAGGCTGTCTAGGGGAGGGGGGATTTCAATAAGGCTTTGCATGTGGGGAGAGCTTTGGACTGGAAGATTTAAAGGAGACAGAGTTCCAGGCAAAAGGAAGTATGAGCAAGAGGCCAGAGGTGGGAGAGATAAGAATAAAGCAAAATGAATAGGTTTACTTGAAAGGAACAGAGTGCAAAGTAGGATGTAATGGGGGAAGGGGATATGCAAGCAAATGGAAAAGAGCTGATGGAGACCCATAAAACCAATGTTCAAGAGTTTTTGCTTGGTGTAAAGACAAATGGGCAACCATTGGAGGTTTTAGAGTAGTGGGGAGATATATGCAGAACAACACTAGCAGAGGCTAGTGTTATCTCTAGCAGAGGCTAGTCAGTAAGTCAATCATATTTTTTGAATGCTTACTATGTGCCTAGCACTGAACTAAGTAGTTGGGAAAGTACAATGTAACAATAAAACGAACACATTCCCTGCCCTAGTCTTTCCCTCGCTGCAGTCTTTCATTTCCTCTTGCCTCCAGGACAGCTGTACTTGGATGTCCCACTGACATCTCAAGCTGAACACATCCAAAACAAGAACCCCTTATCTTCCCAGCCAAACCTTGTCCTCCCCCTGACTTTCCCATCACTGTACACAGCACCACCATTCTCCCTTGTCTCCAAGCCTGTAACCTTGTGTTTTGCCTGACTCATTTCAACCCACATATTTACTCTCTAACCAAATCGTGTAGGTTCAGCCTTCACAACCTCAATAAAATCCACCCTTTCTTCTCCATACAAATGGCTACAATCTTAATTAAAGCACCTATCCTTACTTCAACAGCTTCCTTGCTGACTTCCCTGCCTCCTGACTCTTCCCACTCCAGTCCAGACTTCACTCTGCTGCCCAGATCATTTTTCCACAGAAACATTCAGGCCATGTTTCCCCACTCCTCAAGAACCTCTAGTGGCTGCCCATCTACCTCCTCATCAAACAGAAACTCCTTACCATCAGCTTTAAAGCCCTCAATCACTTTTCCTGCTCTTACCTTACCTCCGTGATTTCCTACTACAACCAAGTCCACAAATTTCACTCCTCTAATGCCAACCTACTCCCTGTACCTTAATCTTGACTATCTTGTCACCTACTTCTCTCTCACCTCTGTCCTGCCTCTGTCCTGGAACTCTCTCCCTCTTCATATCTGACAGATGATCACTCTCTCCAAGGTCAAAGCCTTATTAAAAGCACGTCTACTCCAAGAGGCCTTACCTGAGTAAACCCTTATTTCCTCTTCTCCCACTCCCTTCTGCATCACCTTTGCATGTGGATTTTCAGCCTTTATTCACCTCTCCAGTCTGAACTTCACTCTGCTGCCCAGTGAACAGAGTACTCCCCCTCAGTACTTATATACCTATCTGTAATTTATTTATTTATGTATATTAATGCCTTTCTCCCCCTCTAGATTGTAAGCTCACTGTGGGCAGGGAACATGGTTACCAATTCTATTATATTGTACTCTCCTAAGTGCTTAGTACAGTGCTCTGCACAGAGTAAGCACTCAATAAATATTATTGACTAACTGATTGATTGCTTGTGGCTGCACCACCTAAGAACAGCCCTGGCCAGATACATTGGGCCAAGTCAGGCTGGAAGGAGGAAAGAGGTCGGGGAGGAGAAAATGTAACAATTGCACCAAATGCTGCACCACACCTTCTGGACACCAGGTAGTAGTACGGCAGTGCTACCTCACCTCGAGCCACTGCTTTGGCACCCTTAGGATAGGAAGCCCTTTGGATTAAGGGATGAAAAGGGGCTCCTGAAACAGGAAGCCCCAGCCCCTGGTTCCTGAGGCTCTTTCTTTCAGAAGCTTCTCCTCTCGCTCTTAGGACATTGAAGTAGCAAATGACTGCAGCAGCAGCTATCCCACTCCGTGGCCGAAACTGGGGGTCGTTGCTTACTGAGGGGAGAGACAGGTTGGATTAGAAAGTGCTGACAATGGTTGTCCTATTTTTCATATACTTCTCTGGTTACTACAACCTTGAATTTTTCAGACAGCTAGCCAGGAAGGGAGATAAGGAGGAATTTTGTAAAATAAAATGTCACTTCAGAAACCAAGGGAAAGGTGCTTAGCTCTTGCTTCTAGAGCAAAGGAGTGGACTAGCTTAGCTTGGTCTAGTGGAAAGAGCCTAGTCCTGGGAGTCAGAGGACTTGTGACCTTGGGTGACTCACATCACTTCTCTGTGCCTCGGTTCCCTCATCTGCAAAATGGGGATTCAATACTTGTTCTCCCTCCTACTTAGTCTATGAGCCCTATGTGGGACTTGATGATCTTGTTTTTACTCCAGCACTTAGTTCAGTGCTTGAAACATAGTAAGCTCTTAACACACACTGTTAATACTATTATTATTATTATTACTAAGTGATAGGCAACAGTTCCCCCAGCTCAGGAACAGATCATCCAAAAATAACAAGAAAGAAATAGTGATGGCTGGAAATGGGATACCTTTTCTTGAATCTTAGTTTACCAATTCCAAGTCTAGGACCATTATAGAATGGATCAACAAGCAGACAGAATCTCCAATCATTTCCTCTAAGATCTTAAACCCTAAGAACACATAGGAACTTTGGGGATCCCAAATTCACACTGTGAAGTAAAAGTTAAGTGAAAAAATCTGTTGGCTGATTAGTGACAAAAAAAGCACTTTCTCCCTTTTTCCTTTAGAAAACATTGATTCGGGGTTTAAGCCAGAACTGACACTCTCTGTTGATCAACAATAGCCAAGTCCAAACCAATTAGAAAAGAAAAAGTCAGGGAAATAAATTGGTGGACAAAAAGGAAATGCACATCACTCTCCAGATGACAGCCAGTCACCAGGCAAGAAAGCAAGGCCACAAAAAGGAAACTAACCAAGGCAGAGCCATCCTTTGCCATCAAAAATCTGAGCTAAGGTGGAGTTCAAGTCCTTCACCACCCAGGCTCTGCAGGAAATACTAAAATATCTTCATAGCAACTGTCACTAAGGGCATCATCAGGACTCTAAAAAATGCAAGGGAGGAGAAAAAGCAGTGAAAATGAAGACAAATAAGTTTGTCTACTCAGCAGTTCCATCGTTCGTTCTAAGAAAACTTAAAAGGCAGGAAAAAGCAGGAAATCATCAACCATTTCAGCGATCGTTAGCTACCCAAAGTCCAGTCACCTGATGTATCATCTGCCAGGAAAGAAGTCAACCGAAGCGCTACAGACAGCGAAAGTAATAAATGCATTTATCATGTAGATAGATAGCATGGTCTAATGGAGAGAACACGAGACAGGGAATTAGTTCATCAATCAGTCAACGGCATTTATTAAGCATCCGCTCTGGTGAAGTATTGTTGTGGGGACTCAGGGGAACTATAAGAAAGGAGCTATAATAGTTCCTGCCTTCAAAACGAAGGACAAACATAAATTTACACAAATAAAAATGACACAAACCTGAGCTACACCAACTGAGTTCAGGAAAAATTAGTAAGCATCAGAGAGAAGGTGGTAAAGAAGTAACCCTGAGAGATGCTGGTGATTTTGGAGAGACTGAAATTAGGTAGGGTTGTTCTGGATAAGCTTTATGGTGGAAAAGTCTCTGTAAAATCAAGTTGGAGGTTGGGAGGGATTTGTTTGTATGGAAGAGTAGAAAAGGCACTGTAGGCCTACAACTCAGTGATAATGAAGGTACTAATATAAAACTTAAATCTCAAGTTAAACCACTCTTTCTCTGAATTGTACATGGTTGCTCTACTTTCTAAAAGTCCTTTAGCTGCTAGCCTTTTCCTATTTCCAGAATGCTTGCATTTCATTCAACAGCATTTACTGTCTACTGTGTGCAGATCAATCAATCAATCATATTTATTGTGTGTTTACTGCATGTGGAGCATTGTACTAAGTGTTTGGAAGAGTACAATATAACAGAGTTGGTGGATACATTTCCTACCCACAATGAGCTTACAGTCTATAGGGGAACGCTGTATTAGGTGTTTGGAGGATTCAAATAGAGGAAAAAACAGGTTTTCTGGCCTCAAGGAGCATACAATAACAAGGGGGTGCTGGAAGCCCTCGGCTGTTAATTAGTTAGCTGAGATTCAGTTAGATAAAAGCAATGTGTTGATTCAGTTATGTCAGTTTAGGGGGTTTTTGGACTCACCTAGGAATCTGAAAAGGACCTGAGAGGACCTGAGAACGCTGCCTGGACTGGCAACAACCCCAAAAGGTCAGTTTTACAGATCAAGCTGGCCCCTCAAAGCCAAGAGCATTTCTATAGGTTTCCACACATTCATTCATTCATTCAATTGTATTTATTGAGTGCTTACTGTGTGCAGAGCACTGTACTAAGCACTTGGGAAGTACAAGTTGGCAACATATAGAGACGGTCCCTACCCAACAGTGGGCTCACAGTCTAGAAGGGGGAGACAGTGAACAAAACAAAACATATTAACAAAATAAAATCAGTAGAATAAAAATGTACAAGTAAAATAAATAAATAGAGTAATAAATATGTACAAACATATATACATATATACAGGTGCTGTGGGGAAGGGAAGGAGGTAAGATGCGGGGGATGGAGAGGGGGACAAGGGGGAGAGGATGGAAGGGGCTCAGTCTGGGAAGGCCTCCTGGAGGAGGTGAGCTCTCAGTAAGGCCTTGAAGGGAGGAAGAGAGCTAGCTTGGCGGATGTGGGGAGGGAGGGCATTCCAGGTCGGGGGATGACGTGGGCCAGGGGTCGACAGTGGGACAGGCGAGAACGAGGCACGGTGAGGAGATTAGCAGCCGAGGAGCAGAGGGTGTGGGCTGGGCTGTAGAAGGAGAGAAGGGAGGTGAGGTAGGAGGGGGCGAGGTGATGGAGAGCCTTGAAGCCGAGGGTGAGGAGTTTCTGCCTGATGCGTAGGTTGATTGGTAGCCACTGGAGATTATTGAGGAGGGGAGTAACATGCCCAGAGCATTTCTGGACAAAGACAATACTGGCAGCGGCGTGAAGTATGGATTGGAGTGGGGAGAGACACAAGGATGGGAGATTGAAGAGGAGGCTGATACAGTAATCCAGACGGGATAGGAAGAGAGATTGAACAAGCAGCGTAGCAGTATGGATGGAGAGGAAAGGGCGGATCTTGGGAATGTTGTGGAGCTGAGACCGGCAGGTTTTGGTGACGGCTTGGATGTGAGAGGTGATCGAGAGAGCGGAGTCGAGGATGACACCAAGGTTGCGGGCTTGTGAGATGGGAAGGATGGTAGTGCCGTCAACAGTGATGGGAAAGTCAGGGAGAGGGCAGGGTTTGGGAGGGAAGACAAGGAGTTCAGTCTTGGACATGTTGAGTTTTAGGTGGTGGGCAGACATCCAGATGGAGATGTCCTGAAGGCAGGAGGAGATGCGAGCCTGGATGGAGGGAGAGAGAGCAGGGGCAGAGATGTAGATTTGGGTGTCATCAGTGTAGAGATGATAGTTGAAGCCATGGGAGCAAATGAGTTCACCAAGGGATTGAGTGTAAATCGAGAAAGAAGGGGACCAAGATCTGAACCTTGAGGAACCCCTACAGTAAGGGGATGGGAGGGGGAGGAGGAGCTTGCAAAAGAGACTGAGAATGAATGACCGGAGAGATAAGAGGAGAACCAGGAGAGGACGGAGTCTGTGAAGCCAAGGTTGGATAGCGGGTTGAGGAGAAGGGGGTGGTCCACAGTGTCGAAGGCAGCTGAGATGTCGAGGAGGATTAGGATAGAGTATGAGCCATTGGATCTGGCAAGCAGGAGGTCATTGGTGACCTTTGAGAGGGCAGTTTCCGTGGAATGTAGGGGATGGAAGCCAGATTGAAGGGGGTCGAGGAGAGAGTTGGTGTTGAGGAATTCGAGGCAGTGTGTGTAGACGACTCGTTCAAGGAGTTTGGAAAGGAATGGTAGGAGGGAGATGGGGCGATAACTAGAAGGTGAGGTGGGGTCAAGAGAGGGTTTTTTTAGGATGGGAGAGACATGGGCATGTTTGAAGATGGAGGGGAAGGAACCAGTGGAGAGTGAGCGATTGAAGATGGAAGTTAAGGAGGGGAGAAGGAATGGAGCGAGAGATTTCATGAGATGAGAGGGAATGGGGTCAGAAGCACAGGTGGCTGGAGTAGCACTTGAGAGGAGGGAGGAGAGCTTCTCTGAGGATACTGCTGGGAAGGATGGGAGAGTAGCGGAGAGCGTTCAGAGCCGGGGGGTTGGAGAAGGTGGGGGGAGTGACTTTGGGGAGCTCAGACCTGATGGATTTAATTTTATTAATGAAGTAGGAGGCCAGATTGTTGGGGATGAGGGAAGGAGGAGGGGGAGGAACTGGGGACCTGAGAAGGGAGTTGAATGTACGGAAGAGCTGATGGGGATGATGGGCATGGGTTTCATTAAGGGAGGAGAAATAATTATGTCTGGCAGAGGAGAGGGCTGAGTTAAGGCAGGAAAGGATAAACTTGAAGTGAACGAGGTTGGCATGGTGCTTAGACTTTCGCCAGCAGCATTCAGCAGCTCGAGCATAAGAGCGAAGGAGGTGGACAGTGGCAGTGATCCAGGGCTGTGGGTTAGTGGTACGAGAGCGGCGAAGGGAAAGGGGAGCGAGCGAGTTTAGCTGAGTAGATAGGGTAGAGTTGAGAGCAGTAATCTGATCATCAAGACTGGGTAGAGAGGAAAGGGAGGCGAGGTGGGATGTGAGGCGCTCAGAAAGATGGATTGGGTCAAGAAAGTGGAGATCTCTGTGAGGGAGTAATATGGATTTACAGGGGAAAGGAGTGTGAGTGAGGAGGCAGGTGAGAAGATTATGATCAGAGAGAGGGATTTCAGAGTTGGCGAGGGTGGAGACAGTGCAGCGGTAGGAGATGATGAGGTCGAGGGTGTGACCAAGTTGGTGAGTGGGCGAGGTGGGGTGGAGCAAGAGGTTGGCAGCATCAAGGAGAGATAGAAGGCGGGGAGCCCGAGAGTGTCCTGGGGCCAGCCATATCCTGGCCATGTTTCCCCACTCATCAAGACCTTCCATTGGTTGCCCACCCACCTCTGTAACAAATAGAAACTCTTCATCATTGGTTTTAAGGCACGCAATCACCTTGCCTCCTCCTACCTCACCTCGCTAATCTCATACTACAACCCAGCCCGCACACTTGGCTCCTCTAATGCTAACCTTCTCACGGTACTTCGATCTCGTCTATCTCGCTTCCAACCTCTCTTCCTCCTTCTGCCTCTGTCCTGGAATGCCTTCTCTCCTCATATCTGACAGACAATTATTCTCTCCCATTCAAAGTCTTACTGAAGGCCCATCTCCTCCAAGAGGCCTTCCCTGACTAAGCCCTCTTTTCCTTTTCTTCCACTTCCTTCTGCATCGCCCTGACTTGCTTCTTGTATTCATCCCCGCTCCCAACCCCACAGCACTTACGTACACATCTGTAATTTATTTATATTAATGTCCTTTTCCCCCTCTAAACTGTAAGCTCTTCGTGGGCAGGAAATGTGTCTGTTATATTGTTTTATTGAACTCTCCCAAGGGCTTAGTACAGTGCTCTGCACATAATAAGTGCTCAATAAATATAATTGACTAACTGACTGACTGGGGCATCCAGCTTTGACCAAAGAAATCAGCACTTCCAGGGGACACCCAGACTGTACCACTCCACGAGCACCCTCCACAATTAGTCCCCGAATGGGCCACTGGGTTCCTTCTTCCCCGAGCCCTGGGAGCTCTCTAGAGACCCTGGATGCTCCACCCTGACCCAGGATTCAGCATGTGAGGTGTGCACTCCCACAGCCCAGCAGCATTTCAGAGATTTATTTGTGTTTACTAGTAATACACCATCAAGCCAAAATAATTCTAAAATTCCTACTCTTACTCTCCAATTATGAGTCATTTCAGTATCATATCTATTCCAAAAGCGCTTTGCTTTGCCAACATGCAGCATGAAGCAGGGGACAGGGGGAAGGAGAAGGGACTGTTCTGTGTTGGTGCACAGGTTTTCAGCTCAATTTACCAAAATGAGACTGAAATCCCCATGGCGTGCTCACAGGGCTTGCCAGGATCCAAAATCATGAGCAAAATCTGCGGGAAGCAGTGTGGCCTAAGGAAAAGAGCCCAGGCCTGGGTGTCAGGGGACATGGCTTCTAATTCTGGCTCTTCTACTTACCTGCTGTGTAACCTTGGACAAGGCATTGGGCAAGGGCAAGTTCACTTCTCTGAACCTCAGTTCCATCATCTGCAAAAGAGGGATTTTTTTCCTGTTTTCCCACCTCCTTAGATTGTAAGCTCCACTTGGGACCTGATTATCTTGTATCTACCCCAGAACTTAGTACAGTGTTTGGCACATAGTAAACACTTAAACAAATACAACAACTATGAGTGGTAGTAGAAGCAGTAGTAAAAAATCCTGGTATGAATGCTTAAGAAGAGGGTGAGGAGGGACAGTTCGAAGAGCGGAAGATTGTTTCTGTGCGCCATTATCCTGACTGACTCTGAGTGGGTCACTGCTTGTTTCAAGCAAGCCGATCACATATCCGAATCCCAAGATGATTGACTACTTTAAAGCTAATGGTAAGGAATTTGTTTCTTGATATTCATTCAATCGTATTTATTGAGCACTTACTGTGTTCAGAGCACTGTACTAAGGTGGATGAGCAACCACTGGAGCTTCTCAAGGACTGAGGAGATGTTGAGTAAATTTTCTTTTTTGAAAAGTGATCTAGGCAGCATAGTGAAGTATGGACTAGAGCAGGGAGTGACAGGTAGCAGAGAGGTCAGCAGGGAGGCAGACGCAGTAGTCAAGGAGGATAGGATAAGTGCTGTAACTACTAGGCAGGGATGGTGTCTACCAACTTTATTGTATTGTAGTTTCTCAAGTCCTTAGGTCAGTACACAGTAAGCACCCAATAAATACCATTGATTGATTGATTAATGATTGATTGATTCCTGGGTCTGATCTTGTATGCCCCACCATCAATCCTGGGCACTGACTCACTGAGCTGCATTTTGCCACATTTTTTCACATTTCAGCAGTTACATTTATGCACCATTCATTTTCAAAGAATTTTCAAAACATGGGAAGACCTTAAAAATGTATGTGAGTGTGCTGAAAAGACTGGTTTCTTACTGACATACGCTTCCACATAGTTTGCACATAAGGGCGGAGGAGTAGATAATTGAATGAAAAAGCTCTGTATGGCTTTTGGAAGATTGTAGACAGAATTTTACAAGCAATGGGCCATCAGTCTGCTTACCAAGTTCAAGGTCTACATAACTGTTTTGGTAACCAGCTTTCTACATGATTAAGAAAACTTTACCTACTACAGCTTCTCAAGCAGTTTCACCAGCCATGAGTCAAATCAACTGATCATATTTATTGAGTGCTTTCTGTGCGCAGAGCACTTGGGAGAGTATAATATAACAGAGTTGGTTGAACTGTTCCATGCCTAACACCTGTGAAATCATATGGCAGGCACGATTATTATTGAGGTCATGTAAACCAGTCAGCCTATCACCTATTGAGGCAGTGCTCCCAGCAATCCATCTTCACTGCATGGGACATGCATAGAGAATAGTTGATAATCAGACACCCAAGCAGCTGCTGTATGGAGAACTAAAAGGAGGAACATACACCAGCATATCTTTAATGAAAAAATCCCCTTTACCTCATGTCCCCCAAAAGATGGCACCAAATAATTCAGATTTCACATAGTTAAGGGTGTCCTCTGGGTCTCATTATTCTGCCTCAACAATTATCACTTACCCTGCTGGGTTTCTCATAGGCTACTGTTTCCCCATTTCTCTTTAGTTTAAATGGAGATTGAATCCCCCAAGCCTGTAGCCTTTATAGACTAAATCTCAGGTCAATACCTTAATGTTGTTTTAGGACTAGAGTACCCAGAAGTTAATAGGCTAAAAAGAAATATGAAAGCTCTAGACTGTAAACTCATTGTGGCCAGGGAATGTGTCTGTTTATTATTGTACTGCACTCTCCCAAGCACTTAGTACAGTGCTGTGCACACAGAAGGTCTCAATAAATATGATTGAATGAATGAATGAATGAATGACTGTGAGATAATTACATTTTTGGTGGTTTTCACAGAAATATGTGATTTTAGAGAAAGTGAGACAGCAGGAAGTTCCTTATTTGCTTTTAGTCCAGTGATCTGGGGAGAAGCTGGGATAGTGAGCATCACTGAATGGGAGAGAATGCATTAATTCAGAATACTATGGCGAAAATTCCTGGAAGGCCAAGTGAAAACGAACATTTTCCTTCATAAACAAATAGGATTCAAGACTGATACTGAACTTTAGGATCAGCATAGCCTTGTTGAATGAGCACAGTCCTAAGACTCAGAGGTCCTGGGTTCTAATACTGGCTCCACCACTTGCATGCTGTGTGACCTTGGGAAAGTCACTTAACTTCTGTTCCTCAGTTTTCTCAACTGTAAAATGGAGATTCAATATGTGTTCATCTTCCTACTTACACTATGAGACCCATGTGGGGCAGGGGCTGTGTCCAACCAGAGATTGTAATCTTCTTGTGGGCAGGGAACATGTCTACCAACTCTGTTATATTATACTCACCCAAGTACTTAGTATATGCTGTGCACATGGCATGTACTCAATAAATATGATGATTGACTGACTGATCAATTGATTGACTTCTATCTACCCCAGCATTTAGAATAGTGTTTGACCCATAGTAAGCGGTTAACAAATTATATTGCAATATTGATACTAGTTCTGGGTTCTGATTGTAAATTTCTTGCAGTTATAGTAGTAGTAATGGAATATATTGAGCAATTTGCTTTGTGATGAGTGTTGTATTAAGTGCTGGGGTGAATGAGAAAGAACTGAATTCAGATCCAGTCCCTGTCGGTTGAGGAGGACAGACATTTAGAAAAGAAAAATAAATTACATAAAAGGCACAGACAATAAAATTCAAAATCGAGTGGAATGTAGTGTTATATGAACAAATAATCAGCCCTGTGAGGGAGCATTCTTGATTATTTTACCCACTCCTGTCATAGACTTTGGTTATAAACTTCTACAGTTATAACTTCCAAAGCAATTACCTTGGGATGAAATTAATTTTGCTTATTTAGTCAAGTCTTTTCTTCTATTTCACTGATATTAAGCTGCATTTGTGAACAATTAGTTTACCAAAGCATTTGATATGCATTTACAGCTGAGATGACAGTCACACTGACCGTACAAATTTAAGAAAAATTGCTCTTTGTAGTTGAAGGTACCATCTCAGTCCCTGAATTCACTTCCAGAGCATCCTTTAGATATATTGTTATCTTCTTCCAAGAAATGAACAGCCCCAAATTTCATCATTTTCAATAGCATTGACTATGTTATGAGCAGAACACTGTGTTGGGTGACTAAACATATAATAGAACTAAAAGATGCAGGACCTGTCCTCAAGGAGCTTGTAATAGAACGGGAAAGATAAGCAGGCCCTAATTCCTCAGCACATTTCTATTTACACACATAATAAATAACAAAAATAATCAAAGAAATAAGAGCTACATACAAGAAGCTTAGATGATGGATGGAGCAGCCTGACTGGAGAGGAAGGGAATTGCTTCAGGATAGGCCTCTTGGAGAAGGTAACTAGAGGGTCTTGAATCAATCAATCAATCAATCATATTTATTGATTTATTGGGCAGAGCACTGTACTAAGCACTTGGGAGAGAAGAGTACAAAGACACTTTTTTAAGGGTACTTGGTTTTATTTCTTGTCGTTGTTGATTTTTTAAAATTGTTTTTATTTAAGCACTTAGTATGGGCCAGGGACTTTTCATTCATTCATTCAATCAATCATATTTATTGAGCGCTTACTGTGTGCAGAGCACCGTACTTACTGCTTGGAAAGTACAATTCAGCAACAAAGAGAGACAATCCCTGTTCACGGTGGGCTCACTTTTCTAAGCACTGGGATAGATTTAAGACAATCAGGTCGGACACAGTCCCTATCACACACAGGGTTTACAATCTAAGTCAGAGGGAGAAGGATTTAATCCTTATTTCACAGATGAAGTAACTGAGGTACAGAGAAATTAAGTGATTTACCAGAGGTCACACAACAGACAAGGGGAAGAGCCGGGATTAGAATTCAGGTTCTCTGACTCCCAGATATAAGCTCTTTCCAATAGGCCACACTGCTTCCTATTGTTCTGTAAATTTGAGGTGAGAGAGAGTTCTGTGTGAGGAAACAGCATGAGCACTAGGCTGGGGATTGGTGAGTTGGAGGAAGAAGATACAGTTAAGACAAGCTTAGGAGAAACAAAGAAGTAAAGAGGGGAGAGGAGAGTGAGCGAGAAGGGGGAGGGGGGATATTTTTCCTACCTTATAAACCTGCTGTGTCAAAATTCCCAACAGGATCAAGAACGAAAATGAAGGGAACGATCTCCATCATACTCTTCCAAGGGTTTAGTATAGTGCTCTGTTCACAGTAGGGAAATCAGTAAATATGGCTGATTAAACAGAATAGTTCAGTGTGCAGGAGAAGCAGCCAATGCCTGGTCTTCCTGTAACTTAGGGAGCCCCATGTGTACAGGGACTGTGTCCAACTTGATTAATTGGTAACAACCTCAGCACTTAGAACAGTCCTGGACACACAATAAGAGTTTAACACATACCATTAAAAAACAACAACACCATATGTCTCTCTCTCTCTAGCCTTCAGTGGCTCCCTTGCATGATGCAGGTTTGCTGCCTAAGTGCAGCCTGAACTACCACAGCTACCCATCAATAACCCTGAAAAACCTGGTTTAACTCAACAGGGATTCCAATGACAGTCATTTTGTCAGAGTGCACATTTTTTTCTTTGCTTTTTTTCTATTTCTTTCAAACCTAACAGGGAAATAAAGTGTGAAAAACAGTGTTAACCCAACAAAAAATCAAGACTTACGCCATACATTAGTCTGGAAAATCAGTCAATCATATTTATTGACTGCTTACTGTATGCAGAGCACTGTACTAAGCAAATGGGAGAGTACACTACAACAGAGTTGGTAAACACGGTCCCTGCCTACAAGGAACTTAGAGTCTAGAGGAGGAGATAGACATTAAAATACAGGTATAAACCTAAGTGCTGTGAGGCTGAGGGTGGGGTGAATACAGGGTACAAATCCAAGCGCAAAGGTGATGCAGAGGAGAGAGGGAGTATAGGAAAAGAGGGCTTTAGTGGACCTTTCTCAAGGATGGTGACCACCTGGCTTCTCTCAGCAATGGCTACTGCTCTTCTCAGAGATGATGGCGAGATGGAAGTGATTTCTTAGAGGCATTAAACTGGGGTCTTGTAGCTGAGCTACTCGGGTGCTCAGTCAGCCACTGATTGATGGGGGTGGCAACAGGGAAAACACTTGCCCGCAATTCTTGGGAAAGATGTCATTATGTGATGTTGTAGCCATGCCACAGTGGGGCAGCCCTTTTTACTCTGCCTTGGAGGGGTGGACCTTTGGAAACCGGCTGTGCCTTCATTTAACATTACTAAGACTTCACAGAGTGCCTAGCATTGAATGACCTCTTCCTAACTGCCAATATGAAGTATTCATATCTTATTATCTTATTCTAGACTGCTGGTTTCTAGACTGTGAGCCCATTGTTGAGTAGGGACCGTCTCTATATGTTGCCAACTTGTACTTCCCAAGCGCTCAATAAAGTACAGTGCTCTGCATACAGTAAGCGCTCAATAAATATGATTGAATGAATGAGAAGCAGCACGGCATATGGGATAGAGCACGGGACTTGGAGTCAGAAAGTCATGGGTTCTAATCCTGGCTTCACCATTTGTCTGTTGTATGGCCCTGGGAAAGTCACTTCACTTATCAGTTTCTCAGTTAATTCATCTGGAAAATGGGGATTGAGATTACAGCCCACAGGGGGACAGCAACAGTGTCCTATTTGATTTTTTGTATCCATCCCAGGGCTTAGTACAGTGCCAGGCACATAGTAAGCACTTAACAAATACCATTATTATTATTATTATCTATCTACCTGTCTTTCTTTCATTCTATCTAACTCTCTATCAATAGGCTGCCCTGAAGATTCAAAGAAGTGGATGATGATGATGATGATGATGGTATTTGTTAAGAACTTACTCTGTGTCAAGCACTGTTCTAAGCTCTGGGGTAGATAAAGGTAATCAGGATGAGCACAATCTCCAGCCCATGTGGGGCTCATACTCATCCCCATTTTACAGATGAAGTAACTGAGGCACAGAGAAGTTAAGTGATTTGCCCAAGGTCACACAGCAGACAGGCAGCAGAGCTGGGATTAGAGTCCAGGTCCTTCTGTCTCCTAGGCTCATGCTCTAACCACTAAACTGTGCAGCAGAGTCTAGATTTGATGACGCTACTGATGTGTCTGATAGAACATTGCATGATTGAAAATCCCTTCCACTTTGTGTGTACACAAAAATCATTCCTTACTGTAATAATGCATTTGCTACACACACTCCCAAATGTCATTTATTTCTCCTTCTTTAGCCACAATCTTCTTTAATCATCTGCTCTACGACTGCCACCCCATTTCTAGTTTCTGTATCTTAGGTGGGTTTATCTTCTGCCGCAGCCTGCAAACTTCCACATTTAAGCCACATGGTTTGAGGGTTTGTCTTTAAAATGTTTCTTTATGACTCCTCTATTAAATCTTACCTTACAAGCAGCTGCAGTGAGAATTCTGTTGTCAACCATTATCCTCACATACACCAAAGTAATGGATTCACTGCTTTCCATGACCTCATTGTTTATGATTCTATCTCTTCCATTTGATAATTAGGATACTTAGGAGGTGCTAATGAATCTGTTCTTGAAGTCAGATGTAGAGCCTGGGACACATCTAAGTCTTAGAACTACACAGAACCCTGCGGTTACTCTACAAACATTCAGTTTAGTCTGCAGCCAGTGTCCGTAATAGTGTCACACAAATCAGTCTCCCAAAGGACCTATGTCACTAACGCTCTAGATCCAATTTCCTATCTCTTATCTATTCTGTCACCTGGAAACTGTACTTTTTCCTCATATCCAAATTCAGTGAACCATTTAATTCTGTGTCATTAATGGAGATCAGACAATTACTCTCCACACCCCCTTAAAAGCTTTAGTGAAGGCATATCTCCTTCAAGAGGCCTTATGTAAGGTCGTTAAAATCCACCCTCTCTTCTCCATCTAAACTACTACCATGTTAATCCAAATCACTTATCTTATCCCACCTTGATTACTGTATCAGCCTCCTTGCTGACCTCCCAGCCTCCTGTCTTTCCCGACTCCAGTCCATATTTCACTCAGCTGCCTGGATCATTTTTCTACAAAACGTTCAGGACATATTTACCCACTCCTCAAGAATCACCAGTGGTTGCCTGTCCACCTCTGCATCAAACAAAAATGCATCACCATCGACTTTAAAGCAGATAATGTGTCTGTTTATTGTTATATTGTACTCTCCCAAACGTTCAGTACTGTACTGTACACACAGTAAGCACTCAATAAATACAACTGACTGACCAACTGACATAATAATAATAATAATAATGGTATTTGCTAAGCTCTTACTATGTGTCAAACACTGTTCTAAGCACTGGGATAAATACAAGGTTATCAGGTTGTCCCATGTGGGGCTCACAGTCTTAATCCCCACTTTACAGATGAGGTAACTGAGGCACAGAGAAGTTAGTGACTTGCCCAAAAGTCACACAGCTGACAAGTGGTGGATCCAGGATTAGAACCCACAACCTCTGACTCCCGAGCCGATGATCTTTCCACTAAGCCACACTGCTTCTCCTATCCATAATCATATCCATAATTTATTTATTTAGATTAACGTCTGTTTCCCACTGTAGACTTTAAACTCATTATGGGTAGGAAATGTGTCTGTTATATTGTTATATTGTACTCTCCCAAGTGCTTAGTACAGTGCTCTGCTCTCAGTAAGTGCTCAATAAATACAGACGGATTGATCAACTGATTGATTGATCTTTGAAAGTTTGTAGGGTTTGCCAGGTAGAGGTTGGTTTATAGCCTTGGTCTTCTCCAGGCTAATTATCAAACCCAGGGCACCTTGCTGATTCTGAAAAGTTGTTACTTATCATCTGCAAGCCTTTTTTATGGTATTTGTTAAGTGCATATTTGTTAAGTGCCAGACGCTGTACTAAACGCTGGGGTAGATGCAAGCTCATCAGATTTGACACAGTCCCTGTCCCACACAGGGCTCACAGTCTTTATCCCCATTTTACAGGTGAGGTAACTGAGGCACAGAGAGGTTAAGTGATTTGCCCGAGGTCACATAGCAGACAAGTGGCAGAATGGGAATATGACCCAGGTCCTCTCACTCCCTGGCCCATGGTCTATCCACCAGGCAATTCTGCTTCTTGAGGGTGCACTTCTGGAGCACAGTCATCAATATACACTAGTTCTTAGGGCAGTGATTCAAATGATGTTCCCAGCTGCTTGAATAGGATCAGTTTCCCAGGGGATTAGAATCACATTCTGACACCAGCTTCCAGATTGCCTGTTGCCTCTTCCTCTTATATGTCTATACAATATATATGCATAAATCTACATATTTGTACATTGATACCCTTTATGTTGAGTTTTAAATTAAAACTAATACCTTAAACATATTGCCCACACATCTTCTGATTTATCTTGTGAAATATTTCACTCTATTTCAAATGGCTATTCAGAAAATAAAGAGAAAATAAAGCTGGTTGCACATTGCTTGCTGAAGGTCTATAAAGTAATTTCACAGTTGGGTTGATATCTCTGGGGGATGGCCAAGATGGCATTATTAAACAAAAGAGCTTGGCCTCACTTCAAATTTTGCTTACCATCTGT
Source organism: Tachyglossus aculeatus (assembly GCF_015852505.1). Lineage (NCBI taxonomy): Eukaryota > Metazoa > Chordata > Mammalia > Monotremata > Tachyglossidae > Tachyglossus > Tachyglossus aculeatus. The sequence continues at coordinate 132,313,734 of NC_052066.1, forward strand.
TCTGTCTAAATTTTAAACTGCTCCGCCCTCCCAGAATTCCTCTTTAAATATATAGGCGATTGAAAAGTCAAGGCTAAGACCTGTCAGTGCTGTAACACCAGGGGTTTCTGTAGGTCACTTTTGTCCTGCTGCACAAAAAACAGAACTGCTCCACTGAAAGCATAACGTGGAGTCTTTCAATCCTTACTGCCTTCAGATTTCCACTCTGACTTCCCCGCTCCCTGCCCCCTGCATCAGCACCTATGTTGCTGGAGTGAGTGAATTTAATGAGTTAAGCTCTTACAGAGGTTCTTTCAAGCCCTTAGGGATACATGTGGTATCTTGCCAGTGGGTCATTGAGAAAGTTAAGCACTTGAAAAAGTTTGAACATCAGCCACATTTTTCTAAAAAGCCAAATTTCTCTAAAAACTCGCTCTTTATCTTTGAAATGATGTCAGTGAGCCACTGTGCTATGTCAAAATGGCCTTACTGTCTTAAAAACACTTGTCAACCAGTCAGTGGCATTTATTGAGTACTTACTGTGTGCAGAGCACTGAACTAAGTGGTTGAGGAAATACGACACAACAGAGATTGTAGACGTGACCCCAGTCAACAAAGAGCTGACAATTTACAGGGGGAGACTGTCATTAAAATAGATTACAGATCAGGGGAATTGTATTAATTGAGGGCTTACTGTGTGCAGAGTACTGTACTAAGCACTTGGGAGAGTACAATACAACAATAAGCAGATACATTCCCTGCCCACAACAAGAGTTTAAGGATATGTACATAAGTGTTATGGGGTTGGGTTGAGTATCAAAATGCTTAAGAGGTACAGGTCCAAGTGCAAAGTCGACACAAAGCGGAGGACAGATGTGGGATATTAGAGGCTTAGTCTGGGAATGTATCTTGGAGGAGATGTAATTTTTAGGAGGGTTCTGAAGGTTGGGAGAGTGGTAGATTGTGAGATATGAAGAGGGAGGGAGTTCCAGTCGAGGGAGAATGTGGACAAAGTGTTGGTAAAGGGATCGACGAGATCGAGGTACAGTGAACAGGTTGGTGTTAGAGGAGCAGAGTATGTGGATTGGGCTGTAGTAGGAGATCAGTGAGGTAAAGTAGGATTGAGCAAGCTAATTGAGTGCCTTAAAGCCAATGATGGTAAGAAATTTCTGTGTGATATGGAGGTGACTGGGCAAACTTTGGAGGTTTTGAGGAGTGGGGTGAATGTTTTTTCAGAAAAATGAACTGGACAGCAGAGTGAAGTATGGACTAGAGTGGAGAGAGACAGAAGGCAGGGAGGTCAGCAAGGAGGCTGATGCAGTAATCAAGGTGGGAAATGCTAATTGCTTGGATCAGCATGATAGAAGTTTGGATGGAGCTCCGCCAGCTCCACCAATTGCTAGCTGTATGACTTTGGGCAAATCACTTGGCTTCCCTGTGCCTCAGTTACCTCATTTGTAAAATGGTGATTAAGACTGTGAGCCCCCGGTGGGACAACTTTCATTCATTCATTCATTCATTCATTCATTCAATCATATTTATTGAGTGCTTACTGTGTGCAGAGCACTGTATTAAGCACTTGGGAGGTGCAAATTGGCAACATATAGAGATGGTCCCTACCCAACAACGGGCTCACAGTGTAGAAGGGGGAGACAGATAACGAAACAAAACATATTAACAAAATAAAATAAATAGAATAGTAAATATATACAAGTAAAATAAATAGAGTAATAAATCTGTACAAACATATGCACAGGTGCTGTGGGGAGGGGAAGGAAGTAGGGCGGGGGGATGGGGAGGGGGATAGGAAGGAGGAGGCTCAGTCTGGGAAGGCCTCCTGGAGGAGGTGAGCTCTCAGTAGGGCTTTGAAGGGAGGAAGAGCGCTAGTTTGACGAATGTGTGGAGAGAGAGCATTCCAGGCCAGGGGGAGGAAGTGGGCTGGGGGTCGACGGTGGGACAGGCGAGAATGAGGCACAGTGAGGAGGTTAGCGGCACAGGAACGGAGGGTGCAGGCTGGGCTATAGAAGGAAAGAAGGGAGGTGAGGTAGGAGGGGGCGAGGTGATGGAGAGCCTTGAAGATGAGAGTGAGGAGTTTTTGCCTGATGCATAGGTTGACTGGTAGCCACTGGAGATTTTTGAGGAGGGGAGTAACATGCCCAGAGCGTTTCTGCACAAAGATGAACCGGGCAGCGGAGTGAAGTATAGACTGAAGTTGGGAGAGACAGGAAGATGGGAGATCAGAGAGGAGGCTGATGCAGTAATCTAGTCAGAATAGGATGAGGGATTGAACTAGCAGGGTAGCGGTTTGGATGGACAGGAAAGGGCGGATCTTGGCGATGTTGCGGAGGTGAGACCGGCAGGTTTTGGTGACGGATTGGATGTAAGGGGTGAACAAGAGAGCAGAGTCGAGGTTCACCTTGATCACCTTGTAACCACCCAGAGCTTAGAACAGTGCTTTGCACATAGTAAGTGCTTAATAAATGCCATTATTATTACTATTATTATTATTATGGAAAGGAAAGGGTGGATGTTAACAGCGTTGTGAATGCAGAACAGACAGGATTTTATGACAGATTGAATGTGTGGGCTGAATGAGAGAGAAGGGTTTTGTCTCATATGTGACATTCTTAGGCATTCTTACCTAATCCTGAAAAAGGCTTGCTCCTTTAAATCATGCTCTCAAAGACATTATCATCTAGCCTTCGGTTGCTTTGTGTGCACTATTTTTCAAAGCCAGGAGTGGTCATTACAGCATTTTTCATTTTGTCTTGAAATTTAGGTTGTGTTCCACGTTCTAAAAATAAATAATAACATTCTGAATAAGCCTCAATCAATAGACAGGCAAAGTTACCTTGATTAAAATTAGACGGAGGCTTGATTCCTTCCCATTAACTCAACAATAGAGGTGGGAATTGTTTTCCACTATTTTTCATTGGTTTTCTTGGTTCATCTAGGCCTCTCATCAAATGGGGTTGAATAATTGACTAAGATCACATGAGGAAATTAATGTAAAGGCAAAAAGGCCAAGGTGCTACAACCATCCATGTTAAATGAAAGACCAATTTCATGAATTTCTTACTACCTTTGAGTTTTTCCAAAAGATTGAATTTGCACTAGTATTAGCAGTAATGATACTTATTGAAGATAAGCTTAGTGCTGAATAATAATAATAATTATGGTATTTGTTAAGCGTTTACAGTGCCAGGCACTGTACTAAAAGCTGAGGTGGATACAAGCAAATCGAGCTGGACATATTCCCTGTCCCATGTGGGGCTCACAGTCTCAATTCCCATTTTACAGATGAGGTAACTGAGGCACAGAGAAGTGAAGTGACTTGTCCAAGGTCACACAGCAGACAAGTGGCAGAGACAGACCCATGACCTTCTGTCTCCTAAGCCCCTGCTCTATCCACAATGCCATGCTGCTTCTCCATTCTAAATACTGTGCTGAGCACTGGGAAAAAGTACAAAATTTGTGAATTCGTTCATTCATTCAATCAATCATATTTATTGAGTGCTTACTGTGTGCAGAGCATTGTACTAAGCACTTGCACTGTACTAAGCACTTCTTAGCTTGCTCCCTTTCACATAATAGGGTCTCAATCTAGGTGAGAGAGATCATATCTTTAAAAAACAAATAAACACAAATAAGCCCTGCTGCACCCGGACCACTGGATGGTTTGTTGGTTCTGAGTTGGTAAGCGCCTGTAGTCCTGACCTCTGGCTCCAGCAGGAGTCAGGGCTTGGATTCTCCAGATGAATGGCAGGTGAAGGAAGGATACCCTGGGACCGGGAAACCTCACGCTCAGCCTGGAGCCCAAGGCGCTTCAACCTCTAAGTCGCCAGAGTTTCCTGCACAACCCAAAATGAGAATAACAATAGTAATATTTGTTAAGTGCTTACTATGTGCCATTGGTTGATTCTAGCCCACCAGAATTAGCTCTTCCCTTATTTACCAGCTCCCTCTAAGGGGCTGTGGTGGAGACAGGAAGGACCAGCTCTCCAAAGTTGGCAACAGGACCCCATCCCACCCCGGCTCACGGCCAGTGGCAGGATTAGTCTGTGGATTCTCCTTCATCTAGCTGAGGTGAGTAGAGGGGAACTCACTCCTTGGGCAGAATGGGGTGAGGAGTCCTCTGACCCAAATTTCACAAGATAGATAGTGTGAACATTGTAGGTCCTGGAACCATGTGGAGTTCTGGGGGCCAGTATCCAACTGTTCAGTTCAGTGAAGGGTCCTGGAGGTGCCGTTTTTTGATAATTATTATTATAAGTAATTAATTAATTGTTAATTATTACCATTTTAATAACGACATTTGTTAAGCACTTACTAGGTACCAAGGACTGTGCTAAGCACCAGGGTAGGTGCAATACAATTATACCAAAATGGTCATCCTACACAGGGCTCACAGTCTAAATGGGGGAGAGAACAGGTATTTAGCCCCATTTTCCAGATGAGGAATCTGAGCACAGAGAAGTTAAGTGGTTTGTCCAAGGTCACACAGCAAGCAAGTGGCAGTTGGGATTAGATTTAGGTTTCCTGACTGTCAGTCCAGTGGGCTGAACAATAGGCTATGCTTCTTAATAAAATAATAATAATAACAACTATGGCTTTTGTTAAGCACTTACTTTGTGCGAGGCACTGTACTAAGTGCTGGAGTGGAGAAAGGCAAATCCAGTTGGACACAGTCCCTGTCCCACGTGGGGCTCACAGTCTCAATCCCCATTTTGCAGTTGAGATAACTGAGGCCCGGAGAAGTGCAGTGACTTGACCAAGGGCACGCAACAGACAAATGGTGGAGCCAGGATGAAAACCCATGACCTTCTGACTTACAAGCTCTGTCCACTATGCCACGCTGCCTCTCTACACTTCTCTCTAGGCTTTCCCATAAAGACAAATACTATGGTACTTCACTGAAAGCTGGCCCTAGCCCTGCCTTTCCTGCCTGCTCCTCTCTTGGCAGCAATGAGTTGGTCAGAGCTCAGTGGCTGGCACCACCTATGGTGACTTTTAGTAGGCTGTGGCTACAAGTGTCGTGGATGGTCGCAGCCCTGAGCCTTGTTTGGCAGGATCCCTCCCTTAGCCAAAAAGAGCTAGATTATAGCTCCAGAGCCGGAGACTGCCACTCCCTGCTCTGGATGGCTCAGCCGCGTGGAGGTACAGAATTCATAAGCACAGTCAGTCACCAGATGGAAATTCAACTGCTAGTTGGCTAAAACTGGCAGCCTCAACCATAAACTGTGGCTTATTTTCTGAAAAGAGTCCATTAGCTGGTGTTAGTATTATACTTCCCTCTGGCAGCAGAGGGTATTGTGGTATTTATCCAGTGCTTACTAAGTGTCAGGTGCTGTACTAAGAGCTAGGGTAGATACAAGGTCATTGGGTTGGTCACAGTCCCTGTCCCACAGTGGGCTCACGGTCTTAATCCCCATTTTACAAAGGAGGTAACGGAGGCATAGAGAAGTGAAGGGACTTACCCAAGGTCACACAGCAGACAAGTGGCAGAGCTGGGATTAGAACACAGGTTCTTCTCTATCCACTAGGCCACACTGCTTCCCACAGCACAGCAACATGGGACTGGGCCCCAGAGCACCCATCCAGATGTGCGAATGCTTCATTCAGGAAATTCTAAGCCCTGCAATCACAAGACAAGATCCTTTGACACTTGATAGCTAGATTCTCCCTCCATACCCAAATGCATACTAACAGCTCATTAAGATTGTGTTCTTAAAGGGACATGGTGAATGGTGAAGGAGAATGGTGATCCCAGCATATTACGATCCAGGCAGAGCTTCGTTGTTTCTCCCAGCTAGTCAGCCCTTCTCTGTAACCCTTCTCAGCTCTGCCACAGCTTGTCTTCATGCCTCTGCCCCAACCAGGCCCTTCTGAGGAGGTCGGGAGAGAAAAGAATGAGATCACTGAATGAAGGCCTGAGTGGAGGAGGATGAGGAGGAGGCAACAAACGTTGATGTGATGGGAATGATTCCCAGAGGGGGGTGAGAAGGAAAAATAAAGGTCATGAGATGGAATAAAGAGGAAATGAGGAAAGCCAGGAAAAGGGAGAAGGGAGAGGAGAAGAGAAGAGAAGAAAAGAAAAAGAGAAGCGAAAAGAGAGGAGCAAGGAAAAAATCAGATCAGGACAACCTGACTGTCTAATGGCAATTTCTGCTACCACTATCAGTGCTAGCTGTCTAGCCCCAGCTGCTCTACCTGGGTGGCCATCACTGTCACTAGCCAGCATCCCTGTGTGCCCCCAAGTCAGCTGGCAGGTTGTGGTGGACAGTGCTGAGTCAGGATGATGGGTGGCAACCGGAGCTGCCCAACCACCCTAAAAGCAGTCCTTGTAATCCAACAATTGTTCCCGCCTTGCTGGGTCATGTGCTGCTGGCTGGGCCAGGAGCTCCTGGCGAGAGCAGCTGCCCCAGCTGAGGGTTCTGGGCCTCCACCCAACGTTTCCTGGGCCCTCCTTAGACTTTGAGGGTGACAAGGAATAACACCAACAGGAGTAAATCCATCTCTCCTCTGATGCCTTCCCTGACCAACTTTTCATTTCCCCACAATACTTGCCCTTCCTTCTGTACACTTGGGTCTATTGCCCTTAAGCACTTTGATACTCACCCCACCTCAAGTCCCACAGTCAATCAATCATGTTTTTGAACATTTACTCTATGCAGAGGGCTGTACTAATTGCTTGGGAGAGTATAATATAACAGAGTTTGTAGACACATTCCCTTCCCACAATGATCTTACAGTCTAGAGGGCACTTGTCTACCTAACCGTATCCTCTACTGCTTCCCCTATCTGTATTTTTTTTATGTCTGTCACTCCTTCTAGACCATAAACTCCTTGTTGGCAGGGATCTTGTCCACCAAACTCCATTGCACTGTATTCACCCAAGCTTGTAGTAGGTGCTCAATTAATCAATCGCATTTATTGAGTGCTTACTATGTGCAGAACACGGTACTTAGTGGAGGAGTGTACAATACAACATGGTTAGCAGACAATAAAAGCCATCGATTGACTGATTGCATCTATACCGACTATTGCAAGACTTCTTTCTTCGTATGCTATTTATACAGCACTTGCCATATGCCAAACACTGTACTAGGACAATTAGTCTTTCTTCGTATTTTGGGAGACCAAGCCAAAACTGACATATCGCTGGAAGTTTTACATTGGAATCTGCTTTTCAAGAAATATGCCCATTCTCTTTAAAGTTTACCTGACTCTATCATTATGCTGAATTAACAGATTTGAAGAACTCAGTAAAAGGAATATGTTTCAGTAAATCCACTGAACATTAAGTCTAAGGGATTTAAGAGGTGGTGATTTGACGTCACATAATTGTATAGCAAAATTTCACTGAATCATTGTTTTGTCATGAATTCTGCAGTGGTAACTCATTTCACAAAGTTAGATTCATAGGTATCAATTCCAGTTTCAACAGATATGCAAACTGCTTAAGTGTTCTCAAAGAGTAGGAAAATGGCCTTTAGACTTATTTTATACACAGAGATGAATCTAGAGATAATAATTTTTTATAATTAATAAATAGATTACCTTGATCCTTGTTCTCAGCAAACTGAGGTAGAGGGCTGAGCAATTTTGGCTGTGTGAAAAAACTGTATCAGAAACTTGGGCCAATAAAAAAACCTTTTTTTTCCTCAGTATAGGATATGAAGTCTAAATTTGATCTCAACCATTGCCTCCACTCTCCACTTCACTCTGCAGATAGTGTCCTAGCCTGGGTTTCCAGTATTTATACATGAAGGAGAATTACATGCTTCCTAGGACTTCTCCAGACTATTTTTCCTAGCTGAATGTTTTCAGTAGAAAGTTCTGTTTTGGCCACCATTCTATATTGGGAAAGCTTGATTCTAGCCCCAAATACCATTCATACTACTAGGCTTGCAGAGACAAAGTAAACGTCAGTAGAGTCCCTCAGCAGTAGTTCCGCCTCAAGAAGACTGATTCAGTTTGTCATCCTGATTGCCAGAGTGGATCTCTCCATCCCCCTTCACCGTCGTCCATGCCCTTGGATCTGTACCTTTTGGACAATTGGTACTCACCCTACCCTCAGCCCCATGGCACCCATGTATATAGGTGTAAATTATTTATTTATATCAATATCTTTCTCCCCCTGGACTGTAAGCTTGCTCTGGGCAGGTAACGTATCTACCAACTGTGTTGTATAGTACTCTCCAAAGTGCTTAATATATTGCTCTGCACACAGGAAGTGCTCAATAAATACCACTGATTGATTAATTGATCTCAGACTTTCCCACACTACTCAACCCTTTTCACCATCCTACTATCAGAGGCCAGGTAAGATAACAGTGCTGGATTGAAGGAAATCAATAGCACCAGTAAGCTGGACATCACATTATCAATCCTGTAGACTCTGGACAATCTAGAGGCACACAAAAGGAAGCTGTAATCCAGGCCTGCTGTCTTGTATCCATGAGGTCAACCCTTATTCAACTTCCCTGGTAGATGGAGAGGCATCTTTCCACTGAGTTGTCCTGTCTGAGGCCCTGAGTGGATTATTAGATAGCTAAAGAAATAGCTAATTTGAAGAGGATTCAAGGAGACCAATCTTACTATAGAAGCGACTCTTATGCTTTAGGAGACCCTGTGGTCTGTAGATTCCATAAGGACAAATATCCTAGTCCTCTCTGCATCAAGCAGAACCTCCTGAAAATCATATTCAAGGCACTACATTAGCATAACTCTCCCTCTTAACCACCCTCTTCTCCCATTATACCCCAACTTGTACTCTCCATTCCCCTCAAATAACTTACTCAATGGGTCTTGTTTTCAACTCTCTTCCCTCCTACCCCTTGGTTATTCACTTTCTCCTGCTTGGTATTCCTTTCTCCTTCAAATCAACGAAACCCCAGTTCTTCCCATCCTCAAAGCCCTTCTAAAATTGCATCTCCTTCAACAGGCCTTCTCCAATTCATTTTTCTTCTCCCTAGGACCATCTATTTAGCAGCAACTAAGTTCAATGCATTACACTAAACACTAGAGAAAGTATTAGAGAAGCATGGGATTCTTTCCCTGAACCCAAGGAGCTTAATGCCACTGACTTCATTGGCAGAGGAGGAAAGCCTCTTCCACATCTGGGACAAAGCTGGGGCAGAACTAAATTTTTATAATGACAACTCAGTCCTAAACCCTCTCTCTGCTAGCGGCTCTCTTCATTCATTCATTCATTCAATTGTATTTATTGAACGCTTACTGTGTGCAGAGCACTGTACTAAGTGCTTGGGAAGTACAAGTTGGCAACATATAGAGACAGTTCCTACCCAACAGTGGGCTCACAGTCTAGAAGGGGGAGACAGAGAACAAAACCAAACATATTAACAAAATAAAATAAGTAGAATATGTACAAGTAAAATAAATAAATAAATAGGGTAATAAATATGTACAAACATATATACATATATACAGGTGCTGTGGGGAAGGGAAGGAGGTAAGGTGGAGGGGATGGGGGGGAGAGGAAGGAGGGGGCTCAGTCTGGGAAGGCCTCCTGGAGGAGGTGAGCTCTCAGTAGGGCCTTGAAGGGAGGAAGAGAGCTAGCTTGGCAGATGTGGGGAGGGAGGGTATTCCAGGCCAGGGGGATGACGTGGGCCAGGGGTCGACGTCGGGACAGGTGAGAACAAGGCACTGTGAGGAGATTAGCAGCAGAGGAGTGGAGGGTGCAGGCTGGGCTGTAGAGGAGAGAAGGGAGGTGAGGTAGGAGGGGGCGTGGTGATGGAGAGCCTTGAAACCGAGGGTGAGGAGTTTCTGCCTGATGCGTAGGTTGATTGGTAGCTACTGGAGATTTTTGAGGAGAGTAACATGCCCAGAGCGTTTCTGGACAAAGACAATCTGGGCAACGGCGTAAAGTATGGATTGAAGTGGGGAGAGACAGGAGGATGGGAGATCGAAGAGGAGGCTGATACTGTAATCCAGACGGGATAGGATGAGAGCTTGAACGAGCAGGGTAGCGGTTTGGATGGAGAGGAAAGGGCGGATCTTGGCAATGTTGCGGAGCTGAGACCGGCAGGTTTTGGTGACGGCTTGGATGTGAGGGGTGAACAAGAGAGCGGAGTTGAGGATGACACCAAGGTTGCGGGCTTGTGAGACGGGAAGGATGGTAGCATCGTCAACAGTGATGGGAAAGTCAGGGAGAGGGCAGGGTTTGGGAGGGAAGACAAGGACATGTTGAGTTTTAGGTGGCGAGCAGATCTCCAGCTCTTTTCTTTACTACAGTTGCTTGCTTAGTTCCTGCCAAGAGGGGATTTGCCCCTGCTTCACTCTGGTATGTGGTGATGCTTTCTCTCTCTCATTAACCAAAATCTGTGGTAAAAACTGGCCAAGAATAGAAGAACAGATAACAGACAGTCCATTTTTCTACTTAGGAACCCATTTCAGCTATGTTTGCTTGGCTGGATTCTGGCCAGCTTCCCCAACCTTTTTTTCCCCTTTATAGTATACTGGATACATGAAGGCAAATACGTTTCCTATTGTTACTCCTTGTTCAATCTAAGTGAGCAAGAAGGACTCAGTCATACAAATCATGTGATAAGCATAGTGGTCTAGTGAAAAGAGCACACAGGTGTGGAAATCAGAAGATCTGGGTTCTAATTCTGGCTCTGCCACTTACCTTGTGTGATCTGAGCAAATGATTTAATTTCTATGGGCCTCAGTTTCCTCATCTGTAAAATGGGGATGCAGTAGCTAATCTCCCTCCTACTTAGACTGTGAGTAAACTAATTACCTTGACATCTACTTCAGGCTTCAAGACAGTGCTTGACAGATAGTAAGCATTTAACAAATACCACAATTGCCACCATTTCTTGATTACTTGTCACCAGTGCCACATACCCAAACAAGTTAATGTTTTACCTTGTCTTTCTCACTGTTTCTTTTCTGTTCTTCACACCTTGAGATGCTGCGCAAGGAAAACCAAATCATTCAGTTAGATTAAAATTGTAAATATGGCACATGTGATTCTAAATTTTATATTTGTTTCCCCCATTTGAGTGCAAACTCCTTGTGGACACAGCTAGTGTAACATCTTAGAGAAGCTGCAAGATCTAGTGGATAGAGTACAAGCCTGGGAGTCAGTAGGTCATGCGTTCTTATTCCAGCTCTGTTACTTGTCTGCTGTGTGACCTTGGGCAAGTCACTTAACTTCTCTATGCCTCAGTTACCTCCTCTGTAAAAGGGGGATCAAGACTGTGAGCCTCATGTGGGACAGGGACTGTGTCCAACCCGATTTTCTTGTAGCCACCCCAGTGCTAGTACAGTGCCTGGAGCACAGTAAGTGCTTAACAAATACAATTATTATTATTATTATTACTATTTATTTCTGTATTCCCCAAGCACGTAGTACAGTGAACTGCACCAAGCAGGTGTTCAATAAATGTTGCTGCTACTACTAGAGGAGAATTCTAGGTAGAATTCCTAGAGAATGTTTTCTTTCATGAGAATTCTTCCATAGTGAATGTGCATTAAGTTAGTGCAGATTATTATATGAATAGAGAATAAATACCCCTGCAAGAGGTCTCCTAGCAGTACAATGGACTCTGAAAGTTCATCCAAACCAGTTTCTATTTCAGCTTAATTTTTATATCATGGTATTGAGTTCTGGGCTTGTGTAATGACTTTTCTGCCTTTGAATAAAAAATGGATAACAATTTAGCAAGTCAACAGACACATGACTTAATGGTAATGTTCCTCTGAGAATTAAGAAAACACACACCCTAAGATGTCATACAGTAAGAACTTTAGAATTGTTTATACCATATTAGGAGAAAAACTTAAGCTCTAATTAATTCATACTTTTTCTTCTGATTTTGTACTCATATTATCAGCCAAGAAAGAGATTCAAAACAATGATTTTTTTCCAGGGAAAATTTCAATGATTTTTTAAGTTGCTTTAACTAACTATTTAGTGGTCATATCATGTTTACTGAGCACTTATTGTGTGCAGAATACTATACTAAGTACTTGGGAGAGTACGATATAACCAAGTTGGTAGTCATGTTCCCTGCTCACAAGAAGCTTACCGTCTAGAGGGGGAGACTGACATTAATATAAATGAATAAATTACAGATATGTACATAAGTACTGTGGGGGGCTGAGGGACTGGTGAATGAAGGGTCAAAATCCAAGTGTAAGGGCAATGCAGAAGGGAGTGGGAGAGGAGGAAATGAAGCCTTAGTCAGAAAAGGCCTCCTGGAGGAGATGTGCTGTTAATAAGTCTTTGGAGATGAGGAGAGTGATTGTCTTTTGGATATGAAGAGGGATGGGTGTTCCAGTCCAGGGGTTGGATGCGGGTGAGGGGTCAGTGGCAAGAGAGACTTCTAGACTGTGAGCCCATTGTTGGGTAGGGACCGTCTCTATATGTTGCCAACTTGTACTTCCCAAGCGCTTAGTACAGTGCTCTGCACACAGTAAGCACTCAGTAAATATGATTGAATGAAGAGAGATGAGATTGAGGTAAGGTACAGTGAGTAGCTTAGCAATAGAGAAGAGAAACGTGTGGACTGGGCTGTAGTAATAAATCAGAGAGGTAAGGTAGGAGGAGGCAAGGCGATTGAGTGCTTTAAAAACAAAGGTAAGGAGTTTCTCTTTGATGCAGAGGTGGATGCGCAACCAGTGGAGTTCTTGAAGAGTGGAGAAACATGGCCTGAATGGTTTTGTAGAAAAATGATTTGAGCAGCAAAGTATGGACTGGAGTGGAGAGAGACAGGAGGCAGGGAAGTCAGCAAGAAGATAGATGGGGTAGTCAAGGTGGTATAGGATAAGTGCTTGATTAATGTGGTAGCAGTTTGGATGGAGAGGACTGTGTGGATTTTAGTGATGTTGTACAAGTTGAACTGACAGGATTTGGTGACAGAGTAAATATGTGGGTTGAAGGAGAGAGAAATGTTGAGAGTAACACCATGGTTATAGGCTTGTAAGACAGAAAAGAGGGTGGTGTGAGATATATATGCACATGTATATATACATATACATACAGATATAAATATCCATGTGTGTATATAAAAATGTGTGCATATGTACATGTATTTGTATATATGACATATGTACAATTCTGTGGACACAGCAATTGTTTTACAACCCAGTGTTCAATGTAGATATTGAATAAAATGAAGTAGCTATTAAAATTGCAGGAGAAGGTAATATTACATGTAACTTTAACATGCATTTCACCTACTAATGATATGGGCAGTCAATCTTTAATCACAAAAACAATTGCGATTTTCCATTTGGCCGTATGATTTCCATGCTCCCTGATAGTTGAACTTCATGAGTTTTCCTTCAATCAGTTTTGCATCATTGTTCTTAATGATGCGCTAATTAGTACTTTAGTAAGGTTGAAGAGAAGAGACAGATGGGAGGGTCATAATAATAATAATAATAATGATGATGGCATTTGTTAAGCACTTACTATGTGCAAAGCACTGTTCCAAGCGATGGTGGGGTACAAGATGATCAGATTGTCCCACATGGGGCTCACAGTCTTAATCCCCATTTTACAGATGAGGTAACTGAGGCTCAGAGAAGTTAAGTGACTTGCCCAAGGTCACACAGCAGACATGTGGCGGAGCCGGGATTCAAACCCATGACCTCTGACTCCAAAGCCCGTGCTCTTTCCACTGAGCCACGCTGCTGAAACATAATTTCCATCTGCTGAATTTAGAATTCTAGTCTCTTATTTACCTAGTTACAATAATCATGTTAAAATCCACAAGCAAGAATTCAACCTAATATCAGTGGAAAATTCAGGATTCATTGCCAGATTAATGGCTCCAAATACATCAAAGCCATTTTAACTCAAAGAATAATCTCAGGTAAATGTATGTTGTGTGTGTGTGTGTGTTTTACATATATTGAAAATATAGCCACATGTAAATAAGCTGAATTCTTCAAGAAAAGAGAAAGAAGAAAATGAAGAAGAGAGTTTACAAATAGAACAATGCCTGGCACAGAGTAAGTGATTAACAAATACCATTAAAAAAGAGTAAATCAATAAGTTTTGAATCTTAAGGACAAACAGAAGATAATAAGAAATGCCCATGCTAGGGCAAGGGTCCTGTCTACCCAACTAAGTATTCTATCTCTGATAGTAACACCAAAAGTCCCTCGTAGGTACTGAGGGCTGACTACCTCTCCTCGACATCCAAAATACAGTGTCTGCCACATAGTAAGAGCTTAACAAAATACCATTATTATTAAAATTAGAAATTCTTTGTGACAGAGATGATGTCCCCTAAATAGACACTCAATCAATCGATTGAGTATTCAGCACTTAGTATGCAGAACACTGAACTAAATGCTTGGGAGAGTACAATACAACAGAATTGGTAGACACATTCCCCGTCCTCACTCCTCAAGGGTTCCTGAGATGCTTAGATGTCTTCAGACTGTCAGACGTTCACTGATTTACTGGAACCAGTATATCTATGGTCAAATCAATATACGCTTTTACTACTAATCTTAAATTTTCTAAAAATGTATAGCTATGCCAAATGATTTGGTGTCGGTTCTTTCATGTTGATAATGCAATGATAATCAGTAGAATGATATTATATTATTAGAATAATGATAATAATGATATTTGTTAAGTACTTACTATGTGCCAAGCACTGTTCTAAGTGCTGAGATATATACAAGGTCATCAGGCTGTCCCATGTGGAACTCACAGTCTTAATCCCCATTTTACAGATGTGGTAACTGAGACATAAAGAAGTTAAGTGACTTGCCCAAAGTCACACAGCTGACAAGAGGTGGAGCGGGGAGTGGTCATCTACCTCAACTCAAGCTTCCTGGCAGGACATTAAAAACATCTGTAAGAGATGTTTGTAACTCTTATTTTTAAGACACTGAGAAACAGTGGAAAGAACATGGCACTGCAAATCAGTTCTAATCCCAGTTCTGATCTTGATCAGCTATATGACTTGGAACAGGTCACTTAACTTCTCTGTGCCTCAGTTTCCTCAATTGTAAAATGGGGATAAGATGTTTGCTCTCATACCTCATACATTGAGAGTTCCTTATGGGACAGAGAACCATCCCCAGGGTTTAGCACAATGCTTGGTGCATTACAGGCACTTTTCATGGACAAAATATGCAAGCATGAAAGAGATTCTCTCTCAAAGATGCTCGTGTTCATGGATGCAGTTACCAACAAGCATGTCCTCTTCAAAACAAGGGACAACTTAATCACACAGAGAAGCAGCTTGGCTCAATGGAATGAGCCCAGGCTTGGGAGTCAGAGGTCATGGGTTCTAATCCCAGCTCCGCCACTTGTAAGCTGTGTGACTTTGGGCACTTCTCTGTGCCTCAGTTACCTCATCTGTAAAATGGGGATGAAGACTATGAGCCCCATGTGGGACAACCTGATTACCTTGTATCCCCCCCAGCGCTTAGAACAGTGTTTTGCACATAGTAAGTGCTTAACAAATATTATTATTATTATTATTTTCTATTTTAAAGCTCTCCAGGATGGAGATTTAATGACCCCAGTGCTGCAGTATTTGATCACTTTTACAAATTGACTCTTCCCTGCATCTAATCTACATATCTCACTGCAGTTTAAGCCAATTTCCTTCTTTGAAATATTTTTATTGTCATAATTGCCCCATAATTTACCAAATACATGCATTCTCCTATTCTCTTTACTTTCCCCTCCTACTCTGCATTTTGTTAATGGTCCCCATTTTAAAAATCACAAGGAAAGGAAATCAAAGTTGATACTATGGTTGAGAAAGAATACACTTGGGTTGTAGAAAATTCCAAATTGTACTTTTCACAGCAGAAGTAACTCACCTCTATAGTCACTATGACTCATTCATCCATAAAAATTCAACGGCATAGACAGCCATTCAAAAAGTAACATGTGGAACAGGTAGACTGTTATTGGAAGCCTTGAGGTTAGGGATCACATCTTTTTTATATCTAAAATAGACCTGAACAGTGTTGGTACTTAACAAATGACAATTAATAGCAATGAAAATGGAACCCACGAACAGCCAAGTTACAGTTATTTTGGGAACAATTTGCTTTAAACTTCCTGATTCAAAGCTCATATCTTAATATTCCAATCACTTGCTGTTTTGCACTGCATGTTTTAATATCAGACTAGCTTGAGCCTCTAAAGAAAACAAATTAGAAACAAATTATTAAAATACATTACTTTACCCATAAAATTAATAACCCTGGGTTTATTGCTGCAATATTTCAATTTTTTAAGCTGAAGCATTGAGTTCCAAGTAAATGGGAGCTATGGAATTTCATACACTTGGTGGATAACAGCAGGGAGCCTAATGAAACGAAGATCTTTTGTCAAATATTTTATTTACCAAACCTGACACCTTTGCTTTCAGAAATTTTGAAATGTAACTAAGAAGATAGAATCTTGGGGTAGATATACTCACCCTTTAAAATTTGTGTTATTTAGCTAAATCTCAGTGGCAAATAACTTCTTATTTTTTATGATTGAGGTCACATGTAGCAGCGTGGCTCAGTGGAAAGAGCCCGGGCTTTGGAGTCAGAGGTCATGGGTTTAAATTCCGGCTCCACCACCTGTCAGCTGTGTGACTTTGGGCAAGTCACTTCACTTCTCTAAGCCTCAGTTACCTCATTAGTAAAATGGGGATTAAGACAGTGAGCCCCATGTGGGAAAACCTGATCACCTTGTAGCCTCCCCAGCATTTAGAACAGTGCTTTGCACATAGTAAGCGCTTAATAAGGGTAGCGGCATGGCTCAGTGGAAAGAGCATGGGCTTGGGAGTCAGAGGTCATGGGTTCGAATCCCAGCTCCACCACTTGTCAGCTGTGTGACTTTGGACAAGTCACTTAACTTCTCTGTGCCTCAGTTACCTTATCTGTAAAATGGGGATTAAGACTGTGAGCCCCACGTGGGACAACCTGATCACCTTGTAACCTCCCCAGAGCTTAGAACAGTGCTTTGCACATAGTAAGCACTTAATTAGTGTTATTATTATTATTATTATTATTATTATTATTATTATTATTATTACAGCGGTAAGCTGCTTGACGGGTCCCCAGGAGCTCCAGGTCCAGAGCTACAGTGGTGGCACCCTAGGAGAAGGAGAGGATGAGTGAGATTTGACAACAACAGTCATGGTGCCTTGCCACTCTGGAACTAGTATCCCTCTCCCGAAATGAACTAGGTATATGTTCTGTCTCTGTCTCTCCCTCTTCTCTCTCTCTGTTTTTCTCACTCCCTCTTTCTCTCCCTCCCTTTCTCTTCTTCTCTCTCTCCTCTTCCCCCACCCCCACCCCTTTTATTATATTTGTTAAGCGTGTATGATGTGTCAAACACTGTTCTAAGTGCTGGGGTAGGTACAGGTGAATTAGGTTGGACACAGACCCTGTCCCGCATGGACCTCACAGTCTAAATAGGAGGGTGAATGGGAGAAATGAGGCACGGAGAAGCTATGTACAAGAAAAACTTAGAAAATGCTCTAGCTTGAATTTTGTAAATAATTTTGCAAATCCTTCCTCACTGATCCTCTGGAGTTCTGGTCAATATGTAGGTCACACAGCAGACCAGTGGCAGAGCCGGGATTAGAACCCATGTCTTCTGACTCCCAAGCCCACACTCTTTCCCCAGAAGACTTGACATTCACCAGGGAAATTGCTGCTGGGAGTCTGTGTTTTGCTCTCTTGCACGCCAGTCTCTCTGCATCAGGGGCCTCTGCTTTAATCTTGGCCTTGAGGGTGGGAGGCAGACTGTACTAGCAAGAGTCTTGGCAACAAACAATATTGGAAAAATCCAAGACTGCAGCACCTGCCCTGCATCCTATGCATCCAGGACCTTCCCCAGATGGGTCTAAGAGGGCCCTGTGACGAGGAAGGGAGACATTCCTTGTCTAATGGCCCTGGACCAGATGATAATCAGGCTTCTCTCTTGGCCTGGCCAGCCCCTGTTTGTCCCCAGCCATGGCAAAGTCACTGAAAGGGCGGTGTCTCCTTTAAGAGACAACCCTGCCAGTCACCAGAACACAGGCTACAATGTGTGGGCTGCCTTGGCCCTAGAGCTCTACTAAGCTGGAAGTATGTGGGGTTGGGGGTTGGCAGTGGGCAGAGCCAGGGCCATGCCAGGACAATGCCTGGGGGCAAAGCTAGCACATGAACCCTCGAGACTCTACTACCCCTCCCTGGCTCCTCTAACAGCTGTCTCAAGCCTCTGTAGACAGAAAAAATAATCAATCAACTGAGGGTATTTACTGAGCACTTACTCTTTGCAGAGCACTGCGCTAAGTGCTTGAGAAAGTACAATAGAGTCAGTAGACACAATCCCCTCCTCTCAAGGCTCTTACAAGTCTAGCAGGGGAGACAGGTACTAAAATAAATTACAGGTAGGGGAAGCAATTGAGTAAAGGGATATGTATATATGTGTTGTGGGTGAGGTACCTAAGTGCTTAGGGGGTGGGACCAAGTGCATAGGTGGCACAGTAAGGAGCGAAAATTGGAGACGGTGAACGAGAACATTGTTGGGGAATGCTTCCTGTGATTTTGGTAAGATTTTAAAGGTGGGGAAAGTGACATTCTGTCAGATATGAAGAGGGAGGGAGTTCCAGGAAGGAAGGAAGGTTTGAGCAAGAGGTTGACTCTGTGAAAGGTGGCTTGGACTGTCCACCTGTGTGGCCCTGCTGCTGCAGGATGCCCCTTCTCGCATCTCCCCAGCTGCAATAACTCTGAGTGCCCCTGTGCACTGCCCCTGCCTCAGCTGGCCCAGCACAACTAACATCCCCCGGAACAGAGAGCTGCCTGAGGACCCAAAGATCTTTATCTGTCAAGCTGCCTTCACAGGGCCATGTCAGTGATCATGAGAACAACTGCCTAGCAATCACCCGCCTGCCAGGACACCTAGATCTTGCTTCCAAAATGGCTGCGGCCCAGAAGCGGCCATTCCTTCATCTTTTTTCTCCCCACAGCCCAGCTTGAATACAAAGTGGAGAGCAAGGAACAGGCGTGGCTGTCTACCTGACACCCTGGTGACAATGACCAGGCATTTTACATATCAACAACTGCCTGCCTTCATACCCCTCCTGCTCTCTGTTTACTACTAAACATTTGCCTCTTCACTTTCAAGGACCCACATTCAATGCAACAATTAACGAAGGAACCACCAATTAAGCAGTTACTGCTGTTGACTACCTCACCTGTAAGACTTAAATTTATCTGATCCCACACCATCCCTTTGATCCTCTCCCTCTAATCAGCCCATCTTTGTCCTCCCTTTCCAATTAGTCCCATCAGGCTTGATCTCCCTACAATGTTCCCTGCTTCTCTTCAGTCCCTCCCTTCTCCTGCCCCTTCTTCAACTCTGCCATCTTTCCCAGCAGTATCTCCTGCTTCGTCTCAAAATCCGCCCCCTCTGCCTGCACCTCTGTCCCCATCCTTCCAGTGTTATCAAAGCACTTGCCCTCTCAGTTCCAATTTTTCATCTGACTACCATCTTCAACTCTTCATTCTCCAATGGCTTCTTCCCTATGATTTTCAGACATGTTCATGTTTCCCCTATCCTAAAAAAATACCCTCTCTTGGCCTCACAGTTTCAGTTTCAGTTTCCCTCCCACCATTCCTCTCCAAACTCTTTGAGCAAGTTGTTTACACCCTCTACCTCCACTTCCTCTCCTCCAAATCATCTCCTTGATCCCCTCCAGTCTGGATACACCCCCTTCACTCCACTGAAACTGCCCTCTCAAAAGTCACCAATGAGATCATTGCCTTTTGCCCCTTTTCCCAAATCCAACGGCCTCTACTACGTCTTAATCCTCTTTGAACTCTCAGCTGCCTTCAATACTGCCAACCTCTCCTGTCCCCTGGAAAAACAACCCATTCTTAGCTTCATTGACACTGTCCTCTCCTGGTTCTCCTCCTATCTCATTGGCTGCTCATTCTCCATCTCTTTCGTGGACTACTTCTTTGCCTCCCATTCTCTAATTTTGGGAGTCCCTCAAGGTTCAGTTCTGGGTCTCCTTCTATTTCTCCATCTACCACTTACTCCCAAGGAGGACTCATCTGCTCCCATGGCTTCACTGACCATCTCTTTGCAGATTAGATGGCTGACCTCTCACCCACATTCTGCCTCTGGCCTGGAGCGCTCTCCTTCTTTATATCCTACGGATAATAACTGTCCTCACATTCATAGCTTTACTGAAGGCACATCTCATCTGAGAGGCCTTCCCCAGATAGGCCTTCATTTCCTCTACTCCCACTCCCTTCTGCTTTGTCCTTGCACTTAGATTTGAACTCTTTATTCACCCAACCCTTAGCCCCACAGCACTCACGTATATATCTGTAATTTGTTTATACATATTAATATCTGTCTCCTCAGAATTTTGCAGTTGGGGACTGAGAATTGTCGCTAAGGTGATCTAAGAGAGGAGTTTCAAGCAGGGGACAAGATGAGCCATGGGTTAGATGAGAACAAAGGATGGCCAGTGAGAGGGTTTGCTTGGAAGAATCATAGAGGTTTCTTCTGGTCTGGACCCTGCAAAGTAGTCTTCCCCTAGTTCAAATAAATCTTTTTAATAAAAATATAGAAAAAACATATATACAGATGTTCTAAGGATATTCCCTTCATTCCCTTCATTCCACGGAAACTGCGCTCTCAAAGGTCACCAATGACCTCCTGCTTGCCAAATCCAACGGCTCATACTCTGTCCTAATCCTCCTCGACCTCTCAGCTGCCTTTGACACTGTGGACCACCCCCTTCTCCTCAACACGTTATCTGACCTTGGCTTCACAGACTCCGTCCTCTCCTGGTTCTCCTCTTATCTCTCCGGTCGTTCTTTCTCAGTCTCTTTTGCAGGCTCCTCCTCCCCCTCCCATCCTCTTACTGTGGGAGTTCCCCAAGGTTCAGTGCTTGGTCCCCTTCTGTTCTCAATCTACACTCACTCCCTTGGTGACCTCATTCGCTCCCACGGCTTCAACTATCACCTCTACGCTGATGACACCCAGATCTACATCTCTGCCCCTGCTCTCTCCCCCTCCCTCCAGGCTCGCATCTCCTCCTGCCTTCAGGACATCTCCATCTGGATGTCCGCCCGCCACCTAAAGCTCAACATGTCGAAGACTGAGCTCCTTGTCTTCCCTCCCAAACCTTGTCCTCTCCCTGACTTTCCCATCTCTGTTGACGGCACTACCATCCTTCCCGTCTCACAAGCCCGCAACCTTGGTGTCATCCTCGACTCCGCTCTCTCATTCACCCCTCACATCCAAGCCGTCACCAAAACCTGCCGGTCTCAGCTCCGCAACATTGCCAAGATCCGCCCTTTCCTCTCCATCCAAACCGCTACCCTGCTAATTCAAGCTCTCATCCTATCCCGTCTGGACTACTGCACTAGCCTTCTCTCTGATCTCCCATCCTCGTGTCTCTCTCCACTTCAATCCATACTTCATGCTGCTGCCCGGATTATCTTTGTCCAGAAACGCTCTGGACATATCACTCCCCTCCTCAAAAACCTCCAATGGCTACCGATCAATCTGCGCATCAGGCAGAAACTCCTCACCCTGGGCTTCAAGGCTCTCCATCACCTCGCCCCCTCCTACCTCACCTCCCTTCTCTCCTTCTACTGCCCAGCCCGCACCCTCCGCTCCTCCACCACTAATCTCCTCACTGTACCTCGCTCTCGCCTGTCCCGCCATCGACCCCCAGCCCACGTCATCCCCCGGGCCTGGAATGCCCTCCCTCTGCCCATCCGCCAAGCTAGCTCTCTTCCTCCCTTCAAGGCCCTGCTGAGAGCTCACCTCCTCCAGGAGGCCTTCCCAGATTGAGCCCCTTCTTTCCTCTCCCCCTCGTCCCCCTCTCCATCCCCCCGCCTTACCGCCTTCCCCTCCCCACAGCACCTGTATATATGTATATATGGTTGTACATATTTATTACTCTGTTTATTTATTTATTTATTTATTTTACTTGTACATTTCTATCCTACTTATTTTATTTTGTTGGTATGTTTGGTTCTGTTCTCTGTCTCCCCCTTTTAGACTGTGAGCCCACTATCGGGTAGGGACTGTCTCTATGTGATGCCAATTTGTACTTCCCAAGCGCTTAGTACAGTGCTCTGCACATAGTAAGCGCTCAATAAATACGATTGATTGATTGATTGATTGATAGTTGTAAGCATGTAAGTGCTAGGGATAACTGATGGGTTTATGCAACTTAAGTGCTGCAAGTTAATATTGGAAAACTTGTTGGACATTCTTTTGTAATTCCTATTCTGCTTAAAAATACCACGATTATTATTACTATCATTATTATTATTATTCTTACTTGTATTATTAGTAGTATTAATAATAGTAGTGGTAATGGTAGTAGAAGTAGTAGTAGGCTAGTGTGTAATAGATTAAAAACCACAGTTTCATGGCCTACATTAATGACTGAAGAGGGCGGAATCACAGTGAGATAGGTGATACAGTGAGGCTGTAAATTTTCAGGAGCCCTCCTTATTCCACTCCTTGCAAATAACACAGCATTATTTGTTAAATGCCACACGTGTGCAGAGATCAGGAACTTCTGCGTTTCGTTGGGTATATGATCATAAGAGAGACCCAACAGCAACTACGAGCCTCAGGCCTGAGACTTAACAACCTGCAGCTAGGAATTGACTCTTTGTGTGCTGTCCCTCCCACTACCCCCCATTCCCAAGCACCCCGGAGTCACCCTTCGCTTTCATTGAAATGATTCTCTGTGCAAAGCGCAGAGGAAGGATGGAAGAAGAGAGTTACATTTGGAAGAGCCCCTCAGCAACTGCAGGGCTGGGGTAGGACCCCAACGTTTCCCTTTCCCTCTCAGGGTGCCAGGGGTTCTCCTAGTTTCTGCTCCCTCAGAGCCCATCAAGTTTTCTCCTTGCCCCAGCTACCCAGCTGGGCTTGTGCGGAAAATGGATCCAGCCGCAAATTCCATCTCCATTATCACTCTGGGTGGAGAGGTACGGCGCGGAATGATGATCCAATCATGCCACAGCACGTTGACATTATCACTGAGCAGCACGTGGAAGGTCATCAGCACCATGGGGTCACATGAAACATTGGGGCACAGAAAGACAGGCTAGCTGTAAGCCCCCCAAATCCCTAGATCCAACCCTGATGCATAGATGTTCAGGTTGCCAAGTGCAGAGATTGATTTTTACCATCAGAGTTCTGTTCTGAGTCTGTCAGGCTACTTGCAAGTAAGCAGCCATGCTTTTGCCTGCCTCTCCTCCATACCGCTCAAAGAGCACTTTCTCTCCATTACTCTTGAATAGTCCATAAAAACTTAGAGAATCAGTCATTTTCACTCATTGTTTACAAAATCATTCTCAGAAATTGGCCAGCCTTTTCAGAGGTGGATAAGAAGAAAGCATCTGTAGGGGATAACACGCATGGATTCGGGTGTGGTGGGAAACAAGGGCCCTAAAGATCACAATTAAGAACTTCTTCCTCTTATGTTTTCCAGAGATATTCAACTATCCTTCCTGGGTTTTAGAGTTCTTTCAATCTGTTTCCTTTACTAGCTAATTCACCAGGAAGGGTAACATGTGTTGTATACAAAGCTTAACATGGTTTTGGCTCCCAACATTCCCTCAGGTACCTCTGCAGATTTTCAAGATTTGAAAGATATCTAGCCGGCATTTTGTTTAATCATAGGCAGGGAATGTGTCTACCAACTCTGTTACAGTGCACTCTCCCAAGCACTTAGTACAGCACTCTGCATACAGGAAGTCCTGAATAAATAGGATTGAGTAAGTTCTCTTAGAATTCCATTTGAAGATTCCAATCAGAATTCATCTAAATTGGGGGGTAAATCCTAATAAAATATAGTCTAAAATTTAACTTAATCAATAAATGGTATTTACTGAGCACTTACAATTAATCTTCTACGAAGAAGAAAAAGCAATAACTGCTTATGTCAAAACCATAATTACTTGCATGAGAAAGATTGGTGAGATGAATCTTTCACCTCATTAAAGCTAGCACCTTGCATCATTCTCATTCAGCAACTCAAGAGTTTCCTAATCCATTATGATGTGGATTTTGTTTTGATTCTACCTGAGCATTACTTGTGTCTATGTGAGGCAAAGATGATCAACCACAAAGGTACTTCTGGCTGAGCCATTGCTTTGGCCACAGATTTCCACACAGCAAACACACACTTGAGAAGGAAATTTAGCATGATAGAGGATAGGCTACCCTCACTCACACCTCTGTTATGTACTGATTCATGCCCAACTATTCACTTCTCATGGCCCACTCTGGGAATCTTGTTGTTGGCACAGCTACCCAGCTGATAAAAAGCACCTTGAGCTTTGCCATGATTTAGCCCGGCTACTTTCACTCTCTAGCCCCTTACTCTGCCCCTCTGCAGGGTGGCAGACTCAAAAATCTTGGGTGTAAGTCCTGCCTCAGCGTTCCACATCAGTCTGCCTCAGAAGGTCTCAGGACTCAGGAGAAGATGGCATATGTCTTTGGAACCTGCTCTAGTAGCCTATAAAAGCTTATGAGCAAATAAATAGCCCCAAATGCAATTTCACACTCCACTAGCTGGATCCCACCATACTCTTCTGATTTTCCACTCCAGCACTTTGCTTAGACATTCGCAATCAACACGCTGGCTGTCTTAGTGCTTCCGAATGCAGATATCAGAGCTATCTGAAGTACATGGGATAAAATGCAATTTGATTCTTCTGCTAGCTTTGGCATAATCAGGGCATCTGGTCAATCAAAATTTCCATCAACATTCATCAGCCAAATAAGCTATGCTCTAATCACAGTAGGCAAACATGCCCACATCAGACATTCTACTGAAACTCCAAATGATCTCTTCCTCTTGATTGGAGTCACAGCCTTTGATTTGTTCAAGTCACCATTTATGTCACTGACATGCATGAGAAGGTAACTCATTGACAGTGAGTCTCTCAGACTTCACTAAATAAGTGCAATAAGCAGAATTACCCCAGTGCTTCCGGTCCCCCACACCTTCCCTCAAATACCTGGGCTTGGCTGCAGATGAAGGTTTGAGTGCCCCTGTGCCTAAATGGCCTCAGTAGACTTACATGGTTCATAATTTTAACATATCTGATCATCCATAGTTTGATGTATTGACCCCTTCCCATCTTTCATTCATTCATTCATTCATTCATTCATTCACTCATTCATTCAATCATATTTATTGAGGACTTACTGTGTGCAGAGCACTGTACTAAGTGCTTGGGAAGTACAACTTGGCAACATATAGAGACAGTCCCTACCCAACAGCAGGCTCACAGTCTAGAAGGGGAAGACAGACAACAAAACAAAACATATTAACAAAATAAAATAAATAGAATAGTAAATATGTAGAAGTAAAATAAATAATCAATATGTACAAACATATATACAGGTGCTGTGGGGAGGGGGACAAGGTAAGGTGGGGGGATGGGGAGGGGGAAAAGGGGGACAGGAAGGAGGGGACACAGTCTGGGAAGGCCTCCTGGAGGAGGTGAGCTCTCAGTAGGGCTTTGAAGGGAGGAAGAGAGCTAGCTTGGCGGATGTGTGGAGGGACGGCATTCCAGGCCAAGGGGAGGAAGTGGGCCGGGGGTCGATGGTGGGACAGGTGAGAACAAGGGACAGTGAGGAGGTTAGCGGTAGAGGAGCAGAGGGTGTGGGCTGGGCTGTAGAAGGATAGAAGGGAGGTGAGGTAGGAGGGGGTGAGGTGATGGGGAGCCTTGAAGCCAAGAGTGAGGGTTTTTTGCCTCATGCGTAGGTTGATTGGTAGTCACTGGAGATTTTTGAGAAGGGGAGTAACATGCCCAGAGCATTTCTGCACAAAGATGATGCAGTAATCCAGTCGGGGTAGGATGAGAGATTGAACCAGCAGGGTAGCAGTTTGGATGGAGAGGAAAGGGCGGATCTTGGCAATGTTGCGGAGGTGAGACCGGTAGGTTTTGGTGACGGATTGGATGTGAGGGGAGAACGAGAAGGCAGAGTCGAGGATGACACCAAGGTTGTGGGCTTGTGAGACAGGAAGGATGGTAGTGCTGTCAACAGTGATGGGAAAGTCAGTACCATCTATATTGGTACTCTTTCCACAGCTGCATCCATTACCATCTTATGACTGTGTACTCATTTAAATTGGGTTATGAATCGCAATGAGGATCCCAAAAGTTTTAATTTCAGAAAAGTCAAATTTTAAAAATTTGGAATTTGTTATATTAGGTACAATTAGCAGTCCACAAAAGATCCCTCTGAAACCAGGTGCGGCGGAATGTTAGCACTCATTTTCTGCTTGGAATATTAAAAATGTGCTTTGGATGTTCCACTGGCCCATTATAAAATGCATTCCAGGAGTTAGTCAGGGTCGCCACTCAGGGTGTGGCTATGATGTAATACTGACAGGTGGCCCTGTCAGGAAGGAGGAGGCTCAGGCTGCCATAGATTTCATTTTCTGGGCAGGCTTTCACATGACTTTTTTGTTAAAACATGGAGTGTCCCAAGAATATAATCTTGCAAAAGTGCCAGTTTCTTATTGGAAGGGACTATCCATCCCAAGGAGCAGTTTGGGAAGTCTTTTGCAAAGCTGGAAAATGTTGTTCCTTCTGGATACTTGTGGTAAACCAGCATTTTTCTGGACAGGTTGGCTGGTTAGAGGCCAACATTCCTTCTTCCCGAGGTTCGATAAATTTCTTTGCTAGATCAGGTCAATCAATCAATCAATCAATCAGTCGTATTTATTGAGCGCTTACTGTGTGCAGAGCACTGTACTAAGTGCTTGGGAAGTACAAGTTGGCAACGTATAGAGACAGTCCTTACCCAACAGTGGGCTCACAGTCTAGAAGGGGGAGACGGAGAAC
Organism: Tachyglossus aculeatus; assembly: GCF_015852505.1. Classification (NCBI taxonomy): domain Eukaryota; kingdom Metazoa; phylum Chordata; class Mammalia; order Monotremata; family Tachyglossidae; genus Tachyglossus; species Tachyglossus aculeatus. The sequence continues at coordinate 132,340,560 of NC_052066.1, forward strand.
AAAACCAAACATATTAACAAAATAAAATAAATAGAACAGATAGGTACAAGTAAAATAAATAAATAAATAGAGTAATAAATATGTACAAACATATATACATATATACAGGTGCTGTGGGGAAGGGAAGGAGGTAAGACGGGGGGATGGAGAGGGGGATGGGTCTACATGGTCTACATGCGATCTGGTGATTTCTGTCAAAAAAAATATACTCTTAAGACTTCAGACAAGAAGCAAGACAAGAAGACAAGAAGACTTCAGACAAGAAGACAAGACAAGGTGAGGGTGAAGAAAAGACACATGCTTAAAGGAAAAGAAATCGATTTAAGGTTCTTTATTTTTTTTTCCAAGTGATGTTGTCATGACAAAGTAGCTTGTCTTAGCATGTTTCATTTTTTCTTTTTCAGTTCAAATAACTCTACAAGCCTCATTCCTTTATGTGTGTAGGTAGCTTGGAAATTTTAAAAGTTATTCTACTATAGCAAGAAAGGCATCAACACCTTGCAGTCTTTAATCAATCAATGGCATTTACTGATCATTAACTGTAATTCAGAGCATGGTATTAAGTTTTTGGGAGAGTACAATACAATAGAATTGGTAGATATGTTCCCTGCTTACAGTGAGTTTACAGTCTAGAGGACCTTACAGTCTCAAGATAACGAATGGAAGTGTACAAAATTCCCTAATGGGACTTGTGTCTTTTACTTCTCAGCATGGCTCAGTGGAAAGAGCCCGGGCTTAGGAGTCAGAGGTCATAGGTTCAAATCCCAGCACTGTTGCTTGTCAGCTATGTGACTTTGGGCAAGTCACTTAACTTCTCTGTGCCTCAGTTACCTCATTTGTAAAATGGGGATTAAGACTGTGAAGCCCACGTGGGACAACCTGATCACCTTGTATCCTCCCCAGGACTTAGAACAGTGCTTTGCACATAGTAAGCACTTAACAAATCATAATTATTATTATTATTATTATTGTTGTATGTTCTCCATCACGATGTACAATGTTCTGCTAGTAATTATTCAATAAATGGGAAGGGTAAGAGGAAGGGTAGACAGCAATAGCCCTTCAAAGCATAGAAAACAAGTCAAAATACAATGGTAGGGCCGCAGCTCCAGCTTTTTTTAAAAATAGTATTTGCTAAGCGCTTACTATTTGTTAAACACTGCTCTAAGTGCTGGGGTAGATACAAGTTAATTAGGTTGGACACAGTTCCTGTCCCACATAGGGACCACAGTCTAGGTAGGAGGGAGAACAGGAGAACTAAGGCACAGAAAAGTTAAGTGTAAGAAAAACACAGATGAAGCCATGAAGAAGTGAAAGACTCCTGGATCTGATGGCATTCTTACAGAAATCTGCAAGCAGGAGACCCAAACTTCAAGTCTGCATAGCCTTTCCTCAGTATGCAGAACAATGAAGCAATGCCACGGGATGTTAAAGATGTTAACATCCATTATCTTTGGAAGAAAGATGAGAGAGAGAACAGTAGGAATGGAACATCTCTCTGCTTTACATAGCCGATAAAATTCTAGCCAGAATACCATCAACCTCTGTCGCAGTGTAGTTTCGACCAAAAAGGCAGTACTGTCAACATTATCCTTATAGGAAAAACACATGAAGCTACACCAAGACAGCTATAATGCTTCCATAGAAGTTCTAAGAGCATTTGACACCATCATTGATCAGAGTTCTGGAAAATTTGGCAAATTCACTTTCAGGCTTTCCTTTCCCCATCACCAACTGAATAAAATAGAGCTCTGTGGTAGGTCCAATTCCATTCAACCCCTATCTCCCCATGCTTGAGGATGCAATAAGGAATACACTTTCAAGTAGCAGGAAGCAGCATGGCCTAGTGGAAAGAGCACAGGCCTGGAAGTCAAAGGACCTAGGTTCTAATCTCAGCTCGGCCACTTGTCTTCTGTGTGACCTTGGGCAATTCACTTCACTTCCTTGTGCCTCACCTACCTCATCTGTAAAATGGGGATTAAGGCTGTGAGTCCTGTGTGGGACAGGGACCTTTATCCAACCTAATTATCTTGTAGCTACCCCAGTTCTTAGTACGGTGCCTGGTACATAGTAAGCACTTTAAAAATACCATTAAGAAAGGAGAAGCAGCAAGATAAGGCAACAACAAAAATAAAATGATGCAGCCATTCAGGACTTTCTGACATATCCCATATACTAATTCTACACACAGTAGGTGCTCAATACATGTCATTGTTTGATTATTTAGACCATGCTCTTGAAGCAGTTGCACAAGAAGACAAGGAAACTATTATGAATCACTTGACAGAGTCAGCACAGCACCATGAACTGACAGTAAGCCTGAAGAAAAACGGCCCTGTTAGCTTGCACCTGGGAAACCTTTCACATAACAAAGTTTTTCATTTGAAACATAATTTAATGTCAATAAAAAATCCTGATACATTCAGCTCTGCCGGAATATGTGCCTTCACTATGTGTTCTGGGTAGAATATAATGGCAGAATTGGGAAACATTCTTCCAGAAGCACACATCTGTCTGGATACAGCATGATACAGTGATGGACTAGTGACCGTGCATAGTATTGGACCTGGGAGGGTACTACAGTAGGAGTCTTCCCCAAACCAGCATTCTGCAAGAACACAATACTGGTATTACTGTCCTCTAGACTGTAACTTGCCCTCTAGACTGATAAATGCATTGTGGATGGGATGTGTGTCTACCAAATCTGTTGTATTGTACTCTCTCAAATGCTTAGTACGGTGCTCTGCAAACAGTAAGTGCTCAAAAAATTCCATTGACTGAATGATTGATCCAGAAGGATCTCTATCCAATAGTGCACAGAAAATCAGGAAGAAAAAAAGAGACTCAAAAAGGACAAGTCGGCATTTGGGGGGTTGTCAGATAGAGTTGGTGACCATGGCATCTCAGTTTCATTACAAATTGAAGTTCTGGAAACTAGTGCTATCGAAGCTTCTCTGTGGCTTTGAGTCCCGCATCTTGATTAGTTTCATTATCTTTCTGAATGAGGGTCCCTTAACTTCATATGGCACTACACGATTACTCACAATTTGTGGGCGGAGAATGTGCCTACCAACTCTTGTATTGCACTTTCCCCAGAGTTTAGAACAGTGCTTGACACCCAGTAAGCGCTCAATAAATACCATTGATTGACAAATTAGAGCACCGTTACAACCCACTTTTGCCAAGCAGATTGCATAAGGAGAATTACCGCTGAGTTCAGATGGCTCATTTGTAAGTGGGACTGGCAGAACAGACATTTTAAAGGCATAATTAACAAAGCCTCAAACTCTGTGACCTAGAGGAGAACAGAAGGCCAGAAAGAGGTAGACATATCACCGTAGAGGGCAATAGCAGGATCAGGGGTCTCAGATGAACCCAAAGGGAAAAGGTCAAAACAAATAAAAGGACACCACTCAGAAAGTGACAGTTATTTGGAATTTAGCACCATGGGAAGTTATGCCCGTGGAAATTATCAGCAAGTTCAAAAGGGGTTTTAAAAAATTCATTCATTCATTCATTCAATCGTATTTATTGAACGCTTACTGTGTGCAGAGCACTGTACTAAGCACTTGGGAAGTACAAGTTGGCAACATAAGTAATAAGTAAAAAATGCATGGGGCAGAGCTCTACAGTGACTTAGGAGCAGGAAGGCCTAGTGGAAAGAGCATGGGCCTGGGAGTCAGAAGACCTGAGTTCTAATCCTGGCTCCACTACCTGCCTGCTGTGTGTGCTTGGGCAAGTCACTTACCTTCTCTGTGCCTCAGTTACCTCATCTGTAAAATGGTGATTAAGACTGTGAGCCCCAGGTGGGACAAGAACTCTGTCCAATCCTGAATCTACTCCAGCACTTAGTACAGTGCCTGGCACATAGTAATCACTTAGTAAATACCAATTTTTTAAAAAGTTACTACAAAGAAGATTATGGATAAAGAGGGAAGCAGATGGAGATGCTAGACTAAAGGCCCATTCCCTAAACATTAGGGCAGATGTCAAGTAGGGTAGGCTTTGTACCATTTCTTCCAAACAGTCTTTGGTTACTGTTGGAGACAGAAAACTAGGCTGGATGAACCAGTGCTCCGACTCAGTGATGGCTGTTCTTATTTATTATGGCATTCTAAGAAAATAAGATTATGTAAAGTTAATTGGGTTTTTTAAAGGCAAAGGGAGAGGTGTTAGATTCCAGACCCAAAAAACAAGTGCAACTGTGAATCTGTGTTAAAAAGAACCACTGTAAAGGGAGGGGCTCCTACACTTAGTACACCAAGAAGTAGTTTATATTCTGACAACTGAAAAAGCTCAGTTGAGAATAGAATACATTAACACTACTCTAAGAGCCCCAGTAGGCAATGGCGAAGGCAGAGGGAGAGAGGGTGGAGAGCTCTAGCTTCTGAAATGGTTGAAAGAGACAGGCCAGAGAACTGAAGGAAAGAAAAGCAGCAGAATTAGAGACCAGGATTCCTCTCCCAACTCACCCTGCCAAGCCAAAGGGGCTATTACAGTCTAATCTTCCCAAACATCCTAATCCTCCTCATCCTCTCAGCTGCCTTCACACTGTATATAGACCACCCCCTTCCTGGAAACACTTTCTAACCTTGGCTTCACAGACACTGTCCTCTCCTGGTTCTCCTCCTAGCTCTCTGGCTGCTCCCTTCCCAGTGTCTTTCATCTGTTCCCTTTAAGCTGTGAGCCCACTGTTGGGTAGGGATTGTCTCTATGTGTTGCCAATTTGTACTTCCCAAGCGCTTAGTACAGTGCTCTGCACATAGTATGCGCTCAATAAATACGATTGATTGATTGATTGATTGATTTAAGCTCCCTTTAGCCCCACAGCATTTATGCACATACCTGTACTTGATATAATAATAATAATAATAATGGCATTTGTTAAGTGCTTACTATGTGCAAAGCACTGTTCTAAGCGCTGGGGAGGTTACAAGGTGATCAGGTTGTCCCCCTGGGGGCTCACAGTCTTAATCCCCATTTTACAGGTGAGGTAACTGAGGCACAGAGAAGTGAAGTGACTTGCCCAAAGTCACACAGCTGACAATTGGCAGAGCCAGGATTTGAACCCATGACCCCTGACTCCAAAGCCTGTGCTCTTTCTGCTGAGCCACGGTGCTTCTCAATGATCTTAATGTCTTGATCTTAATGTCTGTCTCCCCTCTTAGACTGTAAAGTCCTTGTGGGCAGGAAGATGTCTACCATCTCTGATCTATGGTACTCTCCCAAGTGCTTAGTATAGTGCTCTGCCTATAGTGAGGGCTTAATAAAAGCAATTGATTGATTGACTGCCTTCCACTCTCTAACTATGGAGATCCCTCAAGGTTCAGTTCTGGGTCCCCTTCTGTTCTCCACCTACACCCACACCCTTAGAAAACACATTCACTCCCACAGCTTCAACTATTCCGATTACTCCCAAAACTACCTCTCCAGCCCTGATCCCTCACCTTCTCTGTCACCTCATATTTCCTCCTGCCTTCCGAATACCCCAGTTCAGATGTCCGGCCAACACCTCAAACTAAATATGTTCGAAATAGAACTCCTCATCTATCCGCCCAAACCTTGCCTGCCCCCTGACTTTCCCATTACTGTAGGCAACACCACCATCCTCCCTGTTGTACAAGCCCACAACCTTAACATTTTTCTAAATCCATCTCTCTCATTCAACCCGCACATTCAGTCTGTCACCAAATTCTGTTGATTCTGCCTTTTTTAAAAAATGACATTTGCTGAGCGCTTACTAAGTGTCAGGCACTGTACTAAGTGCTGAGGTAGATACAAGATAATCAGGTTGAATACAGTTCATATCCCACATGAGACTCACAGTCTGAATCCCATTTCATAGTTGAAGTAACTGAGGCACAGAGAAGTTAAGTGACTCTCCCAAGGTCACACAGCAGACAAGTGGAGGAGCCAACATTAGAATCCAGGTCCTTCTGACTCCCAGGACCATAACCCTAAAGCCCTTTGATACCCAACCCCACTCTGGGCATCAGAGTGAAGTATGGGCTGGAGGGGGAGAGACAGGAGGCAGGGAAGCTTATGCAATAGTCAAGGCAGGCTAGGATAAGTGCTTGGATCAGTGTGGTAGCAGTTTGGACAGAGAGAAAAGGGCAGATTTTAGCGATGCTGTGAAAGTTGAACTGACAGGATTTGGTGACTGATTGAATATATGGGTTGAATGAGAGAGATAAGTCCAGAAAATTCTGTTTTGAATATGTTTAATTTGGTATGCCAGTGGGACCTCCGGGGAGAGATGTCCTGAACGTTGAAGGGAAGAAAAGTGGTCAGGGCTGGGCAAGCCAGTCTGCGTACTTTGTTCCTCTAATGCCAACCTACACCTACTTTGTACTTCACTCATCTCAGTTGCCATCAATCTCTTGCTCACACCGTCCCTCCTTCCTGGAACTCCCTTCCTCTTCATATCCAGTAGATCACTACTCTCCTCATCTTCACAACTTCAGTAGAATCACGCCTCCATCTCCAGTCCTCTAAACTGTAAGCTCACTGTGGGCAGGGAATGAGTGTGTTTATTGTTATATTTTATTCTCCTAAGCATAGTACAATGCTTTGCACACAGTAAATGTTCAATAAATACGACTGAATGAAAGAATCTCCAGGAAGCCTTTTCTGACCAATCTCTCACTTCTCCATCCTAAGGCACCACCTGTGCAGCTCTAAACACTTAGGTATTCACCCCACTCCCTCACGCAACAGCATTTATGTACATATCTTTAAGTTTGGGTGCTTTCCCCTACGTGCAATTTATTTTAATGGCCATCTTCCACACTAGATTGTAAGATCCTGGAGGGAACGGATCACTCTCCCAAGAATGTAAAATACTGCACTACCAGACTACACATTCAATAAATTCTATTGATTGACTGTAAGTCTATGCCAGAACAGGGGGAAGACATAAAAACATGGAGCTGGGAAAATAGTACAAAGGAAAATTGAGGAAACAGAGCAATAGCCACTGAAATCTTCAGTGACCAGGGATGGAAAACGTTCCATCAGACTAGTTACTCGGATTGCCTAATTTTGCAAAATAGGATTTTCCCATTCATTTTTCCCCAAATAACTGAGGACAGGTACATGCCACAGTTTCAGTGTCACTTTAACAGCAGCATGCACATTGGGCAAAATTTTCCTTGAAGCCTTCCTTGGCATGTAGTGCAGATTTCTGCTTCTGGCTCTTCAGCAAACACAGGGTAGACATTTTGGAGAGGATGACTATGGTCTCTTGGAAATGAGGAAGTCCACAGAGGATTTTTTTTCTCCCTCAGAGCATTTACCTTCCCCTTTAATTTGGAAAATGAATTTCTAACTGTAGCTCAACTTTGATTTGTTTCCTCTTTAAAAAAAATGGAGGCAACATGAAAAGACAGCAGAAAATGCAAAGATCTGGGAATCAGGTGACCAGGGTTCAATCCTAGGCTAAATCCCAATTCTGTAACTGGCCTGCTGGGTAGCCTCAGGCAAGTCACTTAACCAAGTCACTTTTCACATCTGTCAAATGAGTATAATAATATTTGCTCTTCATACCTCACTGGGTTGTTGTGAGGATGGGAGCGGTACTGTGAAAGAGCTTTGGAAAATCAAAGTGCTCTACAAATCCACAGCATTATTGCTATCACTGCTAATTAATCCATCCTATTTGCTTCTCTTGTCCCTGCAAATGTGATTGTCACCCACAAAGAACTGCCTCAACTCTACCCAACTGGAGTGCTGGGTCCCAGAACTGGAGGGGAAGGGGGTGTCGTGTGTGTGTGTGTGTGTGTGTGTGTGTTTGGGGGGGAAGAGGGGAGAGGTTGTGTCGATCCGTATCCTTCCCATCCCACCTTCACAACATCGCTAAAATCCATGCTTTCCTCTCCTCTCCATCCAAACTGCTACTGCGTTAATACAATCCTTCATCAGAGAAGCAGCGTGGCTCAGTGGAAAGAGCATGAGCTTTGGAGTCAGAGGTTGTGGGTTCAAATCCCAGGTCCGCCACTTGTCAGCTGGGTGACTTTGGGCAAGTCACTTCACTTCTCTGGGCCTCAGTTCCCTCATCTGTCAAATGGGGATTAAGACTGTGAATCCCCCTTGGGACAACCTGATCACCTTGTAACCTCCCCGGCGCTTAGAACAGTGTTTTGCACATAGTAAGCACTTAACAAATACCATCATCATCATCATCATCCTATCCTGCCTGGATTACCGCATAGCCTCCATGCTGATTTACCAGCCTCCTGTATCTCCTCACTCCTGTCCATACTTCACTCTGCTGCCCGGATCATCTTTCTACAGAAACGTTCAGGATATGTCACCTGGCTCCTCAGAAAACTCCAGCGATTTCCCATCCACCTCCTCATCGAAAAAAAACTCCTCACCTTTGGCTTTAAAGCAATCCATTACCTTGCCCCCTCCTACCTCACCTCATTACTCTACTACAACCCAGGTCACATTCTTCGCTCCTCTAGTGCTAACCTCATCATTCTTGCTGCCAAACCCTCGCCCATGTCCTGCCTCTGGCCTGGAACACCCTTCCTCCTCAAATCTGACAGACAGTTACTCTCCCCCACTTCAAAGAGTTATTGAAGGCACATCTCCTCCAACAGGCCTTCCCTGACTAAACTCACTCCCCCAGCTTTTCTCACTCCCTTCGCCCTGACTTGTTCCCCTTGTTTCTCCCCCCACCCCACCAGCCCCACAGCACTTATGCACATATCTGTAATTTATTATATATATATTGTCTGTCTTCCTCCCTCTAGACTGTAAACTCGTGAGCAGGGAATGTGTCTGTTTATTGTTGTAGTGTACTCTCCCAGGAGCTTAGTCCAGTGCTCTGCACATAGTAAGCAGTCAATAAATACGATTGAATGAATGCCTACCCAGAGTCATCTGGTGGTTTAGGCCACTATACCCCGTGGTTTTCCCTAAGCCTTAATTCGTCTTCTCCCACTCTTGTCTGTATCACCCAGGCCCTTGGATTTGCAGCCTTTATTCACCCCTCCCTCTGCCCCACATCAATCAATCAATCGTATTTATTGAGTGCTTACTGTGTGCAGAGCACTGTACTAAGCGCTTGGGATGTACAAGTTGGCAACATATAGAGACGGTCCCTACCCAACAGTGGGCTCACTGTCTAGAAGTCACTTATGTACATATCCGTGTCCGCCAATTCTTTTGTACTCTCCTAAGCATTTGGTACACTTTTTTGCCCATAGTAGGCACTCAATAAATACCATCGGTTGATCGATCTCTGTAATTTATTCATTTACAGTAATCCCTGTCTCCTCCTCTAGACCATAATAAACTCGCTGCGGGCAGGGAATGTGTCTACCAACTCTGTCGTTTTGGACTCTCCAAGCGCTTAGTACGGTGCTCTGCACACAGTCAAAGCGCTCCATAAATACGATCGATCGATTGACCCATTGGTGGTTGCGATATTCCCCTTGGCCCAAATCTCCCCCTTCCTCGGGTGGTCCTTCTACCTCCAAGGATCGCCCGTCCCTGTCCGTTTCATGTCAAGGGGGCCTTCCCTTCAAGGCCCTACTGAGAGCTCACCTCCTCCAGGAGGCCTTCCCAGACTGAGCCCCTTCCTTCCTCTCCCCCTCGTCCCCCTCTCCGTCCCCCTCATCTTACCTCCTTCCCTTCCCCACAGCACCTGTATATATGTATATATGTTTGTACATATTTATTACTCTATTTATTTTACTTGTACATATCTATTCTATTTACTTTATTTTGTTAGTATGTTTGGTTTTGTTCTCCGTCTCCCCCTTTTAGACTGCGAGCCCACTGTTGGGTAGGGACTGTCTCTATGTGTTGCCAACTTGTACTTCCCAAGCGCTCAGTACAGTGCTCTGCACACAGTAAGCGCTCAATAAATACGATTGATTGATTGATTAAACGCTTACTATGTGCCAGGCACTGGGATGGATATAAGCAAATGGGGTTGGACCCAGTCCCTGTCCTTCATTCATTCAATCTTATTTATATCACCTGTATATATGTATATATGTGCATATGTATATATATGTTTGTACATATTTATTACTCTATTTATTTATTTAACTTGTACATATCTATTCTATTTATTTTATTTTGTTAGTACGTTTGGTTTTGTTCTCCGTCTCCCCCTTTCAGACTGCGAGCCCACTGTTGGGTAGGGACTGTCTCTATATGTTGCCAACTTGTACTTCCCAAGTGCTCAGTACAGTGCTCTGCACACAGTAAGCGCTCAATAAATACGATTGATTGATTAAACGCTTACTATGTGCCAGGCACTGGGGTGGATATAAGCAAATGGGGTTGGACCCAGTCCCTGTCCTTCATTCATTCAATCTTATATCACCTGTATATATGTATATATATGTATATATATGTTTGTACATATTTATTACTCTGTTTATTTATTTATTTAACTTGTACATATCTATTCTATTTACTTTATTTTGTTAGTATTTTTGGTTTTGTTCTCTGTCTCCCCCTTCTAGACTGCGAGCCCACTGTTGGGTAGGGACTGTCTCTATATGTTGCCAACTTGTACTTCCCAAGTGCTCAGTACAGTGCTCTGCACACAGTAAGCGCTCAATAAATACGATTGATTGATTGATTAAACGCTTACTATGTGCCAGGCACTGGGGTGGATATAAGCAAATGGGGTTGGACCCAGTCCCTGTCCTTCATTCATTCAATCTTATATCACCTGTATATATGTATATATATGTATATATATGTTTGTACATATTTATTACTCTGTTTATTTATTTATTTAACTTGTACATATCTATTCTATTTACTTTATTTTGTTAGTATTTTTGGTTTTGTTCTCTGTCTCCCCCTTTTAGACTGCGAGCCCACTGGTGGGTAGGGACTGTCTCTATGTGTTGCCAACATGTACTTCCCAAGCGCTCAGTACAGTGCTCTGCACACAGTAAGCGCTCAATAAATACGATTGATTGATTGATCGATTCCGCCCTCCCATTCTGCCCGCCCCCCCAGCCCGGGCGCCATTTCGGCGCCCCGAGCGTTAGGCCGCAGGCCGGCGGACGGGGCGCGGAGGGCGGGAGAGGGAAGAGGACAAAGCTGAGCATGTGCGGACCGGCCCGCCCATGCGCACGAGGAAGGGCAGGGTAGCGACGCGGAGGGGTGGTCCACGGCACTAATAAAGGGCGTTTGAAAGAAGAAGAAGAAAAAAACCTACCGGAGGTTGGAGGAGCGCGGCGCGGTGAGCAGGGGAGGGAGGGAGGCGGCGGGCCGCTTCTGCTGTTCGGTAAGGACTGTCTCTATCTGTTGCCGGCTTGTACTTGCCAAGCGCTTAGTACAGTGCTCTGCACGCAGTCAGCGCTCACTATATAATAATGATGATAGCATTTATTAAGCGCTTGCTATGTGCAAAGCACTGTTCTAAGCGCTGGCACTGTTCTAAGCGCTCACTAAATACGACTGCATGAATGAATGAGGTCCGCCGCCGCCCTGGGGTGGTGAGGCGGAGGCGGGCGGGGCTCCTCCGTGCTTCCCCCCCCCCCCCCCCCCCCCCGGGGGAGCCAACTTTTTCCATCCCCGGTCCTGCTCCACCGGGGCAACGCTGTCGTGGCGTTCGGAGCGGGGGAGGCTCCAGCTTTTAGACCGTGAGCCCACTGTTGGGTAGGGACTATTAATATATAATAATATAATATTATTAGATTATAAAATTAGATTATAAGATTATTATATTTATGACTCTATTTATTCATTTTACTTGTACATATCTATTCTAAGGCCCTACTGAGAGCTCACCTCCTCCAGGAGGCCTTCCCAGACTGAGCCCCTTCCTTCCTCTCCTCCTCGTCCCCCTCTCCATCCCCCCATCTGACCTCCTTCCCTTCCCCACAGCACCTGTATATATGTATATATGGTTGTACATATTTATTACTCTTTATTTATTTATTTTGCTTGTACATTTCTATCCTATTTATTTTATTTTGTTGGTATGTTTGGTTTTGTTCTCTGTCTCCCCCTTTTAGACTGTGAGCCCACTGTTGGGTAGGGACTGTCTCTATGTGTTGCCAATTTGTACTTCCCAAGCGCTTAGTACAGTGCTCTGCACATAGTAAGCGCTCAATAAATACGATTGATTGACAGTGCTCTGCACACAGTAAGCGCTCAATAAATACGATTGATGATGATGACATTATTACTGTATTTATTTATTTATTTTACTTGTACATATCTATTCTATTTATTTTATTTTGTTAGTATGTTTGGTTTTGTTCTCTGTCTCCCCCTTTTAGACTGTGAGCCCACTGTTGGGTAGGGACTGTCTCTATCTGTTGCCAATTTGTACTTCCCAAGCACTTAGTCTAGTGCTCTGCACACAGTAAGCGCTCAATCATCATCATCATCATCAATCGTATTTATTGAGCACCTGCGACGTGCAGAGCACTGGACTAAGCGCTTGGGAAGTACAAGTTGGCAACAGATAGAAACGGTCCCTACCCGACAGTGGGCTCACAGTCTAAAACGGGGAGACAGAACAAAACCGAACATACTAACAAAATAAAATAAATAGAATAGATATGTACAAGTAAAATAAGTAAATAAATAAATAGAGTAATAATATCATCATCATCATCAATCGTATTTATTGAGCGCTTACTGTGTGCAGAGCACTGTACTAAGCGCTTGGGAAGTACAAGTTGGTAACATATAGAGACAGTCCCTACCCAGCAGTGGGCTCACAGTCTAAAAGGGGGAGACAGAGAACAAAACCAAAGATACTAACAAAATAAAATAAATAGAATAGATATGTACAAGTAAAATAAATAAATAAATAGAGTAATAAATATGTACAAACATATGTACATATATACAGGTGCTGTGAGGAAGGAGGTAAGATGGGGGGGATGGAGAGGGGGACGAGGGGGAGAGGAAGGAAGGGGCTCAGTCTGGGAAGGCCTCCTGGAGGAGGTGAGCTCTCAGCAGGGCCTTGAAGGGAGGAAGAGAGCTAGCTTGGGTGGATGCGAGCAGATCAGGATAGACGGAGTCCCTGTCCCACGTGGGGCTCACAGTCTCGATCCCCACCTGACAGATGAGGTAATCTTATAATCTAATCTTATAATCTAATAATATTAATAATATTATAATCAATATATCATTATTAATAATATAATTAATAATATAATTACTATTATAGTATTCTTATATACTTATTATTATATATACGTATATTATTATATACGTACGTTATTACGTATGTATTATTAATAATATATAATAGTATAATAATAAATAATCGTAATAAATACGATTGATTGATTGATCTTCCCGGCGGCCCGGTCGGAGGGGCGGGGAGCCGCCCCGGGGCCCGTGCGGGCCCAGGGCTCCGCCCACCGCCCCCGGCCGGACCAGGAGAGGGGCATCCCGGCTGAGAAGGGCTCTGGTGTAGAGGATGCCGGCCCCTCCCGTGGCCCCTGGCCCGGTGCCCGTGTTGGATGAGCCGGGCTTCGCTGCCTGTGAAATTCCGCATCCCTGCGCATCATCATCATCAATCGTATTTATTGAGCGCTTACTGTGTGCAGAGCACTGGACTAAGCGCTTGGGAAGTACAAATTGGCAACATATAGAGACAGTCCCTACCCAACAGTGGGCTCCCAGTCTAAAAGAGCCCCATCACACTCTGCTCTTACAGAGCTTATTTTACAGAGCAGACCGTGTCTTACAGAATAGAGCGTATCATCTTACAGGGCAGAGTGTATCTTTCAGGGTAGAACGTGTCTTTCAAGGCAGAGCGTATCTTTCAGGGTAGAGCGTGGCTTTCAGGGCAGAGCGCATCTTTCAGGGTAGAACGTGTCTTTCAAGGCAGAGCGTGTCTTTCAGGGCAGAGCGTGTCTTTCAGGGCAGAGCGAATCTTTCAGGGTAGAGCGTGTGTTTCAAGGTAGAGCGTGTCTTTCAGGGCAGAGTGTATCTTTCAGGGTAGAACGTGTCTTTCAAGGCAGAGCGTATCTTTCAGGGTAGAACGTGTCTTTCGAGGCATCATCATCATCATCAATCGTATTTATTGAGCGCTTACTATGTGCAGAGCACTGTACTAAGCGCTTGGGAAGTACAAATTGGCAACATGTAGAGACAGTCCCTACCCAACAGTGGGCTCACAGTCTAAAAGGGGGAGACAGAGAACAAAACAAAACATACTAACAAAATAAAATAAATAGAATAGATATGTACAAGCATATCTTTCAGGGCAGAGCGAATCTTTCAGGGTAGAACGTGTGTTTCAAGGCAGAGCGTATCTTTCAGGGTAGAGCATGTCTTTCAGGGCAGAGCGTATCTTTCAGGGTAGAACGTGTCAGGGCAGAGCGTGTCTTTCAGGGCAGAGCGAATCTTTCAGGGTAGAACGTGTGTTTCAAGGCAGAGCGTATCTATCAGGGTAGAGCGTGGCTTTCAGGGCAGAGCGTATCTTTCAGGGTAGAACGTGTCTTTCAAGGCAGAGCGTATCTTTCAGGGCAGAGCGTATCTTTCAGGGCAGAGCGAATCTTTCAGGGTAGAACGTGTCTTTCAAGGCAGAGCGTATGTTTCAGGGCAAAGCGAATCTTTCAGGGTAGAACGTGTCTTTCAAGGCAGAGTGACTGACTCTGAACCCCATATGGGACATGGGCTGCTATTAGCTTCATTCTACTCCCTGCACTTAGTACAGCACCAGGCACACAGTAGGTGCTTAACGAATACTCCCCCAAAAAAGTCAGTCCTTCCTCTAGAGGTGCTTAGGGCATTATCTTTCAGGGCAGAGCGTATCTTACCCAACGAGCAGACAAGTGGCAGAGCCAAGCTTAGAACCCAGGTCCTTCTGACTCCCGGGTTGGATGCAACCTGTCCCGATTCCACATGGGGCTCACAGTCTTAATCAATCACTCAGTCAATCAATTGTATTTATTGAGCGCTTACTGTGTGCAGAGCACTGTACTAAGCGCTTGGGAAGTACAAGTCAGCAACACATAGAGACAGTCCCTACCCAACACTGGGCTCACAGTCTAGAGGGGGAAACAGAGAATGAAACCAAACATACTAACAAAATAAAATAAATAAAATAGATGTGTACAAGTAAGAGAAATAAATAAATAGAGTAATAAATATGTACAAACAGATATACATATATACAGGTGCTGTGGGGAAGGGAAGGAAGTAAGATGTGGGGTGGAGAGGGGGACGAGGGGGCGAGGAAGGAAGGGGCTCAGTCTGGGAAGGCCTCCTGGAGTAGGTGAGCTCTCAGTAGGGCCTTGAAGGGAGGAAGAGAGCTAACTTGGCGGATGGGCAGAGGGAGGGCATTCCAGGCCCCGGGGATGACGTGGGCTGGGGGTCGATGGCGGGACACAGATGCATTACCTCTCCACAGGCCGTGCTGCTTTTAGAGGGTTGTGATGTGTGTTGTGCGGGTAGTTTTCAGTGGCCAGTTTGTCCTTGCTGAGGCCAACCGTGCAGAGCGTATCTCACAGAGCCCTGATGTAAGGAGCCCTGCCATATCTCTTACAGAGCAGAGGGGCTCAGTGGAAAGTGGCTTAGGGGAAACGGCGTGGCTCAGTGGCAAAGCCCGGGCTTGGGAGCCAGAGGATGTGGGTTCTAATCCCACCTCTGACATTTGGCTGCTGTGTGACCCTGGGCAAACTGTTTAACTTCTCTGAGCCTCAGTTACCTCATATGTAAAAAATGGGGATGAGTACTGTGAGCCCTCCATGGAACAACCCGGTTACCTTGTCTCTACCCCAGCGCTTAGAACAGTGCTCGGCACAAAGTAAGCACTCATCAAGTATCATCGTTATTTATTTATTATTATTTACATCGGCGGAAAACCTGGCACATCGACGTGTTGGGGGTTCGGTCCGGGCGGACAACCCCAGGCTCTCTAAACGGGAAATGGAGCATCTCGTCTTTAACCTCGTAGTGCAGTGCTTTGCACACAGTAAGTGCTCAGTAAATACACTTGATTGAATCATTCCCCAAATTTATTGCCCTAAGCACCTCTAGAGTAAGGACTGACTTTTTTTTTTGGTATTCGTTAAGCGCCTACTGTGTGCCTGGTGCTGTACTAAGTGCAGGGAGTAGATTGAAGCTAATCACAGCCCACGTCCCATATGAGGTTCACAGTCAGTCATTCATTCGATCGTATTTATTGAATGCTTACTGTGTGCAGAATACTGTACAAAGCGTTTGGAAAGTACAATTCAGCAATAAAGAGAGACAATCCCTGCCTACACCGGGCTCACAGTCTAGAGGTAGGGGAGAGGCAGACATTAAAACAAGTAAAACTCCTCATTGTGCCTCATTCTCACCTGTCCTGCCATCGACCCTGGCCCACGTCCTATCTCTAACCTGGAATGCCCTCCCACCGCACATCTGCCAACTAGCTCTCTTCCTCCCTTCAAAGCCCTACTGAGAGCTCACCTCCTCCAGGAGGCCTTCTCAGACTGCGCCCCCCTTTTCCTCTGTTCCTCCTCCTCTCCCCATCGCCCCTACTCCCTCCCTCTGCTCTACCCCCTTCCCCTCCCCACAGCACTTGTGTACATATTTATTATTCTATTTATTTTATTAGTGATGTGTATATATCTATAATTCTATTTATTTTGATGTCTTGATGCCTGTCTACTTGTTTTGTTGTCTGTCTCCCCCTTCTAGAATGTAAGCCTGTTGTTGAGTAGGGATTGTCTCTATCTGTTGCCGAATTGTACTTTCCAAGCGCTTAGTACATTGCTTTGCACACAGTAAGCACTTAATAAATACGATTGAATGAATGAATGAATGAAGTATCAATATAAATAGAATTATAGATATATACATGTATACATAAGTGTTGTGGGGTGGGGCGGGGTGGGGGGGAGAGCCAAGGGAGCAAGTGGAGGTGATGCAAAAGGTAGGGAGAGGTGAGGAAAACGGGGGACTTAGTCTTAATCCCCATTTCACAGGTGAGGTAACTGAGGCACAGTGAAGTGACTTGCCCAGGGTTACACACCAGACTATTAGCACAGCCAGAATTAGAACCCAAGTACTTTGGACTCCCTGGTCTGGGATCTGTCCTCCAGGCCATGCTGCTTCTCAACTCCTAGATTTTATGTATAGCATGTATTTTGGATACACAATAGGTGATAATGAGAATCGTGGTGTTTAAGTGCTTACTTATGTGCAACCTTCTGGGAAGTGAACTCGTCTACCAATTCTGTTGTATTGAACCCTCCCGAATACTTGGTACTGTGCTCTGCACGCTGTAAGTGCTCAATAAATACCATTGATTGCCTTGTATCTATCCAAATCAATCCGGTTGGACAGAGTCCCTGCCCCATATGGGGCTCACAGTCTAAGCGGGAGGCATTCCTCCACTCTCCCCACCTTCATAACCCTCCAAGAGGTCTTCCCTCCCTCCCATTTCTTCTGTCTGCCCTCCCCTCTGCATCAACTATGCACTTGGCTGGGTACCCTGTAAGCATTTTGATCCCCCATCCTCACAGCACTTGTGTGCATATCCTTGTAACCTCCCCAGAGCTTAGAACAGTGCTTTGCACATAGTAAGCACTTAATAAATGCCATCATTACTATTATTATATCCTTATACTCTTATTTTCTTGATTTGTAAACTGTAGTAAGCTCCTTGTGGGCAGGGATCTTGTCTGTTAACTCTATTGTATTGTTCTCTCCCAAGCACTTAGTACAGTGGTCTGCTCACATGAAGCACTCAATAAGTACCACAGGATGATGGAATGGCCACTTAGCCCCCATTTTACAGATGAGGAAACTGACCAAGAAATTGTGACTTGCCCAAGGTCACATAGCAAGCAAGTGAAAGAACTGGGATTAGAACTCAGGTCCTCTGACTCGTAAGCCTGTTCTGGTAACACTAGATCACCCTGCTTCTCAATTATGTAGTTAGAATGCTTTTGAGAGCAATATAGTTCTTAAAAAAAAAGCCATCATGTTTTTAAGATATAATTTCTTTATCCTTAACTTTTTGCAATAGGTTTCCCAAAAGTGAACCTGACTGTTCTTAAGTAAATGTAAATCAGATGAAATGCAAGGGCAAGGACATAATTGCAGGGAGCCTGATTTTGTGGTTTGGAACTCAATCAATCAGTTGTCCATATTGCGTGCTTACTGTGTGCTAAGCACTTGGGACGGTGCAGTACAGTAGAGTAGATAGACATGATGTTGCTTCCAAACCCGCCCAGTCTCCCTTTGAGACCTTGGGCACTAACTACGCCCCTCTGATATGCCTAGTTTACTAATCAGATCCTATTTAATAGAATTCATGAAGATTCAGTATTGGAAAACAGTTTTTAAAGTTACATCAGTGTTAAGTGTCACTGGCAGACTGTTATGTTTTTTTAGGAATTATAACTATTGTGTATGATGAAACTCTTGACCTAACACATATAGTGTTCAGTACAGTGTGTCATTAAGAAGTGAAAATAGTAGTAATAATTGTAGTCATGTTTACTGTAGTCTGAAAATCCATCAGTACTTACAAAGCATTTCTTTGTTAACTTGGTTTATGGTATTGAAGAATTGCAAAACAACTACCTTTGCTACTCATTATGAGTTACCACATTGTTTGGCATTATACTGTATGGTATTCAGGTTTAATTTTCCTTGCTTTATACGCTTATTTCAAGGGCACTGAAATTTTAGCAAGCATCGCACTTCTAGATTGTGAGCCCGTTGTTGGGTAGGGACTGTCTCTGTATGTTGCCAACTTGTACCTCCCAAGCGCGTAGTACAGTGCTCTGCACACAGTAAGCACACAATAAATATGATTGAATGAATTGAATGAATAAATGAATTATCAAAATATTTTCAATTTTCTCAACAGGCATTTCAGACTTGTGAAGTAACTCTTGGAAACGTCTGTTGGGCCCAAATGCAAATATATTAAAATACTGAACTTGAACCGAAAATCTTTCTTCTATAATTTTGTCTGAAGGGATTTTGACACTGAACTACATTCAGTGCTTGGCTACTGAATTATTAAAGGTTTAGTCATTTGGTGATTAGAACAGGGAATTGGGATTGGGGATTAGATCAGTATAAAATTCAATCAATCTTGTTTATTGAGCACTTACTGTGTACAAAACACTGTACCAAGTGCTTGGCAGAGTAAAGTATAACAAAGTTGGTAGACGTGTTCAGAATCAGGACGTGAGTGAGAGGTCATTGGCAAGATGGATGAGAGGGAGTTTCATTCATTCAGTCGTACTTATTGAGGGCTTACTGTGTGCAAAGCCCTGTTCATTCAGTAAGTAGGTTGGCATTAGAGGAGCGCCGTGTGTGGGCTGAGTTGTAGTGGGAAATCGGGGAGGTAAGGTAGGAGGGGCAGGGTAATTGAGTGCTTTAAAGCCAATGGTAAGGAGTTCCAGTTTGATGCAGACTTGGATGGGCAACCACTGGTTGTTTTTGAGGAGTCGGGGAACGTGGACTGAACGGTTTTGTAGGAAAAGGATCCAGGCAGCAGAGTGAAGTAGGTACTGAAGTGGGGAGAGACAGGAGGCGGGGAGGTCAGCACGGAGGCTGATGTGATGTGATGTCAAGATGGGATAGGATAAATGCTTGGATTACCATGGTAGTAGTTTGGATGGAGAGGGGAGAGCAGATTTTAGCGAAGTTGTGAAGGTAGACCATACAGGACTTGGTGACAGTTTGAATATGTGGGTTAAATGCATCTAGGATGCTGCCAAGATTGAAGGCTTGTGAGACAGTGAGTATGGTGGTGCTGACTTCAGTGATAGGAAGATCAAGGGGAGGGCAGGGTTTGGGTGGGAAGGTGAGGAGTTTTGTTTTGGACCTGTTAAGGTGTTGGTAGGATGACCAAGTAGAGATGTCCTGAAGGCAGAAGGAAATAAAAGACTGCAGAGAAGAGGAAAGAACAGGGCTGGAGATGTAGATTTGAGAATCATCTGCCTAGGGATGGTAGTTGATTGAAGCCATGAGAGAAAATGAGTTCTTCAAGGGACTGTGTGTGGATGGAGAATAGAAGGGGACTCAGAACTGAACCTTGAGAGATTCCTGCAGTTAAGAGCTGGGAGACAGAAGAGGAGCCCACAGAAGGGAAGCAGCATGGCCTACTAGAAAGACCATGGGCCTGAGAGCTGGGTTTAATCTCGGCTCTGTCGCTTGCCTGCTGTGTGACCTTGGGCAAGTCATTTAATTTCTCTGTGCCTCAGTTCCCTCGTCCGCAAAAATGGCAATTCAGTACCTGTTCTCCCTCCTGCTTAGACTGTGAGCACAGTGTAGGACCTGATTACCTTGTATCTATCCCAGCACTTAGTGCAATGCTTGGCACGTAGTAAGGGATGAATAAATACCACAGTTGTTGTTATTACTATCACCATCATTATTATTATTAGTAGTGAGAATGAGCGGCCACAGTGATGAGGCGAACCAGGAGAGGACAGTGTCAGAGAAGTCAAGGTTGTCATAAAATTGTTATGTATCACCCAGGTTTTCAAGACTTAAGTATGTTCTCTTTTCAGTGTTATTTATTTAAGCTTGCTGGCAATATATCCTGGAGTTCATATGCCAGAGGAGTAAAACAACATAGGACAAGTTGGAGGAAGATTCTGGTTCCTAATGCTGTCCACTCATACGGCTTTCTGCTCCCAGGAAGGAGGCTGGTTGGAAATAAATATAAAGGGGTAGTGCCCAGATTCTTTCTTTCTTTTTTTTCTATTTTCTTTTTCTAAAAAGTCTATTATTGCTAATTGTTGGGGTTTTCTTCAAATTCATTTTTCAAAGCAATTGTGATTCCCTAGTTGACTAAATATGCCTTTGCTCTGAGAAAAATATCCCTTAATCCTAGAAGTAATAGTATTAAGTGCTTATTGTGTACAGAGTGCTGTACTGAGTGCTGGGAAAGAATACACAGGTGGGAATTCAGGGACTCAAAGTCTAAACAAATCTAAAAATCTTAAACAGTTAATTCAAAGTCTGTGTTTTTGTGTCTCTTCCATTTCAAATTGATAGGGTGTTGGGTGCCTATTGCAACGAAAAGCTAAAATCTGTTGAACTTTCAGTCCATTCCACTGAAAGGAGATACCTGCCACTGAAGAAGTCTTAATCCAGGTAAATTAAACATCATTCATTATGGGAAGTTGAATAAGGGAAATAAATTGCTCCCTTGTAAAGTTGATTGAAAGAATAGATGATGGTGGATAAAATGGATAGCTTGAAATTTTAAAAATACGTACTTGGTGTATGACTTTATTTGGTATGATTATAAGTTGTTAAAAAAATCAAGGATGGCTTCCTTTTAGTATGACTTTTAAACTAGCTTTTGCTCAATTGTAATGAACAAGTCTTTTATTTTGTTTTACAGATTTGAGATAAAATCTGAATACCAGAAATCAGTATTGTAAAGAAACTTCATCTCCAACACCAAAAATGTTAGAAGAGGACATGGAAGTGGCCATTAAGGTGGTGGTAGTAGGAAACGGAGCAGTTGGGAAATCCAGTATGATTCAGCGATACTGCAAAGGCATTTTCACAAAGGACTATAAGAAAACAATTGGAGTTGATTTCTTGGAGAGACAAATACAGTATGTACTTGACAAATATTTTTCTTACTGTTTGCTGACTTTCATAAATCTGTACCAAAATTAATGGGTACCTCTAGTTAGAACAGCCATCAGTAATTATTTTAGCTTATATTCCTTAGTTTTGTGTTTCTGACCTGGTTCCGTGAAAATAGCGTTAAGCAAAAAAGCTAAACAAAATATACCTTCGCTTGGGAAATAATGTCAAGTGCATTTTTGTTTGCACAGGATCCAAAAAAATGGACTCAAAACAGTAGATCTTTGTAAAGGGATAAACAATGTCTTGTCTTATGCTGTCAAGTCATCTCAGACCCATAGTAACACCATGGAAACGTCTCTCGCAGAACGCCCCACCTCCATCTGCAGTAATTCTGGTAGTGAATCCATAGAGTTTTCTTGGTAAAAATACAGAAATGGTTTACCATTGCCTCCTTCTGTGCTGTAAACTTGAGTCTCCACCCTCAACTCTCTCTCCTGCTGCTGCCCAGCACAGAGGTGTCTTGACTTGTAGCAGATTCCCTCCCACTCAGTAGCCACTGGCCAAGCTAGGAATGAAATGGGTATGACTCTGCTTGACTCTTCCGAAGTCGAGACCGGTAGAGTACTGGAAACTTTCCGGGTGCGATCCTGAGAGGGTGGTAAACAATGTAGTAAACACTAAATTTAATGGTCAAATAGCAGTGGTAATATATACAATTAATAAAATTTGGTGTCATGAATTTAAACAAGTGCTAATGTATATACATAGAGCTCTTTGTGGGCAGGAGACATGCCTACCATCTCTGTTGTACCCTCCCAAGTGCTTAGTACCGAGCTCTGTGCACTGTAAGCTCTTAAGAAATACTGTTGATGATGATAAAAAAAAATTGTCACTACAGGCCCCACTAAACTATAAGCAGATAAGTTGGTTTGATAGTCACCTGAGTCCAAACACTTCAACACATCTTATTTAATTAATCAGTGGTATTTATTGAATGCTTCCTGGGTGCAGAACACTGTACTAAGCACTTGGGAGAGGCCAGTGCAACAAAGTTACGAGAACTGATCCCTGCCCATAAAATTAGTAGATTACTGGACTGTGAGCCCATTGTTGCGTAGGGACCGTCTCTATATGTTGCCAACTTGTGCTTAGTACAGTGCTCTGCACACAGCAAGCGCTCAGTAAATACGATTGAATGAATATATCTGCTTTCAACCAGATTGTTTCTATAATGCATTTGAAGTCATATTGTACTGAATGTATTTAAGAAGTAAACAAATTCAATGTGAGCATAGCTGACTTTAAAGTGTCGGTACATGGTAGCCGTGCTGTGGGTCCATGTCACATGTTCAGCAAAATCAGCATGCTACTGGGAGGTGAAAGGGCAGTCTAAGAAAAAAACCGACACTTCAAATTTAATAAACGTACCATAAGTGCTAAAAGAAGATTATTTTACCAGGGGTGGCTGTACTGAATTTTTTTATTATTGCCTGAAGTGCTGACCAGCAGGGCCACATTGATCCCATAATGGGTTGATTTGTTAAAGGGTTGGGAATTCATTCATTCAATCGCATTTATTGAGCACTTACTGTGTGCAGAGCACTGTATTAAGCGCTTGGGAAGTACAAGTCGGCAACATAAGGAGATGGTCCCTACCCAACAACGGGCTCATAGTCTAGAAAGGGGAGACAAACAACAAAACCAAACATGTAAACAGGTGTCAAAATCGTCAGAACAAATAGAATTCAAGCTATATGCACATCATTAACAAATAAATAGAATAGTAAATATGTACAAGTAAAATAAATAGAGTAATAAATCTGTACAAATATATACAAGTGCTGTGGGGAGGGGAAGGAGGTAGGGTTGGGGGGATGGGGAGGAGGAGAGGAAACGGGGGGCTCAGTCTGGGAAAGCCTCCTGGAGGAGGTGAGCTCTCAGTAGGGCTTTGAAGGGAGGAAGAGAGCTGGCTTGGTTGATGTGTGGAGGGAGGGCATTCCAGACCAGGGGAAGGTTGTGGGCTGGGGGTCGACGGCGGGACAGGCGAGAACGAGGTACAGTGAGGAGGTTAGCAGCAGAGGAGCGGAAGGTGCGGGCTGGGCTGTAGAAGGAGAGAAGGGAGGTGAGGTAGGAGGGGCGAGGTGGTGGAGAGTCTTGAAGTAGAGAGTGAGGAGTTTTTGCTTGATTCTTAGGTTGACAGGCAACCACTGGAGATTTTTGAGGAGGGGAGTAACATGTCCAGAGTGTTTCTGCACAAAGATAATCCGGGCAGCAGAGTGAAGTATAGACTGAAGTGGGGAGAGACAGGAGGATGGGAGATCAGAGAGGAGGCTGATGCAGTAATCCAGTCGGGATAGGATGAGAGATTGAACCAGCAAGGTAGCGGTTTGGATGGACAGGAAAGGGCAGATTTTGGCGATGTTGTGGAGGTGAGACCGGCAGGCTTTGACGACGGATTGGATGTGTTGGGTGAACGAGAGAGCGGAGTCGAGGATGACACGAAGGTTGCGGGCTTGTGAGACGGGAAAGATGGTAGTGCCATCTAAAGTGACGGGAAAGTCAGGGAGAGGGCTGGGTTTGGAGGGAAGATAAGGAGTTCAGTGTGGGAATGTGTGGGATACATGGGGGTCCAAATCCAAGGAGGTAAAGGGAGTGATTGCTTCCACAACTTTTGAGGTCTGTTTGACAGAACCTGAGAGTTTCCAAGCCAATCTGGAATACCACAAAGTGGCAGTATTCTGACCTGTTAGCTCTTTGAAACAGAAAAGGGAACGCTGATCTCCATCACATATGATAGGTTTCTTTTTTACATCAGTGGTCTGGGTGGGGTTTCAACACTCAAGTCATAAAACATTTGCCCTTTGTGTAACCAAAGGTTCTCAGACTTTTCACAAAGCGATTTGTGGACTTTTCCTTTTTTCATCCAGCTGCTGGAAAAAAAGAAGACTACTTGAAGAATTTTTTCAGTAAAAAAATCTAGGTTCTCAGGGATTCTTGGATCCCAGTGCCCCAGGAACTCTAAGTTTCAAGCCGCTTTGAACCCACTGTCCTGACCACCACCATGGGTGGTTGGAGAGAGGCCTCCTTCTGTGTCGTGGGTCTGTCTAGAATAGTCCATATAGTACCGTCAAGATGGAAATAAACTGAAGTCAGCACTATGCCAGCTTTGGGGAACCACATATCTTCCCCCCTTGACCCTGCTCACATCCCCATATAAGGGTGACTGCTGGGACTCTGGAGCAGTGGCATAGCTGTTACAGTTTTACCTTCCACTTCCATCAACTGCCTAGGGTTCTTTCACCTTTTAAAGAAATTATAAGTGAATCAACTTTCATTTGAAGTCCACCCCTTCCCTGCCCCCTCAGTTCTATGCTGTTCTACAAATAATAATAATTGTAGTATTAAGTGCTTACTGTGTGCCAAGCACTATACTAAGCCCTGGATTTGATGTAAGATAATTAGGTTGGACACATTCTCTATTTCATATGGGGCTCAGAGTCTAAATAGGGAGAACATATTCTCCCATGTGCTCAGTACAATGCTCTGCACACAGTAAGCACTCGATAAATACAATTGATTGATTGAATCCCATTTTACGGACAAGAAACCTGAGGCCCAGAGAAGCGAAGTGACTTGCCCAAGTTTATCCAATAGGCAACTGGCAGAGCTGGGATAAGAACCTCATTTCTCCTAGGCCCATGTGCTCCTTCCACTACCTCCTCTTCCACCTATCAAATATCAGTGTAGAGTTTTGAAATCTGGGGTTACTAAGCAAGGCCCTCTTTACCTGCTCTTGCTCCTGGCTGAACTGCTTCAGGTTCCCTATGTGTTCCACCTCAATGTCATAATGACTATCCTCCCTGCACTGTTTCAAAGTACCTCTTCTTGAAAGCACCTTGCCTAATATATAAACCCCTGTTTGAGGGCGAACATACTGGCTCCATTGTCAGCACAGCCAGTTTTTATAGGTGTTGCTTGGGATGTTTTTCTTCCCCCTTCCCACCTACTAGGATGGAGGGAGGTGGGTGAGGGTGATTTATGTCTGCAGTTATCTTGGTCTGTGTGTGAAGTCCCCTCTTAAAGTCACATCTGAAGAGTTTCCAGTACTCTGCCAGTCTTGGCTATGGGAGGGATAGTCAAGCAAAGTCATACCCATTCCATTTCTAGCTTAGGCAGTAGCTAGGGAGTGGAAGTTAATCCGCTACAAGTCAAAATTCACCCGTGCTGGGCAGCAGCAACATGGGAGAGTTGAGGGCGGAGACTCGAGTTTACTGCGCAGAAGTTGGCAATGGTAAACCACTTCCGTATTTTAATCAAGAAACTTATGTGGATACACTACTAGAATGATTGGAGATGGGGAGTGGACCATTCTGGGAGACGTGTCCATGGTGTCGCTATGGGTCGGAAACAACTCAACGGCATAAGACAAGACAAGATGTGTGAAGTGGACACAGTTTCTCAGATTATGCTGGTCTCAAATGGTCTGGAATCCTCACATAGCTCTATACTGCTAATTTGTGTGTAAACTTGCGGTCTGCTGTAACCCCCAAGTTGTTCACAATACATACAGACTTTCCAAGATCTTAAATTCATGTTTCAATAGACCTGTAAAACAGTACTTGATGTTTTAAGAAAGCTATGGAAAGAACACTAGTTGCCATGTTTTGCACTTTTCTCACGAATCAAAAAGGAATATGTTGCATTTGTTACATGAAATCAAAGGACTATGTTAGGGAATTAGAAATTCATTGTGGACTTTGGAAAAAATCCTTTGAAATCATAGCAAAAACTCTTTTTATAACCACAACATTAAAGGAATATTGTTGGGTAGATTATGCCTGAAGCTTCTAGGCATTAGGAGACTGCTTCTTCCGTAGATCTTTTTTTAATAAGGGGAAGGAAGACTTTATTGTGTGGTGTGAATGACCTAGACACAACATTCTTTGTATTTGAAAAGTGAAACTAGCCGATATAGTTCTACTTTCAGTTGGTTGATAAGAGGAAAAAGTAAATAAAGTTTAAAAAAATTTAAATTTGAAAAACAAAGGTAGTAAAGTAAATGCTTTTTTATTCAAATCCTCTAAAAATACTGTGTTTCATTTCAGAGTTAATGATGAAGATGTTAGGCTAATGTTGTGGGACACTGCAGGCCAAGAGGAGTTCGATGCAATAACAAAGGCCTACTATAGAGGTAAATTGAATTATTTATTAGTTTTATTTTCTCAGAAATTCGAGCCTTCGTTTCATTGCCTAAACTCCCCATTACAGAATTTTCCTTAGAATTGTGATCATTTCACCACTTACAGTTTCTGCGTAAATGACATAAAGCAGCTTCTTATTTTAGAGGTTAAAAAGATTGAGGTAGTGTGAAAGATGGCTTGCTTCAAGTCATACACGTCACGTGGCCAAGAGGAGAAAATCCTTCCTACATAGTCAATCAAATGGAGCCCCATGCTAAGTCATTCTAGAGGAACAGTACTCTGTCATGGTCTTGGAAACTGAGCAAATGATTAAATTCAGGGTTCTGAAACCTTGAGCTTCAAATAAGCCTTTAGTTGAGAACCTGCTAAATTTGGGCTCTAAATTTGTAGGAACCAGCTGTCTACCTGTTAATGACTTTGAATTGTAGAATCAGGTACATGATGTGCAGGCCAGAAATGGCAGGATTTGCCTTTTAAGATCCATTTTGACATACCTAGGAGTTTCCACTCCTAGAATTTTTTTTCTTTGATCAGTGTCTCTGCAAGGCATCTTGTAGGTGTAAATGCTCTTGCCTGAAAATGATGATCCGTGACAAATCTAGATCTAACTTCTCAAAAAGTCTACTGAAGCCTATAAAGGCAATTCTTTTATTTTAAATGGTAAAAGTATCACCTGCAGCAGAAGAAAACTGTTTCTGATAAGCAGCTTAAGAGAAACGTAAGCTCTTTCAAATTCAAGAAGAATTTTTTAAATAAGGTTTATAAATAGATTCTAAATTGTGTATTACGATTTCAAATACCTAATTTCCCTGGTTGCTTTGTTTCAGTTCTTAGTCTGCTCTTTTACTACTTTCTCAGTTTTAGTTGTTTTTGTCCCACATTTTTTATTTAAAAAACCCATTTAATATCTGTTTGAAGGAGTTTGAGAAAATCGTTCCTTGATGGAGACACAGTGCAGACAGCTAACTGCCTTGACAAGTTTCATGCTAGCTCGGGTGGCTCTTGGTTTGAAGACCCTGGCGATTAAGGAGTCCCTTGGGAGTTTCAGTTTGCCAAGTGGGACCTGCCAGACGTTCTGTTCATATTACCCAGGGTTTTTCCTTGGGAGTTCAGTAGTGGCCTCTGGGGTCATGCGCTGGGTGACAACCAACCATAGTTGAGAAGGCAAGATGGTTGAGAAGGTGGGTAGGTTTCTGGTTTGGGGATTCTGAATGGGGTAGGGGAATTCCAGGCTTCCTCTGCCCCTCTAGAGTGCCTCTGAAAACAAATCAATCAGTTATATTTACTGAACTTTCTAATGTGCTCAAAGTTCTGCACTAAACACTTGGGACAGTGCAATAGGTTAAGTACAGTAGGTATCTCTGCCCTCAAGGAGTTTACAGGCTGGTGAAGGATCTTACAATCTAGAGCTCCCTGCTTTTTGCCTATGTCCTTCCATTTCCTAGCCTCACCCCATCTTCAAAAGCCTACTAAAATCACATTTCCTCTAGGATGCCTTCCTTTAGCTACTTTCTACTTAAGTCTGTACCCACTAAACTCTTAGGTACTCACCTCACTTCCCTTCTCCACAGCACTTCCGTACAGATACTTATATCCTGTTGCTTTCCCCCACCTGTAATTCATTTTACTGGCACTCAGTCAGCTCTTCCCCTCCTACCTTACTTTCCAGATCTCCTACTACAACCCAGCCCACACACACAGCTCCTTTAATGCCACCAGACCCATTGTACCTCAGTCTTGTCTTCCTTTCTGCCAACCCATGCCCATGTCCTCCCTCTGGTCTGGAACTCTTCCTTCCTAGATTATAAGCATCTCATGGGCAAAAGGATCATGTCTACCAACTCTGTTTTACTCTTTTAAGTGCTTAGTACAGTGCTCTGCACAGGGCAAGTGTGCAGTAAATACTGTTGATAAAGATGATGATATTGCCAACCAGAATGCTCAAGGGGACTTCTTTACTGCTCACAGCTGCCTTAGGTAAGCACCTAAGTAGGAAAGACCTTGAAGTGCCTGTCTTGTATCATTGTTTGGGTGATGAGTGTAGCCGGGATACCATTTTCTTATAATGAAGCTTTTTTCTTCCAAGGTTGTGTTTTGTTTTAAGCAACTTTGAAAATCCAGTTATCCGTGAATTTTCCAGCTACTCGGGTGATTTCTGCTCTTTAAAATGTCCACCCTAAGGACTACTACATCAAACTAGCTGACTCCAGTACTGTATAGCAAAATTGGCCCCTATAGTGGAATATTTTTAGCAACACTAATTTTCTAGGCTGAGTCATGTATAAGGATTAAATCCTCAGTTAGTACTCTTTGATGTTCTGAGTCATCTACTTTGGTATTTTTGTTTTCTTAGACTGGCATTGTGTTATTCTAGGACTTGACAAATCGTACTCTGTTTTTCTTTGCCTGAAAATTAAATGATACCTTAAAACTGTCAGCTAGACTTTAAATGTTATCTAAAGTGGGCTAATGATGTGCACCTCTTAGTTTATTGTCAGATCTTTTAACATGTAAGTCTTGAAAGCACTAATGAGTGGCAGAATGACAAGGGATTGTGAATTTATAACTATGTTTTATTAGAAATTAGAAGTTTTCCAGAGTCTATGCTACCAGATATAAAATGTTGGGTTTTATTAATAGCATATATTTTTCAAAGTGCTTTATCTCCACACATATTCATTCATTCAATCGTATATATTGAGCGCTTACTGTGTGCAGAGCACTGTACTAAGCGCTTGGGAAGTACAGGTTCCCATGTGAAGTAAGGACAGACAAAATGATTATCCTCATTGTATAGGTGAGGAAAGTGAGGCACAGAGGAGTTGTGACTTGCCAGTGTCACCCAGCAGGCCAGTGGGATTGTGTTTGTTTATTGCTGTATTGTACTCTCCCAAGCACTTAGTACAGTGCTCTTCACACAGTAAGCACTCAATAAATACAATTCAGTTGAATTGCTGGGGTTCAGCACGTCTCCAAACTCTCATCCCTATGTTCTGACCAATAGACCACATTGCCTCTCCTGCTAGAGACCGTCTGTGCCCTGCTTCACACTTCATCACAGTTTTCATTTTTGTCATCTGATGGCAAAATCCAACCCTCTAGATTGTAAGCTCCTTGAGGGCAAGGGATCATGTCAACCAACTCTGAATTGTTCTCTCCCAAGCTCTTAGTTCAGTGCTCTGCACATAATAAGCTCTCACTAACTACCATTGATTGATTGACAGGACTACTTGAGTAGCTTTTTCCCAGCACTAGAAATAGAGAATAGCTGCTCCAGCCCGAGCAGCTCAGGATCTGCCCATTCTGGGATCAAAGGGTCTTGTGCTATCTTCATCACAACATCAGGTAGTTTCAGGCCTAGACTCATTTATCCAGTAGTATCTATTAAGTGACTGCTGTGTGTAGAGCACTGTTTTTTTGTTTTGTCTTACGCTGTCGAGTCGTTTCCGACCTATAGCGATACCACAGACACATCTCAGTAGCGTACAGTAGAGTTAGTAGACATGGTCCCTGACCAAGAGGAGCGTACAGTGTAGAGGGAGAAACAGACATTAATATAAGCAAATTAATTAGGGATATGTACATAAGTGCTGTGGAGCAGAGGGTGGGGTGAATCAAGGGTATTATTAATAATAATAATAATGGCATTTGTTAAGTGCTTACAATGTGCAAAGCACTGTTCTAAGTGCTGGGGAGGATACAAGGTGATCAAGTTGTCCCACATGGGCTCACAGTCTTAATCCCCATTTTACAGATGAGGTAACCGAGGCACAGGGAAGTTAAGTGACTTGCCCAAAGTCATACAGCTGACAAGCGGCGGAGCTGGGATTAGAACCCATGACCTCTGACTCCCAAGCCTGGCCTCTTTCCACTGAGCCACACTGCTTCCCATAATTAATCCAAGTGCTGGTGCTTCAAGCTGTTCAAAATGAAGGTTACAACTGGACATGCTTGCCCAGGTGGAAGGAGCAGGAGGGCATTTTAAAAAGAGGGTATTCTTGGTATTTTTTGAATGCTTACTGTGTGTTGACTTCTAAACCCTTGGGAGAGTATGGTACAGTTGGTAGACATGATTACTGCCCTTCTGATAAGGTTCGAAGGTAAGCTAAAAAGGAACAAATGTGATGGTAAGAGGAAAACGAAGAAATTGATTAAGTAGAGAGAAGGAGTGGGTTGGGAAGAAGGCCTGTTGCCTCCATTTCCGCTTTAACTCCCTTCTCAACCGTCTACAATTCAGTTTCCACCCTCTTGTCCCACTGAAACTGTTTTTGCCATGGTCACTAATGACAACTTCCTTGTCAATGGATTCTACTTTATCCTAATACTCCTCGTCAATCACTGCAGGAGAGGAGAGAAGGAAATCAGACAATTTAGACTTATACTGGAGTGTTCCCTCAATCCCTCAGGGCTTCTGTTTTAAACTTTGGTCCCAATATTGGCTGCAAACAGAAGTGCTGCTCTGTCTCTGCCAGAGATCAGGAAGCATACCAGTCTCCTTCACTATTCTCAAAGCTTCTTTGCCACTATTCCATAAATTGCACCACAGAATTCACTGCTGCACCCATTAGCTCTCATATAACAAGAAGCTGCATAGCCTAGTTGCAAAAGCAGGGTCTGGGTGACAGGGGACCTGGATTCTTATCCTAACTCTGTCACTTGCCCCCTGTGTGACTTTGGGCAGTCATTTAACTTCTCTGTGCCTCAGTTGAATGGGGGTTCAGTACCTGTTTTCTGTCTTAAGGCTGTGAGCCCCAAGTGGGACAGGGACTGTGTCCAACTTGATTAAATTGTATCTATCCCAGAGCTCAACACAGTGTTCTTTAGTACTTAACAAGTACTGCAGTTATTATTATAGTAGATCATGCCATGCCTTGAAAAATAATGTAGAACTTTCTATGGAGGTTTTTTTTTTTTAAAAAAAAAGGAAAATTCACTGACTATATATGGCAGTCTGCTTAGAGGCAAATGAACTTGAGGAGCCTTTCAGTTCCATATTTCTATAAAATGATCTTCCTTTCGAAGGTGCTTAACCTTCCTTTTTTGCAGATTTGTGGGGTATTTTTTAATGTTTACAATAGTAAAGGTATGTGAAGGAAGAAAAGACCCTCATTTCTCATTCTGATAGAGGGCTAAGTAGGAAATTTAGTTCAATTGTTTGATAATGCTTTTATTAACAACTCAATATCAGTTTCAGCTGTGATGAGGCCTTTTTTCCCTTGCCACCCCAGTTTGTGTGGTTAATGACTTACCCTGAAATGGAGTACCTGCTGGCCATAATTTGAAAACAGTTGTTCACATTTCCTAACAATAAAATGCCTGTCAGAATAATCTACAGAAAATATTAACATCCTCAAGGGACAGTTTGTGCTGATGTGTAGGGAAAATTTCCCCTTCTACCCATCTGAGTAAGTTGTTTTTAATGTTTTCAGGAGCCCAAGCATGCGTACTTGTGTTTTCCACCACAGATAGGGAATCTTTTGAAGCAATTCCCAGTTGGCGAGAGAAAGTAGTAACTGAGGTTGGCGACATCCCTTCAGTGCTTGTGCAGAACAAAATTGACCTCCTGGATGATTCTTGCATCAAGAAGTAAGATGGCTACCTTCATTTTTCACTTTGCAAAAGCCAGACATTTGTTATTTTGGTGTACCACATTTGGAAAATTACATATAAAGACAAAAAAAAATCCAGGGAAACTATTTGTATGAATAGCACCAGACTTCTAACATAAGTCTAACTCAAGTGGGAGAAATTAAGGCTAAGTTTTTAGCAGTCCTGTTTTTTTGGGGGGGGGGGGTTTGTTGTTGTTATTAAAGTCACAGGAACCTAGATACCCATGGATGCCATGAATAGTAACATCAAGTGGAGGGCATTTTGACAGCAAATTTTGTTTAAAGCTTGAAATATCTTTTATGTTCTCAATCCCAACATGTGAAATTTGACAGTTTTATATTTAGCTCTTTTGTTGCAAAAGGAAGAGCTTATTGCTTATATTTAAAAAAGTCTTTGCTGTGTATGTGGAAGGCATATGGGGCTTTTAACAATTGAGAGGAGTCTACCTGTAAATCAAGACTATCTCATTTAACAGTGCTGGAATTCAGGAAAATTAAAATGGAGTTACAGTCAAGTCTTTATATATACCATGGTCAATAGCCAACTTAGCCTTTTTGGCGTGCATTTTAAGACTCTTCTGTGACCAGAATTAGAAAAGGCTGTGGGGATAGTGGTTAATAGGTTTTTACCAAGTTGGGGGTTTTTTTGGAACAGCAGTGAGCATTCAAAAAAATTTATTGTTAAAATCCGGCTTCATACATTCACCACCACTACTGTGGATGACCAAAATTATTCCACGTGCTTCATCATCATAAATGGTATTGAGTGCTTATTATGCACAGAACAGTGTACTAAGCACTTGGAAGAGTACAGTACAACAGAGACCCTGACCACAAGAAGGCTACATTCTAGAGGGGGAGATAGAAATGAAAATGAAAAAATTATCTGTGATTTATAAATGTATAGTAATTTGTAGGGAGGTACGTAAGTGCTTTGGTGCTGAGGTTGGGGTGAATGTTAAATGCTCAAAGATCACAGATCCAAGTTCATAGACCACACAGAAGGGAGAGGAAGCCGGGAGAGAGCTTAGTCAGGGAAGGCCCCTTGGGGAGATGTGACTTTAATAAGGCTTTGAAAGTGGGGTGAGTGATGGTCTGGCCATATATGGAGAGGGAGGGAATTCCAGGCTAAGGGAAGGATGTAGGAAAGGGGTCACTGGCGAGATAGGCAATATCGGGGCTCAGTGAGTAAGGTGGTGCTGGAGGAGTGAAGTGTGCGGATTGGGCTTTAGTATGAGATCAGTGAAGTAAGGTAAGAAGGGGAAAGCTGATTGAGTGCCTTAAAACGTATTGTAAGGAGTTTCTGTTTGTGGTGGAGGTGGTTGGGCAACCATTGGAGGTTCTTGAGGAGTGGGAAAATATGGACTAAATGTTTTTGTAGAAAAGTGATCAGGGTAGCAGCGTGAAGTATGAATTGGAGTGGGAAGTGAAAGGAGAAGCGCTCAATAAATACGATTGATTGATTGATTGATTGATTGAGACAGGGAGGTCAGCAAGGAAGCTTGATACAGTAATCATGGCAGGATAGGATAAGTGCTTGGATCAACGTGGTAGCAGTTTGTCCAGCACTTAGAACAGTGCTTCGCACATGGTAAGCACTTAACAAATGCCATTATTATTATTATTATGGAGAGAAAGGGCAGATTTCAGCAGTGCTGTGATGGTAGAACTGAAAGGGCTTAGTGACAGATTGAATGTGTAGGTTGAATAGGAGAGGTGAGTTGAGGGCAACACCATGGTTATGGGCTTGTGGGAGAGCGAGGCTATTGGCATTGTCTACAGTAATGGGAAAGATAAGAGGAAGACAGGGTTTGGATGGGAAGATGAGGAGTTCTCTTTTGGACATGTTAAGTTTGAGGTATTGGTGGGACCACGTTAGTACAATCACTCATCCTGTCCCGACTGGATTACTGCGTCAACATCCTTTCTGATCTTCCAACCTCCAGTCTCTCCCCACTTCAGTCTATACTTCACTCTGCTTCCCAGTTTATCTTTCTACAGAAACGTTCTGGACGTGTCACCCCTCTCCTCAAAAATCTCCGTGGGTTGCCTATCAAACTTCCGTATCAAGCAAAAACTCCTCACTATTGGCTTCAAAGCTCTCCATCACCTTGCCCCCTCCTACCTCACCTCCCCTCTCTCCTTCTACATCCCAGCCCACACACTCTGCTCCTCTGGTACTAACCTCCTCACTGTGCCTCATTCTCCCCTGTCCTGTCATCAGCCATTGGCCCACGTCCTGCCTCTGACTTGGAATGCCCTCCGCCCTCAAATCCTCCAATCACACTTCCCCCCTTCAAGCCCTACTGAAGGCTCACCTCCTCCAGAAGGCCTTCCCAGACTAAGCCCCCCCCTTTCCTCAACTCCCCCTCCCCTCCCCAGCACCTCAACGCGCTCCCTTTGCTCTACCCCCAGTCCCACAGCACTTGTGTATATAAGTACATATCTATAATTGTTTATATTAATGTCTGTTTACTTGTTTTGATATGTATATATCTATAATTCTATTTATTTATATTGATGCTATTGATGCCTGCTTATTTGTTTTGATGTCTGTCTCCCCCCCCCCCCTTATAGACTCTGAGCCCCTTGTGGGCAGGGATTGTCTCTGTTGCTGAATTGTACTTTCCAAACACTTAGTACAGTGCTCTGCACACAGTAAGTGCTCAATAAGTACAATTGATTGAATGAATAAATGACGTTCATGGATGACAGTCATCCAAGTAGAGATGTCCTGAAGGGAGGAGGCAATATATGAATCTGTATCAGACTCCAAATCAAATGGGGAAAATAGCTCTTTAGAAAGTTGAACCACCTTCGCTTAATAGGAAGCTGTAGATAGACGTGGAGTAGAAATTGTCAAACTGTGTTGTTAAACAGATTTTTGCCTGCTCTTTTCTGAATCGCTGTGCAGTGAGGAAGCAGAGGCCCTGGCCAAGAGGTTAAAGTTAAGATTTTACCGAGCTTCCGTGAAAGAGGACCTAAATGTAGCAGAAGGTAAACTGCTTGTATTACACATTATAAACCAAAAGGAACAGTAGCCAATTGTCCCAGCCAATTTTCCTGCTATTATTTCTCTTTAGGAAATGAAACTAGATTTTTCAACTGTACATTCTTGCTCTTCGTTGCCTTGATTAGAAGATCAGTTTAACATGTTCACTTAAGTACTGTCAGCTCTCTAAAGGCCATGCTTGTTGAATCGAAAATATAAATAAGTGTTCCACTTTAATATGTGCTCTTTTCCTAAATACCACATGTAATTTGTTTATTTTTGTATCCAGAGCTACTTAGTACTAAATGCCTTAAGAATCCTGAAAAAGCTTCAGTTTCCAACTATTCGTTCCTGAAACACAAGCTTGATGCAGAGGGTTTAGGCTGTTCATGGGTTGCAGTTTTTTTCCATTAGTTCCATTGGCTCATATGGCATAACCAGCTCTTGGCAACCATCCTGGGCTTCTTTCATACCTTGGGCAAGTCACTTAACTTCTCTGTGCCTCAGTTTCCTCATTTGCAAAATGGGAATTCAATACCTGTTCTCCCTCCTACTTAGACTGTGAGCCCCTTGTGGAACCTGACTATCTGTATCTACCCCAGCACTTAGTACAGTGCTTAGAACACAGTAAGCACTTAACAAATAACATTGTTATTATTGCAATGGTTAGCATGGAGATCACAGAACCCAGAGTGGCGGTGGGGAATGGCAAAATGGTGGTATGAACTTGGAATCATAAAAGAAATGGGTGTTTATGAAGAGTGACCAGTACTTCTTGGTTGGTAGTAAATGCTCTGCCCTTTCCTTTCCTATGTATCCCAAGATTGTCTGGAAGTCATGAAATCCAGATCAATTACCTCTTCACTAAATTTGGGAATAATAAACATGCAGTATGTGGCTTAATTTGTTTTTTTTGTGGCTTAATTTTTTTGTTGTTGTTATCTAGAGTCAGTCACTTTGTACCTTTCTGTACCTTTTGTACCTTTTTATGCCAACTCATTCAGGGTGGAAATAAGCAGATGCACTTCAAAGTCTTAATTGATTATTGATTCTAGCATTTTCCTACATTAGCAATAGCCATCATCACTAATACTTTCAAATTTAGTATTTCTCATATGCCTATTTTAAGTAGGCTACATGCCATAATGTAATAGAAGTATAACTTTTTAGATTAGTGTGCAGTTAAGGATGCCTTTGCTATTTGCACGACATGAAATACACAACATGATTCTTTTGTTTTAGTTTTTAAATACTTAGCTGAAAAGTATCTTCAGAAACTCAAACAACAAACAGCTGAAGACCCAGAGCTGGTGCATACAAGTAGTAACAAAATTGGTAAGTCCGGTAATCATTTTAGCCCAGGCACCTCCTGGTGACTCCAGCAGTTTTTTCATTTATGTAGGTGGTCATTTCTACCCCTTTTAAAAGTTGCTCATTTCCCAAATCCTGGTAGGTTCTAGAATCCTCTCCGAGAGTCAGCTCCTTCCACTCCATCCAAGCTGCTACCACTCTGGTCCAAGCTCATATCCTGCCTTGGCTTCTGCATCAACCTCCTCGCTGACCTTCTTGTATCCACACTTCTCATTCCAGTCCATACTTCACTTGGCTGCCCAGACCTTTTTCAAAATATTGTTTTGTACCCTCCTAAAATCTCCAGTGATTACCCCTCAATCTCTGCATGAAAAAGAAACCCCTTACCATTGGCATTAAGGAATTCAGTCAGCTTTCCTCTTCCTTCCTAACCTCACTCATCTTCCCCTACAACTCAGCCTGCACACTTTTCTTATCTAATGCCAGCCTAATTACTGTACCTCAGACTCAACTCTCACAGCTGAACCTTTGCTCACATCCTCCCTCTGACCTGGAACTCCCTCTTCCCCTTTATGTCTGACAGACGACTATTTTCCCCATATTCAAAATCCTACTAACATATCTCCTCCAAGAAGCCTTCTCTGACTAACCTCTCTCTTTTTTCCCCACCTTCTTAACCCTCCCTTCTGTGTCTCATAGGCACTTGGGTCTGGACTACTTAGGCACTTTCCTACACTCCCAGCCCCTCAGCACTTATGTATAGTGTACAGATCCTTATATTTTGCCATTTCTCATATCAAATTATCTTGTAATCTCTGACTCCCCCACTAGATTGTAAGATCTTTGATGGCAGGGAGCATGTGTCCCAACTCTTATATTGTACTCTCCCAAGCACTTCATGCAGTGCTGTGAACACAGTGTGCGCTCAATCAATGCCATTGATTGAATGGATAAAGTGGGGAAATGAGTTTTGTGTGGAGTTGAAATCTTTCTTTTGATTTTTGCTTGTTTTGAATCCAATGGACATTCATATAAATGTTAAAATGGATTTGCTTGGAAAAGATGTGATGCTATTGGCTGGATGCACAGCTTAAATTCTCAGAAATACTCATCTGAACATTTTCTTTCATTTTCATAGGTGTCTTTAATACAGCTGGTGGAAGTCACTCTGGCCAGAATTCCAACACACTTAATGGTGGTGATGTCATTAATCTAAGACCAAACAAGCAGAGGACCAAGAAAAGCAGAAGCCCTTTTAGCAGCTGCAGCCTACCTTAAAATTTTTTAGGGGGAAGAATTTACAGTACCTGGGATGGTGTTTTGCAGTTGAGTAAGGATTCCAGCCGGCTGTAAACGGTATGCTACCAGTTCTCTAGCATAATTTGCACCTACTGGATCTGTGCTAGACGGCGAACTTAAACACTGAAGTGGCAATGCCCTTCAGTGTGTAGAGAGAGACCTCTGATGGCAAAATTAGAATCATCGTTGCCCTGTTCGTTCATTTTTTTTTTAACTGTTAGACGAAGCGCCTCCTGTTTTGAAGCAACACTATAAAACCGTGACAGCAGGTTTTGCGGAATCATCAAGCGTATTACAATAAAAGCATAAAGATCCAACCCGTCGGTACAGATCAGAGTAGTATGGACCAACAAGAAGTAGCATTCTTCTATTGCCTGGATCAGCCCATTTGAAGTACAAAAAGCAAAATTTGCCAGACTACGTTAGTAGGTATCTTGGCCACTTAACTTGTGCAATAAGTGTGTAATCTATGAATGTTGAGGTATGCATGCCGATAAAGTGCTGAAGTCAGATTAAGTGCAGTATTCAACTACAGAAACTGAAAATTTTGACCACCTTCCTTTTCAACCCCTCCCCGCCACACACATTTTTAAACTGTCTTTTTAAAGTGAGGCATTACAACATTCCACTATAGGATTTTAAAGTTCATTGTGCCAAGAAAATCCACTTTTGTCAGCATCACACTGTCTTATTTTATATGGTTTTGTACTGTCTTTTTGAAATAATGCTTCAGTCTTTTACCAGGGTTAAACAAAATTAGGATTGTGTCTTTTAATATCAACAGTGGGTATCCAAAGCTGAGAATGTGGGTTCCCTTCTTACCTATAAGACTTTGCACACTGTCATGGAGTCAGCAAAGTAAACTGTGAGGTCACAGTAAACCTGCAGATATTCATAAGGTCCCATAAATTGGTGTGGCTATCCTGCATATTCAAGCCTTTAACGGGGCAATGTATTCTAAAATTTAATTTAAAATTTTTGTATTCAACAAGAGGTCTTTTTCTCTATCCCACATTCTGAATTATGGGATGGCATGCATGCTTTTGCATATTCACTTATATGGTATTTTAAATGTATCGCTTTGGAGTTTTTATATTCTCTCGGGTTTACAAAGCCCCTTTCCCTTCCCTGCTAGCAAGAGGTGGAAAGATTCCAGAAGATATAATAAATAACAATCTGTAACTAGACAGTGCCAGAACCTAAATTTTGTGATTGGGAACTACAGTGATCTAAATTTAGCTGGTTGCAGGAATCTTGATAATATCTAATTTTCGTAATTCACTTATGAGTTTTCTAAATCTCAACCTATTTTGGCATCTTAATTTTTTCAGCACATCATAGGGATGTAGAAATAAAAAATATATTAATGTAGAAGTCACTTCAGCCTTAATGGTACATAATATTTTTGGAGAACTACTATACCAAGTATTCATACCAAGTTAACACCTTGTTTACCTTTTGATACCCAAAATTCATTCAACTTCATATATGACTTGAGAGCATCCTCACAAATGATCAAGAATTATTTTTGGTCTGTGAAAATTCTACCAAAAAAACCCCAAACCCAGGAGTCATCTTTGTTGCATAGTAGTTATGCAGAATATTTGAATGATACCAGTTGTCTTATGTCCCATTGCCGGCAGTGGAATGGGCATTGGGGAAAACTAATTACCAACATTAAGCATTGGGTTTTGCTTAATGTGTTTCCTCTTTCAAAATGTACTGACTGCATAAAGTCTCTTATTCTTTGCACAAAGTAAATTTTGTGTAATATAACAGTGATCTTTGCAGGAAGAAAACTCATTAACCTTATCCATCATGTCTTTCTGTTTTAATGATTGAATGTGTGTCTGACGAATTTTGTTACTTTTTTATATATAAAACGTTACATGATCCTGATTGGCTGATCTAATTTCCTTATAGTTTTGTAATAGGATCTTCTGCACATTTATTTTTTTCCTTGTATGAGAACTGAAAAATGGGGGGTGGGGGGGTTGGGGCTTTGAATCATTTAAGAGTTGTTTTGCACTGCTGAACTTTGTCAGTCGTTACTTTAAACACTTTAAAAACTCAAGATTAACAGTGGATTAAGATTTGCATTTATCACTTAAATGGTATGTTCAATTCCCAGTTTTAAAAATTGAGTTGTGAAAGTCTTCACTGTTTCATTTTTTTCCCCCGAATGATTACTTTTTATCAAGGCTTCAGATTTTTAATTTGTAATGGAGCAGATGCTAGATGAAGCAGCCATTTTAGGTTACAGGATACTGTGCATTTGTGCTGCTGATATAATTTTTTATAAAAGTGGATTAACCGAATTTTTTGCATGCAGATCTCCAGCTGCTGAATAATCGCCATATTTAAAGAGTTCCTCAGGTACTCCTATTCCTTTTCAGGAAGAGCCTCTGCCTCTTGATTAAATAGCATAGACCGACCCATTATAGTCTGTGGATTTGAAATGGGTCATGTGATAAGTGATAGCACAAGGACTTTCAAAAGACATGAAACTTAACACTACCAAAAATGGGAAGCAACGTCCCTCTGCTCTTAAAATGAGAGGCCTTGCTTCTCTCTCAGAAGTTGGTCTAATCAAAGTTAGGAATGTCCCATCATCAATGTACTCCATGGTGCCTGTGAATTTTGGAATTGTAATCCACTCTGAAACCTCAGAATAATGAATTAGCCTTAACAGCTTTTGCCCCCATTTCAAAAGTGCTGTCTGAGGGAACAGCAGTTATACAGTTGTCAGGATGAACTGCCTTTGTCCTTTTGGGTAAGGTAACTTAACTCCTGAATTCCTGAAACGGTTGATACAAGCTGCCATTTATGGGTCCGGTTGGGTCCCGTGATATAGGTCATTTGTCGAAAAAGAAAAACGTGTGGGTGAAAACACCCTACTGCTTTAAATGAATTGCTGCATAATGCTATATAACTGAGCGTGTTTGAATTTTGTGTGAACTGACAATTATGAATACTATTACTTGCACTGGTAAATACTGTGGATATTCAGGTCTTCATCTAAACAAAAATGTGTAAGCATATTTGTACAGGTGGATATTTCTGCCCACAAAGCTTAAAAACCCACAGTGAGTCCAGAAATGCCAGAAAAGATTGAATGAATGTGCTTAGTACATCACCGTGGTCCATCACTATATGAATTTGTCAAATATTTTTCTCTTTAAAATGTAATGATCATATTCACAAATGTAAAGGAAAGTTTTAATGGATATGTTACTTGTAACAGAAAATTGAATTAGCACATCACACATAAGAAATAAAACAAGCCTTGCAAAGCTGCTTAATTTTAAATATGCCTCCCAGCCTTTTGTTTTGAAATACTATGAAGCCAATTGCTTCTTAATTAAAGTGGTCTATATAAGTGCATCAAGTATATCATAGGAAACAGTCCCGTACCACGGTGTAAAGGGATGGAGTAGATAGAAATGCGGGGATATATATATATATATATTTTTCCCTAACCTGTAAATCCTGAATTAGGTAATGCATAGTCACGGACCTCTGGCTACTATTGCAATTTGGCTCTGACACAGATTTTTATAATACAGTAAAAGAGAAACACTGCCTATTATTTTCTTGAGATGGCTAGTGGTATATTAGCTGAAGTTGATTATTTTAAAAAATATTTAATCTGTTCTAAAAATAAACACCCCTTTTCATTTTTTTTTGTTATTGACTGGTTTTGTGAGTTTGAATAGGAAAAAACAAGTATTGTATTTCTGTGTCAAAGTATAACCACACACTCAAATTGTAATTTACTTTCTAATATTTTTCCATGGCAACTCACTTTAAGTGAAAAATAAATTAATTTCAATTACCTTTTTTGTATCTTTACAGGAACACTAAAATAGCCTTATAATGTTACTGCTTGAAATAACACTATAAGGATGACTAAAAAAAAAAATCAACAAAGCCAAGTGTTTTTCCCTTGAAGAATTCAACCAATATCAAAGCTAATAAAAGGGTTCCTCACTTTTATATTGGAGATATTTTATGAAGAAAAATTAGTATTAAGTGAATCCATGTAAAGCAAATCCAGTTATACATGATGGGGGTCTAGGGTTTAGAATGCAGAAAGGGTAAGTGTAAATTACAGTTAAACATGAGCTTGAGGGCAGGTATCCTGTCTAATCTATTCTATTGTACTCAGCCAATCACTTGGTACAGTGCTCTGTGCACAAAATGCTCAGATACCATTGATTAATTAGCTTTGTGGAAAATGAATGATTATTGTTCATTTAAAATTTAGTGTCCTTTCGGTGGATAATTTTGTTCTTGTGCTTGCAGCTCTTGTTGTTTTTCTTATTAAAATGAGCCTACTCCTTTTCCCTGCCTATTTCATCTGATCCGTTGCATGTCTAGGATAATGAAGGAAACAAATTTTATATAAACTTAGATAATAATGGCATTTATTAAGCACTTACTGTGTACAAAACACTGTTCTAAGTGCTGGGGAGGTTACAAGGTGAACAGGTTGTCCCACGGGGGGCTCACAGTCTTAATCCCCATTTTACAGATGAGGTAACTGAGGCACAGAGAAGTGAAGTGACTTGCCTAAAGTCACACAGCTGACAATTGGTGGAGCAGGGAGTTGA
This sequence comes from Tachyglossus aculeatus, assembly GCF_015852505.1. Lineage (NCBI taxonomy): Eukaryota > Metazoa > Chordata > Mammalia > Monotremata > Tachyglossidae > Tachyglossus > Tachyglossus aculeatus. The sequence goes on from NC_052066.1 coordinate 132,383,101, forward strand.
ACCTTTGGCCTCTGACTCCAAAGCCCGGGCTCTTTCCATTGAGCCACGCTGCTTCTCCAGTATGCTGTAGAGAAGCAGCATGGCCTAGTGGAAAGAGCATGGAGTCAGAGGACCTGGATTATCATCCTGGCTCTGCCACATGTCTGGTGTGTGGCTTTAGGCAAGTCACTTAACTTCTCGGTGTCCCAGTTATCTCATCTGTAAAATGGGGATTCAGAGTGCAAGCCCCATGTGGGACACGGACTGTGTCCAACCTGATTATTTTGTGTCTAGCCTATGGCCTACTGGTACATAGTAAGCATATTACAGATCTCATAGGGGAAAAAAAACAAAACAAAACCCAAAACACTCTTTATAGAACACATCTTGATTTGAAAACGTAACCCTATGGAATATAACATTTTGACTTGTACTTCCCAAGCACTTAGTACAGTTCTCTGCACAAAGAAAGCACTCAATAAATACGATTGAATGAATGAAAGATAACATTAAGAACCTGGGTGCTTTGCTGAAATACCACTGACTGGGCAAGGATGATTTCTTGTCATTTCTCATACTTGATGCTTAATGGCCAGGTTGTGGCCCAGTTACTGCCTTTGCAATCCCTCATGATTATGGCAACGTACTTCTTGCTTTTATCTTTTCCATTTTAAAACAAAATATAATTTTTATTTAAATACTTAGACGTGTAAATTGTGTGGCTTAAAATACATGTACAAGATGTAGCTTTTTATGCAAGAGAAGTTTAGCTTAAATCATTATCCTGGATGTTTTCAGACATGTAAGTTATTTGCTTTGTAACCAACATTGAAAAAGATACGACACAGCTAATATAACAAGGAATATAGTGCTCTTTATTATTTTTGCATATGTTTCCAACCTTAATAAAGCCAAAGGAAATCGGATACCTAATCATCTGAGTGCAAAGTGTGAGTTCAGATTCTTTGAAATATGGAAAGCTGCAGCCCAAAATTAATTCTAAAATAGTGAATGTTTTTAGTGGTAAAAAGAGTAAACTTTGGAATACTTTTTACTACTTTTGAGGAATAAAAGCTGTCAGTCCTGACCAGTACAGTGTTAAACAAATGGGAATACCTAATACTGAAAAGGACAACAAGCTCTTGCTTACTGTTAACAATTTTTCATCTTGGCTTACATAATACACCCACTGAGTTAAACAGAGCTAAATAATTTGCTCTATTCAGGTTTATTGTAAAGTTTCTGAACAGCTCCTTTAGAGTGCTCCAATAATTTGATGGCTTTATCAGAGTTATCAATATTCCTAAGCAGTGTCTCTAGCCTCCTTTTAATTTTCTTCTGATCTTCCAAGGCACAGCCAATGACAATAGACTGAAATTTCTGATCAATGGGTCCAGATGGTACCTCAGATGTACATGCACCATACAGTGACATTAAATGACTCTTGGCATTTTCCAAATCATCCAGAAACTTATTAACCACTTCATCTATAATCAGGGTGGCGTTCCTGAGTGACTCTTGCTGTTGGGGGTTTCTAATTGTTTCAACAGAAACCTCGACGGTGAGGGTTCGCCCCATCAAACGATTTGCAGTCAGATTCAATTCTTCTCTTTCTCCTACATTGAGACAGAATATTTTGGATTAGTTAAATAGCAAAACTAGTCATTAACTTTATTGTTATTTTGAATCATTAATCAATGGTACTTATTGAGTGCTTACTATGTGCAGAGCACTGTACTAAACGCTTGGGAGAATACCATACAAAAAAAATTAGTGGACATGTTCCTTATTCATCCATCAGTCGAGTACTTACTGTGTGCAGGACACTGTACTAAGCACTTGAGAGAGTACAACACGTATTCCCTGCCCACAACGAATTTAACGTCTAAAGAAGGAGCTTACAGTCTAGTCAAAATGAGTTTTTTTTCACATTATGGTTTTGACCAACCCCCTCTGTTTTAGTGAAGAAAAAACAGAGTTAATGGGTTTAAGCAACAAGGAAATAATTTCCTGATACAGTTTTTGGAAATTGGAATAGGTTCCTGAAGGAGGTTATGAAACTTCGTTCCTTACAAGGCTCTAAAAACATTAGCTTGGGGTTGTCCAATTTTTTTGTCATATGACCCAAAAATCCATATTTGAGCTGCCTGAATTTAATTTAGTATATCAAAGCATATCCTGTTGGCTGTTCAAAAATATGAATTTTATAGCAGTAATAAAATTTTAAAAATATTTGATCAACTTTCAGTGTGAAAGTGGACAGTTAAAAGCCTAGTGATTGCCTCTGATCAATTCTGATAATAATAATGGTATTTAAGTGCTTACTATGTGCCAGACCCTGTACTAAGCACTGGGGGGGATACAAGCAAATTGAGTTGGACACAATCCCTGTCCCACATGGGGCTTACAGTCTCAATTCCCATTTTACAGATAAGGTAACTGAGGCACAGAAGTGAAGTGACTTGCCCACGGTCAAACAGCAAGCGTGTATAGCATACATATATTTATCTGTATATATCTATAATATATATTAATGTCTCCCTCTAGACTGTAAGCTCATTGTAGGCAGGAATGTGTTATACTCTCCCAAGTGCTTAGTACAGTGCTTTGCACACAGGAAGCACTCAGTAAATACGACTGAATGAGTGAATTCATTCAATCGTTCATTCAAGCATATTTATTGAGCGCTTCCTGTGTGCAGAGCAGTGTACTAAGCGCTTGGGAAGTACAAGAATGAATGTTGGAGCCAGGATTAGAATCCCATGACCTTCTGACTCCCAGGCCCATGCTCATGCTGCTTCATCATTGATCAAATCAGTGAAATACTATCAATCAATCAATCGTATTTATGTTGCCAACTTGTACTTCCCAAGCGCTTAGTACAGTGCTCTGCACACAGTAAGCACTCAATAAATACGATTGATGATGATGATGATGATTTATTGAGCGCTTACTGTGCTTAGAAAAGCAGCAGAGCCTAGTGAAAAGGTCACGGACGTGGGTGTCGAGAGACCTGGGTTCTAACCTGCTGTGTGACCTTGAGCATGGCAGTTAACCTCTCTGCACTTCAGTTTCCTCATCTGTAAAATGGGGTGAAAGACCTATTTTCCCTCCCTTTTACATTGTGAGCCCTACATGGGACATGGAGTGTGTCAGTCAGTCTTCTACAAAGGTACAGTGCTTGGCATGTGGTAAGCCCCAGTAAATTCCACAATTACTACTACTAATAATAATAATGATGGCATTTATTAAGCGCTTACTATGTGCAAAGCCCTGTTCTAAGCGCTGGGGGGATACAAGGTGATCAGGTTGTCCCGCGTGGGGCTCACAGTCTTAATCCCCATTTTACAGATGAGGTAACTGAGGCTTAGAGTGTGAGCCCACTGTTGGGTAGGGACTGTCTCTATGTGTTGCCAATTTGTACTTCCCAAGCGCTTAGTACAGTGCTCTGCACATAGTAAGCGCTCAATAAATACGATTGATTGATTAGAGAAGTTAAGTGACTTGCCTAAGGTCACACAGCAGACATGTGGCGGAGCCGGGATTTGAACCCATGACCTATGACTCCAAAGCCCGGGCTCTTTCCACTGAGCCACCAACTGAAGTATTCACAAAAACTGGAGCGGGTATTTAGTCAGGGCATCTCTCAATTCTAACTAGGCCCTGTTGGCATAGTTTAGTAGTTCAGGTGTGCTAGCTAATTAGAAAAAATAAAAGTTGGCTAAAAATCGCAGGTGTCCCACACTTCAGGGTCAGTGGGTCACATGTTGAATACCTTGGGTTAAATTCTCATCTGTTCGGAAGGATAATTCGTTGGATGATGTATTAAAATCCCATCCAAACCCTATAATCCTATCCAATTTCTAATTAAAACTCTCCATATCCAAAGGGATTAGAAAAATAGTACTAGGAAGAGTAAGCACTGCACTTAGTATTTGGGAAGTACAAGCCAAGCAAGTGACATTCCCTACACATAAGGCATTTACACTCTAAAGGCCAGACATAAAAATAAGCATGATCAAAAGCAATAACTGTTCAACTGAAAAAGCAACAGAGCTAAGGATGACTGTAGATAGGTATACAAATGGTAGAGATGAGAGACGGCTGATGGGTTTATACAGGTTGGAGTGGTGGGAATCGGGGAGAGAATGTGGAGAGGGGAGTGAAGGCTAATTACAGAAGCAATAATCAGCATAAGCAGTGCATGAATGCGGATGTCTTACCAGAGGTGCATTAAACCTTAATGTTGGGATTGTTCTCGTAAACAGGATGGAAAAGAGGAGAGGGAAGAAGAGTAGGAACAAAGTGAAGGTGTCAGCATTTTCTCAAACATTACCTATAATCATCAATATTATTATTGTATGCCTTTTGTGGGCAGAAAACTATACGAGGTGCTTAAGAACATCCGATGAAAGTAGAAAACATGGTCTGTGCTCTTGAGGAACTAATTGTTTGTCTTTCCTCCCTCCCTCCCAGATATTGAGTTCTTGTGGAAAGAGTGCTGTTAATTTCTCTCTTCTTGGTGTATTTCCAAGCACCTAGTCAGTGTGCTCTTCATATTGTAAGTGCTCAGTTATAATACTGAATCAAGACCCAGCTTTACCAACAAAAGTTGTCGAAAACAGCAATTCAGAGGCACTCCTGGGGTCAGCAAGAAGTGTGATGGAGAGTTACCTTACTTTCAACCAAGTCCCTTGGTTATCAGCTGGACCAGCATGGTGTGAGAAGAATTAGAAGGGGGGAAAAGCAGGAACTAACAGCTATTTCCTTCCTACCCTTCATGATTTTAGTTATGTCAGCTGCTAACCACTTTCTTTCTGCTGTTTCTTGGCTCAGTTTTCCCCCTTAAAACGTTCCCTCTTATTCCTTTGCTTCTGAGCATCCTTGCCCCAGCTGCCATTATCGTGAGTGATTTAAAGTCCTTCAGGGCAGGGTTTGTGTATTCCCCACCCACTTAGCACGGTGCTCTGAACTCAAATATTGCTGTTTGACAATGAAGGAAAGGAAAAATCTTTCTAGTGAATTTATTATAGTAGTAATGGTATTTGAGTGCCCACTGAATGCAATGAACTGTACAAAGATCTTATTAATTCAAGTGATTTTGTTAAATTAAATAGTTAAATTATTTCATCCCATAATGCCTGCACGTCACATTATCCCTGTGGCTAGAAGGCGTACTGAAGGGGAATGATTGGGGTCAAAAAAGCTAAGAAATTTATTTCTGCAACAACTCTGCTTCCCAATTTTGTTACATCTCCACTCATCAGTTTTGACTGCTTAATTGATTTAGGATTTTAAGGAAAGCAACCAGCAGAAAAAAAATCCTCTCTTTTCAGAGCACTATACAAAGTAATTCTCAAATTATTCAGTTGAGCACATACTTACAAGTGACAAATGAGCCAAGCCTTCACTAAATTTCAATGGAAGAATTAATCCAATGTTTCTTTTTAAATAAAGGGCCTTCTTACTTGCAGTGGCAAAGTTCTCTGCAGAACTTAGAGGCACTGGTTTACATGTAGTATGTATACATATAGGTCAGAGAGTGGACAGGACATAGAATTTTAGTACAACCTGAACTAAATTTATCTATTAAAAATCCAATATTTCTAAATATAGTTGTTTACGCTCAGTTCATCCCCTTCTATTCCCCATCTACACCCACTTCCTTGGAGAACTCATTCGCTCCCATGGCTTCAACTACCATCTCTAGGCACATGATTTTCAAATCTACATTTTCAGCCCTGACCTTTCTCCTCTGCAATCTTGTATTTCCTCCTGCCTATGGACAGCTCTACTTGCTGACACCTCAACCTTAACATGTCTAAAAAAGAGCTCTTCATATTTCCACCCAGACTCTTGGCTTCCCCTGACTTTCCCATCACTGTAGACAACACCACCATCCTCTCTGTCTCCCAAACTCGACAGCTCTGTCATTATCCTCATCTCTCTCATTCCACCCACACATTCTGTCACCAAATCATGTCAGTTCAACCTTCACAACATCACTAAAATCTGCTCTTTCCTCTCCATCCAAATTGATCCCATGTTAAGCCAAGCACTTATCTTATCCTGCCTTGATTACTGCATCTGCCTCCTGCCTGTTCCCACAGTCCAAAATACGCTGCTGCCCAGATCATTTTTCTAAAAAAAAAAAAAAAATTCAGTTCACTTCTTCCTACTCAAGAACCTCCAGGTTTGCCCACCCACTTCTGCATCAAACAGAAACTCCTTACCATCAGCTTTAAAGCACTCAATCAGTTTGCACTTTCCTACCTAACCTCACTGATCTCTTATTACAACCCTTCCCACATGCTTCACCTCCTCCAATGCCCACCTATTCACTGTTCCTTGATCTCACCTATCTTGCCGCCAACCCCTTGCCTACATCCTCCCTCTAACCTGGAACTCCCTCCTCCTCCATCCAAGACAGACCACCACTGTCCTCACCTTCAAAACCTTATTATAAAGTCACAACTCCTGCAGGAGGCCTTCCCTGATTACTCTCTTTTCCCCTACTCCCTCTCCCTTCTGTGTCACCTATAAACTTGGACCTGTACCCTTCAAACCCTTGGACTTCAACCCATCCTCAGCCCCACAGCACTGCTTATATTCTGCTATTCCTTTAATTTCCCATAATTTCTTTATTCATATTACTATCTCTCCTTCTGGACTGTAAAGTCCTTATGGGCAGGGTAAGTGTCAACCAGCTCTGTAGTACCATACTCTTCTAAGCAGTTATTATAGTTCTCTGCACACAATAAGCACTCAATAAATACCACTGATTATTTGCAATTTACATCTTACAAATCAAGTTCCACTGCAACCTAGCAACCAATGCAGTGGGATACCTTGTCTGACTACAGTAGCAGAAAAGTGAGTTCCCAGGATTAGCCTGGTCATAGATGAGAGAGAATACTTTTTCATTTTTTAAAATAACGTGTAATGGAAACAAGGGATTGAACAGAGCTCAACAGAAAAACAAAGTTAAAAAATTGAGGAAGATGTGGTCATAAAACTGTCATCAGTCCTCAACTTCAGTATCTTTGCTGAAAGGATAGTAAGGTGTCCCATGTATAAACTTGAAGGTAAGCCCATAATGTATTAAACATTTCCTCTAGACTGGAAGCTCCTTGTGGCCAGCGAATGTGTCTACTAACTATAATGGACCGCCCTCTCCCAAGCATTTAGTGCAGTGCTCGATCCACAGGTAAGCATTCAATAAATACCTCTGAGTGATTTTGTAATTAAAATGTTTCTATTTTCAAAAGTAAAGGGCAGCCCAAGTTTAATGTATTTGGTTGGCAAAAATAGTAAATATAGGCCTCCTTGGGCTGTATGAGTTTGCGGAAAAAGAAACGACTCTTACCATCACTGATTTGTCTCATTTCTTGGCTGTTCTGTATGCTGTGGATCATCTCAAGGAGAATTTCTTTTTCTTGTTCTACAGCTGATGCTGCATCCCTCAAAGCTTCAACTCTATGTAAAGGAAGACAAAAAGTAATCAGTACCTGATTGTATTGAACAGAGAAAGTGAGGCTTAAGCTTTCAAATGAGTTTATCATTCCCCTTTGGAGGAAGAAGTCGTGGAATCATGTCAAAGATATGAGCAATAAAAATGTTTTTACTTAAATGAGGTTTTGTTTTCTAAATCGTTTCTCATGTATATAATCTCATCATCCTTTAATGATAATATAGTTAATTTGGTAGTAGTTTTTGTAGAAGAGAACCTGTAGAAAACTATCCCCATTATGAGGTGTATTTCTCTGGATAGAGGGAGAATGGAGAGGTCACAAGTTCCAATTTCCTGGATATTCCTTGACCTTTCAGTGGCCATAAAAGAAGCAATTCTGCTGCAAATCTGACACTTTCTGAATCTCCTAATCCACCAATTGCAAACCTTTTCCTTTCCCCTTCTTCAGTGCAGTACCACTAATGATAATTCTGGAATTTTTTTTCTGAAAGAATAATAATAATAATAATAATGATAATAGTGGCATTTGTCAAGCAGTCATTATGTGCCAAGTACTGTACTAAGTGCCGGAGTAGATACAGGACAATCAGATTCCACATGGGGCTTACAGTCTAAGTATAAAGGAGAATAGGCCTTGAATCCCCATTGGCCGATAAGGGAACTGAGGCCCAGAAAAGTTAAGTGAACTTGCCCAACGTCACACAGCAGGTATGTGATGGAACCAGGATTAGAACCCAGGTCCTCTGACTTTCTGACCTGTGCTCTTTCCATTACACCACACTGCTTCCCTAATGAAATAACCATTAAATTACCCTAGTATGATATGTACAATTAAGGTGTTCTAAGAATTTAATGGCACAGAATGCTTTTCAAATTTTGTTTCTTAACTATTACATGGATAAACATTTCTACATTTTTATTCTTTACATGTATTTGGGTTCAGGCCAAATAAGAGGTCGCAAGAGTTGTGGTGGCATGGCCACGCAAGATTCAGTCTTTCAAACAAATTTTTATCTGCAGCTAATGACACAATTGGTATATTTTATCCCTAAGTGAAGATCCATTTTGTGTCACTGGTTAGTATACTCAAACAAAAGCCAGAGACGGCAAACTCTGAGCATTCCTTGTCCTAAAATGGATGGCCTAGTTCTTAGCCTGTCCTGTGGTGCAAAGGGGAAAATAAAAGATTAAAAAGTGATGTTTCTAGACAAACTTTCAATGATTTTACAATAAGGAAAGGAAAGGAATAAGGCCAATGTCTCACCATTTACTAAAGGAACATTGAGAAGATAGTGTTAATAAGAGAAAATGGTTTCATTATCAATGTAAAGCTTTTTTATGGCCATCAAGCTTCCCAACATGACTGTCAAAGCTTAATATGATAAACATAATAACTTGAATTAAGAGTTCTGCTCCAGTTAGACTTTTTGGACAGGTCTGCAAAAACCAACAACTTTATTAAAAAATTGGGATAGGGTGTCAACTTCGCATTACTTGACAGTTTTCTAGTGAAATATCTTTTTTCCCTAGTCACTATTGGTAAGACAACACCCTACAAAAACCACACACACACACACTCACACTCACACTCGCACACACACCGGTTTCTTAACTACAAGCCACGATTGTTTCAATTCCATCATTTTGAAAAAGGTAACCATTGAAAACTGGACCTATTTTGATTGCATGACTCTTTGATGTATTTCATACCTAAAAGGTTTCTAAGTGTTTTTAATCAATTTGCACCTGCAATGTGGAGTTTCCTAAAGAGGGATAATCACGTTGTGGTGCACCGATGTGATCACATTACTGCCGTTGTTGATCTACATTGACAGCTAAAATGATAATTTAACAAACCTCATTCACCACCACTTTATGTTGTTCCCAGGGTGATAACAACCTCCTGACCAGGGATCAGTTTGGGGTTGCTAGCTCAGGCCTATATATCTTTGGGCAAAACATATTTTCCAGAGGTTTATGGCCAGTGTGTGCTGTCTGGTGCTATATATGGTATGATGCTTGGGCACTCTGCATGCCAATTAGACTTGGTATATAACACCCTTCCCGCTCAATCAATGGTATTTATTAAGTGCCTAACTGTGCACAGCACTGCATAAACCACTTGGGAGAGTGTGCATTTTCTTTCTCTTCTCTGCTTTTTCATTCATTCATTCAATTGTATTTATTGAGTGCTTACTGTGTGCAGAGCACTGTACTAAGCACTTGGGAAAGTGACAGCCCCTGCCCACAAGGAGCTTACAGTCTAGAGATAATAATAATAAGTGCCAGGCACTGTACTAAGCTCTGGGGTGGATACAAGCTAATCAGGTTGGACACAGTCCCTGTCCCCTATGGGGCTCACAGCCTTAATCCCCATTTTACAAATGAGGTAACTGAGGCAAAGAGAAGTTAAGTGACTTGCCCAAAGCCACACAGCATTCAAGTGGCAGAACTGGAATTAGAACCCATGACCTTCTGACTCCCAGGCTTGTACTCTAACCACTAAGCCATGCCTGGCAGTAGTCACATGCTCAAAAATAATTCTTGTTTTCAGGATGGGCTGTGAAATTCAATGAATGTTTCTCCTAGAAAAAATTCCTGAGAACTCACTCTTTCTGGGATACACTTTTTGAAACAGCAAGCACATAAGAGAAGCAGCGTGGCTCAGTGGAAAGAGCCCAAGCTTTGGAGTCAGAGATCATGGGTTCGAATCCTGGCTCTGCCAATTGCCAGCTGTGTGACTTTGGGCGAGTCACTTAACTTCTCTGTGCCTCAGTTACCTCATCTGTAAAACGGGGATTAAGACTGTGTGCCCCCCGAGGGACAACCTGATCACCTTGTAACCTCTTCAGAACTTAGAACAGTGCTTTGCACATAGTAAGTGCTTAATAAATGCCATTATTATTATTATTATTATCCTATATCATGATCAAACGGACGTCAATCACGGAAGTCTCTCAATTCACCAGTGCATCACAAACCCACAGCAAAGCCTTTATACTACTACAACAGATTCTAATTTACTTTATTGATTTTTTTTATGGTATTTGTTAAGTACTTACTATGCTCCAAGCACTGAAGAAAATGCTGGGGTAGAGACAAGCTAATCAGGTTGGACACAGTCCCTGGCCCACAAAGGGCTCATAGTCTTATTCCCCATTTTACAGATGAGGTACCTGAAGCACAGAGAAGTGAAGTGACTTACCCAGGGTCTCCCAGCAGACAAGTGGCAGAGATGGGTTTATAACCCAGGTCCCACAGACTCCCAGGTCAGTGCTTTATCCACAAGACCATGATACTTCTCAAGCCCCTTTTTTGTACAGAGTGCTGAGGAAAGGTATAAGGACACCCACAGAGGGCTCACAGCTTATGGAGGGTGAACTGGTAACAGAGACCCAAGGAAGGAAATAAGGTAGAGAAAAAATAATAAATTAACAATAGCAAAAATAACTGGCAGCACTATATTACTCTAAGTGATCAATTTTCAGGCTCCTCACCATTCCTTCAAGATCAGCCCAAGTCTCTTGACAATAATAATAGTAATAATGATCATAATTCAATCAATGGCATTTATACTGTGTGCAGAGCATTATACTAAGTGCTTGAGAAAGTACAACAGAATTTGAAAACATGATTACTGTGTCGAGGAACTTACAGTCTACAGGTAGGATCTTACAGTCAATGGTACTATAATAACAATAATTGTGGTACTTGTTAAGCCCTCACTATGTGCCAAGCACTGTACTAAGCTCTGGGGTAGATACTATGTAGTCAGATCAGTCATAGTCCCTTTCTCACATGAGGCTCACAGTGTAAGAGGGAGAGATATATTTAATCCCCATTTTACAGATGAGGTAATTGAGGCACAGAGAAGACCTGCCCAATGTTACACAGCAGGCAAATGACAGAGCCGGAAGTAGAACTCAGGGCCCCTGACTCCTAGTTTCAAGCTTTTCCCAATACCCCACCCTGATTTTCAATAGCTACTAATGATGTCACAGCGACTAAATAATGGTGAATTCAAGGAAATGGAAATGGAGGAAAAAGAGGTAATAAACAAGTTCAACCAGCTGCGTATTAAAGAAACAACTGAACCCAAATTTTTGTTCCCCTTACCCCTCTCTCCTTGTCTTTAGAGGAAAACTGGCACTCATTTAATGACTCCAATTCAGCACATCAGTCCCTACCTGTAATGTAATATCTCGGCCTTCCACAACCTCCTCTGCCCTCCCGTCACTCCATTTCCTGGGTCTAGTTTCACATGAACAAGTTCCGTCTCCCTATCCACCAGCCATTCTGGCCAGCAGTTCCATCCGGGACCAGCCTGCCTCCTCTCCCTTTGGATGGAAGGAAGCTCCTGTAAACTCAGACTATGACATCCTTGCAGGTTCCCTTGCAGCAGTGATGTTGGATTGTTGCTGCCACTACTACCGCCATTGGCCATGTCTTTCTATTGAATTTACCCCGACATTTTTGTTCCTTCTATCTCTGTCCTTGCACCTTTTGGATTGTGAGCTCCCTGGGATCCAGGATTGAGGCAAATCAATATTCCCATACCCTTCCCCAGGACTTAGTAGTCAAATTATCCTCTGCTGTACAGGGTTGTGCACCTGAAGAAGCTCACATTCAAGGAAACTCATATCATAATAATTCACACGTGTACTAAAGGCACCACATGTATGAAATTGCTCCTTCCAACAACAGTGCAATGTACCCAGATATAAACATTGTGGGAAAAACATCAGTCAATCAATCAATGGTATTTTTGCATGCTTACCGAAGAGCACTGTACTAAACAACTGGGAGGGTACACTGCAAGCAGCATGGTCCAGTGGATAGAGCACAGGTCTGAGAGTCAGAAGGACCTGGGTTCTAATCCCAGCTCCACCACCTGTCTGCTGTGTGACCTTGGGCAAGTCACTTCACTTCTATGGACCTCAGTTACCTCATCTGTAAAACATGGATATGGACTGTGCCTAACCTGCTTCACTTTTATCTACCCGTGTTCAGTACACATGGTACCTAGCCCATTGTAAGTGCTTAACAAATGCCATTAAAAAAAAAGTGACCTGCTCACAAGGACCTTATGGTCTAGAGGGCACTCTCATTCAAGAATTTGTCCTAATTCATCATCAGTGTTTTATGCAAATCACATAATGAAAACACATTTTATAGAGGAATTGTTCTCAGTGCTTTACATAAAGTTAGGGCTTAACCAATGTCATGAATAATCAGTGTTCAAAATATTGTGGCAGTTTTAAATGTGACAGTCAAGTTGACTTCAGGTTTCCCTAACATCTTCAATTCTGCTATTCCCCAGTGCATAATAAGATTCTGGAGAGATCTATTCTCTGAGGAATTAAAAAGAAAAAAAAACTTTACAGAGCTGCAATTGGTAAACAGGTTGCTGTGGAAACAAATCACTGTGGTACTTTGGACTAGCTAATGCTTTTGCTGTAATACAACCTTGCTAACAAATCATAAAAAACAAGCAGAAAATATGTAGATGTCACTAGAGTCACCACTACTATTGATGAAGGGGAATTTTTAATGTCTGTTTACAGGCATTATTTAGAGCGATCATCGTCTGGCTACAGCGAAAACTGATTTCCGAATAACCTTCCTTACTGGCTTTATTTGGAAATCTGGGGGCAGACCAACACACGAAGATCCTAGAGAATTCTAAGGTAAACATTAAGACTTAGCAAAGATATTCAGATCGGTGTCAAATGGGCTTAACTAATTCAACACTGCACTGCATATGTTTTCAGTGAAATATACTTCCTATTCACATTAATAGCATATAGCAGCATAGATTAGTGGTTCATAACATGTTAATCATACATTACAGTTCCAACAACATCCTAGTAAAGCAGATGAGTAAAATCTGATCTTCTTAAAAAACAAACACACTGAAGTCAGACAACCTGGGTTCTACTCCCAGCTCTGCCATCAGGCTGTTGAGTGATACTGGGCAAGTCACTTAATTTTCTGTGCCTCAGTTCTTCATCTGTGAAATGGGGATTCAATAATGACTTCCCTCCTACTTAGGCTGTGAGCCCATTGAGGAGGCTGTGAGCCCATTGAGGGACAGAACTGTGTCCAAGTCCAACCTGATCAATTTGTATCTACCCCAGTGTTTAGTACAGTGCTTACTTGGCACTTAATAAGCATTTAATAAATACCATCATTATTATTCTTATTGATAACAAAAGCAACAGTAATAATGATGTGTCTAGCCCTTTTTTTATATGGCAGGTCAGTGTCTGGAGAAGAACCAATCTTTAAATGCTCCCGAATCCTGATCTATCTGATCACACTGCTTCCAACAAATCTCATAATCCACGATGGAAAAATCACGACTTTGGTACTTCATATGAAATATGAATGTATACATTTCAAATGAGAACCTGCTGTCAAAGTCGGGGTACTCCGCTCAACACTCAGGATTTTACCTGGTGGCCCACTGGGGCAGGATGGATAGCAGAGAGGATAAACTACTTGCAATCAATCAATCAATCAATCCATTGTATTTATTTAGCACTTACTGTCTTCAGAGAGCTTGGGAAAGTACAATATATCAGAGTTGGTAGACATGTTTCCTGTCCACAACATGCTTACAGACTAGAGGGGAAGACAGATATTAGTTTAAATAAATAAATTGCAGATATGTACATAAGTGCCGTGGGGCTGAGGGTGGGGTGAATGAAGGGAATAATCCAAGAGCGAGGGTGATGCAGAAGGGGTGGAAGAAGAGCAAGTGAGGGCTTAGTCAGGGAAGGCCTCTCGGAGATGTGCTTTCAATAAGGTTTTGAAGGTGGGGAGAGTGATCATCAGTGAGATATGAAAAGGGAAGGCATGCCAGGCCAGAGACAGGACATGGGTGATGGGTCTGCGGTGAGATAGACGAGATCGAGGTACAGTGAATAGGTTGGCACTAGAGGAGCAAAGTGCACAGGCTCGGTTGTAGTGGGAAATCAGGGAGGTAAGACTGAAAGAGACAAGGTGACTGAAGCCTACAGTAAGGAGTTTCTGTTTGATGCAGAGGTGGATGGGTAACCACTGGATATTCTTGAGGTGTGGGGAAACATGGACTGAACACTTTTGTTGAAAAATGATCTGGTCAGCAGAGTGAAGTGTGGACTGAAGAGGAGAGAGACAGGAGGCAGAGAGGTCAGCAAAGAGGTTGATACAATAATCAAAGTGGGATAGGATAAGTGCTTAGATTAAAAATAATAATAATAATGGTATTTGTTGAGCACTTTCTATGTGTCAAACACTGTTCTAAGTCCTGGGGTGATCAGTCTGGACGTTGGACACAACTCCCTGTCCCACATGGGGCTCACGGTCTTAATATTCATTTTAGAGATGAGGTAGCCAAGGCACAGAGAAGTTAAGTGACTTGCCCAAGGTGGCACAGCAGATAACCTAGATCCTCCTGACTCCCAGGCCTGTGCTTTATCCACTAGGCACACTGCTAGGATGGGGCATAGGTAAGGGACTTTGCTCAACCTTGCCTCTGTAGCCCCTTCCCCTCATATCTCCAGCTAATTCTGTCCTTCCCCATGCCTACCAGCTGCCCTCGGAGAAACCCAGTCCATGCCACAGAATCCTGCATTGGAATATGGAGCGATTTGGATGGAACGGAAAGGGTGTATTTTACCGATGTCATGCAGGTTGAACTGACAGGATTTGGTGACAGATTCAATATGCAGGTTGAACGAGAGAGATTGGTGCAGATAACACCAAGGTTACAGGCTTGTGAGACGGGGAGGATGGTGGTGCTGTCTACAATGATGAGAAAGTCAGGGGGAGGACAGGATTTGGGTTAAGTTTGAGGTGTCAGCAGGACATCCAAGTAGAGATGTCTTGAAAACAGGACAAAATGCGAGACTGCAGAAGAGAGAGCAGGGCTGGAGATGTAGATTTGGGAATGACCTGCATAGAGATGGTAGTTGAAGCCATGGGAGCAAATGAGTTCTCCAAGGGAGTGGGTATAGATGGAGAATAGAAGGTGACTCCCACAGTTTGGGGCTGGGTGGTCAAGAAGGAGCCCATTAATAGAGACTGAGAATGAGCAGCATCTACTATGGTGACTGTGGTCACAGCCAGGCTGAGCCTGGCTTTGGTCTAGCAGATCCATCTAGCCTTCTGAACAACACCAACGGTCTCTAACCACACAGAATGGCTCAGCGTGCTGTTTAATGAGGAGGAGGATAGCTGGGAAGGCATTGGGGATAGTTAGGAAGAGAGGGAAGTGGCTAGGAGGAAAGATAGACTGTAAGCCCATTGTGGGCAGGGATTGTCTCTATTGCTGTATTTTACTTTCCAAGTGCTTAGTACAGTGCTCTGCACACAGCAAGCACACAATAAGTATGATTGATTTATTGAATATAGGGCCAAGGGGATTGGACAGTGGTTTGCTGGGGGTACACTGAAGGGTGATAGTGACTAAGGGTAGGAATGAGGAAGGGATTTTGTTGTCTGGAATAGCTTGAAAATAATTTTGGCGGAATGTCAGTTTCAGAAAGTCTCATCTAAAGATTAATTCCATTTAGTGTAAGTGTTCCTGCTTAAGCCTTTTAATGATGCCAAGTCATTAACGTTACTGAAGGAGTTTAAAAGCTTACTTCACTATCAAATCCAGAAATGAATGCTAAAACTTGGGAAATGGATGGAGAATATGACAAAGCTATGGTTGCAAATGGAGAGTTCGGAGTAAATGTCCAAAATGTGGTAACAGATGCACTCATTCAATAGCTTACAGTAATTTAAAACACAATGCCACCTTCTGTACTTCTGTCCGTATCTTGGGAAATTTCTTCACATAAAATGTTGAACATGGCAGTCCAAGCATTAGCTTTTGTTGTTCCTAAATTTTTTTGCCCACACAACTGAAAAATGAGAGGGAGAGAGAGAGAGGGGGAAAGAGAGAGAGAGAGAGAGAGAGAGAGAGAGAGAGAGAGAGAGAGAGAAGAAAGCCTAATAAAATGCAGAAATCACTGGAAAATTTTTTGAAACTAAAAACATACAATTTGGTATTTCTGCTAATCAACCACTCCAACCAATTCAAGTGCAATTAAATATGATGTGTAATCAAGTTCTTTGTATGCAATTCGGCAGACTTTTTTTAAATCTTTAGTACTCTAGGAAGCTTTAAAAGCCTAGGGTAATTATTATTTCAAAAGGGTCAGTTTCTACATTTCTGAATGGAAAATACTGCAGCTATAATAAGAGACAACTGCTAGTATTGAGTAAGTCTGATCCTGCTGATGGGACCAAAGCCAAAAGCTCACATTTTAGAGCTGTATGACCTCTCAGGCTGTAGATTTAAATCAGGCTGTAGATTTAAATCTATGAAATATGGCATGAAAACTTAACTAGGTTCTATGAACGTTAATATTTTAAACTTAGATTAAATGATTACGATCTGTCATCTTAAATACCCATTACTTCTGGTTGTACTATTTCTCAGAGAAATTCAGGGCAGTCAATTCTATTTCACAGAAGTTAAACGTTCTTGACAAGAACTGTGCCAAGGAAAATTTGAGTTATGATGCTCCACTGCTTGATGGATACCACAAACCCGTGCGCAAACATTTCTTCCTTGGAAGAACCTAATCTCTAGTAGCATTCTACCCAAAATATGGAGTGAAAAAAGCATTATGAGAGAACTGACTGCCTCACAAAATTGTTCACATATTAATCGATCTTTTAATAATCTCTTGACCTCCTCCTTTTACCCCAGGCCATCATAATCCGACCCAACTTTCCTTCTCGATGCACAAATCTATGCTCTTGACTCCTCCCTCTCCTCGCCACCCTCTTCCTCTGTCTATCTCACACCACCAAGCCTCATCCCTCAATCCCTCAAGGGCACACATTACCTCCGCTCATGTGCTTGTGCCATGGAGTGCTGCTACCAGAAATCCAGGCACCAGGTCCATTTTGGTCTCAACACATGTTTTCTCACTAAAACTCTCTTCCACTAAGCAGCACTATTTCTGCTTCATCGACCCTGAAGCCCACAGAGCCCTCCAACAATTCCAGACCTTTAGCCCCCAGTGCCCCAGGCTCTCCCACTCTCTCTCCTGGTGACCTCACCAATATTTTTAAATAGAAACCAATAGTTGTAACCTCCCCCAAACTTCCCTCTCAATGCCTCCCCACATCCACACCTACACCCGCTCTCATCCTTCTCAGCATCTTTCATAAGCGCGCTCACCTGCTTTCAAAATCTACCCTCCCACCTACAGGCTGTAAACCCCACCGCTTCTCCCCTTCTAAAGGCACTCCCTCCCTCCCTCACTGCCACTTTCAACTGCTCATTTTCCCTGATGCCTCCTCTCCCTTTCTCCTTCAAACGTTCCCATGTCTCCCCTGTCCTAGAATGGACCTTAACTGCACATCCAGCTAACACTCCTCAGGGCTCCTCCAGGAGGCCCTTCCCAAATAATTTCTAATCATCTCCTCACTTAATATCCTTTAGCTCTCACATCCACACATTAGCAACACCTAAGCACTTAAGCACTCACAACTTCCCTTCCCTCCACATGTCTGCCTCTTTCACTAGATCGTAAACTCCTTGTGGGCAGGGAACCTAGTGGATAGAGCACTGGCCTGGGAGTCAGAAGATCATGGGTTCTAATGGGTTCCCCCCCCCCACCCCGTCTTACCTCCTTTCCTTCCCCACAGCACCTGTATATATGTATATATGTTTGTACATATTTATTACTCTTTATTTATTTATTTGACGTATATATCTATTCTATTTATTTTATTTTGTTAATATGTTTGGTTTTGTTCTCTGTCTCCCCCTTCTAGACTGTGAGCCCACTGTTGGGTAGGGACTGTCTCTATATGTTGCCAATTTGTACTTCCCAAGCGCTTAGTACAGTGCTCTGCACACAGTAAGCGCTCAATAAATACGAATGATTGATTGATTGATTGATTCTAATGCAGGCATCGCCACTTCATTCATTCATTCAATCGTATTTATTGAGTGCTTACAGTGTGCAGAGCACTGTACTAAGCGCTTGGGAAGTACAAGTCAGCAACAGAGCCGGACCCTACCCAACAACGGGCTCACGGTCTAGAACAACAACAACAATGGGCTCAGTTGTTCGCTGTGTGACCTTGGGCAAGTCACTTCATTTCCCCATGCCTCAGCTCTCTAAAGTGGGGATCGAAACGGTGAGCCCCACCTAGGACAGGGACTGTATACAACCTAATTTTGTTGTATCCCCACGCCAGCGCTTAGAACCGTGCCTGGCACATAGTAAGAGCTCAACAAGTAGAAAAGCAGCGTGGCTCAGTAGGAAAGAGCACGGGCTTTGGAGTCAGAGGTCATGGATTCAAATCCCGGCTCCGCCAACTGTCAGCTGTGTGACTTTGGGCAAGTCACTTAACTTCTCTGTGCCTCAGTTACCTCATCTGGAAAATGGGGATTAAACCTGTGAGCCCCACGAGGGACAACCTGATCACCTTGTAACCTCCCCAGCGCTTAGAACAGTGCTTTGCACATAGTAAGCGCTTAATAAATGCCATTATTATTATTATTACCAACTCTGTTACACTGTTATATTGCACTCTCCCAAGCGCTTACTACAATGCTCTGCACACAGTAAGCGCTCAATAGACCCCCATCGACTGATTGAAAAGAAGCGCATTTTCTCCTTTCCTGTTTTCATTCATTCATTCAATCATATTTATTGAGCGCTTACTCTGTGCAGAGCACTGTACTAAGCGTGGTAAAGTACAACACAGTAATAAACAGAGACAATCCCTGCCCACAACGAGGCCACAGTCTGGGTGGGGGTGAAGGGGAGAGGCATCAATACAGGTTAACGACACCAAAAGAAATGAATAAAATGGCAGTGCTCCTTCGGGTTATGCGCTAGAATTAAATCAACCGAAGGAGGTTGGCGAAGAAGAGAAGTTTCAGATGAGTGCCATGGGCTGACGTTCTGCATCAAATTGCGTTATCTTGGGCAGCAGCGATTTCCCCAAAGAAGCGGCTTAAAGGAGGAGCTGTGCCAGGCCGCGGCTGGCCCGGGCTCCGTCCCGGCCTTGGCCACCTTCCCGCGCCCCATCCTCCGTGCGGGGGCACAGCGCTCAGCACACAGTAAACGCTCAACAAATTCATTCATTCATTCAATCGTATTTATTGAGCGCTTACTGTGTGCAGAGCATTGTACTAAGCGCTTGGGAAATACAAGTTGGCAACATATCGAGACGGTCCCTACCCAACAGTGGGCTCACAGTCTAGAAGGGGGAGACAAAGAACAAAACAAAACATATTAACAAAATAAAATAAATAGAATAAACATGTACAAATAAAATAGAGTAACAAATACGTACAAACATATGTACATATATACAGGTGCTGTGGGGAGGGGAAGGAGGTAAGGCAGGGGGGTGGAGAGAAGGAGGAGGGGGAGAGGAAGGAGGTGGCTCAGTCTGGGAAGGCCTCCTGGAGGAGGTGAGCTCTCAGTAGGGCCTTGAAGTCAATACGATTGACTGGATGAACGAATGAGTGAGTGACTGGCCCCCGCAGGACCCTTATTTTGTTAATGATGTGCATCTAGCTATAATTCTATTTGTTCTGACGGTTTTGACACCTGTCTCCATGTTTTGTTTTGCTGTCTGTCCCCCTGCCCCACTTCTAGACTGTGAGCCTGTTGTTGGGTAGGAAAGCAG
Source organism: Tachyglossus aculeatus (assembly GCF_015852505.1). Taxonomy (NCBI): domain Eukaryota; kingdom Metazoa; phylum Chordata; class Mammalia; order Monotremata; family Tachyglossidae; genus Tachyglossus; species Tachyglossus aculeatus. The sequence continues at coordinate 132,403,250 of NC_052066.1, forward strand.
CGTGGCTCAGTGGAAAGAGCCCGGGCTTCGGAGTCAGAGATCATGGGTTCGAATCCCGTGTCTGGCACTTGGCAGCTGCGTGACTTCGGGCAAGTCATTTCATGTCTCGGGGCCTCAGTTCCCCCATCTGTAAAATGGGGGATGAAGACTGTGAGCCCCACGTGGGACAACCTGATGACCTCGTATCCCCCCCCCCCCCCCGCGCTTAGAACAGTGCCTTGCACATAGTAAGCGCTCAACAAATGCCATCACTATTATTGGGGACCGTCTCAATCTGTTGCCGACTTGTACTTCCCAAGCGCTTAGTTCAGCGCTCAGCACACAGTAAGCGCTCAACAAATACGATTGACTGGATGAACGAATGAGTGAGTGAGTGAGTGAGCGGCCCCCGCAGGACCCTTATTTTGTTAATGATGGGAATCTAGCTATAATTCTATTTGTTCTGACGGTTTTGACACCTGTCTCCATGTTTTGTTTAGTTGTCCGTCCACCCCCCCCCCTCCCCCGCCCCGCTTCTAGACTGTGAGCCCGTTGTTGGGTAGGGAAGCAGCGTGGCTCAGTGGAAAGAGCCCGGGCTTTGGACTCGGAGGTCATGGGTTTGAATCCCGTCTCCGCCACTTGGCAGCTGCGTGACTTCGGGCAAGTCAATCAATCAATCAATCGTATTTATTGAGCGCTTACTGTGTGCAGAGCACTGTACTAAGCGCTTGGGAAGTACAAGTCGGCAACGTATAGAGACAGTCCCTACCCAACAGTGGGCTCCCCATCTGTAAAATGGGGGATGAAGACCGTGAGCCCCACGTGGGACAACCTGATGACCTCGCATCCCCCCCAGTGCTTAGAACAGTGCTTTGCACATAGCAAGCGCTCAACAAACGCCATCACTATTATTAGGGACCGTCTCATCTATCTGTTGCCGTACCTCGTTCTCGCCTGTCCCGCCATCGACCCCCGGCCCACGTCCTCCCCCGGGCCTGGAATGCTCTCCCTCTGCCCCTCCGCCAAGCTAGCTCTCTTCCTCCCTTCAAGGCCCTGCTGAGAGCTCACCTCCTCCAGGAGGCCTTCCCAGACTGAGTCCCTTCCTTCCTCTCCCCCTCTCCATCCCCATCTTACCTCCTTCCCTTCCCCACAGCCCCTGTATATATGTATATATGTTTGTACATATTTATTACTCTATTTTACTTGTACATATCTATTCTATTTATTTTATTCTGTTAGTACGTTTGGTTTTGTTCTCTGTCTCCCCCTTTTAGACTGGGAGCCCGCTGTTGGGTAGGGACTGACTCTGTTGCCGACTTGTACTTCCCAAGCGCTCAGTCCAGTGCTCTGCACATAGTAAGCGCTCAATAAATACGACTGATGATCAATCAATCAATCGTATTTATTGAGCGCTTACTATGTGCAGAGCACTGGACTGAGCGCTTGGGAAGTACAAATCGGCAACACATAGAGACAGTCCCTACCCAACAGTGGGCTCACAGTCTAAAAGGGGGAGACAGAGAGCAGAACCAAACATACCAACAAAATAAAATAAATAGGATAGAAATGTACAAGTAAAATAAATAAATAAATAGAGTACTAAATATGTACAACCATATATACAGGTGCTGTGGGGAAGGGAAGGAGGTAAGATGGGGGGATGGAGAGGGGGACGAGGGGGAGAGGAAGGAAGGGGCTCAGTCTGGGAAGGCCTCCTGGAGGAGGTGAGCTCTCAGCAGGGCCTTGAAGGGAGGAAGATGTTGCCGACTCGTACTTCCCCAGCGCTTAGTCCGGCGCTCTGCCCACAGTCGGCGCTCAGTGAATACGATCGACTGAAGGGATGCGCGGCGCAGGGGAGGAGGCGCGCGCCCCTGCTCCGCGGGCCTCCCTGCTCCGCGGCCCTCCGCGGCCCTCCCTCCGCGGCCTCCCTGCTCCGCGGCCCCGCCTGGGTGACCTGAGCTCCAGCTGGTCCAGGCTGTCCAGCAGGCGGTTGGAGCGGTCCGCCATGGACGCCGAGCGGTAGAAGCGGCCCTCGTTGGCTTTGGCGCTGATCTTCGCCTGAGCCATGCGGGCCGGAGGGACGAGGGACGAGGGACGAGGGAGGAGGGAGGAGGGAGAAGGGAGGGCCGGGGCCTCCTGCCTCGTGGGGGGGCCGTACGGCTCACTGCACCGGCCCGGCCCGGCCCGCGCTGCCGCCTAGCGCATGGCCAAAGAAGGACAAGGACGAAAGGCGAGCGCCTGCCCCCGCCCCGCCCCCGCACAGCGCCCCCTGCCGGCCGCCGGCAGCCGGAGCCCACAGGCCGCACCCCAAGGGAAGGAACACTACCCTACGAAGAATGCTTTTTCTTTTCTTTCTTTCTTTCTTTCTTTCAGTCGTATCTATTGAGCGCTTACTGTGTGCAGGGCACTGGACTGAGCGCTTGGAAAGTACAAGTCGGCAACATATAGAGACGGGCCCTACCCAACAGCGGGCTCACAGTCTAGAAGGGGGAGATAGACAACAAAACATATCAACAA